>NC_084705.1:31203036-31851226 GCF_033807575.1 Cydia pomonella | reverse complement strand
ATCCTACCTAACCTAAATCGGTGGTACCTAATCTAAACCTACGATGCAGGAGGTCCCACCGTCCCAGGTTCGAATCTCGGTAAGATCATCACGAATATTTGTTGCTGAGCTATGGATGTTATCCTATATATTATATATATATGTATATATATACGGACAAAATGCCAAAAAATTGTATATACTACCTTAATATATGGACAATAAGGTCATGTGTACATATTTTTGGCACATTGCCCGTATCGATATTTTAAGACGTGACTGAAGCTTTGCTTATTTCTTATCTTATGAAATTTTAATAGACTTGGAGCTTAGTCCGTCCTTATTTTTTTTATTATTATTGACTGATCGGTGATTAGCCTTAGTCATACCTGATGGAAAGCGAAGACAGTGCCCAGAGACAGCTCACCGGTTCAGTAGTAACCTATTCACTCTTGCTTTAAAGAGACCGAGGTCATATTTATCAGGGAATACAGATGGCGGGAGCGCATTCCATTCTTTAACCGTCTTTAGCTTAAATAATCTGTGGAATGAACTGTCGCCCGCGACCATATGACCTTCATATTTTCAAGAAAATAGCGTATTCCATCTTAAAACCGGCAACGCACTTGCAACCCCTCTGGTGTTGTAGGTGTCCATGGGAGACGGAACAACGGAGTATGCTCTTTTCTTGAATGTCGTATCGGTCCGGTAATACCGCAGGCGACAGTTCATTCCACAGTTTATCTGTACGAGGCAGGAAGCTTCTGGAGAAACGCACAGTTGAGGACTGCCAACCAACTAAGTGGTGAGGATGGAAATGTTGTCGCGTAGGGCGATGGCGAAAAGAAGCGGCAGGGATTAATCCGAACAATTCCTCGGAGCACTCCCCGTTGTACAGTCGAGGAAATTGATTCTGTAGCAGGTTGTGGTTCACTTTACACTGGAAAGCTCATAGCATAAGACAAGTATGTACAACCAAATTTACTTGAACCGTAAATTGCTAAAGAATCAATTTCCTCGACCGTACATGCGATAGAAAATGCAGAACGAGGCCACATCTTTACGCAGCGCCAAGGAGCCTATCCGAAATACGCTGGCAGTCGACAATTCGAGTCGCTTCTCGTTGGATATGCGGTCCGGAGGGAGAAGCTGGTACTGGGGGTGTTCATCACAGATTTGTTCCTGAGTTATGGATGTTTTGTTTGTTTATTTATATCTATCTATTATACTTACATAATTATAGTCGTCTAGTACCCACAACACAAGCCTTATTGAGCTTACTGTGGGGCTAGATCGATTTGTGTAACATTTTCCCATAATATTAATTTATTTTATAGTAGTTTATACGACTGTCACATAATAAATAGCATTAAAATACGAGTGCAGGTTTATAAAAAGAGCTAATAAGCGAGAACTTATTGTTACCAATTTTTATTTTTCACGGAACACTTATGGAATCACTTCCGTCTTGCAAAACGGTTAAATGCGTTTTTTTTTTCAGAGACCGTTATACTTAGAAAGTTTATGGTTTTTATGTGGATGTTTACCATTGACGCGTTTACATTAGAGCAAACAAAAATTAAACAGTACCTTGTAAAATTTCACACTAAATTCAAACAAAGTTTTCTAAAGTAAAATCTTCACCCTAAATTGACTCGACAAGGCTTACGGGTCTAAAATATTTATTCGTCCCACAGATAAGCGTGAGTTGGGTTCACCTGTCATGTGGGTTTTTTTGACTCTGAGATTGTGGAGGGATTATAGGAGAGGATTTTTTAATTATTCTAGAGCGGGCTTAGTTATACTTAGCTATAAATAGATAGTGGATCTACCTGCCTTCACCCATATAGTTAAGAGTTGCACGAACCGCCGCCGCCTCCATACAAACGGTGTTAAAGTCGTTACATTTCAAGCTGGGCCTTACGGCTAGCTCATTGTATATTGCAAGCTAAACCGCACGTACTACTTACTTGCATTAAAAAAGGTTCGGTCATTTCAACCGGTTATTGAATTACAACTCCTATGGAAATTGCAATGAGATTAAAAATTTTATAATGAAAAAATATGTTGCTGGCTGTTGTGTGATCCTTCCGCGATAAGTTACTGAGTACCGGCAAGTCTAACGCTGCAGAACCAGTCCAAAATGTGGCATCGACATGCCTACCAAAGGCGTGTTACCGGACAGCGCACCTACACTGGTTTTTGAGCGTTAGACTAGCCGCGCTCAGGTGCCAATTTTAGAGTTATACGCCGAATTATGTTGCAGGTAGTAAGTCGTGCGGTTTTACTTACAATAGACAAAGAGGTAGCCGTAAGGGCCAGCTTGAAAACTAACGACTATTATACCATCTGATTTAAAAACTTCATTCTGAAATAACATATTTTAGTCAGGTTCAGTTTGTGTAGCTAGAAATTGTAATACAATGAAATTAGAGCGAGGAGAATTTTACATACAAAACGTACGCTCGGTCTAATTTCTTTGTGTTAATAATTTTTAACAACAAAAACTATGTTACTTAAATGTTCATGACAAGTTTCATGTAATTTCAGCGTGTCGTTTTAACTTTTTTTTTTATTAAAAACTGATCGGCGATTGGCTCTAGTCAAACCTGATGGAAAGTGAAGACAGGGCCTAAGATGGAGCTCACCGGTCTTCTATTGTATGAGGGCGGCTTTTTGGCGTCGCGTTCGTGTGACACTTAATATTAACGGAATGGACAAATTTGGTGCATATTTTTAACAAAATATGTCTAGAGTACAATACAATGAGGCCTTAAGGTGTCGTTCGAATACAGACTGCACCGGCATTACCGCTGCAGTATTGCAGCGCGACACTAATTGTTAAATCTATGTTGCTGCCCGGAATTTTGGCATTTGCGTTAACCAATGCATTCGGCAGTAATGTCGAGCTGCAATACTGCTGCAGTCGACTGCAATTTCATTCTAAGAAATGTCAAATTCAATATAAATTTTATATTTCCTACAGTAATGCGATCGGCAGTAGAGTCGTGCTGCAATACTGTAGCAGTAGGGGCTGGTTCAGACGGTCAGCAATCGGACTGCAACTTTTTTATTTACTACGTCGGTGGCAAACAAGCATACGGCTCGTCTAATGGTAAGCAGTCTCCGTAGCCTATGTACGGAGTTACATTCACGTTGCAGACCCTAAGACTTCACAACCGCGTTGAGCTCTGGCAACCTTAATCACCTCATTCACTGGTATGGGAACTGCACGCCAACGTTGCAGTTGGGGTGCAGTCGGCGTGCAGTTCCCATACAAATTGCAGTCCTTCTGTATTCAAATTGCAGTTTGAATCCGAACGTCACCTTTACATTGACCTCATTCTATTCTCGTTACGTACATTTTTAAGTGTCCGAGCGTTCCCTAACATTTCCTTACATATCTTTATTTGGGTGCTCCGATAAAAAAATAATGTCCAACATTAAGGAGAGAACTTAATTTAAATATTTCTATGCGTGCTCCGTCCCTTTCCTTTTCGCTGAGTTTATTATTGTGGTCTCTTTCGGGACCGCGATAAGTCACAGGCCGACGGCGGGTAAATGCCTTTTTAAGCGAACTTGAACAGAGTTACGTTCCTTGTTTAGGGGTCCGTCGGCAAATAATATTTGGTAAAATATGCTATCATGTTGTGTATTATTAAAAATATTTATTACAAGAAAGTAGTCATTTACTTAAAAATTTATACAGATATTGGGAGCGTGCACGACTGTCACGCAACCTAGTGTCCGCAATTCTAGGGGAAAACGTCAATTCACTACATCTTATAAAACTACTCCAAAACTAAAAACTACTGAACGGATTTTCATACGACTTTCATTTATCAGTAGAGTGATTCTTGAGGAAGGCTTAAGTATATAACTTGTTAAGGTTTTGTGTAAATTGTTTGAAATATAACGATGTTGTCGGAAAAAATCATGCTGGCTTGGAGCTTTAATCGAAAACGCTGCCTAATCCGTTTGAGCTATAACAACACAATGTATGGTGGAGTTGTTTCTCATTCATAGGTCTACAAAAAAGTCCGTGATGTGAAATGTCTATCTTTTAAGGATAACTTACTATATCCATTCTTAACTTCTAGAAAAAGATCACGTAATATGTGGCATTTGCAAAGCTATTTACATGGATACATTATTAACAATTATCAAAATAAATACGTTAGTTATATTAAGCATTTCATACAGATTACAATGGTCCCTTACACCATACAATTTTAATGAATATTTCAGGAGTAATCGTAAATCAAAGTTTCATTTCGAGCCATATAATTGTACGAAATGTTAAAGACGCTATCCGCAGTTAGTTCAAATTTTTACCACCTTATGCACTGGGATCGCTTTACTTACCCCCACCTGTACCCACGAACTGATTACAGTTAAGCCATTAGGCTTTAATAAATTATCTTTCTGCTCAGGTTTTAAAGTCCTTAACGTTTTTCATAATGTATGTGTTATTCCATTACTAGCTGATCTAACAGAAAATTATGTTCTATACCAACAAAAAGAAACCTCTAGAAATCCTACATTTCTGCGTTTTATTATTTGGCTTAAAAATATTTTATACATACATACATATAATCACGCCTATTTCGCTTATTTTTCTGTTTTTTTCTATTTATTTATTTATGAAATATTTTATGTGATAACTTAATTAACTCAAACTCAAATACAAGTATATCAATGCTCCATATATTTATATAGAAAACACCCATAACTGAGTAAAAAATATTTTATATAAACACACAATTAAATTTCCCTCAGCAGGATTCGAACCCGGGACCTCCTGTTTCTTAGGCAACTAGACTAGGAGTGTCTAGGAGGCCGTTAACTTAGAATGGTAATGACACCGTTCTCATATCAATAGTAATTTTCATAGGAAAGTAGGAGATTTAATTTGTTCTTAGAGTGATACTTGTTTCAGTTAATATTTTTCTTTTCTTATACTCTTTTTCTTTGTATTTTAAAGATCTACAATTTAATTTATGTTTACAATTCTTGTACAGCACAAATCACAAGTCTACCCACAGATGATATTTTATTTTGTGTAAATTCCAGGGAGTTCCGTTATTGGCTATGCTTATAAGTACTCATGTTTTTTGTATATTCATTGTAAACGCTGTAGAACTTCTCAATACATAAATTAAAATTAATAGTATGATATAAACTTGTACAGAACCCTCATTCCACACGGCCCGTTCGTTCGCCCACTAAATGTATATTCCCTCCATTAGGGTTGCGATCGGGTGGTAAATTTAATGTTGAGTGATTTTAATTACATTGTTTCGTTTTACAGCCCTGTTGTGAAAGGAAAAAAGGTCGTATATAGAACTATATCATTTAAGGTATCGGTTTAGGTTCAGGCTACATCAGCATGGAGCAGGATTGCAGCGTGACATTACTGCCGACTGCATTACTGCCGCAAATGTTAAAATCGATGTTGCTGCCCGGGTTTTTGACATTTATCTATTAGGGTTCCGTAGCCAAATGGCAAAAAACGGAACCCTTATAGATTCGTCATGTCCGTCTGTCTGTCCGATTCTGTCACAGCCACTTTTTTCCGAAACTATAAAAGCTATACTGTTCAAACTTGGTAAGTAGATGTATTCTATGAACCGCATTATGATGTTCACACAAAAATAGAAAAAACACAATAAATTTTGGGGGTTCCCCATACTTAGAACTGAAACTCAAAAAATCTTTTTTCATCAAACTCATACGTGTGGGGTATCTATGGATAGGTCTTTAAAAATGATATTGAGGTTTCTAATATCATTTTTTTCTAAACTGAAAAGTTTGCGCGAGAGACACTTCCAAAGTGGTAAAAAGTGTGTCCCCCCCCCCGTAACTTCTAAAATAACAGAATGAAAAATCTAAAAAAAATATATGATATACATTGCCATGCAAACTTCCACCGAAAATTGGTTCGAACGAGATCTAGTAAGTAGTTTTTTTTAATACGTCATAAAAATTTAAAAAAAAAAAATTTTTTCATCAAACCCATACGTGTGGGGTATCTATGGATAGGTCTTCAAAAATGATATTTAGGTTTCTAATATCATTTTTTTCTAAACTGAATAGTTTGCGCGAGAGACACTTCCAAAGTGAAAAAATGTGTGTCCCCCCCCCTGTAACTTCTAAAATAACAGAATGAAAAATCTAAAAAAAATATATGATATACATTGCCATGCAAACTTCCACCGAAAATTGGTTCGAACGAGATCTAGTAAGTAGTTTTTTTTTAATACGTCATAAAAATTAAAAAAAAAAAAAATTTCATCAAACCCATACGTGTGGGGTATCTATGGATAGGTCTTCAAAAATGATATTTAGGTTTCTAATATCATTTTTTTCTAAACTGAATAGTTTGCGCGAGAGACACTTCCAAAGTGAAAAAATGTGTGTCCCCCCCCCTGTAACTTCTAAAATAACAGAATGAAAAATCTAAAAAAAATATATGATATACATTACCATGCAAACTTCCACCGAAAATTGGTTTGAACGAGATCTAGTGAATAGTTTTTTTTTAATACGTCAATAAATTAAAAAAAAAATTTTTTCATCAAACCCATACGTGTGGGGTATCTATGGATAGGTCTTCAAAAATGATATTTAGGTTTCTAACATCATTTTTTTCTAAACGGAATAGTTTGCGCGAGAGACAGTCCCAAAGTGGTAAAATGTGTGTCCAAAGTGGTAAAATGTTGAACAAGATCTAGCAAGTAGATTTTTTTTTAATACGTCTTAAATGGTACGGAACCCTTCATGCGCGAGTCCGACTCGCACTTGGCCGCTTTTCTATTCTATTTTAATGACCGGATCACGATAGATTCACGATTTTGACGACCGGCCTGGCCTAGTGGGTAGTGACACTAGTGACCCTGCCTTTGAACCCGATGGTTCTGGGTTCGAATCCCGGTAAGGGCATGTATTTGTCTGATGAGCATAGGTATGTATTCCTGAATCATGGATGCTGTCCATGTAGGTATTTAAGTTATATAAATCGTTGTCTGAGTACCCACAACACAAGCCTTCTTGAGCTTACCGTGGAACCTAGTAAAATTTTGTAAGAAATTAAGAAAAGCGGTGGTGGCCGAGTGGATATGACGTCCGACTTTCAATCCGGACGTCGTGGGTTCAAATCCTGGCTCGTACCAATGAGTTTTTCGGAACTTATGTACGAAATATCATCTGATATTTACCACTAGCTTTTCGGTGAAGGATAACATCGTGAGGAAACCTGCATACATCTGCGAAGAAGTTCAAAGGTGTATGTGAAGTTCCCAATCCGCATTGGGCTAGCGTGGGGACTATAGCCCGAGCCCTCTCGTGCATGAGAGGAGGCCTGTGTCCAGCAGTGGGACGTATATAGGCTAAATTATTATTATTATCTCTTTATTTATCTTGTGTCTTAGATTAGGCATTTTATAATATGAATATAAAAGTAAAATACAACAAATCATACAAAAATAATACAAAATACATATAAACACATTATAAAAAACCTAACCTAGGGTGCCGCCAGCCGCTGCTGTTAAGAATGTCGCTTTAATATTTATTTATTTAATTCAGCAAACATCACGACATTCCTGCTGACTGCATTATTGCTGCAAATGTTAAAAATGCTGGCTGGATTTTTTTTACATTTGCGGCCTAAAAGACGCGCCGCAATTTTGCAGCAGTCACGCTGCAGTCTGTATCCGAACGGCACCTTTAGGAATGCTTAGTTATGACCTTTTATGGTACATTTATAGTGCCTTGTCATTTTTATGTGTAGTGACTATGTAATGACCATAAAATGGGGTGCCTCTTAAGATAATCACGCATCGAGGCGGTTAGCTTTAATATTATAATGGGAATTTTATTGATATTTATATTGGTCTCTGCGTTAAAATGCTTTGAATATTTCTGCAGAGAATTTCAAGAGGTGTAAGCATAGCTTATGAATAATTTTGCAGAGAAGTCTATTTAGGTTAGCATAGTCAAAAAAGCAGTTTTTTGACAATTTTCGACGGGCCACTCTTATTATGTTACAACTACATATTATGTTGATAAAATATGCAAAGTTTTTTTCACAACTACAATAGGGATGCTCAACTACTTTGATTTTTTTAATGTTGTATGAAGCACAACGGGGGGGGGGGGGGGGGGGGGGGGGGTTAGGGTCGGCAACGCGCATGTAACTCCTCTGGAGGTCCATCAGGCGGGCCGTATGCTTGTTTGCCACCGACATAGTATTAAAAATTTAATAAAAAATTTAAATTAAATTTCATTCATTGATTGAACATGTCATTTATAGATTTGTTAAATAGAAATTTAATGTTTGTTCTACTTCATAATATATAAATCATATGTTTTGACGAACTTTCTGGCCTAGTGGGTAGTGACCCTGCCTATGAAGCCGATGGTCCCGGGTTCAAATCCTGTTAAGGGCATTTATTTGTGTGGTCAGCACGGATATTTGTTCCTGAGTCTTGGATGTGTTCTATGTATTTAAGTATTTATATATTATATATATCGTTGTCTGAGTACCCACAACACAAGCCTTCTTGAGCTTACTGTGGGGCTTAGTCAATTTGTGTAATAATGTCCTATATATATTATATATAAGTTAATAGTGTGAAAATAATAACTTTAAAAAAAAATTGGGTTTCAAATTTTCTAAGTCGTGCACTCCTTTGTAGTTGAGATAAAAAACATAAAAAACAGTCGGTACGTATAGCTTAAAGTTGCCTAGTTTTATATAAGTAACTACTTACCTTCTCATTCATATTTTTACAAAAATTCGCATGAGTTAAAAAAAAGAACTGGCGTCCGACTCTTCGTATAATAATTCTTGTATTTTCACATCATTCGAGAAATACCTCAAGGGTCTATTTTATATTTAAGCTAGCTATAGTAATGCCTCTGAATATATAGCCTGACCAGTAATACATATATGATCACGCGCCATATTGCGGAATTTCATTGGAACTAAATTTTTCATGCTAAACTGAACTGTCACCCTATACATGAGAATAACAGCGCCCTCTTGACAATGATCATATATTTCTGGTCGGGCTTTAATATCTATAATGTAAATTCGATACATATATTTTGAAAATATATACTTATTGTTGAATGATCTAACTGAAGTTTTAGTAATAGATCATTGAATTACAATAAAAAAATATATTACAATATTTATAATGTGTATTATTACAAGCCTTTCCTTTTTTATGGATACCTATTTTATACACGCGTAAGGATACTCGTAAATTGTTATCTATTTTTTGTTTCCAAAACCTTTTCTTCACTACAAAACTTTTCCAAGTAACCCAGTTACTGAATAATAAATCAAAACTATGCCGGAATACAAAGTTTTGGGTAAAAAAGTAGTCATTGTGTTACCACACTTTGCTTCGTGTGCGGTGTACTAGCTATGATTTGTAAGTTATGCAACCTTGTCAAAGCAAGCCAGCTGTTTATTCCCTACAATACGCTTAGTACTTAATCCTTAAATTATTGGGACAAGGTTCCATGTTGACCCACAATCAAACGCCGTATCTGATTTATAGGTTTTTTGGTGATTAATTTAAAATTGTAAGTTATCTCACTTCGTTCCGACCTTTAATTGGAATTTATTGACTAATGTGTTTTTAACAAATGTAATTTTTCTTTTTAGATTATATGTAATTTATAAGTTAGTTTTGTTAATTAGGAATGAGTAATTGGAGTTATAAATTAGGAAGAGAAAGGTATGTGACAGAAAACCGCAGCCAAATAACACTAGACTACTCTTAGTGTTGTGATTCTGCCGGTGAGTTAGGTTGCCAGAGCTCAACTTGGATGCGGAGTGTTAGGGTCGGCAACGCGCATGGAACACCTCTGGAGTTGCAGGCGTTTATAGGCTACGGAGACAACTAGTTTGCCACCGACGTAGTATAAAAACAACGTTCTCAAAACATTTATTTTATTACAAGAATTAGGAAAATATTTACAACATGTACCTACTTATCTAACCTATTTTTCTATAAATCTAGTATTCATGAGACACATACATAAATAGAAGTATAATTAAATGTCACATACAAATTTTTAAATCAAAGATTGCTCGACTACAAAACCGAAGTTTGACAGCGATTCAGGGACGAATCATGCTGTCCCTTTCTAATGTATGGCACTGTCCCTTTCGGCGATTTAGGGTTGTCGAAATGCAAATGTCTGTATGTCTGGCGTAGCCCTACAGGTAGATATCTCGATACTTAAATTTGCTTAATTAATGTAAGAACACACGAAAGAATTGGTAACTGACGTTACAGTCTCTTGGAATTACCCAAGTCATTATTTTATCTGTGGTTGTGCACTTATAGGGTGGTCAAGTTGTGCCAACCCTAATAATTGCTCGGTGCAATTCTGAGCCGAACGGAGCCGAGTAAAGCCGAAAGGAGGAGTGTCGCCCCACTGACGGCGGGCTACAACTCTCCGCGGTGCCCGCATTCTGCGTCGGTGCGCAAACGCATGCTCCCGTTGAAGCTTCTCGTTATGGAATATATCTGATAAAAATACGTAAGTGACTCGTTTTAGTATATTCGTAGAGTCACGGACTTTAATTGTTGAGCCTTTTAGGGTTGATTTACATTGGAGATGTCATACTTAGTATTAGAAACAAAATTAGCTTGAACCTTGGGTGGATGATCAAATTGATCAATTTAAAGTATGTATAGTTTTTGGCTTTGTAGCGGATCTGGCTCCCAACGGCTTATCCTTTGTCTATTGTTAACTAAAACCGCGCGTGCCACTTACCTGCAAAAAAAGGGCCGGGTAACTTTAAGCGGTTATTTAATTAGAACTCGTACGGTAACTGAAATAAGATTCAAAATTAACAAATGGAAAAATAATTTGTGATTTCTTGTGTGGTCCCTATACGGTTACTGAGTGCCGGCGAATCGAACGCTCCCGAACCAGTCTAAAATGTGTCCTCGATATGCGGAACAAAGGCGCGTTATCGGAGAGCGCACCTACACTGGTTTTATGAGCGTTGGCCTAGCCCGCGTTCAGGTGCCTATTAGAATTATACGACCCTTTTCTTTGCACGTAGTGGCGCGCGCGGTTTTAGTTAACAATAGACAAATGATAAGCCGTTGCGGGCCAGCTACAAAGCTAACAACTATAACCGTACTTATTTTTCTTTAGTAATACTACTTATTTTGGACAAAATATGATACGTAAGTTCTCTGAATTTACTCTACATTATCGAAACAGGTCTTAATCAGGGCCCGTACATTTCATGCCGTTGGCGGAAAAACGACGTCACGCTACATAGAGCATCGGCCCGATTCGAAGAATGAAATACGATAACGATAAGTTCTGGCTTAGATAAGTTCTTATTTAGATATCGTTTGTATGTCGTATAATTGACAGAAGCAGCTCGATTCGGGCAACCAATGTCACTTTGAAGTTAGAAATATCGTAGATAGATCTAATTGGGATCATAGCGGAATCGCTATAAACGTCAATTTTTACATGTCGTTTAGTTATCGATCTTCTAAAGATCTTTCCAAGATCTTAAACGTGTCTTAATCATTCTTCGAATCGGGCCGTATGATTGTATTTTCGTAATAATTAATCATTTGTCAACCTTTACCTAAAGAATAACTGATATAGATATTTGACACTCAGTACAGAAACGTCTAACTGACTTTCATTTTATTGTCACTGAACTATACAATATATTATTAGTTATTAAAATGAATACGTTTTTGATTTTTAACAGTGTATTTTACGTAACAAGTATTTATTTTTCTACGCGTCAACAGCTAAGTTATCTAAATTTATAGTGTTGTAAAAAACAACCTGTATGTTAAATTTCGTCATTTTGCGTCAACGGCATGAAATGTACGGGCCCTGGTCCTAATAGGGAGCGTGCATGAACTGTAGGAGGCAGCACAGGAGCTGTCAGATTTTTGGCGCGAGGCGTAAATGTGATGTTTATTGTTCCAATGTAGCCCACAAGATGGCAGAACCTACTATGCACAAGGAAACACGTGACGTGTAAATGTGCATGTTTATGGTTCCGATTCAGGCCACAAGATGGCAGACCCTCCAACGCGCACGGTCTCTATAGAATTTGTCAAACATAACATTCTCAAATACTTAGGTTTATTTTGATATCCTATTGACCTAAAACTGTCTATCAATTTAAAGTCCAATTTCGATAGATAATTGCTTTCGGAAACTGAAATTGCTTTTGGTTCGATACTCTAACTTATATTGTGTATGAGCAAACACTATACAGCGTGTGTTTTTGATACGACTACATATTCTAGAGGCAGTTTGTATAGGCCTAAATTAATTAAGTTTCATAATTATGTTTTATACAATTTTATAGACAAATTAATTAAAATATTATATATAATCATAAAATTAAAGACAAAGATGTTATATTTTAATTCAAATATACTACTTAAATTTTTCCTCATAAAATAATTCAGCTCGCAATTAATAGTTATTTTGTTTATATTGTAGAAGTCGCACTTACTGATACAAGTGATGGCTGTACGCAATACTTAACCTCTCGAAAAAAAAACATTGTATTAAAAGGGAAGTATAACATATAAATATAAAATATAATACAATATAAAATATCTAATTTGAAATTTCTGATATTTTTATTATTTTATTTTAATTTATTAGACAATAATTTTGTTCTAATCTTAAAATTATATTCTAATTTTTTAAATGTTTTATTCGGTTTTTTGATATGGCTGTGTTATTTTGTCAGTAATGTTCAAATATTTCTAGATGTCTTTATACTGTTTTAATTTATTAATTGTTAATTAAATTATATATAAAATAGCGTATAAATTATCATAGTTATCTCGAATTCTGTTTATTCTCATACCCGCTTTTTCCATCCTGCACCAAACTGTCTCTTTTTAGCCCAATGGTTGACTTGAATAGAATGTATTAAGGCGTTCAGTCAGCCATTTGTATTCTTTTTTTTGTAAATTTGTGCACTAAAGCTTAAATAAATAAATAAATAAGAATAGCTTTGCGATCCTAACGAAATAACTACTTTTTCTATGAAATTCCATTTCGGGAGAAAATAACTTAATCGTAACAAATAAATTTGATTTTGATGTTGATCGCTTGAGAATAATATATTCTAGGTATATAGAATTAGCTTTTTTGAAAAAAAAAATGCTATCCAAATTCTGAAAAAAGAAAAACTTTTTAAACCTAGTTTTTCATTGTTTCAATAACATAGTAAAAATCACGGAGAATGGAAATTTTCGGGAGTTGATCTTTTCTCTGTTTTTGTATGGATGAGTAAGCTATATTACATATTCATTTTGAAATACATATATTACAACACTGCAATCTACTTCCTCGATTCAATTTGCGGTTGTTTTAAAAATACACGCTGTATATTACTAATTATTTTCTATTGTTATAACAAAACTTAAATAACGAAAATTACTCTAATACCTGCAAAAAATGCTATGTACAAAAGGTTACAAAAATATATTTAAAGGTATTAGATTTTGAAATAAAATTATGTTACTTTCTCCAGTAACGAAAAATTACGTTCTCTACAAAAGGGTGAATCAAATTTTCTTGTCACTCGTCACGGTTACGGTCGCCTGGGTGACACTTAAAATCCTGGTTTAATGGCATTTAGTCAAACATGCATTTTTGTGGTAGTTATGAGTCCTTTCTACAGCACGATAATATAGGTGTGCAAGAGTTCTAACAAACTGTATAGATCATGTCATTCACGAAGACGCATGCCTTGACTTGTATTGTCATGTTATTAAAGGTTAGATTCGACAAATCTACGTGTCATCGCGGATGACGCGAACTATACTGTTCTTCTTCTGCCTCGCCTTTTTCCCGTTACGCGGGGTCGGCTTTCCCAATCATGCGACGCCACTTGCTCCTTTCTTGGGTGTCTTGTTCGTGGAGTCCCAACACCTTCATGTCCTTTCGGACGCGAACTATACTAATATTACTAATATTGTCGCCTGGCTAACGGGACAGAATATCGTAGGGGAAGTAAGTGCAGAACTATTTGGAGTAGTATGCATTTATGTCTCAGGCGACACCGCTTGGCACGATTGTTCTTTCACTCAAACTGAACCACCGGAGCCACCTTCCCCCTTTTTGGGGGGTAGCCAATGCTCTCGTGACTAGGGCATGAAATCAGCTTAGTCTGATTCAAGGAACAATCTTCCCAAGCGGCATCGCCTCAGACAAATATGTATACTCACTGCACTTATTTCCCTTAGTAATAACATCAAGAAATAGTTGATTCACCCAAAAGGTGACAAGTCTTATCTTTGCTTATCTTCTATCTTTTGCGGGCAGCAGTCAGGATATGGTTTGTTCATGTTACCGATCTTGAAGTAGCCTAGTTCTGTTGTTGGTTCGCACCTAGAAAAGAAAATAGGTAAGTGTGAAATTATATCCTTCTACATTAAAAATATATGAATAGAGAGAGATGACTACGCTACGCTAGGCTTAGACAGATAGGTCGTGGACTGGATGCAAGCGGTGCGCGGCGCGGCGAGCGGCACATCAAGGTTGTTCATAGTTCGTACATAAGGCCGAGTGCAAAATTACCTTGATTTGCCACTTGCTGGGTCGCGCGCCGCTAGCGTCCAGTCCGGGACGGGGGCCGGGGGGCCGGCGGGGGGGGGGGGGGGGTTTATTCGACACCCTTCCTTGGGGTGTGAGAGGTCTCTTTCGCATTCCTGCTTTGGAGAATGTGTCCATTCGTCATCGCCGTCGCCGTCGTTTTAGGGGCGACTGTGCGATCTAGTGTGGGCCAGCTTTATCACTACCGGTCCTCCAGTTCGGGGCCTTATACCCCAACCACATACTTGACGAGTGGCATGGGAAGTAGGCATAGACCTAGTGTAGCCATGTACTCGTCATGCCCACTGCTCCCTATTTTGTTGGTTTTTGGCGCGAGTCAAAACTGGCAATATGAAGTATGGAGAGTCACGAATCGCGATTAATCGCGCGAGTAGGGCAGTGTGTGCGGCAACGGAAGGAGTAGAATGAAGAGCAGTGCGAGGAGCACAGTGTGACCGTCATTAACATATATATTTACCAACGCTGTTACCTATGTTTACAAATAAATTATTTCAATTTGGACGGGCCTTACGGACACTAAGAACAATTAAATATTTTATTAGGGACATTCTTACACAAATTGACCAAGTCCCATGGCAAGTAAGCCAAGAAGGCTTGTGTTGTGGGTATTCAGACAACGATATATATGATATACAAATACTTAAATACTTACATAGAAAACATCCATGACTCAGGAACAAATATCTGTGCTCATCACACAAATAAATGCCGTTACCGGGATTCGAACCCAGGAGTCCTAGTTTACCCTCTGGGTTGGAAGGTCAGATGGCAGTCGCTTTCGTAAAAACTAGTGCCGACGCCAAATCTTGGGATTAGTTGTCAAGCGGACCCCAGGTTCCCATGAGCCGTGGCAAAATGCCGGGACAACGCGAGGAAGAAGAAGAGTCCGAGAACCATCGGCTTCATAGGCAGGGTCACTACCCACTAAGCCAAACCGGTCGGTGTTATAGAATGGTGCTAGTTCAGTGGTGTCACTCACGCCGTGCAGTCTAACGCAACTAGTTGCAACCAATTGCGCGCGTGATGCGAACTCATCAACCAATCGTGTTGTGGCGTTAGGCTGCACGATTGGCTCGAATTCGTGTGCGTGGCACCCGCTGCATGTACTGGCCCCCTTCTTATTGCCCGTAAACCGTAAGGCCCGTCCTAAGATATATGTGAATGGTAGCCGAAGTAAAAAGTGGGGAGCGTCGCGATTAATCGTGCAAGTTTAACAGTGTGTGGCTAAAGCGGGCAACATCGCGGCAATGCAAGGAGCACAGTGTGGCTGTACTATTAGGGGTGGCCGTGGGAGTCACCTTTATTTAACAATATTGCTGAGTACGATCAGAATTCGTCAACATACTTTGTAAGGTAACATAAATATCTCTCACGTATTGAATATTTTCCACGTTCTTTGTTTAGTCTACGCGAGGATAGAATTCCAAGAACTTTAGATGATTCTCCGATTTTTGCTTTAGTTATTTTTCTTTTTCGTTGAGGTTTCTATTAAGACTCATGAATTGGTTGATTTTGTTTCGAGTCTACTTTAATATTGTATAGTAACTATGTTTTTTTTTAATAAGCCGATATTTTAAATAAAGTAGAGTTCAAAAGAAATTGCAACTAATGTAAACAAATATGACAGATTTTGTTAGAATTTAGCATGTGACCTAAAATTCTTACGAAGGTTTTTTTCATTGAAATATAAATAATCAACACATATTTTAACCAAAAATGATATTAATACAAGAGTTTAACATAAAATAAGCTTAGGGTTATACTTTATAAAACAGTACCCCTAGTGTAAATAAATTCGATTTCGAAACGTGACGTACGCGTTTGCGTTTAGTCTCATTTTGTATTGGATTTAGAAAGAGCGCGCCAAGCGGGACGTTTTGGAAACTCAAAATCCTATACAAAATGAGACTTAACGCAAACGCGTTCGTCACGTTATGATGTCGATCAAATTTACACTAGGGGTACAGAATACAAACTTTAATTTGAGTCGATTATTATGAATATAATTTAGCAAAACAACCATACAATACTGTACACAATACGTAAACAAATAATAAATGCTAGTTATTTATAATAAGGCGTGAATTGTGTGCGTTATTTATGTCGGAAAATAACTGTATTTATAGAAATAAGAATTCAGAAACGTAAAATATGATATCAATCTCAACGCGTCTTTTCGCTCAAGATTTCTACGTGTTTGAGAGAATATTAATTGTCAATGAGGACTTAGCAAAGCTGCCTCTATAAGGCGGCTTCGAGTGACCAGGGGGCTAGCCAATATTTCGGATCAGCATTGCTACACAGGGCAATACGGCCAGCCATCTGGGCATCCTAAGCGATCACGACTTAGATCTATTTTTTGCTTTATTACGTTTTTACCCACTTGTGTTTTGTGAATAAAATATAAAATTGGTGTAATATTTTGTGTTTCTGAACAAGTTAAGTTCGCATCGCAGGCTCGACCGCAGGAACCGGGAATGCTGCGGTCCCACTACTCGTGTTGGCTTTGCAAATTGGAATTTTTGACCAAATTTATACTCCAAATAGTTACCTACCTACATTTCACCCAGGCTTTTGGTCGTGATTAGTAAACGTGTCTCATTTTGAAGCAGAATTTCGGGTTTAAGTAAATTTAATTTTGATAATTCTATGTTAAAATTTTGTTGAAGCTACTTACATTACTTTTTCGACATATGTCTCCATCACTTCAGTATTTTCAAGAGTTTTTGATTCTTCTATAGACTTCTGACTTATATCACTTTCTCTTGAATGTTTTTCTTCACTATGTATCTTAGTTATTGACCTCGTTTTTCTATTATTCTGATCTAGTTTAATTACTTTAGATACCCTTTCTAATTTTATCCGCTTTTTCAAGGGTATATTTATTAGTTTACCACGCTGCGCTATATTTGCTCTGATTTCATTGATAACTTCTTCGGATAGAGGATCAGTTTTCCATGATTTTTCGTCTTTGATGTCAGCATTAATACTGTTTTCGTCAGGTATTTTTTCTAATGTGTTAGGATTTCTTTGAAATTGTGAAGGTTTCTGATATGGAAGGTTTCTGTAGTAATCATAATACGCCCAAGGATTTCCTTTATAATAATTGTTGTAGGCATGAGTTGTGTAGTTGTATCTTAGCAAATACGGGTACATATTACTCGTGGGGCGTGGAGGATAGTTTGCAGGCATGGGCATTGGTTGATACTGATATGGTCGAACGCAAGGGTTACAAGGACTCTGTGGTGTAGGCCCGGGAGCATCATATATAATTCTCTGTTGGTAATATGCGGGCATGCCTTGCTGGTTCATCGGTAGACTAGGATATCCCACTCTACCGTCGTTATTTAACAACGATCCTGTAAAGTAATTGGGATAATTTGTTCGACTTTGCGAGTAAAAGTACGGTTGTTGTTGCGCGTATGGGTATGGGCTAGCTGAATATAGGGTCGATCCTTCAAGTTCAGTTCCTTCTGGCTTCATATCAGCTTCCTTTCTGTGTTCATTAGCAGGTTCATACCAATAGGAAGTTTTATGTTGACTACTTTCTCTAGATTCGCCTGATATTGCTTCACTCGCTCTATTATCTTCTTTAGTGTCAGTCAATTTCATATCCTTATACATTTCTTGAGCTACATTATACAGTTCTATAACAGCTTGCAAGTCACTCTTCTTTACAGAATGTAGTAATTCTGTAATTTTCTGAATTTCTGCTTTATTTAATAGTCTATCACTATCTTTGGTAAGTTCTGGTAAGAGTTTTGACAAACTGAATTCATTTGTGTGATTGATTTTATTATCATTATTGGACCTGGATTGTTGGTTGAAAAGACTCACAAACACTTTAGATGGTTGCTGACCAGTGTTTATTCTTCTAATTTTACACGTATAATTTCCGCAGAAAGTGGTAGATCGCCAAGTTGTGTTAAGTTCATGAAGAGTTCCCGTATCTGGATCTTGGCAGACATATTCTGGAAAGATATTGAATAATGCTTAGAAGTATTAAAACTAGGTACTTTATTTGGTTAAGTTGTGACACTTCGTTTAAGAAGCAACTAAAATGTGTCTACTTTGCTCCCTACTGGGTAATTGTGCTCCAAACGTTTTAACGAGTAGAAATTAAATCTATTTCACAACCTTATTTAAGTATAACAACATGATAGTAATGATGGTTTACTTCAAATGGGCATACCTTTATCAACATACCTACCACAATATAATAATTAAGAAAAAAAACAATTATGGCGCAAAGTTTGGAGCAAAATAGGCACATTTTACCGTACTACACTTTAATTTTTGATCTGGAAAAATCTGTTATTTTTATTCAGAATCGCGAGCGTTTTCTTTTGTTACGGGAGAAAAGTATACCATATCTTTTTTCATTCCATTAGCATTTTTCAAAGACTTTGTATGACGGTACCGGAATGGAAGAAAAGGGGCTATTTTTTTCTTCGATTAGGATCAAACAGCTCATGATAGATAGAAATAACATAAAAAATCCCTGCGAAAAAAGTGTAGTTTACAACTTAATCTGACCTATACTTATGACAGTGACTTCCAACACAGCGTCACCGATTATATAACGGATCTCAAGTATATTTATACAATTTAGAGCTAACAATGATATAATAGTTACGATGACAGCATAACTCAATTGAATAGTCAATGATGTCATAATACAAACCCCAAACGAGATGAGACTTAATTCGATTCATATCAACTATAATTAATGATCATTCTTGCAATTACCCGCATGTAACTATTCAACAAAATATTCCGTTTTTAAACAAAAGCATACTTATTGCTTGTTGTCAATAAGACGCTCTTTCCATAGAGATTCATTTTGAAATCAACCTTACCGACAACTGACAGTGTGGTTTTTAGTTAAAACGTCACAAATGACTGGATATTATATTTAATGTTGATGAATATTGCTAGTTAGTTTGAAAATAGCTGTATTTTATTAGGTAGTAAATATAGTTGATTGTCTATTCTATTATTAATTCTTTGGTCGACTGCAAGTAGGCAATCAATAATAAATACGTGGTTGTATTATTTACTACTAATTTATACGTGTAGAAATAAATATTTCATTATAAATACTATACACAGTGTTTCACGAGGAACCCTAAAGATTTTAATAGTGTATATCTGATCATATTTAAAGACTAAAATGACTTACAAACAATTCTGGAGTTTGCCTAGTTTCAGAGTTAATGTCACGTGAAAAAAAAAACATTTTTTTTTGTTACTTAGTGCTAAACGCCTTTTTGAAGGTGATGTTGCTACTACGGGACGTAGTCCAAATATCATCATTGATAGATGTAAAGAAAGTGACAAATAACACTTTACAAAAACTAGATCTTCAAAAAAAATCGTTTTAAAAAAAACATTTGAGTTTTATGTACAATTTTCATTTTCAAACAAAACGAAAACAAAAATCTTTTTCCGAAATGACCTTAACTTATATAACAATTTTCCAATTCCTTCTTTTGGCCTTACATATGCGTGATTAAAATCTTTCGGGTTCCTCATCATACACCGTATATAATAAACAACATATATTATACCAACACAGGACAGTCAAATCATTAAAGACAATTTATTCAATAAAATGTCTTTCAGAAATTTAAATCGAATGCTCCCTACCTATCAAAGAAAATGCGATTACATTGACAACACTCTCCATGTCTGAAAAGACTTAGTCTATTAATATATTCTTGAGCCAAGCTCTAATGAGCAGAATCAATCTTATTTATAGTTAAATGTCAGCTCTAATTTTATAAGTTTATAAATATTTATACTAAGTTTAGACTTTCATTATAAAGTTCGCTGAAAACAAAAGCGAGTAGCGAACACAGACACACATTTTAACAGCGAGGGATAATTACGAAGTATAAGAATAATTAAGTTTTTTAGAAACTGTCAGTCTCATTTTGAAGACGAAAAACTACAAGTTTGGATAAACAAGGCAGAGCTTGCTTATGGTGCGTGTGTGGTGCGTTGATGCAAAAACTCGAAGAGACCAGTACCCCTAGTGTAATTTTAGTCGATAGCGAAACGTGACGTACGCGTTTGCGTTAAGTCTCATTTTGTATGGGTTTTTGAACAGCGCGCCAAGCGGGACGTTTTGGAAAGTCAAAAATCTCATACAAAATGACACTTAACGCAAACGCGTACGTCACGTTTCGCTGTCGAAAATATTTACACTAGGGGTACTGCACCCTGCTGCGAAGATTGGCATGTACGAATACACGGTGTGATGTAACACCACTTGAATCTGTACCCCTAGTGTACATTTTATCGACATCATAACGTGACGAACGCGTTTGCGTTAAGTCTCATTTTGTATAGGATTTTGAGTTTCAAAAACGTCCCGCTTGGCGCGCTCTTTCTAAATCCAATACAAAATGAAACTAAATGCAAACGCGTACGTCACGTTTCAAAATCGAATTTATTTACACTAGGGGTACTGGTGACATTCGGCGCACTTTTGCCGTTTGGACGTATTCTCACGGGTCGTGTTTGCTAATTAATTTTATTATGTTAGTTATTTCTTGTGGCAAAGTTATCCCAGGCCCCAGGCCAGGCAAAGGCCGGGATGGAGTCAGCGCATGAAACACGCATTGAGACCATGTTTCGCCTAGTGGTATTTACTTAGCCTATAACAACGGGTCTCGTATTTATATGTTAATTGTAATAATAATAATAAATAATAAAAATAAATAAAAAGCCTTTTATTTCGAGTCCAGGATTACATTACATTACATTGATTTTTAGTCAGCGTTTACATAATTTAAGTAGGTATGTCATTTTTCTTTTAATTTATATTGTTATTTGTTCAGTCAATTTTTAGATATTAAGTAACATATTATTTTTTATAAACAAATGATTAACTATTTGTAGCGGACAAGAACCCCTCGTCGGGTGAAGGCCTCCTCCAAGGACTTCCATCTATCTCTGTTTGCAGCTATATATTTCCAGTTTTTACCAACTATTTTATTAATGTCATCAGTCCAACGACTGTTTGGTTTGCCGGAGCGTCGTTTGCCTGCAGGTCCCCTCCAGGTGGTAGCTTGCAAGGTCCAGCGCGAGTCAGACAGCCTGGCTACATGTCCAGCCCATCGCCATTTTTGTATTTGAGCGTGCTTGAGGGCGTCTTTTAGTTTTGTTACAGCTCTTATATTTATGTGGGGTATTTTTTGCACTTTTTTAATGTTTAACAAGCTTCTCTCCATTGCTCTCTGGCATGTAGTTATTTTTGATTTAATTTTTGCAGTAAACAGCCACGTTTGGCTTGCGTAAGTCAGTGAAGGCTTCACTGACTTATGGAATTGTAATAATATCATGTTATAACTATTCTCCCGTTAACGCTTTCGCCGTAGGGATGTACGACCTAGTGCATCTAGTCAGTCCGGAAAACCTTAATCTCTCTTATACTTCGATATATATACATTATTTAGGGTGCATGGCATGCAGTCGGCAGTAATGTCTCGCCACAGTAGTGCAGTATATCTGCACAGCAGTAACGCTGGTGTCGTCAATACACCTAGTGTAAATTTATTCGATAGCGAAACGTGACGTACGCGTTTGCGTTAAGTCTAATTTTGTATGGGATTTTGAGTTTCCAAAACGTCGTCGTTTTCAAAATCCCGTACAAAATGAGACTTAACGCAAACGCGTACGTTACGTCACGCTATAGAATAAATTTACACTAGGGGTTCTGAACCCGAACTGTACATTTAGGTATAAAGTATTCCGGAATAACAGCGCTATGAAATTCTGTTTAGTTTCACGCTGCACGGTGAACAATGCCTGTAGACTTCGACTATTTGTAAATATAAATACCTGTACATACTTCACAAGAGGCGAGTACATGAAGGTTTTAATACTAACGTTTCAGACTTTCGCGTTTTGAATATATTATTATGTTAAATCATCATTTAAAACGGGTCGGTACCCCTAGTGTAACTTTGATCGACATCATAACGTGACGAACGCGTTTGCGTTAAGTCTCATTTTGTATAGGATTTTGAGGTTCCAAACCGTCCCGCTTGGCGCGCTCTTTCGAAATCCAATACAAAATGAGACTAAACGCAAACGCGTACGTCACGTTTGGAAATCGAATTTATTTACACTAGGGGTACTGAATGGAAGTAAAGTTAGCAAAATAAATTCGCGATAGGTTCACTAAAATTATGATTTAACATGTTGATATTATATGTTGCTGTGTGGCATTAAGTTCGCCTTATGTAACTGTATATTTTTACTGTTCAATAAAGTTTTAATAAATAAATATACTTAAAGATTTCTTTATGAAAGGTCAAATCAAATATAACACAAATCAAGGCTATTTATTTATTTATGGCTATTTTTGATTTGATTTATTTTGCCTTAATGTAAAAAAAAGTTTTTAAAATGGGCTACAATGGCTACATAATAAAAAAATATTTTCACGTCAGCAGCTCGAACAAGGGTAATTTGCTGCTTAAAAACAGTGAGCAAAATCGCATTTTGCTCACTGAGTGAGACAAAATAACATTCAAGTGACCTTTAGATTTGAATGTCATTTCAACGTGCGGGGCCTAATACAAGTTCGAAATATTTGGATTCTATTGTCTTTGTCCCTTTCACGTCATTAGCAAAAAGAAAGAGACAAAAAAAGTGCATACGTAATTCAACGGTATATTGACGGTTTATAATAGACCCCCGAAATAAGTCAGACCGCATCGTTCCAAAACACCCTACGAGTCTTCATTCGTAATAATTAATTAATTAAATAAAAGTTTAAAATTTAATAAAAACACCATATTTTAGGTATTTTATTATACAATCAATACAATGAACTTATACAAATTTATGCAGTAAATAATTCTACTTAACTAATTTTAACGATCTCTACTATAGTTGACAAATAGTAGTATCCGCAATTCGGACCGTACGGCAGCAAACCATATTTAATGTAAATACATATTTAGGCATTGCTAAACTTCCTTTTAAATATTTAATTGGAGTGCAATTCTGGAGGTTTAAAACAGAACTTTAACAACAGAAGACATACATTTAAGAATCAAACTAAGGAGTTAAAGTACATACATCCTATTGCAACTTAATTTGATGCTTTTATGAAACTTGTTCTAATTTAGCAGTTTATTATTTTTATTGTTAGATTGTTCAGTATCAATTTTTGCTACTTGATATCATTTTAAGTTTAACATTCATATATTGAAATAAATACTAACCATAAACTACCAAACAAACAATTAACAAACTAAGGAGAACAAATCCAATATTGTTTGTACCATTATTATATAGAAATTACTAACTTACCACCTCATAATTTATCAGTAATAATATCATTGTAATATGATAACAAACGAAAGCCTCAATAACGTTCGCGCGGTAATGCCACCGGCGTGTAATATACACTTGATTTTTGTATGCAAAAGACACAACGAAAGACCCACAGGTATATTTTATCGCGAAAACAATGTTAATATATTGTTATTTTGGCATAATTATAAGAATGGTCACTGATCACTATTTATAAAACACAACTAAAGATTACGAACAACTTTTTCGAGTTTCTCGTATTATAAATATGTCAAAATCATAAATGATCGAAATAGTTTACGAAGCACGTTAACAAAAAGTATTACAAATTCAAATCGTTAAAATGTACATGTTTATTTCACCTATACAAATTATATTTACTTTTTTTATTAATAAACTAATGTAAATTATCATATTTTGTGTACGCCACTATATTATATTTCAATAATTTAAATAATATTTTGGTCTCTTAAACGATAACTGTTTTTAAGCAAGCTTCGTAAATGCCCAGTGAGACTTGGTTGGCATTTCAATCGCTTATCAAGTAACCATTTCACTGTCCAGTCTAATTGATTCAGATTATACATGACACCAGCAATATGAGTCTTGAGGTCAGGTTATACTGGTATGCGCGTTAGTACAATAATAGCTAACAAATATGGAGGCCTACCGCGAACCACGAAGTTTTGCTTTGCTGTCGCACTTACGTATGAAATTACAAGTGCGACAGAGAAAAAAAACTTTCTTCGGTAGGTTCTTTGATGACTTAGATTTTTCGCTTTTGACAAGTAACTTAGCAATGCTAGGATCAAAATGGCGTAATATGTATGTAAGCTTGCGGACGCTTACGCTTGTTTTCTTTCGTGTTTCATTTTTAACGTATTTTCGATGAGGTGTTATTGAAGCACGGCGCGTGTCTGTCTCACTCCCTCTTTCGGTAAATCCAATTCATTGTTTCATTTTGAAAGGATTTTTGAGGGGATGTCACAGTGAGGCGAGCGAATGGTATAAACACAACGCATTTCTCGGTGGACCTTTTGTCCTTGCAATAAGGTTTGTAGTTGGACAGTTGATAGTATGAGCGATGAATACGATGACGTCAATGACTCATTTCTTCATTTGAATGTCGGCGAGCACCGAGCGCCTCGCGACTCTCTTGCGAGTTGTGAGGAACGCGAGTGAGTTTGAAAGGCTGAGTTTTTTTTTAAATTTGAAGTGTTTGAGTGGTAAGAGCTGTGTGTGATGCGCGCGAGTAAATGAGTAAAATTAATTGAGGAGTGATGTATGACATTTATGCGGTGTGAAGTTCTGCGACAATTTAACAAAGTGAGTGGTACAAATGAGGTGCCTCACGAGTGAGCAACTCAACACTACTTACTACGCTCAAGATTCTAAATTAGATTCACTCGCTACGCTCGTGAATCTATTATAGAATCTTTCGCTTGCACAGGACTCAAAACAAGCACTCGAAGAAATATCAAACTTTGCTCTCTTGTTGTACAAATAACTATTAACAAAGACATCATAATAATATTTATTCTTTTTGATATTACGTAGCATGCTAGTACGTTTTTACTTACTGTGCACAAAATAAATAATGATATTTGACACCTAATGAATACCTATGTATTATTGGTATAACTAAATGTAGGTCACATTCATAACAAAAAGCGATAGTGCAGCAATTATTACTATAAAAATATCTATCTCTTTTTAACATATATTTTGGAAATTTCTAAAAAATATTTGATGTGATCTTATTGACCAATTCCAACCTATGTAATTCTTAAACCTCTTAATGAGGTTTACTTGCAAAGTAATCCTTGACAAAATAAAATATTTAAAATATAGCCAAGTTAATTAAATAGCTTATCTATTTATAATGTTCACCAAGAAGTCAACAGTTGTAGTCAACATGCAAATCGACACATTTCTTTCTATTCAGGTATTTGGTACCATAATATAAACATGATAATATAAATAAATAAATATTATTATAGGACATTATTACACAAATTGACTAAGTCCCACAGTAAGCTCAATAAGGCTTGTGTTGAGGGTACTTAGACAACGATATATATAATATATAAATATTTATAAATACTTAAATACATAGAAGACACCCATGACTCAGGAACAAATATCCATGCTCACCACACGAATAAATGCCCATACGAGGATTTGAACCCGGGACCATCAGCTTCATAGGCAGGGTCACTACCCACGAGGCCAGACCGGTCGTCATTTATAAATACTTAAATACATAGAAGACACCCATGACTCAGGAACAAATATCCATGCTCACCACACGAATAAATGCCCATACGAGGATTTGAACCCGGGACCATCAGCTTCGTAGGCAGGGTCACTACCCACTAGGCCAAACCGGTCGTCAAATATATGTGACCACGGCTAGAATAACCTCCCACTTGTCGCTTGGCATAAGGATGAGATTTGCTTGTAACTTTATACGAATAACCTGTCAAGGCGTCTTTATGGCAAGCGAGAAAGTGGTAGTACGTTTTGCCAGCCGCGGTCACATTCACATATCAAAGAACATAGATATAGCCGACGTGTCCTGTATTTAGTGATAGTTATGTTCTATAAACAAGTTATATAATTTACTCTGAAAAAAATATGATCCATCGAACATACATTAGAAAGATATGTATTAAGATTAACTGCTTTATACAATATCAACAAATGTTTGAAAAACAGTAAGGTTAACTGTTTGAACATTTCTAAGTTTTGAAAAAATTATAAAAATAAACGAACAGTTATTACATTTTAGCTACTCAAATAAATAAATATATTATAGGACATTATTACACAAATTGACTAAGTCCCACAGTAAGCTCAATAAGGCTTGTGTTGAGGGTACTTAGACAACGATATATATAATATATAAATATTTATAAATACTTAAATACATAGAAAACACCCATGACTCAGGAACAAATATCCATGCTCATCACACGAATAAATGCCCTTACCAGGATTTGAACCCGGGACCATCAGCTTCGTAGGCAGGTTCACTACCAACTAGGCCAAACCAGTCGTCAAAACTACAAAAATTTACTGTCTTTTCGGAACAGTACTGTTTTGTTCGATAAGCTCATATGGAACTGTTTAAAGCATTAAACGTTAATGTAATTTATATATTTATGTAATTATACAGTATGTTTATTAACTAAAAACATTGAATCAAACCCGTTAATATTTAAGTCATCGTCATACTGAGTAACTTTTTTTTTTTTTAAATCAATACACGTCATTATTATATTTATTAATAACTAAGTAACTTTTACTATGAGACCAACTTCAAATCATCAAATAAAATTTGGCTATTTCGTACATTTTGGCTAATCTGGCGTTGCTTGAGATTAAATTTTTTTTCGTGATTTCGGGTTTCGCCCCATAACAAAAGATGCTCTGTATGATATATTAACTTGAGTAAATCTTGTCGTCTTTTTATTGAAAAACGCTTTTTAAAAATTACTTTATAATTGAAAGTAAATTCCTTAAAAATACGCACCTTTTGCCACATGAACACTCAGCACAACCGACGCACACAGACATATACAGTAAACGCGGACACACGCGCGCAACATAGCTGCAGAAATGCGGCGGACGAACGGCTCCGGTTACACCGATGTTTTGGTTTTGGCGACGCCGCAATACGGCTCTCAAACTTTATACACGATTTAATCAGTATATTCCTGATCATATTTAAAGACTAAAATGTCCTTTAAACTTTTTTGGAATTCGCCTAATTTCAGAGTTAAAGCCACTTACAAAAAAACGTATTTTTATTGTTACTTAATGCAAAACGCATAGTGTTGTGTTCCTGCCGGTGAGTAAGGTTACCAGAGCTCAACGAGGGGTGGGGGGAAATTTGGGTCGGCAACAGCTATGGAGCAAGTTCAAAGGCTATGGAGACTGCTTACCATCAGGCGGGCCGTATGTTTGCCACCGACGTAGTATAAAATGAACGCCTTTTCGATGACGATGTTGCCACTATGAGACCTAGCTCAAATACCCTTTATTGATAGATATCAAAAAGTGACAAGTAACACTTTGAAAGAAATAGGTTTTATAAAAAGAGTTAAAAATCTTTTTGAGTTACAGTTTTACAAATAGCGTTTACATTTGATGTGAAATTGACTAAACCCATATAACATTATTTCCTTCTTTTGGGCTCAGAAATGCGTGGTTAAAATGTCTCGGATTCCTCATGGGCACCTTGTACAATGCTTATCACATATATTGTAGAAAAAGTAGGCTTAGTACAGGAGCGTCGCGATAGTATATCGCCCACCATATTTTTCTAACTGACAGGAACAGCCAGTATATCTCGCGGGCGATATACTTTCGCGGCTTTACTGATAAATAAGTATATTTAACTCAATTGTTCTAGCGCATTTAGTTTATAATTTTTCTGATCAGTAATTAAGCCCGGAAGTTGGTAGTTTGTAACCCTTTGACCGCCAAACACGTCAAATGACGCACGTTGCTACAACCAAATATCAACCTTCGCTCATTCCGACAAGGTTGATGGTGACGCGCCGTACACGATAGGCGTAGCGTTGAAAGGCTTAAGGCCCTTTATCACTGGCCTTCGACCCTTCGTATGATTCGTTCTGAAAGTAATACCTTGTATTATACTTAACTTATTCCAATATTTGCTCGTCTACTCGTAAGTGTTATTGTAAATGATGCATGTTGCACAACATTGAATTTTAATTTTTAAAATAAATAATTGATAAATAAAAAAACTAACGTCTGTGTTCATAAATTGGGCTTTATTGATGCTCCTATACAGGAATATCAACATTCTAATGATCTTAATAGAGTTACGAAAAGAGACACAAAAATCTTCTATGTTTTCTGTAAATATGTTTTATTAATAATTATTACTATTGTTTTTTAGGGTTCCGTATCCGAAGGGTCAAACGGGACCCTATCACTGAGACTCGACGGTTCGTCCGTCCGTCCGTCCTTCATGAACCGTGAAAGTTATCCAGTTGAAATTTCTACAGATTATGTATTTCTGTTTCTGCTATCGCAACAAATACTAACATGGCGAAACTATAAGGGTTCCGTTTTATGCCATTTGGCTACGGAACCCTAAAAACAGAATAAAATAAATATTTAAGGGGGCTCCCATACAAAAAAGTGATTTTTAGATAATGGCACGGAACCCTTCGAGCGTGAGTCCAACTCGCATTTGGCCGGTTTTTTTATTATTATAATGACCTTAGTTATAAGGAATGTAATGTTTCAGGCTAGTCCTGTATTGTTACATTTTGTGTAATGTAAATAAAATAGGTAAACAACTTAATTTCTATGGTAATATTTTGGGAATTTCGCGGAATATCTTTTTTTTTATTAATCTAGGTCCTGAGTTTCAAAGTTCCCTAAAAATATAGACACACTATTTTGAGAACGTTTAATAAAAAAAAGTTCCCTCTAAAAACTTTTCTCGTAAAACGGTTACTTCGTTTCCCAAAACACGACACAAATACTAAAACCATTATTCAATATTTCTCCACCGTTACAGCACCCTAAGCGCTTCAAACTATAAGTAAATAAAAACTTGCGTATAGTTACGGAACTTTGAGAACTTAGCGACAAAAGCAAGTTCTGAGTGCTTCACACGAATCTTCGCCCATTCGAGTTTTACTAACAATGCCGGGCTTCAAATATGACCAGGATATTTGGGCTTTTTGTATATTTTGTGTAAAGTTTGAACGTATTTAACGTGTGACACAATTTTAAGAACGTAACTGGGTTTCATTTGTAGATATAAAATATATTTTTAATGTCCTTTTATGAAACTTTATACAATAGTAATAAGTTAAACCTCAACATGGTTTTTGTTTTCAATAAAAACACTAGATTACTTATATGCTTCTTGCCCTGAACTTCCGAAAAACCTTACCTCAATTCCACTCCTTCCTTTAAAAATTGTAAATGACTTCCATGGTAACTTGTGAACATATTTAAAATTAGTAAATGTAAGCCAATACCTCAAACGCCGCAAATATATCCTCGGCAGTAGTTATATTTTTAAGGCGTTTGGGGTCGAAACGATGAGGCCGTGGGGGCCAAGCGCGCGCCGGTTGTACCTTGACTTAGTGGCGCGCCTTATAAACGCCACACGTGACCAAGGCTGGCCAGTATTTTGCTCAAGGCATTAGCATTGCCGTTCAACGTGGCAAATTGGCAATGCGGCCAGACTTCTGGGCACACTGGTCATTGACAGTGACTTGGAGGACGTGTTTTATTTATAGTGCCTTTATTTAAAGTTTATATATATAGTTTTTATTATTATTTCAAGCCAAATGTTACCATTTTCATTTCTTAAATCACCTATATGCACGTGTTGTATAGCTTAAATTACCTATTACGTATAGTAACAACGTGTGCCCATGTTTGACAGTTTGAAAGCAAATATTTAATTTGAGTGATTTAGTGGTGTTTCTTGCAAATTCTGAAATACATATTAATAAAGGTTATGATTCTGAACACTTATTTTAGCTGATTAAAATGCGTTTTACACGTTTTACAACAATTTCTAACACTAACCAAATTAAGATGGTTCGATTTCCATATAAATAATAATTGCGTTTTATTAAGTCAGTCATACTTAAATATGTGTGCATCTATTTACTCTCGAATATTCGTTTGCACTATATTGATAGAAAAACCCTGTTTTAATCGTATACAGAAATCACGCAAAAACCGTTATTTTGGTCTTCAATTGTTACAAAATACAACGTTTTTTTTCTTCGAGCAACACCTGGAAGGGAGACGGCATTCATACTATTTCCCCTCTGCCGAAGCATAGGTACAGCTGTACCTATGGCGGTGCATGTTGTGACTCGTCCGTACACATAAAGGTGTGCAAGATTTGTCTTTGACGTGTGTCATTTTCTATGTATTTGTATCGTCATTACAGATTGGATTTTGTATGTAGTGAGTGAGAAGTTCGTCTGTGTGCACGTTCCCCCCCCGCAAAAAATGGTGGAATGATTTGTTCGGTAAGATATCACTTAGATTCCTCCCTTCCGACGTGTCGGAAGCCGGTGTTGCTCGGTTTTTTTTTGCGTGAAGTTAGAATTACTAAAATACCATTCCTACTAATGGACATAAAAATAAAGTACCTACTTGACCCGAGAAAAATTGACCAAAAACCGGGCAAAAATCTCCAAAGTTTGAACGCCACAGATTACCTACAGGCGATTAGACGTGTCATAATGCAGTGACTGTAATCGTGCATAACTATCGTAATGTATCATCTATTGATGTGCGTGCGAGTATTCACTCATAATATATGCAACAAACAAAAACACAAGGATGATGATTTGATTTTTGGATGATTGCTAATGCAAGTTGTGGTTTTATACTGAATTTTTACACGTTTTTATCTACACACATATCATGAACCCTCTATGATGCCTTCCGAAATCTTCTCAAAATCTGTAAATAATGGCCAACGTTATGATAAACTGTTTTTTACAACAAATTTCTTATCTGTGATAATGTTTTAATTGCTTCATAACCACATCAAAATCGATTTGGTTATGACATTCAAATTTGGAACACATCTGAAAAAAAGCAATTCGATTTGACCTCTATTCTAATATCAGTCGAGATGTCTTTTTGTTCGAAATGAAATGTCAATTGCATACAATTTTGACATATCTCGCATGTTAGTTTGTATCGAATGATACGAAACCGGCCCCCGACTCTAGATTGTCTTTGAATAAAAAAAAAAACACTACAAATGAGTGAAATGCGTAAAAAATGTTTTCATTTACCGCCATTTGACGTACAGAGTATCTTTTAATTAGTATTAATTATAAAATGAATATGTTTTGTTGTTTTTAAAGTAACTATAGCCAAAGTTTCGTGTAAAATTAACGATAAAAATATTTCGGTGACGCCAGCACATATCCGCGAGTTCCGCCAAAAGAGCAACGATGCCCCAGCGTTGGCTGTAATTTGGGATAGTGAATATATCATAAAAAGTTTATAATATGTGTGTAGATAAAATAGTGTATGTAACTGTACATAATATCATTATATTATGCCTTTATTATCTAGCACTCACATAAACTACTATTATCGAGGGTTGACCATGAAAAAATTCACACGTAAACTGGGCTATACATATAATAACCGCAAAAATCGAAGTTCGTCATTGCGGGCATTTTTCTCTGTCACTCTAATTACGTCTTAGTGAGAGTAAAAGAGAAAGATCCCCGAAATTTGCGAATTTCGGTTTTCGCGGTAAGCCCCCTGGATTACATTTGCGAAGGCAGACCCTTGAGGCAGACCAAGCTAAGTTGGCAGCGATATTGATAACCTGGACGGTGCAAGTGTTAAGTGAACGTCATAGTTATATTAATAAATAATAATAATAAATAAATATTATGGGACATTATTAAACAAATTGTCTAAGTCCCACAGTAAGCTCAATAAGGCTTGTGTTGAGGGTACTTAGACAATGATATATATATAAATACTTAAATACATAGAAAACACCCATGACTCAGGAACAAATATCCATGCTCATCACACGAATAAATGCCCTTACCAGGATTTGAACCCGGGACCATCGGCGTCGTAGGCAGGGTCACTACCCACTTGATGATGTATGGTTATTTAAAATATATATTTATGTAAGTACTCGTACAGTCGACATGTGTCTTTTTTCATATCAAATCTTTTCAATCGTGCACCAAACTGTTTCTGTTTAGCGCAATGGTTGACTGGTAGAGAATGCTTTGAGGCGTTAAGTCCGCTCTTTGTATTCTTTTTTTTGTAAATTTATGCTATAAAGTTTAAAGAAATATGGGACGGATAGGCTGAATTAATATTATTATAAGTTATCAAGTAAATCAATAAAGTAGGTATCGTATATTTTGTATGATATATGTACTGCTTACCATCAGGCAGGCCGTATGCTTGTTTGCCACCGACGTAGTATAAGAGTTATAATAATAATCTTATCTCGCTAACCATTAAGAAGATTAAAAAAACATGGTCAGGATGAGAATCAGTTTTTTTAATAAGGTGCTCCTCAAAATCTCATTATTTTAAGAAATTGATTCCTTTTTTAAACCCCTCAAAGCGCTCACATATAATTTCCCATTTTGAATGCTCATTACGAGCGAATATTATTAGGTGTGAAATTTAATATAAAACATGAGCCTTGGCAACATTACCGTATTTCCTAACTCACTCATTCACTTTATTGCAAAAAGGACTTTAAAATGTACGAAATAGAGTTGAATTTACGAAAATAATTCGAAAGATTTACGAGGTTGTCAAAGCGAGCAGTGAAGCGGAATGTTCCTTTACAAGCAGAAGCAAAAGAAGTAAACGGAATGGACCTTAATTCACTAACAGCGGGCGGTAGGAGTGTAAACGGCTAGTGGTACAATTCTGTTTTTGTTTTGGACAAAAGCAATTTTATTTTTTTGTGGTTTGTTTTGGTTTAAATATTTTTTTAATGATACCTATCTAAAGAATTCTAAAGAATTTTAGTATTTTATGGTTTTATTTTTTTATCATAGTTTTTTTTGTGTAATTTGACATTTAGAGACAGTATACATCTCTAATAAAGTATTTATTATTTCATAGATTCGATATTTGTAATTTGTTTTTTTTTTTTAATTTATTGTTTGTAAAAATGGACATGTAAAAGTGCCCCTGTGGCCTATTTGCTGAATAAATGTTTGATATTTGATATTTGATACGTTATCAGTTGAAAAGGAAAAGCCAGTATCGTATCTTACAGGGACCTAAAAAAGTTAGCCGATGACCGCGAAAACTGGCGTCTACTCCACCGACAAGAGCCATGCTCTTAAATGAAGATGACATCATGAGTTTTATGTCATAATTTGTTGTCAGCCTATACAGAAAATGGTGTGCCTGGATAAGTCTGCTTAAGATAATTCTGCATTAACTCAGGAATATGCCAGAGCTACTAAAACGTCATATTTTATAAGAATATGACATTTGTGGTGGCACTTTGACCCTTTGTCGTTGAAAAGTTTGTGCAAAGTTAATTTGGTCTGACTCTATTATTGTTTTATGGTTATAAAATAAATAAATAAATAAAATAATATAAATAAATGTATTATAGGACATTATTACACAAATTGACTTAAGTCCCACAGTAAGCTCAATAAGGCTTGTGTTGTGGGTACTTAGACAACGATATATATATATTAATAAATATTTAAATACATAGAAAACACCCATGACTCAGGAACAAATATCCATGCTCATCACACGAACAAATGCTCTTACCAGGATTTGAACCCGGGACCATCAGCTTCGTAGGCAGGGTCACTACCCACTAGGCCAAACCGAAAACTAGGTTATGAAATGTAAATTGAGTTTGAAGCTTTTTATAGGCTTAGTTAAGCTAGAATATTGGAAAAATGCCACCGGTAAGACAATTTCTAAACTTCCAGCTAGTTTTCTAGCAATTTTCTAGGTTTCTATTTTATCTAAATAAAGAAATAATGTTTTATCATTATATATTTCTGCAGGAGTCGTATTCTATTTATTTTAACTATCATGCCCTAACAAATTGTTTTAATAGTTAGTACTACGCCGTTTCTATGTATATTTCAAACCTCTTTGAAATATTTATATTTGATTGAATTTTAAAGATTTAAGTTAGCAAGTAAATATTCTTTAAATAAATAAATTAAAAAAAGCCTTTTTATTCCGACTCATTACATTGATCAAAGGTTCAGTTTAACTTAAATTTAGGTATCTTAAAATATATCTAAACACTTTTTATTTAAATGAGCGGACCTCCTCGAAAGTAAATGCCTCTCCCAGTTTGCGCCAATTCTCTCTATCTTGAGTCCCGGCGTGCCAGTTGCTCGTGACATGCTTTAATTCTAAATATTCTTTATTGTGCACCAAATAAGTAAAAAGCAAAGTAAAAAATACACAGATAATTAAATACGAGATGAATACTAGGTAATGAATACAATACAATACAAAACCTCTTTATTGGACAACCTCAAAATAACATTTACAGAGAGACATACATAATACATGACAGAGGTGACAACAGGCGGTCTTTCCGCTAAAGAGCGATCTCTACCAGACAACATTTAGGTAGCGGAGAAGTGATAATATTAATTTAACTATTTAGGAGGTGCAAAACACTAGATTGGAAACTACATAGCTTTAAAGAAAAAACTTATAAATACGAAACCTACAACAATATAACAATACCTATATATACATACTACTTACATATATACATAAATATATGATACAGACATATAAAGGTTTACAATACTATATATTGTAGCCAAGTATGATTGCCAGCAACGCGACCAGAGTAACAAAATAAGGGACAGATAATAGTCTTTAAGATGGGATTTGAAAATAACAAGAGGCGGTCGTATCGATAAAATAAAAAGCGACCTATCCCATACAGCCCTTATAAATAATCAGGCGGTAAAGAAACTATGCACAAATATTATGAGTGCCAATACTTTAAAAAAATATTTATAGTATAAGTTTATAAAGGACTTAAAAGTTAATTTTTGACGGGGCTAATAGTTTGTGGGGTATTTTTATTTTATTTCTGTATTCATTTTATTTTAATCTTCGATCTTTTTGTGAATGCATTTTATTTTGACATGTCAAATATAATGTACATTTCCAATAAGAAATATATGAATCTAATCTAATCTAATCTACTGTTTCTGTACAATATTATGTTGTAATTACCACATACAACTGTTAACTGACATTTGTCGTCGTCGTCAACGTCATGTGAAATTTATGACTTAAAGTATAAGTTTATCTACTAAATTTTGTCCAGACGCAGCGGAACGCGCACCACAGTGCGGCGCCCGGCACAGCGGGGGCTCGCACCCTCGAGTGTGGACAAAACGGATCGCCGGTTATCTACACGAGTAATTGCCGCGTTTACAAATTACCGCCCGGGCGTTTTTTGTTGAAAGTGATCCTTCTTTCTAGTCTTTCTACGCTATAAGATGTTATGAAGATAGGCCACGGTCGCTTATCCGTACAAATGTAGTCCCCATTTTCCTCTCTGGATATTGACATTATGGAAAATATTTTTATATATTTTGATGTATACTAACCGTAGCCATGTTTGACTTTTTTTAGATTTTTTAATAAGGTAAAAAGTAGGAGATAAAAACAGATTTCATACACATTTTTAAATGCTTCTAACTTTTATAATAGTTACTTAAAGAGTCGAAAAAATCAAAGGGGCATAAGCTGCGGGTGTACAACAAACTGTGTCAAAATATTTGATGTTTTTTCTGTTTTAATAAATAATAAATAAATATTATAGGGCATTATTACATTTATTACACAAATTGACTAAGTCGCACAGTAAGCTCAATAAGGCTTGTGTTGAGGGTACTTAGACAACGATATATATAATATATATTTATAAATTGACGACCGGCTTGGCCTAGTGGGTAGTGACCCTGCCTACGAAGCTGATGGTCCCGGGTTCAAATCCTGGTAAGGGCATTTATTCGTGTTATGAGCATGGATATTTGTTCCTGAGTCATGGGAGTTTTCTATATATTTAAGTTTTTATAAATATTTATATATTATATATATCGTTGTCTGAGTACCCACAACACAAGCCTTATTGAGGTTACTGTGGGACTTAGTCAATTTGTGTAATAATGTCCTATAATATTTATTTATTTATTATTTATTACAAATACTAAAATACATAGAAAACACCCATTACTCAGGAACAAATATCCATGCTCATCACACGAATAAATGACCTTACCAGGATTTGAACCCGGGACCATCGGCTTCATAGGCAGGGTCACTACCCACGAGGCCAGACCGGTCGCCTAATTTAATTTTAATGTTATTTTAATACATTGGATAATACTCGTAATTTCTTAAGAGTAAATCTTACTCCTAGTTTTCGGAGTGTCGTCCTGGAGATCTCTATTACAGGTATACGCTTAGTCCAGACTCCAGTCTCTCACAAAGGGAATAAAAATCTTTTTAATAATTTTAAATCCAGAGAGTAAAATGAGGACTACGTTTGTATGAGAAGGCGGTTTCGGGGCCTATCCTCTTAAGTGTTTTGAATTGGTATTAGAATATTTGTAACAAAAAATAGTGAAGATCCATTTAAAAAACAGCCTGTAGAAACATGTTTAAAATACTGACTGCGTAGGTCGCCACAGCTCAACGAGGATGCCGAGTGTTGGGATCGACAACGCGCATGTAACTCCTCTAGAGTTGCAGGCGTACAAAGGCGACGGAGGCTGCTTACCATCAGGCGGGCCGTATGCTGTTCGCTCGATTTATTTTCATTCTATTTCTTTCTTTCAATACTACCAATGTATTCCAATTGAGATTTAAATATAAATTAAAATGTAAATAGATAGTTCTTCGTGAGAATTGCTTAATCCAGTAGAGATTTCAATCTAACTATAAATTATTAGCTATCTTCAACTAAGGAATTTACATTTAAAATGTTGTAACTACCTTTGAATTTCTTTCGAGATTTTTCGTTTTCGTGAAGATACAGTCATCATCATCTTCCGCGCGTTGTTCCGGTATTTTGCCACGGCTTATTAGAGCCTGGGGTCCGCTTGGCAACTAATCCCTAGAATTGGCGTAGGCCCTAGTTTTACGAAAGCGACTGCCATCTCACCTTCCAACCCAGAGGGTAAACTAGGCCTTATTGGGGTTCCGGTTTCCTCACAATGTTTTCCTTCACCGAAAAGCGACTGGTAAACATCAAATGATATTTCGAACATAAGTTCCGAAAAACTCATTGGTAAAACCGGGGTTCGAACCCGCGACCTCTGGATTGCAAGTATCACGCTCTTACCGCTAGGCCACCGGCGCTTCTTTTGTGTAGGTACAGTAACGTTGGCAATAACAATGTAATTTTGAACTATTGTGAAAATTATGACATTTATTTATGGTTAGAATTTTATCAAAATCGGTGTATTATTAAGGTTTTCCAACAATACAGTTTCTAGTTAGTTAATATGAGGCGACCCGCTTCGTTTAAATATATATCGTCTTATTAATACATTATTAATTAGTATAATATACTAATAAACTTATTTTTCTGTTACAGGTAAGTGTCTGCTGAAGTGTTGAAGAATATATATATAGTACAATTCAAAATATCAGTAAGTATTTAGCAATTAAAAGACCGCATTAATTATGTTGTTCGTGACTTAATAGTCAAATTTGTCATAAAACTTATTAAGAGGAAACATGAGTGATAATTTTTCATACAAACGTTCTCGATTCTCGACATTTTCCTCTCTGGATTTTGGACCTAGATTAATTATTTTTGTATACAAGTTCAATATTTACTGTGTCGTTTTCCTTTTTTAATATATTACACTTGCACTGCGTGTGCTATCAAAATCGCTGCAGACTTAACTTGGTTTAACTCTTATTATTTCGAGAGTTTAAAAAACAACTGTTTTGACTAGTAGGAAAGTACACCACGTGATCGACCATACAAAAAGAGAAAACGTTTTTCCACTTCTAAATATTTTCATTCTCCATGATTTTTTAATATCTTATTGACACAATGAAAAACTAGGTTTGTAGGTTTTCCTTTATTTCAAATATTGAAAAAAAAATTAGGAGCGAATCCTCTAAACCTAGAACACATTATGCTGAAACGATCGTCATTAAAATCAAAGTGATTTTTTTAAGATTTATTCAGTGAAAACCGTTTTCTCCCGAAATGGAATTTCATAGAAAAATTACCGTTACTTTGTTCGATTCAAAAAGTTTTCTCCCCTCCCCTCTTAAGGCTCCCAGGGTTAGATTGCCCGCCACAAATACACCAAAGATTCAGTACTCTCCACCAGCAGAGTTTTTGAAAAAGCGTTGCATTAGCGTCGCTTTTATAGATCAATCTTTAGGGCTTTTTCTAGCAAATTCATCGAATCGAAACCTGATTTCGTATATAAAGTGCATTCTCCTTCTCCGTGAGAACGATTCAATCCACTACCTTTGACTTCCATGCAACATTAACACAAACGCTACGGCACATACGCCGGTATCTCCTAAAAAAGTCAGTGTGTTTAATCACTTTAATCAAATGAAACAATAAATTATCGCCTATCTTCGCCTACTTTCGCCTTCAAGTTCGAATCGGGCCGTTAGCCGTCATTCGCGCGTTCATAATTTTATATCGCTCTGACTCGTCCGTACATGTACTAAAGCGAGCGAGACGCCCGCGCTAATGACTGCTAACTGATATGATTCATATATCGGTTTGATGTCTAAGTGCACGTACGAATTGGCCTGTAGGTGTATTTTGAATCCTGCAGCTTTACGCCTTGCCTTGCGTCAATTTCGACGAAAAAAGTATTATTTTCCTACGTAATGGTTGCCAAATCATTTCATAACGGATATAAGGTAATATATTTACCACAAATATTTAGACACGTCACTAAAAACCAGCCAAGAATCCTACACAATTATTCAGCCAAATATTTAACTATAATTGCCTCAGTATTGGAAAAACTTCAAAGGCATACACGAATCAATATTTCACGGAAATATAACAGTCCTTAGCCAATTCTCTAAAATAGTGGCGAACTTAGCATTCCGTGCTCACATGCCAAATGTACTTTACACACGCGAACCAGCATTTTAGGGTATCGCTTAACCCTTATAACACAGAAACACTCGAAAATAAACTCTATTTCCTTATAATAAAGAGATGATGAATGTATTTGTAATGTGGCATAAGTGCATGCCAATTTGTTTGAGCCGTTCCATAGATATGATGTTTTGTTTCGCCAAAGCGGTTGGTTGCGTGCTTAAAGTTCAATAGGGGTGTGAAAAGGGCGAAAGTAGGTCTTATCTTTATTAGAGATAATTACTTGCTTGATGTCTTTTGTCAGTCTAGAATTAGGACATGAAATGATATAGGGATTTTCTGAAAATTAATTGAATTGTGAGAGAATTAACAACATCTAATATTAAGCACAGAGTGATTTTGTGGGATTATGCGATGTTTATGCCATTATTGTTTCTTCCTAGTCGCGATTCTACACAATATAATTTCCACACAGCTGAAGTTGATCAGATGCGTTATTCTTCACAGTCATTATTTCTATACAATCTTGACTCTACCTAGTCGCGATTCTACACAATATTATTTCCACACAGCTGAAGTTGATCAGATGCGTTATTCTTCACAGTCATTATTTCTATACAATCTTGACTCTACCTAGTCGCGATTCTACACAATATTATTTCCACACAGCTGAAGTTTACCACATGCGTTATTCTTCACACAATTATATTCCTATTTCGACGACCAGTTTGGCTTAGTTGGTAGTGACCCTGCCTGCTAAGCCGATGGTCCTGGGTAAAATCTCGGTATGGGCATTTATTTGTCATTTATGTCATTTATTATATTTTAGAAACAGCTTCAGCTGTGTGGAATGAATATTGTGTAGAATCGCGACTAGGTAGAGTCAAGATTGTGTAGAAATAATAACTGTGAAGAATAACGCATGTGATAAACTTCCGCTGTGTGGAATGAATATCGTGTAGAATCGCGACTAGGTATAGTCAAGATTGTGTAGAAATAATAACTGTGAAGAATATCGCATGTGATAAACTTCAGCTGTGTGGAATGAATATTGTGTAGAATCGCGACTAGGAAGAAACAATAATGGCATAAACATCGCATAATCTATTTGGACATCCCCGGTGCGCCGGGTGCGAGTGGGCTGGCCTCTAACCCAATCCTGTGTTCAACAGCTGAGAGGATTGACATATTTGAGAAATTGGGATGATATGCAAGTTTCTAGAAGTATATTATTATGTCTAACCACTATTTAGGTACTTCTAGAAACGTAGCTGTTTTAGTAATTATTTAGTGATTAGTCTGTACATATTAACAGCTATTAGTGCATACTAACATAATCTATGAGTCTGAAAGTTACTCAAATTAAATGATTTTATTTAATTATTTATTAGAAACATGTTTTTTTTCACGGGCTTTCTTCTCAAATTTATGAAACACTTTTTGTTAAATATCGTTTTTAGCCTACCTTGATTTATGAAACACTTTTAATAAAAGTGACTTTTTGTTAAATATCGTTTTTAGCCTACCTTAATTTATGAAACACTTTTTGTTAAATATCGTTTTTAGCCAACCTTAATTTATGAAACACTTTTTTGTTAAATATCGTTTTTAGCCTACCTTAATTTATGAAACACTTTTTGTTAAATATCGTTTTTAGCCAACCTTAATTTATGAAACACTTTTTTGTTAAATATCGTTTTTAGCCTACCTTAATTTATGAAACACTTTTTGTTAAATATCGTTTTTAGCCTACCTTAATTTATAATTGACACGAGTAACTTAATTTTAGGTTGAATCAGAAAGCAGAAAATACTCACCTTATACTTATAGCAAACTCGTTCGCGTCTTTCCTGTAGACATCGCAAATTTAAGGGAATCTTAAGCTAATTTTTACGCACCTTTACAGCGGGGATACATTTTTTCAGTACTTGAGACTCAAATAAGAAAAACGGGATGTATCAGAGTCGTTAATTTGCATTGTCCACAGAAGTGACCTTTACCTAAAACGTGTTTGACCAACCTACGACGCTATGTAGGTTTTTAACAAACGGCCCGATTCGAAGAATGATTAAGACACGTTTAAGATCTTGGAAAGATCTTTAAAAGATCGATAACTAAACGAAATGTCAAAATTTACGTTTATTTCGATTCCGCTGTCATCCCAATAAGATCTATCTACGATATTTCTAACGTCAAAGTAACATTGGTTGCCCGAATCGAGCTGGTTCTGTCAATTATACGACATACAAACGATATCTAAATGAGAACTTATCTAAACCAGAACTATCTGTTATCGTATCTCATTCTTCGAATCGGGCCGAAACTCAATTAACACGTTTTTAATACACTCCAACAGAAGCTTTAAAAAATCGTTACAATTTACGAAAAGTTGTTTAACTTTGAAAGTTTTAAATGTTATTTAGAATGTAATCTCGTTTAACTTTATATCGGCTTCTGTCAAAATTCTATCATTGTTAAAGAAAATACTTAATTTACTGTAGCTCTGAATTTAAAAGTTAAACTGGATGCTGGGTTCCGTTGTATTGATTATTTATTACCTTAAGTAGGTATATTATATTATATGAAAGAAAGCCGCGCCTGGCGTCCGTTGGCAGGTTGGGTGGATGACATTCAAAAAATCGTGGGACACTTCTGGATGAGACTAGCCCAGGACCGGGATAAGTGGCGTACACGATAATGATTATACAGGGTGATTCATGAGACGTGAGCTTGACTAAGCCTACACAATCAGTAAATGTTAATGAATCGTTCACCATCATAATTTAGTAAAACAATTACGCTTTTTATCTGTTATTTAACTTTTTCTTAAGGACAAATTTGATTATCTACAATCATGGACACCCTACAACACTTAATTAACAAAGATAAAACCTCTTTAACCGTTATGACAGCACTTTGATTATGAAGAAAATAAAATGGCACACTTGAGTGAGATACGATTTTATAAAAGTAACCAGACTCCGATGACATTCAATTTGTCACTATTATGGATAAAACAAAGAGGGTGACCATAAATATCGTAAATAAAATAAAACTCTTTTTTTTAACAGTAAAAATTAATTTAACGTTAATCTCACAAATACTGGTACGAAACAGTTGCTGATAACCGAATATGCAGGCTTGATCCTGCTCACGTCTCCTGAATCATCCTGTATATTATATAGTAAGTAATTAAGTAGATATTCTTTATTGTGCACCATACAGTTAAAAATAGACAGGAAATGAAAAAAACACGTAAAAGTTAGGTAACAACAGGCGGTCTTATCGCTAAGAAGCGATCTCTTCCAGACAACCTTTGCGTAGCAGGAAACTATGAACTTACAACATTGAACGGGTAGTGCCGATATACATATAATTCAACAAAATGAAGACGCAAACAATATATTACATACCTATATCTGTTTTGACGATCATAATATGAATTCTTGTAGATTGACATGCCTGCAATTTATAATGTAATCTGTATTATGAAATAAATAAATCTAGGTATATATCTATCTATCCATTTATACCATAGTGGTACTAGTATAAAACTCGGTTCATGAATTAATAAAAAAAACCTTTACCAACTACTAAAGAACCCTAACTCCATTCAGCAATAAATAAAAATTAAAATATCTGCCCATAAAAAGAAGCTCATTTTAGTAATTTTAATGACTCGAGCTTAAGTGACGTTTACAACTTGAAGTTAATTAAGTAATAGCTCGGTTAGCCGAAGCCCATAATTAGTGTTTAAAATGTGGGTGTATTGTTAGCTGACCTATTCATCAGGGCTTGGAACAGTTTTAGTTAAATGGGTTATTTTTATGACTGCACATACCTTCTGTGTAACTTTAGCTACTGGTTTGAAGCCTGTTCAGTGTTTGATATTAACTTGATATCTTTATTCAATTTTTACGTCATAGCGATAACAATGTTTAAACCGTGGTGCTTCTAGAAACATAGCTGTCTTAGTAATTATTTTGTGATAAGTTTGTACATATTAACTTAGCTGTAAGTGCATACTAACATATTTATGAGTCTAATGTTACTTGAAATAAATGATAAAAAAAAAAATTAACCATAATTTGTCCACAGGCTGCACGTGTAACAGGTCTGACAAAACGCTTTAAATAGCGTCCACCACACCACACACCACAGTCGTCACGTCCCTCAGCCATTATGTACGAAATATCATTAGGTATTTTGCCAGTCGCTTTTCGGTGAAGGAAAACATCGTGAGGAAACCGGACTAATCCCAACAAGGCCTGGTTTACCCTCTGGGTTGGAGAGTCAGAGAGCAGTCGCTTCGTTCTTTCGTTCAAGCGGACCCCAGGCTCCCATGAGCCGTGGCAAAATGCCGGGACAACGCGAGGAAGAAGAAGACACCACACACCACAGTCGTCACGTCCCTCGGCCATGAGGATACGACAAGGAAGACAGAGTGATTAATAAAGGATAACATTCTAAAATACAGTGTGTCCCTAGCCATTGGACAAAGTCGAAATGTACATATGTCTTAGGGTATTTAGAACCATTGTACAAAGTATCATAACAGCCGGTGTAGCGGTTTCGAAGAAATTAACAAATTACCATTTTTTACTTTGGAGCAGCCTGTATGTGTTAGTAGCTCCTAAGGCAATATCCTCAAAGAATAGTATGGAACCTTCTTCAACCTTTTTGATTATCTTTTTTATTTATGACACTAATAAGCTTCTGACTTTTGAAAAATGTCATCATTATCAAATATTTCGAACAAATTGTCAAAAACACTGCCAAAGATTAACACAGTGTGATTCGTTTTGTTGTCGATTATTGCAAATAACTTTTGTTCGAAAAAAATATTTTTTTATCTTTTGTTCTAATTAAAAAAATATTAACGTCAGAGCATTCCTGAGAAGTAACCCTACGTGGGATTTCAGGGTTTGTCCAATGGCTAAGGTCATGGCTAAGGCCTGTATATTATGACTATACGTAGGTACAGTCAGCGTCAAATACTTTGTAGCAACCAAAGTAGCCAAATAGTTCGGTACACCATATATTTAGTATGGTGTACCGAACTATTTGGCCACTTTGACTGCTACAAAGTATTTGACGCTGACTGTACGTACACACTTAGTAACACGCAAAGTACACAGAAACGCTAAGTTACCAAGTTTAATTGTCAAGGCTTGATGAGTTTGGAACTTACATACAAGTAATCAAAAAGTTGCGCCAATCAAAATCATGTCAAGTTGGTAATTTGACAGTTGTGGCAACTGTTATTACGTTTTAAGTTTAAGAGGGAAGAATAGGTTTTCGAATCTAACGAAATAACGGTAATTTTTCTATGAAATTCCATTTCGGGAGAAAACGTTTTTCACTAACTAAATCTGAACAAATCACTTTGATTTTGATGTGGATCGCTTCAGCATAATATGTTCTACATAGGTTTATAGGTTTCGCTAAAAAAAAATTTTTTTTTTTGTAAATTTTGAAAATATAAAACAAAACTTAAACTGAGTGTTCTATTGTGTCAATAACATACCCACTAAAAAATCATGGAGGATGGAAAGATGTATAGAAGTGGAAAAACGTATATGCACAGAACTTTGAACCGAAAAGTCCATAAACAATTTCAACTGTATTTCATCCTCTTAGAGTAAAAATTTCAAAAAATCCATTCATAGTGGAGTTTTACAAAAATAAATCCTTTATTAACAAAAAATAGCATACCATCAGATCCACAGCGCAGGCTTCCTTGGCAAGCAATATAGCATAACTTCCGTGAGAAACATATACGTGCGCCCTCACGTATTTGAATCAGCCTGCATCAGTCCGCCAACGCGTGCTCCAGTTGAAGCTCTACGTTATGGAGCGAAATATGTCGAGCAATCTTCCAGTTAAAATATGCGAGTGATTCATTTTAATATCATACAATTTAAGAGTTATATTTGTTTCCAATTGCAATTATTGAGGCTGTGCGGTGTTATTAGTTTCATCTTTCTTATATAACGGAACTATTATGATACCTATAAATCATTTAATAGTATTTTATGCAACCATTGTATAAAAAGGCTCAAAAAAGGCTAGTGGCGTGAGTTACAACGTGAGCCGGAGCCGCAGGCCTACGCCGGCGCGTCTAGCTAGTCTAACTACGCGTAGGCGAACATTGTGAAGAAATACGCCACCAACATTTTTCTACTTACTAACACAACGTTGTATACAATACTTTTTCTAGGACTACTGACTTATAAATAAAATGCAAAATTAATTAAAGGCGATGCCATAAAAAATGTTTTTTGTAAGTTGCCAGCAATGCACTTAGTTTGGAAACTGTTTTAATTTTGATTTTGTTAGGTTGGTAGCCATTAATCGCAGTATCATTTTAGTAATTTTAAAGCACAACTCCATAGGTAGAACTGTTGCATAAGTGTCCAGCTGTCAGCTATAAATATTCGTTCCGAATCTCTCCAGAGTAGCGCTAGAGTAGCTAAGGACCTAGGCCTTATTGACGGAGTGAAGTGCGCTGTCTATGATTTCATTTTATTTTCAAGTATTCTAGGTATTGTACCTATTTAAGGTTTTTTGGTACAAGTAGATTCCATTCCGTACCTCTACATTCCATACCAAATTTGTATGTTATGTTATTATATTAGTGTTTATGAATGTATCAATGACAGATAACAGTAGAGGGGTTGAAATAAATGAACTGACGCCGAAAAGCCTTCCGAAAAATTACAAAAGAGAGAGCTTTTCTCCGAGACTACGAAGACGATGCCGTTCTTGAAATGGAGATAATTTTAAAGCTTAATTATGCGCAGTAAAGTCCTGTTAAAGTAAATCATAGTGCGTTAAAATCTTGAAAGATTAAATCAGTGAAATACAAGTGTTTTCATAGAATCCTAGCTTTTTCAGCTAGCTTTATCGACGACCGCTTTGGCCTAGTGGGTAGTCACCCTGCCTACGAAGCTGATGGTCCCGGGTTCAAATCCTGGTAAGGGCATTTATTCGTGTGATGAGCATGGATATTTGTTCCTGAGTCATTTACATTTTATTTATTTTATTTTATTTATTACAAAATATATAAACATTACAGTCAACAAAAACCAAGGCGCTTATATACTAGAACAATTATATATATATACATTTAGATATTAACAATACACACAAATAATACTACTGTCATAACTAAAATTAAATGTGGGTGTTTTCTATGTATTTAAGTATTTATAAATATTTATATATTATATATATCGTTGTTTAAGTACCCTCAACACAAGCCTTATTGACTTAGTCAATTTGTGTAATAATGTCCTACAATATTTATATATTTATTTTCAATCAATCAAAATCATTTATTTCGTACGAAAGTCCATAATGTGTCAGCATAACATTAAAACAAATTTTTACATAAAGGGGCATGTAGCTGCACCAAGTGCTTCAGCCGCGGTGAGTCCACAGGTCGGCCAACGTGTATGAATGGTATTCGAGCTGGCGCGCCACCGCCTCAACAGCGAGTTACACCGCTTCCTGATGATCGCGTGGAAGCCATCGATCCATCTCTCCGTCATTCTTTTCCTTTCTATAAAAACTTTTTCCCGTTTGGTTCCGTACCTCGAAAAGAAAAAACGGAACCCTTAGAGGATCACTTTGTTGTCCGTTCGTCCGTCTGTCTGTCTGTCAAGACACTTTTGCTCAGGAACACGTGGAGGTATCAAGCTGGAATTTGTATCAAATATTCAGGTCTACTGTTCCTTGGAGCTGTGGAAAAATCAAACTTATAAGCCGACGCAGTCAAAAGATACAGCCGTTTATGCCGCAAATTTTCGACACTCGCAAGGGAATCAAAACCTACAGGGTACTTCCCGTCAACTCAGAATCTTGAAATTTGGTACGAAGCAACGTCTTATAGCACAGATAACGGAAAAATTGCGAAGACCATAAATTTTTGTGCGGAACCCTCGGTGCGCGAGTCCGACTTGTCCGGTTTTTGAAAATATAAGAGATCTCGCCTAACAAGTCCTTTAGCCTATTTAAAATTTCACCTTCACCGCATTACTTAACCAGTTCTTTCTACCGCGGCATTTTTTGTAAAAGGTCGTGTGAAAAGTGTTAGTAAATAAATAATAAGGGAAAAAAGGTGAATAAAAGAACTCGGGCATTTTTAATCCAAGCTCGTGCCCGTACTAAATCTCAATACGCGTAATCGGGTCATCTATTTTAATTAGTGCAGTTCAATTTGATATATGTTTATAGACTTAGCAAGAGATAGATATGGCTCGGAAAATAAAAAAAAAGTGAGCGGTAGTACAGTCACGTCTGAAAATATCGGTACAAAAAATAAGCCAAAAATATGTATTAAGGTAAATATATGGGCAATAAAGTCGTGTATACATATTTTTGGCACTTTTTTCGTATCGATATTTTCAGAGGTGACCGTACGAATGACAAATATGATAAATTATGAATGTTACGTAACAATAATTCACATAATGTCCATCCCAACAAAAACATAAATGTGAAATGAAAGCCACGTTCATATTACATCATATTATTAGTACCTGTACCTAGTTTATTAGTACCTGCAGAGGTTGGCCATCGCTATCCAGCGCGGTAACGCGGCAAGTGTGATGGGCACCTTTGCACCCGGTGCAGCTCACGGAGGTCTTTTAGAATAATTTTATTTAGCATTGTACTCGTAGTTTATTTATATATTATTGTTTTGTGTGTATTTGTTTCTAATTGTATATCACTTTTTGTTGTACCTACAGTAGGTACAATGTATGTATCGTAAAATAAAACAGTTTTGAGTTTGGCCTAGTGGGTAGTGACCCTGCCTACGAAGCTGATGGTCCCGGGTTCAAATCCTGGTAAGGGCATTTATTCGTGTGAAGAGCATGGATATTTGTTCCTGAGTCATGGGTGTTTTCTATGTATTTAAGTATTTATATATTATATATATATCGTTGTCTAAGTACCCTCAACACAAGCCTTATTGAGCTTACTGTGGGACTTAGTCAATTTGTGTAATAATGTCCTATAATATTTATTTATTAATTTATTTATATTAAGAATTTAAGTATTATCGTTCTTGACTCGCCGACAAAATTGAGATCTGTATGAGTAGGTTTTGACACTTTTGACTTTTGAGTGTGTTTGATGTACAGAAATTAATATAAAGAAAATAATAGTAGATAAGGTAGTAACTGGGTGAATCAACTTTTTTTGTTTTGTTATCCTGTCCCGTTGTCCAAGGGACAACAGTGGCACAGTTTGTTTAAAGAGACGTTGTATGCCGTTCTATTAACATGCTTAGTAGGGGGCCCATTATGGACATTGGTTATAACGACCACAAAAACGCAAGTTTGATACATTTAAGTACCATAAAATCAGTATTTCAATGAACTTTTGTCCCCTGGACAACTAATCGTAACCATGGCAACGAGTGACGCTAAAAAGTTGATTCTCCCAACTACTATCTTAAAATTACCACTACCTATGTTTCTCTTATCGACCGTGGTTTCGTATCGTACCCATATAAATCACAAATTGTGTAAACTTCATGTGATGTTGAGTTAACTGTTTAAATAGTGAAAATATGATCAACATTGGACGTCAAAGAGAAACAGGTCAATTTGTACATAGGATAATAGTATTCTAACACGCTAGTGGTTCAATTTTGGAATCTTTCATTTGCTCGGGTATCAATATTAGCACGAGCTGTTAAACAAAAACTTTTCCCCCTTGTAAAACAAATAACTATTTAATAGTTTTTTTTTTTAATTTCGTCAATATACTTTTGCACTCATTGTATGAATCTCTGTTTGGCCCTGTGGTTGATTGGTAGATAACTTAATGTCAGCCATTTGGACATTTTTATATATTTTTTGTGCAATAAAGTATAAATAAATTAAAAAAGTATTAAGCAATGCAAAAATAGGATAATAAACTTCATTATTAATAATAATAATAAATATACTTTATTGTGCACTACTAAGAAAAATACATATTATAAACAAAAAAAAGGACATACTTAAGTGAGTAGGTAACAACATGCGGACTTATCGCTAAAAAGCGATCTCTTCCAGACAACCTTCATCATCTTCATTAATTCCTATATTGATCCGATATATATTATAAAATAGATATCAACCTCAGTAGTATCAAATCTATATAATTTATGTCCAGCTTACAGTATTTCTTTTTCTATATCAAATTTCACTCACGTACTAAGTTTTATATATGTTACAAACTTTCATTTTAGTGGTTTGCTATGATTGTGTGATTTGCAATAATCATATATAAAGTAAACCCAAAAGAAAACATATCGAACGCCTGTTTTTTACATAATTATAACCATGTAATTGGTAAAACTTATAAAGAGCCATTGAAAACATATCCATAGCTGAATTATTGATGGGTTAATTTATTATCGTACATTTTTGTATGGCGGAATTGTTTCATTTATATATTTTGGTATGGATAATTTCTATGTATCTTGGATAGAAAACAACTTAATGGAAAAGGAATATTCATAACTTTACTAATAGTAATATTTATGGTAATACAGGTATGCCCTGTCTATAACATTCTTCGTCTACACCATGCTCGTTATTCTAGTCGATTTAATTGGTAGATCGTCGAAGAGATATCGGCTCTCGCCTCCATACATTTAACCAATAACCGTATACATTTGTATGTATGTATGTTCAATAATTTATGCGTATGTGGTTTGTTTTGAGATACATTTGTATGTAAATTATGATAGGATTCGTATACACACAGTTTGAATCCTGTACCCCTAGTATAAATTTATTCAATAGCGAAACGTGAAGTACGCGTTTGCGTTAAGTCTCATTTAGTATGGGATTTCCAAAACGACCCGCTTGGCGCGCTGTTTCTATTTTCTAAACGCGTACGTCACGTCACGAAATCGAATAAATTTACACTAGGGGCTCTGGTCTGTACCCCTAGTGTAAATTTATCTGATAGCGTAACGTGACGTACGCGTTTACGTTAAGACTCTTTTTGTATGAGATTTTGAGTTTCCATAGCGGGACCTTGGCGCGCTGTTTCTAAATCCCATACAAAATGAGACTTAACGCAAACGTGTACATCACGTATATCAGAAGATAAGGTTTTGAGGTTTGAAATAGTGTTATTTTGAAACCAAATTTTTCCGACTTTAAATCCGTATAATTATACAATTGCCTCTATATTTATTTGCCTTTTTATTTAACTTTTTTGATCTATCGAAGTAATACTTTAAATATTACTTTAGATATTTTGAAAGGCTTAAAATGCTTCTAATGAAATAAAATAGATATACCTATAATAAGACAATTTTACACAAATTGACTTAGCCCCACAGTAAGCTCAAGGAGGCTTGTGCTAAACACTATACAAATACTTAATTACATAGGAAACATCCATGACTCAGAAACAAATATCTGTGCTCATACCCAGGACTCTCATAGAACCCAGGACCATCGGCTTCATAGGCAGGGGCACTACCTAACCGACAACACCGACTAGGCCAAGCCGGTCGGCTCTGATTATATACTAAATATGTTACAAATCTAGAAAAAATATCTCGCTTTAGAAAAACATCAAGAATGAAAGGTGATAAAAGCTCTGCAAAGGACATAAATACTAAATGCCATCGAAAAAAGGAAAAAAGCTTCTAAAAATATCACCCAATCTGCTCACCAACCCTTTAAATATTTAAAATGCCGAGCCGCATTTAGGAGTACATCTGAGCTCAAACACAAATACATATGTGTGGACGATTTAAGTTGGTCAAAATTATGTTTTTGTCAAGACAACACACACACACGCACGCACGCACGCACGCACGCACGCACGCACGCACGCACGCACGCACGCACGCACGCACGCACGCACGCACGCACACCACGCACGCACGCACGCACGGACGCACTTACTAAACATACATATAAATAGCACTCTTCTTTTTTTATTTATTTGATAAACTACAGAAATACAAGTGTGACAGAGTAGTCCAAAAAAAGACAACGAAAGGGATTTCGACTCACCTGTACCTACACCCGTTTCCGTTTTTGAATGAAAATCGAGTTTAAAAAATAAATATATTCCAAAATTTTACAAACGTTGGCAACAAAGTAACTATTTAATCACTAAAAATGAAACTGATTTAAAAAGGCATAACATATCAACAATTATTGTGAAGAAAATACTACAAGTATAAAATAAGAAATATAAAGAATCTAAAAATATCCAGTAAACCTTTTATGTTTTACAACAATTTACTTCTAACCTAATACTCAGAAAGCCACTTACTCCTACACTAAATATACGTAAAATGGGTAAGTAATGTTAGTTACAAAAAGATAATAAATACTTTTTACTTCAAGAAAGAAGCCTTAGAAAAATATTCTCCTATTTTTAGGATTCCATACCCAAGGGGTCAAACGGGACCCTATTACTGAGACTTCGCTGTCCGTCCGTCCGTCTGTCACCAGGCTGTATCTCATGAACGGTAATAGCTAGACAGTTGAAATTTTCACAGATGATGTATTTCGGTTGCCGCTATAACAACAAATACTAAAAACAGAATAAAATCAATATTTAAGGGGGGCTCCCATTCAACAAACATTTTTTTTTGCCGTATTTATAAATAATGGTACGGAACCCTTCGTGCGCGAGTCCGACTCGCACTTGCCCGGTTTTTTTTAAATATTCCAGCCACATCTTGGCATCCATTTATACATTAATACTTGTACAGGTTGTTTGTTTAGCCACGGGGTGAATATATAGGTCATACTGAGCAACTTTTACTACCAATGAGTTTTTCGGAACTTATGTACGAAATGTCATTTGATATTTACCACTAGTTTTTCGGTGAAGGAAAACATCCTGAGGAAACCTGCATACATCTGCAAAGAAATTCAAAGGTGTATGTTAAGTCCCCAATCCGCATTGGGCCAGGGTGGGGACTATAGCCCGAGCCCTTTCGCGTATGAGAGGAGGCCTGTGCCCAGCAGTGGGACGTATATAGGCTGAATTATTATTATTATTATTATAGAAAATATCAAGGTCAGACAGTCAAAATGTAAGAAACAAGCCAAATTTTTTTTCGCAATTTAGGGTTGCTCCCATAGTAAAAGTAGCTCAGTATTACCTATATATTCACCTTGTAAATAATTGGAGGTGACTAATTAAACACCCTGTAGTACTATAATTATTTGTGCAACAAGAGAGGAAAGTTAGTTTTTCTTGCGAGTTTTTAAAATAACTTTGCTCCCGTGTGAAACATATAACTTTTCACCTCAGTGGTGAGAACATATTAATAGTTAAAAAGTTTTTATTCCGCTATTCATGGCCTTCACTAAATTAAAAAGCTACTTTGTCTCACTCACTGGAGTGACGAAAGTAGGCTTGTACGAGCTGCTGAAGTGAAAAATAAATTTTGACCGTTTTAAATCTATCAAAATAGACCCATTTTTCATAATCTCCCTATTTTAGTACTATTTACCGAGCTTCCCGTCTATACATATGTTCATACATACAAACATAGCGTACAGCCGTTTCCATTGTTTGAACGAAAAGCTGGCGGAAGCAGGAAGTTGCCATCGCGACGACTTCCGGCCGCTTACGCCGGCGATCCGGTTTGAGAAAATGGGCTACTAGGTGTTCGAACGAATTTTAAATTTAGGATAATAAAAGTTCTGTTTGGTGGTTTTATAGTTATTTGTGCAACCAGAGAGGAAAGTTGGTTTTTCTTGCGAGTGTTGATTTTGAGTCCAGAGTAAGCGAAATATTCTAAGTTAGAATCTTGAGCGTAGCGAGGGATTCAAAAACACGAGATGTGAAATAACTTTGCTCTTGTGTGACACATACAACTTTTCACCTCAGTAGTGAGAACATAATTATTAAAGGTTAAAAAAATTCAACATCAAGTAAATATAATATTAACCACATTTATTTACATTCATGAATGAAAAGCATCATCATTATGACGAAAGCTTGTCTCACTCCCTGGGGTGAGGAAAGTCGCACTTTCGTCACGCCCTAGAGTGTGAAAAGTCGCACTTTCGTCACTCCCCGGTGTGACGAAAGTAGGCTTGTTCGAGCTGTTCAGGTGAAAAAATATTTGTGATAGTCCACATCAAAAGGGACCTTATGGCAGTCGGTGACGCTACTACGTGACGTAAGCGCCGACCGCCATAAGGTCCTTTTTATATGGACTGTCACATTTGTATTATTACATTTTCAATAAAATATTTTAGGAAAATACTAGGGCTAGTAATAAAACACACTTCATATAACAAAATATATTCGCAACTAAATACTACCCGCATAAATGACCCCTTTCCATTAAATATGATTAAGTATATAAAAAAAAAACCGGCCAAGTGCGAGTCGGACTCGCGCACGAAGGGTTTCATTAGCTATAAAAACGGCAAAAAAACAGGTTTGTTATATGGGAGCCCCCTTAAATATTTATTTTATTCTATTTTTTAGTGTTTGTTGTTGTCATGGCATGTAACATACACCATCTGTGAAAATTTTAACTATCTAACTATCACGGTTCATAATATAAAGCCTGGTGACAGACGGACGGACAGCGGAGTCTTAGTAATAGGATGCCGTTTTACCCTTTGGGTACGGAACCCCAACAAGGTTCACTATATGTAACATCTTATAACACCGTCAAGTTAGCAGCTATTTACTTAAGATAGTTTATTTCCAGTAGGCATATCATATAAAAAGATAAAGATAGTTTATTTCCATCAGGCATATCGCAATACGCTTATGAACGTCAAATAAAAATACGCCGGCTCTAACCCTACACCTCTGACCCGAGAAGATTTAAATCCCTCCTAAATTGTAGGAGAGTATCCTTTTTTTTTTTTTATATATATATCTGAACTGACTGAACGCCTTTCAAAGGTTGACGAAATTATGATCGATAACCAAGAGTAGCGCCACCATATTTTTACAGCCCCAGACGTGTGGCCGTTTCAAATTTACGTTTATTTCTAATTTTATATACGTCAATCCTGCTCGGAATTGCTGCGGTGTTACGACTCTGTTCCACATTCGTGTAAACCTGAATTTAGATATTGCCTTTTATGTGAAGTCAAATTCCTCTGCAAGTCTGCATGTATGCTGCAATTTTGAAAGACAAATTGATAGGGCTATTATAGCTTGGATTTCGCCAGTATTATTCGATGCCCTAAAGTCATGAAAATGGAAACGTATCGATTTACAATAGCCAGTGCTGAGAGCTAGGTATTTAAATTAGGATTTCAAGCTAATATATAAATAAATAAATAATAAATAAATATTATAGGACATTATTACACAAATTGACTAAGTCTCACAGTAAGCTCAATAAGGCTTGTGTTGAGGGTACTTAGGCAACGATATATATAATATATAAATATTTATAAATACTTAAATACATAGAAAACACAAAACACCCATGACTCAGGAACAGATATCCATGCTCATCACACGAATAAATACCCTTACCAGGATTTGAACCCGGGACCATCAGCTTCGTAGGCAGGGTCACTACCCACTAGGCCAAACCGGTCGTCAAAATATATATGTCGTATAATAGTCATTTACGTATACATTATAACTAACTATTAAAAACTAGGTAAGTATTTTGTATATTTGTTTCAATGAGTTCCCGATATTTCGGCACTATTCGAAATGCCATCTACGTGTTTTAATTAAATACAAATTAAAGTAGGGTCACATTTTATAGCAAACTCGTTCGCGTTTTTCCTGTAGACATCGCAAATTTAAGGGAATCTAAAGCAAAAAAAAATAACGCTAATACTTATTAATTATTAAAATTTCTTCAGTACTTGAGACTCAAATAAGAAAAACGGGATATCATGTATCAGAGTCGTTAACTTTTATAATATTGTCCACGGAAGTGATCTTTTTCTAAAATGCGTTTGACCCAGTAGACCTTTGAGAGGTGGATTTTTTTTATATACTACGTCGGTGGCAAACAAGCATACGGCCTGCCTGATGGTAAGCAGTATCCGTAGCCTATGTACGCCTGCAACTCCAGAGGAGTTACATGCGCGTTGCCGACCCTAACCCCCTCCCACCCTCGTTGAGCTCTGGCAACCTTACTCACCGGCAGGAACACAACACTATGAGTAGGGTCTAGTGTTATTTGGCTGCGATTTTCTGTAAGGTGGAGGTACTTCCCCAGTTGGGCTCTGCTCTAGAGCAGCACATTCCAGATCTAGATCTGGAATGGCATCCGCTGTGCTGTGCCCTACCACACAGAGCGAGATGACATTCACAATGCCCATACCTCTCTTGTGGACGTAGTTTAAGGACATACCCAGGTCCGGATCTGTACTAGTGTAAATTTCATCCGATAGCGTAACACTCTGTTATCCCACACTGTTCGTGCAGGGACGAACATAGCAAGCTAGAGGTGAGGCGGGGACTTGCCCTCGCTTCATATGTAGTTAGGGTGCTAAGAGGCGAGTTGTGTAACCCCGGGGTCCTGCACGCCACTCGTACGTGCCGGACCGGCACGTGTGGCGCCGCGGCCCTCCGCTGCTGGCCGTACCCAACTCGCACAAAACTGCTTTTTTTATTTTTTTATTTATTACAACATTAAAATATAAAATATGTGTACCACAAAACAAAATATTCGCCAAACTGCGAGACAGTTTGTTGGCGATGAGCTCGCTCGTTATACTTATAAAAAGGTACATAATTTTGCACTGTCCTACCGTCCCGGCATGGCCAATTTTTATGTAGGTATTACAATTATGAAGTAGGTATAACGTAGGATTGGTGACTCAACACTGGTGGCGCGGGCGCGGGACAGGAGCACAGCGGTGCGTAAAAAACTACCTTAACGCTAATTACTACGTTTGTTTATAAACTAACAACTCGTTATATTTTTACAACACAAGTGGCAAGAGGCACTACAATAGTTGGTTTATATGAAGTTATTTTATGATACTAATATTAATGTTAGGTATTTAATTTACTATTCATGCTTTATGGAGTTATCGAATCTGTCTATTAATATTTCTTTAAATTTTTCTTTCAGGCTACCTATTTTTAATTTAGGGATATCTAGCAATATTGGGTATTCATTGTAAATTTTTGGGATTAAGTATTCTTGGGTTCTCCGACCATAATAGTTTTTGGCTGCAGGTTGATACAATTTTACTTGCTGAGGGAAGCCCCGCTAACGAGCGCCATTCGCACTATCAATAAACTTGCGTTGAAGTTGGACATATTTACGTGCTCTCTGAATGATCTCACAAAGGCTGCAATGTTAACATTAGGTTAAGTTTATTATATTGTCAATAACTCTGAATATTGGTTTGTCGCTTATCTATCGCATTAGGCTAAACCTGTAATGATAGATTTAAGTTTTATTAATAAAAAAATAAAAAGTGTCTTGTAACTAAAATCTATGGATCTGAGGAATCTGAAAATAAATAAGTTTTATATTCATTTTTTGTCTTAACTTGCTTTGTAATATGTTAGAAAACAAAAACACCTACGCGGAAGAAGTCGCGGGAAAAGGTTCGTGTGAAGATATTTATGAAAGGTGTATTCTACTTTTCGCCTTCATGGCGCCAATGAACAGTTTAAGCAAGTAATAGTGGATAGAAATCTGAACCCACGACCTCAGCAGCTGTAGGCCGTGAGACGAACTTTTAGTAACGTCATTCATCGTACACTGTTTAAATCACTGATATAAGGGTTCTCACTCAGTTCTTCACTCTATAAAACCAAAGTATTTTCTGAGTAAAAGTTTGAGTTTTCAGGGTAATATGTTTTCCAACTAATTAGTATGAACGTATGAAATGTCCAATGTAAAATAAATCCTAAATGGCTTAACAATTAAAGTCGCTGACCCCAAACAAATATTAGTGAAATATTTTTTATGTATAGAAATATTCAGTTCAGTAATATAATAAAATAGAACATACTATCCTAAAAGATGTGTGTAAGATCCAAATGCTACGTATTTTCAAGCAAAAAGTTAAGTCGCATATGTACCTACTTCATTTTTGCAAGTATCCTGGTCTAAAATAAAATAAATCAAATTAGAACTTTTATCGACCTTCACACCCTTGATTACATTTTAATTTTACATACTCATTTACTCACATATTGTGAATGCCATCAATATTTGTACCCGACTTAAGATGAAAGGGAAATTATGTTTTTCGAGTGTTGAGATAATATACTTGCTATTGTCAGTTTCCTTTGCAATTATATGCATACTATATGGCTTGATAAATCAAATCGTATAATTTAAGAGATACATTTTTTTTTAATTCGTGATACTACATAAACAATATAAGTAACACAAAAGTATGACAAAACGCATATTGTAACAACGTGTCTTTTTTTAAATTTGTTACACTACATAAACAATACACACACTCACAACACACACAAAAGTATGACGACAGAGAATAAGTATATAACTGCCACAAAACAGGATACAATTCAGCATGGTGCTGAACTGTCCGGCTCTGTTGTTAAGCCACTAGGTACTATATTTTTTTTTTAAAGAATTTAATCAGCTAGCACACTCACAGCGGACTCTCACACTACTCGCTCTATAAATAAAGAGCATAATATACGGTAATCACACGAAAATGCCTCTAGTCACGCCCGGGGTCGAGTCGTGAAGAATCGGTGCACATTGTTAGTAACCCAATAGGCTGGCTTGTTAGGTTATTATGTTCCGTGCTATTCGGTAGATTGTGGGCTATGGTGTCTAAGGCTAGGGTAATGCCATTAGCGACTTGTGGCTCTGGGAGCTGTAGATCTCGCGATAAGCTTCATAAGCTTGTAAGAATGAAAAATACGTTGAGCTTTTTTTGACAACCGGTTTGGCCTAGTGGGTAACCCTGCCTACGAAGCTGATGGTCCCGGGTTCAAATCCTGGTAAGGGCATGTATTCGTGTGATGAGCATGTGTTCCTGAGTCATGGGTGATTTCTATGTATTTAAGTATTTATAAATATTTATATATTATATATATCGTTGCCTATGTACCCTCAACACAAGCTTTATTGAGCTTACTGTGGGACTTAGTCAATTTGTGTAATAATGTCCTATTATATTTATTATTTATTATTATTATTTATTTTCACAGCGAATTAACGATGGTCTTATGTGGAATAGATCATACTGATACTTAAGTCCTTTATGCCAATTTCCGGCATTTAGTGGCTGAATCAACTATTTTGTCCGTAAAATTTAACTTACTTTGACTAAAAGTGATAAAAAAAACAGTCGAGTTGAGAACCTCCTCCTTTATTGAAGTCGGTTAAAAATTCGAATTGTATGTAATTATTTTTTTCTTATTATATAAAAACAGGTAAACAAGCTACATAATGCATTATTCATCATGATTTGATATGTTATAACTTGTTTAAGAGCAGTCACCCAGGGGACAAAGCTGTCTCACACCTTTGTATGAAAATAAGGGTACGTCCACTGGGTCACCCAATTTTTTAAATTGACGTATTTTTATTTCTGCCTGATCTACTTTCATTTGGACCACGTTGAAACTTAAAAAAGTTAAACTAATAATGACGACCGGTTTGGCCTAGTGGGTAGTGACCCTGCCTACGAAGCTGATAGTCCCGGGTTTAAATCCTGGTAAGGGCATGTATTCGTGTGATGAGCGTGGATATTTGTTCCTGAGTCATGGGTGTTTTCTATGTATTTAAGTATTTATAAATATTTATATATTGTATATATCGTTGTCTAAGTACCCTCAACACAAGCTTTATTGAGCTTACTGTGGAACTTAGTCAATTTGTGTAATAATGTCATATTATATTTATTATTATTATTTATTTTCACAGCGAATTAACGATGGTCTTATGTGGAATAGATCATACTGATACTTAAGTCCTTTATGCCAATTTCCGGCATTTAGTGGCTGAATCAACTATTTTGTCCGTAAAATTTAACTTAATTTGACTAAAAGTGATAAAAAAAAACAATCAGTCGAATTGAGAACCTCCTCCTTTATTGAAGTCGGTTAAAAATTCGAATTTTATGTAATTATTTTTTTCTTATTATATAAAAACAGGTAAACAAGCTACGTAATGCATTATTTTTTATCATGATTTGATTTTTATAACTTGTTTAAGAGTAGTCACCCAGGGGACAAAGCTGTCTCACACTTTTGTATGAAAATAAGGGTACGTCCACTGGGTCACACAATTTTTTAAATTGACGTATTTTTATTTCTGCCGGATCTACTTTCATTTGGACCACGTTGAAACTTAAAAAAAGTTGAACTAATAATAATTAAGGATTCTTGCAAAAGACAAGAAAAAGTTGACTCACCCAACATTTTCCAAAAAATGAGACAGAAAAATTCTATGTAACTACCAAACTTACTCACAAAATTTGAGATGAAACGTTAAATACGCGCGAACGCTAAATCTTCCGTCGCAAGTTTCGCGCGAAGCAGCATATCTTTTGTTCCTTTCTAATTTCCTGTCTTTACGCCCGCTCTTAGGGAAACCTTAGCAGAATAAATGTAGTAGCAAAGTGAAAACAAAATAAAAACAATAAAACAGTTTAACGAACCCAATTCTTCTCAGTCATTAACTGTTAAAGCCTATTTAAATAAAATTCACCTCCAATTTAGTACTGAGCTCTTAAAAGCATTTCAATTAAGCATTTAAAAATAGAACTAAAACAGCAATTTACTACATTAACGAGTTTCTAAGGTACAATTTATCGTACAAAGAATAAAATTCAAGAAAAGCATATGTGTTTCACATTACAGTGAACTTTACTGTTTTTGTTTTGTTTTTGCTTTCCATTTCCTGATGAGTTTTTCTCTGGCTAATGAGATAACCTTTGAAGTAGGTAGTGTATATGTTATAGGTATTTGCGGGCTTGGTTTCCGCAACTCGACGTCATACAATTGCGCCTATTTTGTGCGGTGGGTTGTCGGCAATACTCTTGCCAACCCAACTACCAAGAAGCCTAGCAGAACCTTGGTATTGCCGACGACTTCTGGGAGAGACCATGGTGAACAGAGGTGTTTTGCCCAGTACTCTGCCACCCCTGGTCAGTCGAGAATGACGTGGGCGGCTGTTTCTGCTTCCATGCACGCCCTGCAGAGGGGGCTATCTGTAGCCTATAGGGGTAACTAGTAGGTAATGTATTTTGTAAAGGTATTTCCAAATAATTATATCTCGTATAATGAATTTAAGATACATCACCTTTACAGCGTTTTTGGTCGACGGGAAACTGGGGAAAAATAAATTCACCTCTCTTAAAATGACAATAAAATTTTTAATACATTACAAATATTGTAGGTAAAATCTTATACCTTTAAACGAGCAATTCTTGTATATATATATATATTTCCGGGATCTCGGAAACGGCTCTAACGATTTTGCTGAAATTTGGTATATGGGGGTTTTTGGGGGTAAACAATCGATCTAGATTAGTCTTATGTTTGGGAAAACGCGTGTTTTCGAGTTTTCATGCGTTTTTCTTTCGACGCAGAATATGGTTGCTAACTTCGTGTTGCCGGCCATTGTCCGTCTAGTCCAGCGGGTTAAGACGCGGACTGCTAAACGAGTGTTACGGGTTCGAATCTCACCCGGTGACTAACTTTTTTTTTTATATGTTCAAGTTTATATATAATTTTTTAATTTTTATTGTTTTAGACAAGTTTAATTTAGTAAAAAAAATTTAGTTAAGATTATCACCTATACACCACCATATTACAATAAATAGTTATAACCGAGCAAAGCTCGGTCGCCCAGGTACTTCATAAATATACTAGAATGTGACGTTCCACGGGAAAAGGTATCTTATGGCGGCTGGCGCTTACGTTCGTGTCGTTCCTAATACGAGTACTATACGCGTCGTAAGCGCCAACCGCCATAAGGTAACTTTCGTGGGACGTCACAAATGTCCACATCATTCAACACTATGGTCTCACAGTCATGTCTTGCTTGTTAGATGGACTACTGGATCCCAACACGGTCTTACATAGTTTTATTTCATCGGTAACTGAAGACAGTATTAACATTTTGTATGCTCCTGTCAAAAATTTGCCATTTATACAGAGTGGATTTGAATTGAATTGAATTGAATTGAATTGTTTATTGCATATCACAAACCAGTTATAAAGGTGGTACATATTATGTGGTTAGTTTTAGTGACGTCCTGTAAGGACACAGCAACATATAAACTAATGTTAACTTAAAACTAAGAAATAATACATTTCAAATAATTTAACATTACATATTGTTAAGAATACGAGCATTACTAATCAAATTTTTCATCGAAGTAGTCTTTTACATTATAAAAGCACTTATCAGTAAGGAAGATTTTTAACTTATTTTGAAACAAATTGTAATTTTCTATGTTTTTCAACGAATTCGGAAGGTGATTATAAATTTTAATACACATAAAATGAGGACTAGATGTAACAAGTTTTAATGACGAGAAAGGCAATTCTAGTTTATTTAAATTTCGGTTGTTTCTTCTATTGTCTGTTAGTAGTGAATAAAGGTTAATATGTTTTCTGACAAATTTACTTGTTTCAAGGATGTACATCGAGGCCAGGGTGAGTATTTGATGCTTAATAAAATAAGGTCTACAGGAGTCCAATTGATCGATATTTACCAGTATCCTGATGCATTTTTTTTTGCAATATAAAAATTGTCTCAACATCACAACTATTTCCCCACAATACGAGACCGTAGGACAGCCTTGAATAGGCATATGCGTAGTACGCGGTAAAAAGCATTTATAGAGGAAAAGTGCCTTAAAACCTTAAGTTAGCTCATGCTATCTCTGTATCCTTAGTTATTTAAATAAAAGTAAACAAACAATTTGTACATTTTCGGGTAGTTATAACATTTATTGGTTAACCAACCAAATACAAAACCGCCTGGATCTGTCATTGAATGATCTGACTTTAACCTACATTATTCGATCATGTAATGTTTTCATCTACCCTCAACTGGCTTAAGGAGCCATTTGAGGGTAGATTTTGTTTACTTTTATTTAAATACCTAAAAATACAGAGTATACTTAAAGGAAATATTGCATTGGATTTTATGACTATAAGGTGGAAAATCCAATGTACACAAATTTAAAAACAAAACATCTGAGTAGTAAGCTGCTGTTCCAATTATTTTTAAACGGCGCGTAAAGGTAAACCTATTCCATTTACTTTATTACATTTACTTCGATTTTTAAACGATAGTTATTTTTAAAAGAGAATTAAGTTAAGTGGTGGCAATAAAAAGGTAATAGCTTCATTATAGAAAAACACTGTTATTTCCTACAGAAAACTAGTTTTTCATTCTATTTGAGTTTTCACTGGAAAAGGTACCTCATGGCGGCTGACGTTTACGCTGTTATTTACGTCGCTCCTATAGGAATACCTACGCTACTTCGCGTCGTAAGCGCTACAGCCATAAGGTACCTTTACTCGTGAGACGTCACATATTTATACATACGACTTTATATTAATAAATACAGCCGTAGATAATATGTATAAATGAGAGCGCTGGTGGCCTAGCGGTAAGAGCGTGCGATTTGCAAAACGGAGGTCGCGGGATCAAACGCCGGCTCGTACCAATGAACGGACGGTTTCGGAACTTGTGTACAACATATAATTTGATATTTACCAGTCGCTTTTCGGTGAAGGAAAACATCGTGAGGAAACCGGACTAATCCCAATAAGGCCTAGTTTACCCTCTGGGTTGGAAGGTCAGATGGCAGTCGCTTTCGTAAAAACTGTGCCTACGCTAATTCTTGGGATTAGTTGCCAAGCGGACCCCAGGCTGCCATGAGCCGTGGCAAAATGCCGGGACAAACGCGAGGAGGAAGAAGAAGTAGATATTATGTATAAATATTAAAATGAAAATAAAGTTCATAAGTCCAATACAAGTACCTAACAGGCCAATTTAAACGTGCACTGTCATCAGAATGATATCTGTTATCATTTAGTTATCGTGCGTCTCGCTCGCGCCATAACATTTACGGACAAGTATGAGCGAAATGCTACTAGCGGCAAATGTATAAACTCGCAATAAACGGTGACAGCTACGGTTACTGCTTACCATCAGGCGGGCCGTATGCGTGTATAAAAAAAACACTAATCAATGTGTAAACAGGCCCCATTTTGAAGGCCACACTTAAGCCGGTTACACATTTGTCTGTCGTGTTGTGTTGTGTTGTGTCGTGATTCAGAACGGCAATCGGTTTCACACATTTATTATGGTTCCGTTCACATTTGTCTGACATGTCGTGATGCATGCTGCGTCAGCCAAATGTGCAAGTTCTGGTGCGTCACGACACAACACAACACGACAGACAAATGTGAATCCGGCTTTTCTTGCCATCTTTATTAAAACGTCTTGTGGCAGGTCATCGGTAGAAGTAGACAAGATCCTTCAGATACCGGAAACACGTATAAAATTTATGTATACATATTATGCTGCTTTTCACAGAAAAATACATAGAAAGTACATTATTTTCACATTGCCATCTTCATTAAAACGCCTGGTAGCAGTCATCGGTAAAAGAACTGTATAAAGATAAGATCAGTCTATAAAATAAATAAGTATAGAATGTCTTGTGTACATATTATACCGCTTTCCACAGAAAAATACACACAAAATACATTCTCTTCACATTACGCTGCGATCACGTCAAGACTCCTTTAGAAACCGAGTCAAAAGAAAAATAACGTTTCTAGTAGGAATAACTCTTCTTACTGTAATTCGATCAGGACTGTGACGATCGCGTTGAGGGAGTGTATGCTTTGTTCGGAGGGAATAGAGTCCAATTTAAAGTGGCGGTGTTCGGTCGGAGGTAACAATAAACCGATCCTGTGTCGAGAACAATGGGATATAAATAGCACACAGATGGTGAACAGTACGGTTATATTCTTCCTCATGTGGATTTAAGGTACTGTTCTGTTTTAGATTACACCAGCATTACTGTTAGAATATTGCAGCGTAGCATTACTGCGGTGCTTTTCTGCTGCACATGTCAAAATTTCGGACAGCAACATCAATTTTGCCATTAACATTAGTTTTTGGCTAAAATTTCATTTTTGGTATAAGTTTTTATCGCTGACCTACTTTTTTTTACCACAAGCAACTAAAACTTATCAAGACAATTCTAAAAACAACGTGACCTTTGTTTTATTATAGAGTTCCAATGGTCACCTCCTGTAGACATCATCAGATCAGCTCAATGGTACCATAATATTGAATTGTCACCGGACTTTGTTTGAAAATATTCAGCTCAATCGGAAATCAGGAAGTGGATCAAATGTATCTTCCAAAATTTGACCCACACTAATAATAAACTTGCATACTAACAACAGGGAAAGCTTTTATATAAAACTTGTAAAAACAAAATTTGTCAATTTGATTTTGGTTAAGGTGAAACTGAACGAACCAAATCAAATACAACTGTATTCCAGTTGAAAAATATTTAAATTTCATCGAGCTTCATAAGTACTATAGGTAGGACCGTAAGCTTTACGAGGTTAACTAGACTACAGTTCTGTAACGTACTGTTTTTTAGCAGAGCGCTATGCGATCAGGTTGCCTAGCAAGGTAAGAGATTGGATTTCGGGCTTAGAGTACCTAAAATGTCCCGAGAATTCCATGGAAAAGTCTAAGGTATATCCACTAAATTGAGATATAGTATTATATAGCATCGACACTCCATAGGGGCCGTAGCCCATATGAGAATAGTGTATCGACAAATACTTATAAAAAAATAGGGGTGACAGATGGGAAGAAATGTCACCAGTACTCCTAGTGTAAATTTATTCGAGAGCGAAACATGATGTACAGTCGAGGAAATTGATTCTTTAGCAGTTAACGTGTCACGTTACAATGGACAGCTCTCACCATAAGTATGTACAGCCAAATTTACTTGAACCGCAAGTTGCTAAAGAATCAATTTCTGCGACCGTACGTGTTTGCGTTAAGTCGAATTTTGTATGGGATTTTGAGTTTCCAAAACGTCCCGCTTGGCGCGCTGTTTCTAAATCCTATATAAAATGAGACTTAACGCAGACGCGTACGTCACGTTTCGCTATCGAATACATGTTACACTAGAGGCTCTGATCATTTCCATATAGACTTTCGGTCGAGCGCCATATTGGCGATGACGTCTTATGACAGATTTCTAGGTTTTTTGCTCATTCATGTTGTTTAAAGTGTAATATTGATAGCTTATTATACAGTAAATTAATGGGGAAGTGAATTTTTAGTACAAGACAAGTAGCCACGTGGACTACCAAACGTTGACTCCAAAATGGTTAAATGAATTTCAAGATTCATTCATTCATTCATTTCATTCATTTGGATTGTACTAATACAAGACAAGTAGCGACGTGGACTGCCAAACGTTGACCGGTAAAATTTTCCCACTGGACAGAAGCCACCTATTTTAATAAACTGAACTGAATCATTTCCATATACCATACAAGTTCATAGATCAGGATCTTTATTTAGAGACATATACATATGCATTATTAAATCGCAGTTTGACTTCTGATCCTTGCGAACCTTCAAGGATTAAAAGACTGGAAGGTGATGCCGTTCTCCCTACACAAAATATGCCATTGTGAAAGTAATCAAAAGTCTTACGTTTTCATTTTAAAACGACTAGCTAGATTGCTCTGAAGTTTTGTACTTACAATAAGATAAGTTATATCGATGCCTGTGATAAGTTTATGTAGCTTCAGTAGTCAAAAAATATAGCAAATTTAAGTTTTTCATACAAAAATTGTGTTTGCTCTAATTTTTTTTATAAGCTGGAGCTATACAGGGCGTCCCACGACTTTGCCACATGGAGGGGAAGTACTTTTAATACTGTATATAGGAAGACTTCATTTGTATGGGAACGGGAAGATGAAATTGAGCCGAGCTTACTGTGGACTCTTAAACGTGCTTAAATTTGATATCAATATTAATCACGTAGTGCAATTATTACGTGCGATTTGTGGACAAGCTAATTTCGACGGCGAAGGTATGAAAAATGTAAGGGAAAAATTCAAGGAGCCGGCGGGGGTAGTTACCAATTCTCAACCTGGGAACATCGGGTTTCTTGGTGCCTAGACTTTCCACTTCTGCTATTGGAATTTTTTATAAACATTGATACTTAAAAAAATGGCTTGTAGATAAATGTTTTTATAGCATAAATGAATTTCTAGTCTAGACTATAAGTAGCTCAATAAGTATCCTGTCAATTGTACATTATGCATGCCTGTAAGGTATAGTTTTAGTGATACCATGAATGTACATATTCATAAAAATTGTACCTAAAACTAAAAAAATAATTTCATTCATTTCATTCATTCGTTTCATTCATTTCATTCATTCATTCATACTTGACTTGCTGTTTTCCTACTGAAATTAGCTCGTAATAGATTGGATTTTGTGCGCTGTAATGTCTCTAAGATTATTGGACAGATGGCAGGTATCTCTAAAACTCTAAATGTTCCAATTTAATTACTTTAAATTTTACCTTTCTCCTTCCGTTTGTTTGACGACCTTTCCCGTTCAATATTTGGCGTAATCAAGCAAATTACGCCTGATAAGATAATAAGCTTCTTTGCAGCTTAGGGAAGTATATAACTGAGAATATATTACAAACACATTGCTGACTCTCGTATCTGATACTCGTATACAGTATATTAGGATTATCTCTATTTACTGTACTTTATGTATAATATACATAATATTACGAAACATCATTATGTACGAAATATCATTTGATATTTACCACTAGCTTTTCGGTGAAGGAAAACATCGTGAGGAAACCTGCATACATCTGCGAAGAAATTCAAAGGTGTATGTGAAGTCCCCAATCCGCATTGGGCTAGCGTGGGGACTATAGCCCGAGCCCTCTCGCGCATGAGAGGAGGCCTGTGCCCAGCAGTGGGACGTTATAGGCTGAATTATTTTATTATTATACATAATATTATTAGGTCCATTGATAAGTTCAGACCAGCTAGCATGAGTTGCGTTCTCGCACGCGACTCCAAACATCTTGCACGACTTCAAGTATTTGTGGACTCGCGGGCGAGAACGCAAGTCATGCTAGATGGTCAGAGACAGATGGAAATTGTCACCAATATCTAGTTAAGTACTTCTTAATCTTCAGCAATAACGTAGAAGTACTAGTGCTCGACGCTGCACTAATAGTCGACATGGTCACTTTAAGTATGTCAAAGTGACAAGGATTAGGAGCCCATCAACGTGCTCACTAGCGCCACTGCTAAATAATTGTGAGTATTTAAATTTAACGATAGATATTTAAAAAAGGGGGCCGCCGGCCGTTTTTGTTTTAAGTTCGTAGATCGACGAATCCAGCAACATAAAAACTATTTTGATGTATTCAAAAGGTACTTAAATACAAAATACAGTACGTAGCGGCCCCCTTTTTTAAAATATCTATCGCTAAATTTAAACAATCACAATTATTTTCCAGTGGCGCTAGTGAGCACGTTGATGGGCTCTTAAGTTCGAATACAGAAAAATCTTCGTTGTTCAAATTTAACCTATATTTCCATGAACGGAAGTTGAGAGGGTAGATGAGAACGACAGTAGGAAAAAGGAGACTGTGTGCGAACAAATCTACGCGGCAGTGATATTTGCTTTTAGATCAAGTCAAGAACGTTCTTATGGTGTTATTAGAATAATGATGTGTCTCTGGTATATTGTGACCAACGTTATCAGTACTCAGAGTGAACAGTGATCCAGTGAGGCTAATATGAACTTAAGGTAAACTTTGTGTGAGGAATGGGGTCGCTATAAGGGGAGGTTTGGAGGCGACTATTAAGCTCAAGAAACCAGGTAGATAATCATGTGATACTCATGTTATATGTAGGTAATAAAGTCGGACACCAGCACAACTCATATCGTCATCTCACTAACATCCAGGCCTCGTATCGGTATGTAGTACATTTACATATCGCTTACCAGTATCCGTAAAAGCATTAGCTCATTCGATATGTATGGTGAGCTTGACGACAAGAGGGCCCATGTCGAGTACTAGTGCAGCGTCGAAGCGTACTTCTAACTTACCTTTGTTTTTATGATGACATTGCGAACGTCAATTACAATTCAATAAAGTTATCACATCGTTAAATATAATAAAATTCGTTCTACAAAATAGCCCACTATTTACTCTAAAACTTAATTTCATCCAGCCAATGAGACAGGATATAAATGCCATTAATTTAACTCATCCAATCAGCGGCAACCACAGATAATACTTGAATAGCGCGATCAACTGTCACTAGTGGAAAAAGAGCGTAAGTTCTATACAAAGTGTGTTGAGTTTCGTCTATTTAGTTACGGTGTGACGACGCGATCAACGCTGTTACCAGTTGAAAAAGGACGTAAATTCTATATAATTGTGTTGAGTTGCGTCTATTCAATCGGGGTGTGATTTTGGCGTGGTGCCAGCAACGCCATCTGTTGGTTTTAGGTGTGATTGACATACGGGACTACGTTTAGCTACAAATTAAGATCGGATTTAATTTTAATTTGATGAATCAGTGCACCTCTTTGCTCCAAATCGAAAATTGAAATGGGTGGGGATTAGGTCATATTAATTTGTGGTAACAATGCATTACCGATAAAAATACGTAACAACTGATCATTGTCAAGAGGGCGCTGTTATTCTCATGTATAGGTAACAGTTCAGTTTGGCATGAAAAATTTAGTTCCAATGAAATTCCGCAATATGGCGCGTGATCATATATTGGGCCATTACCTATGAAATTGGCGTTTAAGTTCATAAGTATTAGTCATGTCATAGTTTATTTATTTTAACAGTAACTTCGAAGTATTATTTAATTTCATTAGTGCGCTACAGAACAACGATTTTACATACAATTATTTGCTACTTATTGTTTTATGTATTCAGAATACCGCCCTGAAAACAGCTCTTTTCATGTACTGCCGGCTCGAGTATTTAAATGACTTATATTTTTCTAACGGGACAGATTAAAAAAAAAATGAGATAGAAAATGTGCCTTAAAAATGACTCAGATTACTGGCAAAAATTTGTTTGGTTTGAAAATGCCATCACAAAATAATCCGCATAATTCATTGTATGAAAAATCGAATTTCGTTAACCTAATATTACTGGTCAGGCTTTAAATAAAAACCCTTGAAACGACACATATATAATCTCACGAAGGAAAAGCGGTCATAGAATAGTTTTAAACGTAATAAAGACGCCAAAACAAGCCACTAACTCGGAATCGGCAATTTCCGAGCACCATATGTGGCTAGCATGTTACTAACATGTCGAAACGCCTCATATTGTTCCGCTGTTCCGAAAATCTGCCGCCGACGGCATCTACAACTTATGTTTACAGAACTTACACTGAACAAAGGACGCTTGGCACGAGGAATTTCGTATATTGACCCGCCTGTTCAGTGTTCCTAGTGTTAGACCGAGATAAGTATGCAACGATTTTGATGGCATAGGCATTGCAAGCTGTGCAAGTGTTATTTTAAACGCCGAATTTCTATGAAATTATGACGTATAAAACACGTCATTATGACGTTTATGGTGTATAAATATTTTGACGACCGGGCTGGCCTGGGTAGTGAACCTGCCTATGAAGCCGATGGTCCCGGGTTCAAATCCTGGTAAGGGCATTTATTCGTGTGATGAGCATGGATATTTGTTCCTGAGTCATGGGTGTTTTCTATGTATTTAAGTATTTATAAATATTTATATATTATATATATCATTGTCTAAGTACCCTCAACACAAGCCATATTGAGCTTACTGTGGGGCTTAGTCAATTTGTGTAATAATGTCCTATAAAAAAAAAGGAAAATGAAGTATATTTTTTTAGTTTGACTAACATTTTGTATGTATCTCTGTCAGATGCTTAACTTATCTTACGTTACAGTACAATTAGCCATATATTTGACATGCCCCTACCCCGCAAAAATCGGCAGATTATTTTGTACAGAAAATAAGAGACGAAGCGTCTCCAGTTATTAAATCCTCCAAGTTGAAGACTCATGTTGGTCTAACTATATCTATATCGCACGGGGGTGTTTATATTGCTGTCCCGCTCATAATACCGGCGATCAATGACGATGACGAACGGGACAACAATATCATTATATTAATTATGCGTTAGAGATAAGAACAGGCCGATCAATGTACGAAATTCCTCGTGCTAAGCGTCCTTTCTTTATTTTAATTCGATACGCACTTTATTTTTAGTTGTTTCTAATTATATTCAAAACTTATTGATTTCGTGGTAACAAACGGATGATTCACAAATCTTATGCTATTTTCCTACTTTTAGAGGGTTCCGTACTTCAAAAGGAAAAAAGGAACCCTTATAGGATCACTTTGTTGTCCGTCCGTCCATTTGTCTGTTAAGACCCTTTATCTCGGGAACGCGTGGAGGTATCGAGTTGCAATTAAAAGCATGTTATCAGGTCAATCAGTTTCTTAAAGCTGTCTAAGTTGATTAAAAAAAGATACGGCCGTTTATGCAAAAAAGGTATATTTCAACACTCTCAAGTAAATCAAAATGTATAGGTTACTTCACGGTAACCTAAAAATATGAAATTTGGCAAGTAATAACGTCTTAAACTATAAGTACAGGAAATAATCTGAAAACTTTATACTGAATAAGTTAATTTTGTACGGAACCCTCACTGGGCGAGTCCAATCCGCACTTGTTTTTTGTTATATTTTACAGTTTTGGTACTTTGTGTACATTAGCCATTTATTTGTGTCAAGTGTGAACTGGTAATTTAAGAGTAAATTTAAATTGCAACCATTCATTTGAGCTTCTGCTTTTCAAATCTGCCGCCGATGCTTTAAACCCTAAAACAACTTAATAGTCACGTGTTTATACAGGGTGACCTTAGCCATTGGACAAACCCTGAATTCCCACGTAGGGTTACTTCTCAGGAATGCTCTGACGTTAATATTTTTTAATTAGATAAAAAAATAAAATTTTCGTCAAAAGTTATTTGCAATAATCGACAGCAAAAAGAAACACACTGTGTTAATCTTTGACAGTGTTTTTGATAATTTGTTCGAAATATTTGATAATGATGACATTTTTCAATAGTCGGAAGCTAATTAGTGTCATAAATAAAAAAAGCGGCCAAGTGCGAGTCGGACTCGCGCATGAAGGGTTCCGTACCATTTAAGACGTATTAAAAAAAAACTACTTGCTAGATCTTGTTCAACATTTTACCACTTTGGACACACATTTTACCACTTTGGAACTGTCTCTCGCGCAAACTATTCAGTTTAGAAAAAAATGATGTTAGGAACCTAAATATCATTTTTGAAGACCTATCCATAGATACCCCACACGTATGGGTTTGATGAAAAATTTTTTTTTTAATTTATTGACGTATTAAAAAAAAAACTATTCACTAGATCTCGTTCAAACCAATTTTCGGTGGAAGTTTGCATGGTAATGTATATCATATATTTTTTTTAGATTTTTCATTCTGTTATTTTAGAAGTTACAGGGGGGGGGGACACACATTTTTTCACTTTGGAAGTGTCTCTCGCGCAAACTATTCAGTTTAGAAAAAAATGATATTAGAAACCTAAATATCATTTTTGAAGACCTATCCATAGATACCCCACACATATGGGTTTAATGAAATTTTTTTTTATTTTTTATTTTTATGACGTATTAAAAAAAAACTACTTACTAGATCTCGTTCGAACCAATTTTCGGTGGAAGTTTGCATGGCAATGTATATCATATATTTTTTTTAGATTTTTCATTCTGTTATTTTAGAAGTTACAGGGGGGGGGGACACACATTTTTTCACTTTGGAAGTGTCTCTCGCGCAAACTATTCAGTTTAGAAAAAAATGATATTAGAAACCTAAATATCATTTTTGAAGACCTATCCATAAATACCCCACACGTATGGGTTTGATGAAAAAAATTTTTTTTTTTTTAATTTTTATGACGTATTAAAAAAAAACGACTTACTAGATCTCGTTCGAACCAATTTTCGGTGGAAGTTTGCATGGCAATGTATATCATATATTTTTTTTAGATTTTTTATTCTGTTATTTTAGAAGTTACGGGGGGGGGGACACACTTTTTACCACTTTGGAAGTGTCTCTCGCGCAAACTTTTCAGTTTAGAAAAAAATGATATTAGAAACCTCAATATCATTTTTAAAGACCTATCCATAGATACCCCACACGTATGAGTTTGATGAAAAAAGATTTTTTGAGTTTCAGTTCTAAGTATGGGGAACCCCCAAAATTTATTGTTTTTTTTCTATTTTTGTGTGAACATCATAATGCGGTTCATAGAATACATCTACTTACCAAGTTTGAACAGTATAGCTTTTATAGTTTCGGAAAAAAGTGGCTGTGACAGAATCGGACAGACAGACGGACATGACGAATCTATAAGGGTTCCGTTTTTTGCCATTTGGCTACGGAACCCTAAAAAGATAATCAAAAAGGTCGAAGAAGGTTCCATACTATTCTTTGAGGATATTACCTTAGGAGCTACTAACACATACAGGCTGCTCCAGAGTAAAAAATGGTAATTTATTAATTTCTTCGAAATCGCTACACCGGTTGTTATGATACTCTGTACACTGGTTCTAAATACCCTAATGCATATGTACATTTCGGCTTTGTCCTATGGCTAGGGGCACACTGTATAAATAAATTTCTTAATTACGAATTTCTATGATATTCAAATAAAATGAAACACTAATAAAGGTAATAAAGAAATAGTTAATTTTGTAAAAAAAAAAATTACACACTTAAAAGTACAATTTTAAATAAAAGCTTAATACAAACAAAATCTCAACCTAGAAACAAATTAGTACTTTTTTTTTATACTACGTCGGTGGCAAACAAGCATACGGCCTGCCTGATGGTAAGCAGTCTCCGTAGCCTATGTACAGTCAGCGTCAAATACTTTGTAGCAGTCAAAGTGGCCAAATAGTTCGGTACACCATACTAAATATATTGTGTACCGAACTATTTGGCTACTTTGGTTGCTACAAAGTATTTGACGCTGACTGTACGCATGTAACTCCACTCCAGGAGTTACATGCGCGTTGCCGACCCTAAACCCGACCCCCCCTCGTTGAGCTCTGGCAACCTTACTCACCGGCAGGAACACAACACTATGAGTAGGGTCTAGTGTCATTTGGCTGCTGTTTTCTGTAAGGTGGAGGTACTTCCCCAGTTGGGCTCTGCTCTAGATCTGGAATGACATCCACCGGCTGTGCCCTACCACACAAAGGGAGATGACATTCACAATGCCCATACCTCTCTTTTGGACGTAGTTTAAGGACGTACCCGGGTCCAGAGTACTTAGACGTGTAGGTATTAACCGTCCAGAAAAAAAGTTAAAAGGATAATCTAAGCTGTATATTTATTTATGCCTTTGCGCCGTGATTTCAGCGCTGGTTTAAGTTTGAACTGCTTATAAGAGCAGTGTAAACTGAAAGTGCCTTGTTGTTGTGCGCTGTGTGAGGGTAAATTCAGCTTGTTCGGTCTGTTTATGATGGAATCGTGACTTGGCAGCGGTCGCCGTGAGCAGGCGGAGGCATGAGCGGTAGCGGAAGCGGATACCACCTTCATCAAAATTATATAGTACAGTGAAAAAAAAGGTTAATTTTTTTTATACTACGTCGGTGGCAAACAAGCATACGGCCCGCCTGATGGTACGCAGCCTCCGTAGCCTATGTACGCCTGCAACTCCAGAGGAGTTACATGCGCGTTGCCGACCCTAAACCCGCCCCCCCTCATTGAGCTCTGGCAACCTTACTCACCGGCAATCTAGGAATATTTTAATATTAAGAGCAAGACTTATGTATGGGGGGGGGGGTCACCTTGTATGGATATTTCATTTAAAAAATCGTTTTATTGATATTTGAAATGGCATGTGCTCTGATAAAGCTTTTGATATGTTGCCCTAACCAGAAACGTATTTGCCCCACTTGTATGCATTTGAGCGTTTTTTTGCCACTTTTTATGTGAACTTTGTTGCCACTTTTATGTTATTTCTAGTCAGGATCGCGAGCCCTTTTCATCCTTATACGAGAAAAAAGTGTCCCAAAATGTCCATACATTTTAAAACTTTCCTTTTTGTTACCGCCATACAATTATGGGGAAAATGGTAACACAATAGGAAAAAACTCTAGGATATTTTTTTTGGGATTCCATTAGGATCGAAAGAGGTCGTGATACTGCGTAAGAAAATCACAAAATTTATGAAAAAATACAACATTAATGTGTGTAGTTAAAAAAAAAAAGCTCGTATTTTAATACTTTTCAAGTATATTATTCAATAATAATTATTTCGTATTGATGTTTTGATATTTTGTATGACATTTTGTAATTCATCTTTTATTATAGTTTATAGAATTGACGCATGTTAGATTAAGTATTAGATATAGTCAATATTCAGACACAATTGTATTATTGTTAATGAATAAATAATAATAATATAGCAACTCTCTCTTTGATGAGAGAGTACCTACCAAAGGCACTTCCTACTTAGAACAAACAAATAAATTACGTAAAATACGCATGGGATATTCTTAAATATTATTATTGTTTTCTGTGTCTCGTTTTCCTTAATCGGAAATAACAGTTTTTGTCTGTAATTGGACGCAAAATACGTGAACGAAGATACCTTTGTAAGCTGACATTTGATGGAACGTATCATTATCGTAAATAAGTTCAAGGGGACTAAAACAGGCAAATTGTTTTGGATGAAACACATTTGGATTTCATACAGTTTCTTCTAAAAAAACTGGAGTTATAAATATGAGTCATTTTTAAACGCTCTACTTGAAATAAAAACAAATTAAAATATTTTATGAATTTAATTTGTTTTAATACTTCTAATAGTAATGGTTTTTTTTTTTAAGGTTGTATAGTGTCGATTGAAGACACAGGGCCCTCGCTAATGATACGGGCGACCCTTTGTCCGCGGTGACATTTCGAAAAGCTGTTTTGATTTATGCGATGCCGGGTCCGGCATCACCATCAGTCAAGAAGCAATGGTGATGCTCAGTTTAGAGACCCGGCGTTGTTTTTGTGATTGAGCTTTTGGACCCATGGTCCCCGCATTGAGTACGGGCGGCCATGGGCCCTGGTTGAGATTTGTGTTTGAAATTATTATTTTGGAGTTATTCGTGTTGCGAAATTTTATTTTGGTCTTTGATTGTAGTAAGATAAGCGGCGAGTTAAAGAAGATGGATTTTTGATTTATGATGGGGGTTTGATTATAGATATTTTAGTTGAATATACGAATTGGGACCGCAGTAGCTGTTGATATCAATACACGACGGACGCTGCTGCCCATACGTCGGTTTCCCTTAGTCGCCTTTTACGACACCTACGGGATGAGATGGGGTGGTGCTATTCTAAAACGCCGGCACCACACGGCAGTAATAGTATAGGTTGGCAGGCGCAATCTCTCTCGCTAGCTCGGAATCACCTGAGTTGAGTCAGTTAGACGGTCGAACCATACTGTTCTACCTTAGGGATGGCTAGGGGGCGCCATAAGCATCGACCTATGCCGCCGTGACCCCGGTGGCCGAATGGCTCAGGCACCTGCCGCGATAGCAGAGGACGCTGGTTCGATTCTAGCCTGGGGCACTGGAGGCCTTGGTCACTTTTTCTTAGTATATGACATTTATTTTAGATTATAATTAATTTTTAAATGTAATAAATTGTTTGAACTGCTATCATTGTAGGTAGCAACAGCAAATCGCAGATTTAGTTCTGATACGTTCGATTGGATTGTACTATAAGCTGTACCCCTAGTGTAAATAAATTCGATTTCCAAACGTGACGTACGCGTTTGCGTTTAGTCTCATTTTGTATTGGATTTCGAAAGAGCGCGCCAAGCGGGACGTTTTGGAACCTCAAAATCCTATACAAAATGAGACTTAACGCAAACGCGTTCGTCACGTTATGATGTCGATCAAAGTTACACTAGGGGTACTGTAAGTAAAAATTAAATACTCAAACAAGATACAAGTATACTACTTGAGGGTTTCTTTAAAAAAAATCATTTTCGTTAATTTTGTATTTTTTTTTATAAATGTTGTGATTTTTTCTATTCTGAATCACGAGCTATTTCGATTCTAAGGGGATAAAAAAATGTCTCAGAGTGTTTTTCCTACTGTGTTACCATTTCCCCATATACTTTGTATGGCGGTAACAAAATGGAAAGTTTGAAAAATGTATGGACATTTAGGGACGCTTTTTTTCTCCTATAAGGATGAAAAGGGCTCGCGGTCCTGACTAGAAATAACACAAAAGTGGCAAAAAATAACACATAATAAGTGGGAAAAAAAAAGATACGCTCACCGAGCAAACCAACGCACACCACCAACTATCTTAAAGAATGTTTGACTTAAATGCTGGGGGGCCTATCGCGAAAACCGAAATTTCCAAATTGCGGGGATCTTTCTCTTTTGCTCTCACTAAGACAAAATTAGAGTGACAGAGAAAAATGCCCGCAATTGATGAACTTCGATTTTCGCTGTTATAGCCCAGGGCTCACAAGTACAAAGTACTTCCACAGTACGCTGGGCTTTCGCATATACATATAACAACCCTTTTCAAAGGGTAAACTGCACGCCACCATTAATCTTGGTCTCCTCATTATTTATTAGTTATTTCTTTTGACTTGAAAGCGAAGGAAAGCGGTTTATCGTGAAAGAAGGCTAGTAATGGTGTTTGGATATGCCAGTGAGGCATGAAGCCTTTGCATAATGTATAAGTAAATATGCATACGTTTATTACTTATAATATTTTCTAGTTAAACATAAATCAAGAAACCACTTTCATCGATAAATATCTACTTTTAAGCTATTTAGTTGGACATGCGGGCTACCTGCCCACTAAGTATAATTAGAAATATTGGCAATGTAATGTTGAATGAATAAGGTTAGAAAATATTGTTAAAATTTGTTTTTTTTTTTTAAACTGTCTCGAAATAAAAATGAAAACTCTAGATCAATTTTAATCAATTTTCATTGTATTTTATCAGTAAATACCTACGAATATTAGGAGCTAGGGATACTAGCTGATGATACCACGGAAATGTGACAATATTCAGCTAAACTGTGTAATGAACTGTCGCTCGAAAAAAGCGTGTTCCCATCTTAAATGCCGACAACTCACTTTCAACCCCTCTGATGTTGCAGGTGTCCATGGGCAAAGATTAGATGCATAGATAGATAACATATTCTTTATTGGCACACCTCTGTAAAAAGATACAAAAAAAAAGAAACAATTGATTAAATGAAGAGGCAGACAACAGGCGGTATGATCGCTAAAGAGCGATCTCTTCCAGACAACCTTTGCGTAGCAGAAACAGAGAAATTAATCGAAAAAAACGTTATGAAGCCTACATTACGAACTTCCAAAAATCGCGTTCTATTCGCGTATTCACGTGTTAAATATCTCTGCGTTTTATTTTTGTAAGTTCGAAATTGCTGTCGAAGATCAACTTCAGTACTCTTTCTCCAATTTATTTTGATGGCGTTCTGATCAGCAGTCACAACAAGTAATCAATTTAGGAATTCTCATGGATCGGTACCCTTTCCAAGATAAGTCTACTCGTTTGCCTTCATTTTTTTTATAATATCCATGAGTTTTTTAGTGTCCAATATTATATATTGTGATAAATTCTCTATAATTTAATTAGAATTTGTTATAGAATCTAACATGTCATTATTCCAATTGTCATGGAAGAGTGACAAACTGACAATTCACCTTTTTCACTTTTCAAAGCAACTAGTCATAATAACCGCAAGAAACACTGTAATTTGTGCAACGGAGCGCCATTTATGAGTACGCAACTTTACATAATTACGGGCCCGGGCCAACTTGGCTTGGGAATTAAAATCAAGTGTTTCAAATGGAAAGGGTCATATACAGGGTGATCAATCCAAATGGGTAAGTAGGGAGAAGTCAGAAACTATGAGAGATAGCGAAATCTGTTTGTAGGAACCATGGCTTCTATTTTAGATTTAATAATAATGACATTCATACTTTTTTTTAAGCTCTCATACATAACCGGAAATCTAACCTGGTCAATGTTCTTTATGTAATCGCGTGTAGTATTTGTTTGTATAGTTGATCCTGAAAGTATAATGACCAAATTTTGCTATGAAATCTTGTGTAAACATAAAACTGAAATGCCCACGATTTAAATAATTTGCATTATCTATAAAAACGGTCACCTATCCAAGTACTGACCCCGCCCGACATTGCTTTACTTCAAAAATCACGTTTGTTATATGAAAGCCCCACTTAAATCTTTATTTTATTCTGTTTTTAGTATTTGTTGCTATAGCGGGAACAGAAATACATCATCTGTGAACATTTTAGCTGTCTAGCTGTCACAGATTACGAGATACAGCCTGGTGACAGGCGGACGGACAGACAGATAGACAGACGGACAGCGAAGTCTTAGTAATAGGGTCCCGTTTTTACCCTTTGGGTACGGAACCCTAAAAATGTGTTCCTTATGACTTATGATTCGCACCATCAACAATAACAACGAAAAAACTTGCAGAATTAATACCTAACATTGTTTACAGAGACTTCGACTAGGTTCCATTCCCGGTTATGTATGAGAGATTAAAAAAAATTGAATGCCATTATTATTAAATCTAAAATCGAAGCCATGGTTCCTAAGAACAGATGTCGCTATCTCTCGTAGCTTTTGACTTTTCCCTACTGACCCAATTGGATTGATCACCCTGTATAACACAAGCTTCTGCCTTGACATCAAAGTCGTTTTTGTTTTTCTCCAAACGAAAAATTTGAAAAAAAAGGTATTATAAAATTTCCCATCATACCAGGATCTTTAGAACTGTGTCGTATGTATAGTTATTAGACCGCAGTTTGACTTCTGATCCTTATAATGGTCTTCGAAGTGGTTCTTAGAAGTTTCTTGAAGCCTAATAGGAAGACCATCCATCCATCCATCCATCATCATCATCATCGAGTTCGATGTTATGCTAAAAATTGGCGCCGTCTCGACCACCAGCATCTTGCATTTCTCCCTTACAATTCGAAAAAGTCACATGTTATTCACTAATCGAACTTTGGTGATTCAAACTATACACATATAATCACGCCTATTTCCCGGAGGGGCAGGCAATTTTTTTTTTTTGAAACGTAATAATATACTGCATTACAGTCGAGACCAAAGCACTGTACAATTCAGATTATATAATAGGATTACATACTAGGAAAAACAGATCACAATCAACTTTCGTCCATCACCTCGCAATACCGCAGACACATCTGATACACAGCCGTCCATCGATTTGCAAACATATCACAATCAGGTGCCCATGACAGAAGGGAGTTCAGCAGCCTTAGAGAGGCAAATGCCACGGATTTCCACTTGCTATGATCCTGGCATACCTCTTTCGCCTCCTTCACTTTCATGACATTCCTCATACACGCTCGCCGGCTTAGGGTGCCTTGACCTGGCCTTTCTTTAGGATTTTCCAGGATCCCGATATGATTAATATTGGGATCAAAATAAAGGACGCTTATTTACCTATATAAGTTTGAGAACATAAGTTTAAAACTTACGCCAACATACTTTCATGCAAGTTACTTATAAATTAAAGCAAATTCATTTTGCTAACACATTGGAAGAGTCAGACCAAGCTGACTCTGCATTGGCAAAGAATAGCTTGCCAGCTGTTAGCTCTCATACGCGCATGTGTCTCGCTCGCACTAATACGGGCAAGTCAGAGCAAAGTGAACGTGATGACAGCTAACTGATATGATTCCATCAGGTGTACAGTCGAATTAGCCTGTAAGAATAAAATAGTAGCTATCGAACTCGATAATAAGGACTGAAATCCAAATTGATTGTTTCTGATACTATAATTACGTAATAATAAACTAATACTATATCAATATTGTCAACTAACTTAAACCTTATTGCATTGCATTAAGGTTTAAAATTCAATGAAATGTGTATCGGAGGAAAATGTACCTATAATCAGTGAGTCTCTGAATATTTTATGTGCTGAAAAATCAATGTTTCCACGACATGCTACTCAAGCTTGGTCGATATGGTGGCACTGACATAACACATCAGATCATATCATTTTACAGATAGGACTAGGTATGAAATTAGCTAGACGGTAACCCAATGGATGCTGAAATTAGTAGGCGCATTCAATTGGGATAAGCAGGGCGATGTTTTCGAGTCCAAAATCCCACAGTCACTGAAAACCAGGGTTTACAATCAACGCGTCCTCCCAGTCATTACTGGGCATTACCCTTCTAACGTCAACGTCAACGTCCATGTCTTGGATGCGTAGGTAATGACCTACGCATCCAAGACATGGACGTTGACGTTGACGTCGGAAACGTCCGCCAGCTAAAAGTGGCACAGAGAGCTATGGAGAGCGCGATGCTCGGGATATCCCTGCGAGACAGAATTCGGAATGTGGACATTTGCCAACGCACAAAAGATACCGACATCGTCAAAAAAACTGCGCAGCTGAAGTGGGAATGAGATGGCCATATATCGCAGGGATGATAACCGATGGGGCCAGCGAGTGTTCTGGAGACCTCGACTGGGAAGCCGCGGTGACGGAAAACCACGAGCCAATTGGTCGGACGATATCAGAAAGACGACAAGGCCGATCTGGCATAGAACCGCCGCATACAGAACAACATGGTAATCCATGAAAGAGTTCATTATGTTCAGCAGTGGACGCATATATGCTGAGAAGAGAAGAGATGAAATTAGCTCGACTCCTTGGCGCTGCGTAGCGATTTTCTATTGCCTGTATTACTGGGAATATTCCAAAGAAGAGAGGGAATGTTCTATAGATCCAACCAATTAATTAAAAGAAATTAGCCATTAAAATATAATACCATTCTGACTAAAAGAAATTTGAAAATAGATCTTTATCTATTTTCTAATAGGTCTAGTAGAGTTTTAAAGTAAAGTAAAGTAAATAAAGAATATTTACTTTACTTTAAATTTGCTGGATCAAACTTCGAACTACTGTATCTATTGTTTTTTTTTAGTAGTAAGTAGTTGCATTTGAATTAATAATAAGTAAGTAAGTAAGTAAATATTCTTTATTGTGCACCATACATTTAAAAATAGACACCACCACCACCACCACCACCACCACCATACATTTAAGATAGTATCAATCAGAAATCTGAAATACTTTTTTTTTGTTAGATCTAATGGAATAAAAAGATAGATCTAATATCATTGACAGCGCTGGAATATTATATAAAATACCCTTTTAAACTTTAATTCCTTATACATATTAACATTCTCAGAATAAAAAATATATCTCATCTAATTCAATGACTGCACACCGTAAAAATAGACTTCTAAAAGAATATCTTCTTTCTCCGAATATGTACTTCGGCAACACGAATTCAGTTTATTTTTCTTAAGTCTTTGAATGCACGCTGAAAACAGTAAAATTTCAGATATTTTGAGACCCCAATCCAGATAGCTAAAAGCGAAGATAAGTGAAATAGAAAAGGATAAAGCTAAGCTAAGCTTATGTGCTTTCAGGACTCGGTTCAGTTTTAATCCTACACCGTACCTGTTACAGGAAAGCTTTTAAGTAAATAAGTCACTTATATTCTCGTTTGGTGCGAAGTGCAAGTTTCTTAGTTTCTATTAGATTTATAATAATGCATCTATTCAAGTTGGTTTTGGCATAATGTTATGTGTTAGTGTGTTACGTGTATCCCAGAGGCCTTTATAAAGGACAAAAATAACTTTAAAAAAAATCACACTTCAGTACCCCTAGTGTAAATTTTATCGACATCATATCGTGACGAACGCGTTTGCGTTAAGTCTCATTTTGTATAGGATTTTGAGTTTCCAAAACGTCCCGCTTGGCGCGCTCTTTCTAAATCCAACGCGTACGTCACGTTTCAAAATCGAATTTATTTACACTAGGGGTACTGAACTTGAATGTTAATAAAGAACCTCCTTAAGGATATTTTACAAGCTTTTATTTACTTTCACCTGTAGGGCTAAGATGGTCGGCTCTTTATCATTTGTCGCCATGCCTGTCACGTTCTAACAAGTATGTAAGCGCGAAAGTGACGGGCATAGTGACAAGTGATAAAAATGGAACCATGATGCCACCGCTGACCGTTGTCTGTTTGTGATCAAATCTTGCAAGTTAAATTTGATCCACTTCCCGGTTTCCGATTGAGCTGAAAATTTGCATACATATGTAAGTCGGGTGACAATGCAATATTATGGTACCATCGAGCTGATCTGATGATGGAGACAAGAGGTGGACAAAGGAACTCTGTGATAAAACAACGCAACCTAATTGTGTTTGGGGTTTTTTAGAATTTGCTCGATGAGTATTAGTTGCCTGTGGAAAGAAAAGTACAGTCAGCGATAAAAGCTTGTACCAAAAATGAAATTTTTGCCAAAAACATATTTTGATTATAGATCCCCGCCTTGTTATCATTGCAGGTCCTCAAGACTTTAAACTAAAATGCGCAGTAAAACTAACGGCCTGATTTGAAGAATGATTAAGACACGTTAAAGATCTTTAAAAGATCGATAACTAAACGAAATGTCCAAATTGACGTTTATTTCGATCCCGTTGTGATCCCAATAAGGTCTATCTACGATATTTCTAACGTCAAAGTGACATTGGCTGCCCGATTCGAGCTGCTCCTGACAATTATACGACATACAAACGATATCTAAATGGGAACTTATCTAAACCAGAACTTATCGTGATCGTATCTCATTCTTCGAATCGGGCCGCAAATCGACGATACAAAATATCCACTCATATAGATCGTGTCATTCACAAAGACGCGTCCCTTGACTCGAATTGTTATGTTTTTAAGGGTTAGATTCGACAAATCTGCGCGTCTTCGTGGATGACACGAACTGTAATGGGCGTATCGATTCCTGCTGTAAAAGAATCGTAAAGTATAGCACTCGAACCACTAGTCATTTCGATAAACACTATTATCGCATTAAACAAATTGATGGTCGATTTAGATCCTTGATTATGCGAGGTAAACAACACAGCGAAAATACAGCTAGTCCTCGAAATTTTAAGCGTTATCATTCTGAAATTAACACCTCTGCATGTAACACATCTGGAGTTGCAGGCGGCCATAAGCTATAGTGACTGCTTATCATCAAGCAGGGCGTTGTTGGCCACCATCGTGGTATAGAAAATACGAGACGTGAGCAGGACTAATCATGCCTGTTAATTGATCGGTTGCCATCGTATTAACGTGAAACAACCACACTTTTTCGTATAAGTATCTTAACATTTTGCTGAGGACAAATTTAATTACATTACCTAATTAATAAACATAAATATTCTTTACCCGTAATGCCAGTTATAAAGTTTGTCAAAAGTGCTGTGTGTCAAAAGTGTTAACGATTGGCATGTTGGCTATGCGGGCTGGAAATCCATCGTGGCTATTTGTAAAGTCCAGCTATCACGTTACTAAAAACAATTACAAACAACGTCATACTCTACGTCTACGTGGATATTTTTGACATTCGCGAAATCATTATAGACTGCGGGCCAGGAGCATATTTCGTCATTCACCGCCTCCCGGCTGGTCAGCCGATTGTATCGCGGTGGAAAGACCGTCAGCTGTAAAATGTACATGTGAAAAATATCCGCCTTACCACTTTATGTGCGGCAAAGTACCTATACGCATAGGTATTAGGTATGTGTAAATTGCGTAATCCGTTGATGGCTTTACAGGCCTACTAGGCATAGCGCGGTGTGTGTTGTGACTCGTCCGTACACAAAAAGAGATCGAGGTGTGCAATATTTGTCTTTGACGTGTGTCATTTTCTATGTATTTGTGTCGTCATTACAGATTAGATTTTGTATGTAGTGAGTGAGAAGTGCGACAGTGTGCACGTTTCCCTTCACAAAAAATGGCAGAATGATTTGTCTGTTGTTGGGCTCCTCCCTTCCAACGGAAACCGGTGTTGCTCGAAGGTTAGAACCCATTAAAAAAACCGGACAAGTGTGAGTCGCACTCGCACACCGAGGGTTCCGTACTTTTTTAGTGTTTATTGTTATAGCGCAAACAGAAATACATCATCTGTGAAAATTTCAACTGTCACAGACAGACAGACGGACGGACGGACGGACGGGTGGACGGGCAGAGTCTTAGTAATAGGGTCCTGTTTTGCCCTTTGGGTACAAAACCCTAAAAAAAGAAATCCAGATCAAACAAACCTAATAGGTCTATTTTTACACTAGGGAAATTTTTAAGTTGAATAAATGACATGGCGTTTTTATCAAGTAAACCTTCTGTTTACATCTCTCTCTTTTTTACCCTGTCATGTCAGCTTATCATTAAGTGACGTGACAGGGATATGCTATTAGATTGATATCAGTTATTAAAAGTTTGTTAATATTTCCCGCCATATTGTTTCAAGTGTTGATGAGGGTGATAATAAAAGCTTGGTGATATTGATCTAATGTCGTTTTGTTTTCGCATATTATATAAATAAATAAATAAATAAATATTATAGGACATTATTACACAAATTGACTAAGTCCCACAGTAAGCTCAATAAGGCTTGTGTTGAGGGTACTTAGACAACGATATATATAATATAAAACAAATAAAAGTCTGCCAAGAACATCGGGCCATGCTCAATTGTACTCGTGCAGTTTGTGGCTTTCGTATACGAAACGGGCCTATGAAGCCCTCCGCGTCCAGTATAACAACGCGTTAAGGGTGTTCATGGGGCTGCCGCGCTTCTGTAGCGCATCAGGGATGTTCGCCGAAGCCAGGGTCGATTGCTTCTATGCCACTATCCGCAAGATGGCCGCATCTCTGGTGCGCCGGCCACAACACCATCATGAAAATGATTGGGGACAGGCTGGACTCCCCCTATTTGCTACGCTGCAGTCGGCTACATGTGCCGTGCGGAAAGAAAATAATGTATATAGATATGTTCCTAGGATATAAGTACTAATACGAGTTAGAATTAAGTTTTACTAACCAAGATATGAGTGTAACATACTTGAAATAAATGGTTTTATATTTTACAATGTATTTATTTATTTTAAACTATATTGCACAAATACAAGTTTAACATACAATAGGCGGACTTAATGCCTTGAGGCATTCTCTACCAGTCAACCACTGGTCCAAACAGAAATTTGCTAAGGAGGGTGCAGTGTGAAAAGAAAATGTTCCAAAATTAAATACTAAGTCTAATACTAATATGCCAATGTAGGGTTTCGTAGTTACCATTCTGTCAGAATAGGCTGAACGGGGGCTATTACTAAGTATCATGTACATTACAGGCGTATCATGTCTTATTGACTAAAAAAATAAATTTTGCTATATAACTCAAAAACGCTCCCAGGTACCGCTGGTGTGATGTCGTGGAGGCGGACCTGCGTCGGCTGAATGCCAATTCATGGCAGGAAACCGCGCTGGATCGGGACAGGTGGCGTCCTTTCGTTTCGGAGGCCAAGATTCTTTTTGGATCGCTGAGCCAAAGCAGTTAGTTATAGTTATAACTCAAAAACGGCCGGCCATGTTCGCGTTTTCGTTGAAACTGTTGAAAGTATGTATTAAATTTTTATTGTACGATTGGCAAAGTAACAAAATAGGTATGTCGCGATGCAATACTGCTACAGTAATTTTGGTATACAGTATCCTAAATACGAAATTTACCTTTACTCTTCCTTTAGACGTCTTTTAGTTATGAATAATTTCAAAATCAAATTAAACTCGACTTTGACACACTTGAACAATCTTTTTCATATTCCCAATACGTCAACTCCATTGTCTAACTCCCAGAACATCTAGACCCAAAACTAATCGAGTCTAGATGACCTGTCACTCCAAAACCCGATAAATATAAACCTGCCCTATCCTAAACTTTGCCAAACTTGGCCGAACTTCGCCGTGTATTCTTTGCGAAAGGATTCCGCTGCTAATGCTCTTACCTTATATAAAAACGACGTATTTACATATACATTTTATGTGACTTAAGCCCTTTTTTGTCGAGAAGGAAAGGATGTTTGGGAAACTGTATGGGGATTTGAAAGTTTATGTAAATTATAAAAAGTTTGGTCGGTAAAATGTTTTGCCTGAGTGCGGCTCACGGCCCGATTCGAATTTTAAGATACGTCAAACATTTGCTAAAGATACGATATGGATTAGATCGTCATCAATGGCCACTGCATCCCTGACGGACGATTATTGGCATTATTGCGCTATGTCAAAGAGCGGTTAAGACGGCCAATGAATTTCCGCTTCCACTATACAAGCCTATAGGGACCGTGCGCGTTGGAGGGTCTGGCATCTTGTGGCCTGAATCGGAACCATAAACATGCACATGTACACGTCACGTGTTTTCTTGTGCATAGTAGGTTCTGCCATCTTGTGGGCTACATCGGAACAAAAAACATCACAATTACGCCTCGCGCCGAAAATCTGACGGCTCCTGTGCTGCCTCCTACAGTTCATGCACGCTCCCTATCGCTGCACAGCGTATGGATCCAGAAAGGTTACCACGCCACGTGCTGATGGGTCAGATAGCAAATGCAAAAAGAACTGTGGAGCGCCCGATGTTAAGATTTAGGGACTCCTGCAAGCGTGACATGGAACGCTTTGGCATCGGTACCGGCGACTGGGAAGAACGTGCTGCATTGAGACCTAGTGGCGTAGATACGTATGCGTGGCATGATAGGGGCAATCCTCCCAGACGACTGGTTAGGAAGAAAGTTCGGTGTCCTTACTTTCAGGCTAACGCAGGTAATGACTGGACATGGCTGCTTCGGTCATTACCTGCATGGAATAGAGAGGGAGCCCACACCAGTGTGTCATGAGTGCGGGGACCCAGACGACACGGCCCAACACACCCTCGAGACGTGCCAAAGTTGGGAAATGGAGAGACGGCAGTTTTTCGGCCGGGAGGCAATTGGTCATGGAAATCTGTTCCTGGCTCGCGTTCTATTCGTATTTTCCAGTCTGCCGACCTTACGTTTTAGTACACTTCAATAATCTTTAAGTTGTGTGTGCTTTGTGTCATCTAACTTGAGTCACCATCGTCATCAATAGAAGGAACAACAAATAATATTTTAAGACTTGTCGAGAACTAGGACGTGTACCTTAATCGTGTGAGCCTCACAACTCACAACCCATTTTATTTTTACTGTCAACGTTCAACAGTCGATCGGCACGCCAACGCCACTCGATATTTACGGAACGCGACATGCGAACCTTATGTTTATTCCCTGACCGAGTTCTGTATTCGATTTAACTTCGCTCGCTTAATCTGAGTCGACATATCGATGGAACGAAGTTTGCGTGCCGAGGTTATGTAACCCTATTGTTGTTAGATACAAGGGGTTTTTGTAATCGAAATTGAAAAAAAGAATGGTGGAAAAAGGTCACCTTGTTTTCAACCAAAAGAAATAATGACGGGCATAGAGATCATCATCATCATCATCATCATCTCAGCCATAAGACGTCCACTGCTGAACATAGGCCTCCTCCTTGGACCTCCACATGTACCGGTTGGAAGCGACCCACATCCAGCGTCTTCCGGCGACCTTAATAAGGTCGTCTGTCCATCTTGTGGTTAGACGTCGTACGCTGCGCCTGCTAGTCCGTGGTCTAGGTGGTGGTAGACGAACTAAAGTCACCGACATAGCCCACCTCTGAAACTTAGAGACTTTTACATAGTTTTTGTGTGTAATTCGACGTTTAGAAACTGTATACATCTCTATTAAAGTATTTACTATTTCATTGATTTATATCATATTTGTAGGTACGTGTATTTTGTTATTTTTATTACTTGTAAAAATTTGACATGTAAAAATGCCCCATATATGCCAATGCTGAATAAATGTTTGATTGACACTTGATGGAATTGAATTTGGAGTTGAGGCTAAACATTCATGTTTTTAGACTAGACTCTCATTGCATATCTTATAATAAAAATATCATTCCAACAGATACATAATAACTATTTTTCTCATATAGTAACCATGGAATATCTGTTGTTTCAGGCGTAACGCAGTGATGCAAGAGCGGTGATACCCCAGACGGCGACATGGCGAATTGTTGCATAGTATTGACCATCCTATGTGCCTCACTGGTAAGTACTTTATAACCAACAACAAGGGAATTGCAATAGAATTATATTTAATACAGCTTATTGCGTTCAGTACAAATCAAAAGAAAGCCTAGAGGACTTTAAAAGCTATCCCCATTTGACCCCCATTAACCCGCGAACTAGGAACAGATTTCCACGAACAATAGCTGTCGTTCCTTAACTCACAAACGAGCGGTTGCTGATTTATACGAGGGTTCATTACATATGGCTCATAAACACTTTCCAAGGCCTACGATTTACATTATATTCAACTAAAATTAATGCTTTTGCAGAAGATTCGTTGAAGCGATCCTTTTGGGCTTATTTCTGGCTGTGAACGGATTTAGTGTGATATGATGATGATAGAACTTGATTAGTTACCTAACACATTTACCACTGAGCTACGGTCGTAGCGCTACGTCGTAGCCGATAACAGGGATTTCCCGGTACGTAGAGGCAAAACGGCAATGTGTCGTGATTAGCGCTGAATGGGTTAAGAAAGGAATAGTTATTTGTTTTACAAGGGGGCAAAGTTGTTGTTTAACCGCTCGTGCTAATATTGATACCCGAGCAAGCGAAAGATTCCAAAATAGAACCACGAGCGTAGACACAAAATTTTTCACCACACCAACACGAGGAAACTACTAACTATGAAATACCAGAAAATTTAAATGAAATCAAATCCAAATGAACGTAATAAAAAATAATCATTCAGAATCATCATTTAAAAGTCAATTCTACTAGCTAACATAAGGAAACAACTCAAAATTTTACCAGTTGGTGTGGTGAAAAGAAAATTGTGTATTCGGGTCGTATTAAAAACATAAAATAACAAGTTAACACCGTCACGAAATGGAACCACATTTACATAATGCCGGTTTTATAATGACTTATTAAATTAATTTCACTGGACGAGCAATACAAATATAATAAGCCTGTAAGAATATGAAATTAAATGGAAATTCTTTATTTCAAGCAACTAGTTGTCCATAGCAATAAAACTTTTTAACAAAAAATAAAACCGTCTTCAAGAATTACCAAAAGCGCCATAGGTACATGCTATAAAATTTGAAGAGTTCCCTCGATTTCTTCAAGATCCCATCATCAGACCCCGACTTGCTGCCAACGGGACCATCACGGGGTTCTACCCGTTCGATTAAAAAAAAATTTGAAAATCGGTTCACGATTCTCGGAGATATGAGATATCGAGTAACATACATACAAAAAAAAAAACAGTCGAATTGAAAACTTCCTCCTTTTTTGAAGTCGGTTAAAAATACATTAAATAAGTAAGATGCGTAAAATATAAGATCATTTCGTGCTTCGAATTTAACAGGTTAACGAGATGTCGCTGTACAGCTCCATACATTTTGTCGAAAGTTGACGTTTCACAATTCAGTGACCGCAAAATATATGGCACAGTACAACGCCATCTGTTATGGATGTCAAACCAAGGGACACGTTTTTTTCTTAGACTTTACATCTCTATTACAATCAATTGGGTACTTGACACATGTTGAATATAATAACAAAATTTAGTTTAATGGATAGAAAATGAGCCATCCATTATAAAAAAGAGGAATTGAAATTTTTTTATTGAGATCATAAAAAAATACAAGGGTCCAAAGTCTCTAAATATTTTTTTTTGTCTTTCAATAATAGAAAAGAAAATAGTACCATTTGATTCCTTACAGTTTATTAAAAAATAAATTGTATGACAACTATACACATAAACGCAATATTTCAGGGTCAAAATGGCAATTTCCTTGATCTTCAATACATTTAGCACAGACTTATGTGATGTGACGTCACATCACATTATCATTTTTTTAGAGGCGTTTCAATCGTCGAGTGCGAGCGTCAGACTTAAACTCTCATTTCTGACCTTTGTGTTGCTTAAATGCCATGAGTCCTATATAGACATTTGATCCTCAGGAAAATCGAGATCGTTTGACATTATTTACAAAAAACTGACAAGTAGCCACTTATCGTTGCCCATAGACAAATAGTTAAATACGTACTACTAGCATACATTTTATAAAAAATATATCTTAAAACTACAAAACACACTTTGCGATGCATTGTGCAACATACGTTCATATATATTAAATGAAAATAGTAACACATGGTTCAAATTTCAAAAACTCATCGCATGACTACTTCTTCACCTGTAAATTATAGAGGTATAAATAAAAAATATATAAATACATATACATATCAGGGGATGGCGCAGGATGGGGCAGAGTGGCGCTCTCTTGTGTCAGAGGCCAAGATCCTGTTTGGGTCACTGAGCCAGTGAAGAAGAAGAAAATGACATATCAGGGGACATCTTACACAGATCAACTTACCCCCAAAATAAGCAAAACTTGTATGGATATAAACATACTTATACAGATAAATACACAGGTACTTATATAAATAGAAAACACCCATGACTCAGGAACAAATATCTGTGTTCATCACACAATTAAATGCCCTTACCGGGATTCGAACCCGGAACCATCAGCTTCAAAGGCAGGGTCACTATACTAGGCCAGACCGGTCGTCGATATAAATCTACTGTTCAGTCAGACTTACTTTTGTTTAGAATTTGGTACCTTTGTAACGAAGGCTAATTTGTTTTCTTAACATAAGATAATGATTATTTGATTATATTTTACGGCAAGTCGATAACTGGTGGGAAACGGCACATGATCGAGACAACTGGCGTGTACTCGTGTCGGAGGCCAAGACTCATGTTAGGTCGCTTAAACAGATAAATACACAGATACCTATATAAATAGAAACCACCGAGGACACAGGAACAAATATCTGTGCCCTTACCGGGATTCGCACTCACCTCACCTGTTAGTGTTTGATGCTTTCGCATTTTCTCAAAGTTAGCTGGAAGAGATCCCTTTTAGGGATAAGTTCGCCTTTGTACACAATTTTTTTTTTGTTTTGTATTGTCTATTTTATGTTAACCTGTTAACATGTGCAATAAAGTGACTTTTTTTTTATACTACGTCGGTGGCAAACAAGCATACGGCCTGCCTGATGGTAAGCAGTCTCCGTAGCCTATGTACACCTGCAACTCCAGAGGAGTTACATGCGCGTTGCCGACCCTAACCCCACCCCCCTCGTTGAGCTCTGGCAACCTTACTCACCGGCAGGAACACAACACTATGAGTAGGGTCAAGTGTTATTACATACATACATACATACATACATCCAAAATTTACGGAATAATCAGATAAAACGAATTAACATAACACTGTTTGAGTGATTTCAACTTGTGAATAACTAATGCGCTTAATTGGAGCGCGATTTCGTTAGCGTAATGGGAGATGAGTAAAGAAATATGCAGAGTAACAGCTTTATAAAAATCCACTCAGCTGTGACGAATGCAGTGTCAAATGGCGATGGCGGTTCTGCATTGGTTTGGACAGTCACTATAATATTTTTCATATAGCTTGGGTAGCTGTCACAGGACAGCTGTCATCTCAATACAATTTCTCACCTTAAAATAAATTGTAATTTGTAAAGCTATGTGAAAAATATTATAGTGTAAAGATCAGCAGCGCTGCTGAAATCAAGGTGTTGAAGGGCTCTGAAGCTCTCAAGAGTGAATCTCAATATTCTCGAGGTACTTGCCGAGGCCAGATAAACGTTGTCCAAAATAGACGTTCTATTCCCCTTTTATGCTTTTTTGCTAATTTAACATTAAAATATATAAAATGGTATAGAACCACGACGATTGGGTACATTTTCGACAATTTTTATGTTGTGTCAGCATTGAAAATTGTCACTATAACTGTCACTCTGTTCCGTTTCGTGCCTCCCATAGTTATGCCAATTACAACGTGGTAATTATCTAGACTTTTTGATATTAATTTATAAACTATATTTTGTAATTAGCAACGGTGAGGTGCATTTCGTATATTTTTTTCTTTCTGTAGGATTCGTTTTACGTAATTTAAGCGTGCCAAAATTATCGAAGCAGTCGAGTTGCTTATTATGATCTACACATGCTTTAATATCATCATAATAATATATGTGTTCAACTGTTCAGGTCATTTTGGATAAGTACTTCGTCCTCTAAAGTTGACTGTAAGTACATTTACTCATTTAAAACTTGAACAGTATCGTTAAATTACATGCACGTGTTTTTAATTGGTCAAGTTATAAGCTTATATGTAGTACAATCATAAAAAAGCGCTGGTGGCCTAGCGGTAGGAGCGTGCGACTTGAAATCCGGAGGTCGCGGGTTCAAACCCCGGCTCGTACCAATGAGTTTTTCGGAACTTATGTACGAAATATCATTCGATATTTACCAGTCGCTTTTCGGTGAAGGAAAACATCATGAGGAAACCGGACTAATCCCAACAAGGCCTAGTTTACCCTCTGGGTTGGAAGGTCAGATGGCAGTCGCTTTCGTAAAAACTAGTGCCTACGCCAAATCTTGGGATTAGTTGTCAAGCGGACCCCAGGCCCCCATGAGCCGTGGTAAAATGCCGGGACAACGCGAGGAAGAAAGAAAGATGTAGTACAATCATGGTTTTTTTCTATACCAACACGGAGATAACAACCATCTAGTATCGACGTCTAAAGACGCTTGAAACTCTGATTATCTATATATCTACTCACTCACGAGCAAAGAAACGGAATCACTTCACATGTATGCCGATACGACCTTCAAACCTTCAATAAAAGAGCGTACTCCCACCTTAAATGCCGGCAACGCACTTACAATCCCTCCGGTGTTGCAGGTGTCCATGGACGGCGGTAATCGCTTACCACCAGGTGATCCGTCTGCTCGTTTGCCTCCTGTATCATAAAAAAATGTAAGGCCTAATTAATTATTGGTGATTAATATTTTTTCTAATTTTCACGCCATCCTGAAGAACATAGTCAAATGAAAGCTGTTATTGTAACCTATTGAACAACTTTAAAACTTTATGACTTTAAGGTTTTCCGACTAAAGAATCCTCGTTTTCTAAGAATAAAAAATAACGATTGGGAAAAAATGTAGTAATTTATGGCGAAATTTGATCGCCCTGATCTGTTACTCTGAGATTTTTTATTCCTTAAAAAAAGACATATTGTAACAAAAGTACCAGAAAGAAAGTTTACTTGCGTGAATTTAATCATCCTTGCCAAATGTTGTCTCTTATAATAACAATTAATTTATTCCCGCAAGCACCGTAATATTGCACCAAGCGGCAACGTCGCGTCTATTTCCCACTATTACCGAGCTATTTCACTTACCGTAAATGTTATGTTGGCACTAACTGCTATAACTTAGATTAAATTGCTAGCTCTATTATACAAATTAACGTCCTTATTAAACTTAGCTACCACTTACAAACCTCTGTTAATTCGTCTATTGTAACAAATAGAAACGTCAAAATGACGGTTACGGACAAACGATAATCCACAGTTTGTTAGATTTGACAGACGCGTATGAATGACGCTATTACATTTTACTTAAGAGGGTATCGTGCGCACAGTGGCGCCACTTCGAGGGGATTGTGTTTTCTAATAAAACAATATATTTTGGCAAAATTTAGCACGGGTAAGTTGTAGTCCTATCAATTCCGCCAGTTTTAGTCTTTGTTATTTAGTTTAGTTTTTCTTATTTTTTACTAATTTTACTAAACGAAAAATACTGGCCACTACGTTCCGTTTTGTAAAAAACGTAAAAAGTAAGAAAAACTAACCTATTGTCGTCAAGCTCACCATACTTATTAACCTATCGAATGAGCTAATGCTTTTACGGATACTGCAAAGCGATATGTAAATGTACTACATACCTATACGAGGCCTGGATGTTAGTGAGATGACGATATGAGTTGTGCTGGTGTCCGACTTTATTACCTACATGTAACATGAGTATCACATGATTATCCACCTGGTTTCTTGAGCTTAATAGTCGCCTCCAAACCTCCCCTTATAGCGACCCCATTCCTCACACAAAGTTTACCTTAAGTTCATATTAGCCTCACTGGATCACTGTTCACTCTGAGTACTGATAACGTTGGTCACAATATACCAGAGACACATCATTATTCTAATAACACCATAAGAACGTTCTTGACTTGATCTAAAAGCAAATATCACTGCCCCGTCGATCTGTTCGCACACAACCTCCTTTTTCCTACTGTCGTTCTCATCTACCCTCTCAACTTCCCTCAAAAAATCCCAATAATCTAGAAGCGGTTACTTAAGTTAAACGTGACTACTAGCGCCATCTACTCCATGACGTTGGCAAATATTAGCTGGTTCACAATACGTTCGCGACAACTATATCACAAAATTAAAAGTGGCGCCACTGTGCGCACGATACCCTTTTAAACGAGCGGTAGTTTTGTGTTATAAACGTATCGTGAAACGCGATGCTAAAGGGCACGGTTTTTCTAAGACTTCTCTATTACAATCAAGTCTCTTTGGCGGCAACGTCGCGTTTTTCACCCATTGCAACTACCCTATTTCACTTACCGTACCTAATTGTTATGTTGGTAACTGCAATAATCTCTGGTAATGGCCAGTTTGCCTTCTAATGGATAAATAGCCTATAAATAAATAGTTAGCTAATAGTTACTATACTTATCAATATAAGTATAGTAGTTTCACTAATGAAACCGTGAATCATTCAAAACTGTTAATATAAATATTTATAAACTCTGTACGAATTGGAAACATTTACTTAAATGTCTAACTAAAGTCACAAAATGAAATAAACAGCAGACATAAAACGAGACTCATTTAAAATTAATTCATCTTCTTTCAAGAACATTTATTCATTTTCTAAAGCCCACCTGCCTCAGATTGAAGCTGTCACTCGCAATCTTAAATTTCCAATGATTTCGTTTTACATTAAAAATTAGCTTATAAAATGCCGAAAGCAGAATTTACTTTCTTTACGTCAATACCGTTTAATATTCATACAGATGCCATCAATTCAATATTAGGAGCCGCGCTTATAAAGTAATTTGTTTTACATAAAGCTATTCCATTTATTGCCTGAACGGTTTGACAAATTGACAGTATGTCAGGTGATCTGAGTGGGATTGGCGTTGACAGATTTATTATGTGGTGAATTGGTGATATTATTGTCTTGAGTTATATTAGGCGTTTTGCATTTTTATTTTAATGCCAGTAACTGTCTTTTTTGGGATTTATTTTGTTATGTTTCTTTCTTTTTATGTTAGTTTAGTTTTGTTAGTTTAAGATAACGTGGCAGAAGGGTTTCACCTAAATGCAGCTCGATTATTAAGAGGAGGCATAAAAGGTTAAAGTTGGCTCTATAGACAAAATCACGACACGTCTAAACTTTTTTTTATTTTCATACCACCACCGTGCATTCCGTCCTAATATTCGGCGGCGCGCCAAATCTTTTGTTTTCTTCTATTTTCTTTACATCACGCTCTCTCTTAATATAGACAATAAGAAGCATTTGAAAGCCTATTTCAAGCATTTCTTATTTTAAACTTAGACAATAGAAAAACCTTTTATCTGCTTTAATGGCTTCCCGCGTCGAACACTTTCCATCCTACTTCTGATGTCGGGGAAGCGGAATGTTTCATTGAATAAGATATTGATTTATTAAACAAACCTTATCTGTACTGTCGCAGATAGAATGGGGTAAGCGAAATCACAATTTTTATAAGCTTTGATTAGGTTTATAACCTTTACATAGATTTTCTGCAAATGGATAATTGTTAATCAGTGATTGTTACTACTAATATACTATCTAGCCAGTCTATGTATGTTACGCATATAGTGCTTGTAATGGTTATGTGAATCCATATCATCACCTTCCGAGAGTGGTCCCAAGTTTTTTTTTTTTTTTTTTTTTCTTAATACTACGTCTGTGGCAAACAAGCATACGGCCCACCTGATGGTAAGCAGTCTCCGTTGCCTATGTACGCCTGCAACTCCAGAGGACCCTAAACCCGCCCCCCCCCCCCCCTAGTTGAGCTCTGGCAAGGTTGAGTTTTCATGGTGGTTCGACACCTTTTCTCGGTATTAAAATTACGAGTATAACCCAAGACGGACGAAGATAGTTTTTCATATTTTACTGTTATTTAGTTCTACTGTTACTTGTGGAATGAGCTACCTTCTAATTTTCTAAGCTAATTTCTTCATAGGGTTCTTCAAGAAGCATGTATTTAGGGTTCTCAAAGGTTTGCAACGCATAAGTGGCTCCTAGGAAGTTGCTTATGTCCATGGGCGGCGATGACTGTTTCCCATTAAGCGGCTCGTCTGCTCGTTAGCTGTCTATTACATAATAAACTGGCCAAGTGCGAGTCGGCCTCCGTACAAAAATTTACGGTTTTCGCAATTTTTCCTTCATCATGTGCTAAAAGGCGTTGCTTCGTACCAAATTTTAAGATTCTAAGTTCACGGGAAGTACCCTGTAGGTTTTGATATATATTGCGAATGTCAAAAATTTGTGGCATAAACGGCTGTATCTTTTGATTGCGTTGGCTTAGAAGTTTGATTTTTTCACAACTCCAAGGAACAGTAGATCTGAGTATTTGATACAAATTCCAGCTTGATACCTCCACGCGTTCCTGAGAAAAAGGGTCGTCATAGACAGACAGACGGACGGACGGACAACAAGGTGATCCAATAAGGGTTCCGTTTTTTCCTTTCGAGGTACGGAGCCCTATAAAAACTGACAAAATATAGTTTTCCAAAGTAAATAAATACTATGAAAGGATGGAGTGCTCTCGCTGAAACTCAACTGTGCCCCCTCGCCGGCAGTGCAAATATTTGATCGCGACTTTGATTTTTATCGGCTATTTTTAAGCCCCGCTTTGAATACGACGCGAATTGCGCTTCGTACTGAGATAAATGTAGCTAAGAAGGAAGATCTGCTGAAGTGTAAAGTGTGAGATTTGTGAGTAAAAGTAAAGGACAATAAGGTATTTACACACAAAAATTTATTTATTTATTCATAAATTACATTCACATTTACCACTATCTGCCAAACTGTAAAACAGTATGTTGGCAGAAAACGTATCTTATACCTTTAAACGAGCAATTCTTGTATATATATTTCTGTGATCTCGGAAACGGCTCTAACGATTTCGCTGAAATTTGGTATATGGGGGTTTTTGGGGGTATACAATCTATCTAGATTAGTCTTATGTTTGGGAAAACGCGTGTTTTCGAGTTTTCATGCGTTTTTCTCTCGACGCAGAATATGGTCGCTAATTTCGTGTTGCCGGCCACTGTCCGTCTGGTCCAGCGGGTTAAGATTAAGACGCGGACTGCTAAACGAGTGTTATGGGTTCGAATCTCGCCCGGTGACTATCTTTTGTTTTTTTTTATATGTTCAAGTTTATATATAATTTTTTAATTTTTATTGTTTTAGACAAGTTTAATTTAGTAAAAAATGTAGTTAAGATTATCACCTATAGACCACCACATTACAATAAATAGTTATAACCGAGCAAAGCTCGGTCGCCCAGGTACTTATCTTTTAACTAAGGAACAGAAAAACATTTAGGTATAGGTATCTTTTGCCTCACAAGTGTCTGCCTGCCCGTTTATGAATGTTATTTATAAACGAATAACGCTTTCTCTCCTACTCCTTCTGAAAGTTCCATAAGACCATCCTGTTCGGTCATCCCACCCTCTTCCACTTTGGTTAAACTTACTTCAAGGTACTAGTAAAAGGAATTGTTGTATTTGACGCCCTCTTTCCGACCGGTTCTTTTAATCTCATACGATTACCTATTTTGCCAGATGACATGTTTGGGCAATAAAAGTAAACGTGTATGTTGACTAAACCTTCAAGAAAGTTATTACAAGATATAAGAAATTTATTGATAAAAGTCAATGTTTTACAGGTCATTTTGAGTTAGGTACATATTCAACTAATACTAGTAGGTACACAGCATTTTTTGGATAAATGTCACTTATTATAAAATAAAAAACATGTTGAAAGCAGAACAAATACATAATCAGTATCCAATAGGTCGCATATGTCTTTCAAGTCATCATGTTATTTATAAGGTAAAACATTAAAAATGTGTTTATATATAAATTACCTAGTTAGGGTTAGTGCACGATTCAACAAATTCGTCGACGCTGTAGCATGCTAAGTCAGCTAACATTGCTTTAATGGCTCCTCTACATGATGGCCCAGCGTAGGCCAGTCCTAGGGACGCATTTATGCGTTAGAGGGAGCAAGTGATATTGCTATCTCATTTCACCGCATAGCTGCGTCCCTTGGACTGGCCTACGCTGGGCCATCGTGTAGAGGAGCCATAAGATTTTGGTCAAACTTTTTATTCGTATTGGTCAATATTTTTGAGCTCGCTGTTTAACGACGAAAAAAACTCTAATTTCGTAATTTCGATATCATAACCACATGATATGTTTTGCGTGTGACCTCAAATCTGGTGCCAGTTCCTATATTATTTGATTTCTCATGCTTTATCCATGTTTAAAGCTCCATGTCTAATAAAACGATTGATATACGCGTTAATTAAGATCACATTGTTTACATTCAATCAGGGTACAATTCGGTCGGTTTAATTCAATTGTTTTTTTTTGTGAGCGTGTGTCAATAGAAGATTTTGCTTTCGGGCCTTTTAGCTACATGTATGCGATTGAACAACAATATAATCAGACTCAGGTTTGCACATTATGATTGGCCATGATACCGAAACTATGAGGTTCCAAGAAATTTTAGCTATCTCAGTTTCTGGTTTTACTTCACTCTACCGTTTAGCTTAAACATTTACAAAGTATATATAGAAAATATTTAAGACCATTTTTTAACAATTATGACCGGGATGCGAGTCCTTCAAGCCGTGCTTATGAACAAATACCTATTTATCCCCATTGGGTACTCAAATCATGTCCTTATCAAGACTCAAACCCAGGACCATCATCTTTACAGCCAGGCATCACTACAAAAGAGGCTGAAGCGAAATACTTTTCTTAACAGTATTTTTATAGTCATAAAGAAAACACTTCCAAGTATAATAAAAATGTCCTTACATTTGTATCTGAAAATCCACATAACAATAACTTTTGGTAACTTTGCTTACTGTTGAGTTGAGGAAATCTTATTGAATGCCAACAGACAATCGGACGAGAGTTTTCTTTATACTTATACAAGTAAAATCTTGGGAAATATTAATACGACACATGTGACATTATTGTAAGTAGGGAAAATATAAATAATCTAGTTTTCTTTGGGACTATTATTCTTTAAGGGGAGGCATAAAGCTAGAAATTAGAAGGAGGCAAATGACAGTGCGCGCCACGCAAATCTTGCGACGGAAGATATGGCCGTCACGCCAGTTTTTACCTGTCTGTTTCAAATTTTACTATATCATTAGCTATTTTATAATAAAATTATACTGATGCTATGGTGTGCAGGGTAACGATATAAAACAGAAAAAAAAGGAAATGAGACATGTTTTCGTGATTTTCCTGTCAAGCCAACTTTGTTTTTTTTTTATGTTTTATTGTAGTCTGCCCTTGCAAATATAATCTCGTTTCCGTGTGATTTTTTTCATGGCATTTGTTCCTAATTAAAATAATGAAAAAACTACAATCTTGCATTTTATTCTCAACCACATGTCAATTTGATATTACACTCCCTATATCCAATTCTATATAACTTAAATAATAACAAAAATCATTAAAAAACTTTTATAAATCACTATTATTACAAAAAACTATTTACCTAACCTAAAGCCCGTCATGTGGCATGCCCTGTCCAAAAGTCCCCATGACACTCGTAGGCTTTATGGCGATGGAGACTTGTTTGACAAGCCGCATCTTAATATGTGCACTTTTTATCTCAAAATGGAGTAAAGAACATTACAAAATGTATATTTTAAATTTTGTTTCTGTGGTCACCCTATATACTCGTAATATGTATATGTGTATTTGTATGTAACTGATACTGTCAGTTACAATTAAATGTTTGGAACACTCAGACCCCGGGTTAAATGTATATTCGCTTAGGATTAGCCTCACACAAACCAGTTTATGTTTGGTCTCTTTACTCAATATTACTACAGTACCCCTAGTGTAACTTTGATCGACATCATAACGTGACGAACGCGTTTGCGTTAAGTCTCATTTTGTATAGGATTTTGAGGTTCCAAAACGTCCCGCTTGGCGCGCTCTTTCGAAATCCAATACAAAATGAGACTAAACGCAAACGCGTACGTCACGTTTGGAATTCGAATTTAGTTACACTAGGGGTACAGGTCTCGACGCCACTTTTACTAGCAGGCCATTTCGAGTTTTTATTTATTAAATCTCATTCCATTTGATACTAATATGATACGAGTACTGATATGATACTGATATAATACTTATCTGTCAGTATCAAAAGTGACGGTTTTGGATTCGAGATTTTGTTATTAGATCCCATTGCATATGATACTGGTATGATACTGATATGATACTGTTATAATTCTGATCTGTCAGTTTCAAAAGTGACGTTTTTGGAATCGAGTTTTAGTTATTAAATCTCATTCCATTTGATACTAATATGATACTGATATATTACTCATACATATGATACTCATCTCTCAGTATCAAAAGTGACGGTTTTGGATTCGAGATTCGGTTATTAGATCTCATTGTATATGATACTGATATGATACTGTTACAATTCTGATCTGCCAGTTTCAAAAGTGACGTTTTTGGAATCGAGTTTTAGTTATTCAATCTCATTCCATATGATATTGGTCAGATGATACTAGTATGATACTGATATGATACTGACATGATACTGATATATTACTGATAAGATACTCATCTGTCGTCAAAAGTGACGGTTTTGGATTCGAGATTTGATTATTAGATCTTATTCCAATATGATATTGATAGAATACTGACCTGTCAGTGTCAAAAGTGACGTTTTTGGTTGAAACTTGACATAATGCGCAATTCACCGAGTCCTCTAAAGGAGATTGGAACCATCTCATGTCGGAATGATGAAATTGGCCTGTTAGTCAAAATCTCGCATTATAAAAGCGAAGGGAATACAGTCTGATACCTGCTTTTTTCGCTTTTTGCACGCTAGGGAGCAAAGTTTTAATTAGTATTTTTTACATCGAAGCAGAAGTTTGGTAAATAAGCTGTCCGTATGCGACAGAGCTGTGTGTTTTAACTGTTTGCTATGGGGTTCCAAGTCCGAAGGGTTATATAACTTTATGTTTGACCAAAGCTTTTAGATTACAGTTACGCAGTTTGGGAGTTAGAAAATGTAATAAAATCTTTAGTAGTTCTCGTAGAAAAATGTTCCACATCGGATAAATAAACGCTTTAATAGTCACACAGTAGTTGGTGACCCAAAAAGCCGCTTCCATACAATATAAATTACGCTATCATTTTAAAAAGACATGAAACTTGGCATGAATAAAGCGAGCAAAAATTGAGTGTAAAAACTTCTAATCACTCTAATTACTTTGTACTTTGTAATAATGAGATCCAATATGTTGCCATTATTGATTAACCTATGTTTTATACATAAAACTTTTATTTCCATACACGTCCAATAATCATCCATGCGGGAAAAATTTCCAGTGCAGTTTTACCGAGCGCCTTCTGTATTACTAATTGTTGCTACAAATACCCGGACTAGGTTTTTTACGCGAGAAAATAATTAAACTACATATTGTACTCCTCACCGCTATACCTTTTGATTATCAACTTTTAAAATTAAAAAATCTTTAGATTTTCTCTTTTTTATACAAATTAAATAAGAGTATTATGTTAAATGTATGCTGTCATCAGTGTATTTGTCACGATTTAAACGTAAGAAAATTATAAAATGCTCTTAGAATAAACTTTAAATGTGTGTGTAAAAAAAATAAAAAGTCATTTTTAAACGTTGCTGAACAAATGTTGGTCAGTGTGAGAAGTACAGTTATTGCTCCCGTTACAGCAAAATTTTATATTTAATTGACAACGTCCTTTTGAAAAGAGAGCGTAATTTCAATTGTATCAATTTTAATTTTATGTTTAAATGATAAGGTGGTGTGACGTCACATCATATCAGTCTGTCCTAAATGTATGGAAGATCAAGGAAATTGCCATTTTGACCCTGAAATATTGCGTGTTTTTCAATAAAATGTAAGGAATCGAATGGTACCATTTTCTTTTCTATTTGTGAAAGACAAAAAAAAAAATTTTTTTTGAGCCTTCGGAGCTTTGTATTTTTTTATAATCACAATATAATTTTTTAAATTCCACTTTTTTATAATGGACGGCTTGTTTTCTCCATTTAACTAAATTTTGTTTTAATATTTAACATGTGTCAAGTACCCAATTACCTTTCAATAAAACTACAAAACCTTTTGTGTGAACTAATTTTAATATAGTAATATTAAAATTACCATTGTAATTTAGCAAATAAAAAACTATGACTATGAATAGATAGCATCAAAAAGCCACTTTTTTTTGAACACGTAAACAAGTACATTCGTTTATTCGTATCGCGGCGGCTAGGTACATGTGCTTGTAAACAGCTCTGTAAATCTAGATTTAGTCATAAGTTTATAACCTAGATGCCAAAGTGCAACATTGGTATAATTCTCGGCCAGCAAAGCCAAGTCACGGACCGAGTCCAGTCAAGAGTAATCTGATTTCAGTGCTACGTGACATTTTGCTCTGAAATTGAAAACAGTTATTTTAAGATTAAATATCAAGTTTAGAATTACAATCTAGATTTGTACCCCTAGTGTAAATTTATTCGATGGCGTAACGTGTACGCGTTTGCGTTAAGTCTCATTTTGTATGGGATTTGAGTTTCCAAAACGTTCCGCTCGGCGCTGTTTCAAAATCCCATACTAACTAAATGAGACTTAACGCAAACGCGTACGTCACGTTACGCCATCGAATAAATGTACACTAGGGGACTGAAGTTAAATGATCTGAACGGTTAAAAGGTTAAAAAAAATCGCATAATAAATAGGACTTACATTGAACTTCGTCCTGTCCTGTAATTATATTAACCCTTTATTACGTAATATAGGTTACGAACAACATAATTACATAACTTTAATCTTCTTAGTATTTTTTCTTTACTTAATTATCAATTATTAAGACAATTGAGCGTAAAACAGACTGAAATCATTAATTAAGACGTTTTGTACAGTCACCGTCAGATATATCGGAGCGGCCAAGGTACTCAAAAATATCTGAACACGCACTCTAACGCCTTGACAATAGAGGCGTGTTCAGATATTTGTGAGCACCTTGGCCGCTCTGATATATCTGATGGCGACTGTACGCTTTAAAAGATTAACGTAGGTACTTTAAATAGACCTAGCAGTCTATTAAATTAAATGTGTATTAAATAAATTATTTAATCATTACAAATTGTCTGCTTAAAATATCAGTATATAACACTAAATAGGCAAGTCATTTTGAAATAATTTGAAATGAACAAAGTTTACATTTTCACAACCAAATTGAACATATATATGAACCGTAATTTTCATCACAATCTTACCAAATTTCATTCCCGCCACCACATTCGTCCTGCAATAACAATTTAACGAATAACAAGATAATGCTCGCAGTAGATTGCTCGCTGTCAATCTAATATTTATGTGGGTTGGTATTTACGATGCGCAACGGATATTGCTATGTCCAGGGAATCGCGGCGTATCTCATCATATTACTGGCCGCAGTAAACGGGTTTAGGGACCGCTTTATACGAGACTGAATCATTTTTGCTTTTTAAATGGAATGGATGTCTTTATTGAGCTGTATTTGGAAATAACGCGGTATTGTTGGTATATTTTATTTGAGACTTATACAGGCTGATTCAGGAGACGTGAGCAGGATCAAGCTTGAGCATTCAGTAAGTTATAAGCAACTGTTTCGTACCAGTATTTGTGAGATTAACGTTCTTTTATTTTTTACTGTTAAAAAAAAAATGTTTTAATTTATTTACGCCATGTATGGTCACCCTTTTTTGTTTTATCCATAACAAGTGACAAATTGAATGTCATCGGAGTCTGGTTACTTTTGAAAAATCGTATCTCACTCAAGTGTGACATTTTGTTTTCTTCATAATCAAATTGCTGTCATAACGGTTAAAGAGGTTTTATCTTTCTTAATTAAGTGTTGTAGGGTGTCCATGATTGTAGATTATCAAATTTGTCCTTCCCAAAAAGTTAAATAACAGAAATAAAGCAAGATTGTTTTACTTAAATATGATGATGAACGGTTCATTAACATTTACTGATTGTGTAGGCTTAGTCCTGCTCACGTCTCATGAATCACCCTGTAGAGGTTTCGTGAGGAAAGCAGATACAATACAATACAAATACTTTTTATTGCACACCTCCATACAGAAACAGTACAAATAATACAACACATAAAGAAGAGGTAAACAACAGGCGGTCTTATCGCTAAAAAGCGATCTCTTCCAGACAACCTTTAGGTAGCGGAATTAAAAAAAAAATGTCAGATACTTATGTGACGACACGTCGCGCCTACGTGATCTTGAACACATATGGTTTGAGACGGTTTTTGTGGAGATATTATAAATATACCACGTTATCTGGATAAAATGTGAAAAAACAACAAATGAGCAAATATTTATCCATTTTGTGAAAACGAAAACTTACCTTACTACAATTAGAGGTACAATTTGAATAACTTAACCCAAGGTGTCGAGCTATGGGGTACGTCAGCAGACTGTGACAGACCGTTTAAACTACAGAAGCGGGCCCTTAGAATAATATCTGGCAAGCCCTACGATCACCCAGCCCAAGCGTTATTTAAGGACCATAAAATCCTCACTCTGCCTTGTATCTTCATATTGATGGCCTGCCAACACGTGAGATCTAATCTGGACCAATACACAACGCGCGGACAGTATCATGGTAGAAATACTCGAGGTGCACACCTGCTACTTGTCCCGCACCGCAGACTCGCTAAAGCTCGAAAGTCACTCGCTGTCCTAGGTGTCAAGATCTATAACACCCTACCTAGTGACATAATTACCTCTGCGAGTGATAAAATATTTAATAATAAACTTAAAAAAATGTTGATTGACCTGTGTTGCTACAGTGTGAATGAATTTATTTTGAGGAAGTGTGAATAACATATAAATTTGAGAATTTAAATAAATAAACATAATAATTGTAATTAAAATTGCAATCAATATAAATTGACCATTGTAATGTACTCGTAATAATATGGTTGACATTGTACAGTATGGTAAAGCAACCGCATTGAATTGACGTGTAAAATCTGTATAATTTTATCAATAAATGTATCTTATCTTATCTTATCTTATCTTAATAACGCAAATTAATTGATCATTCCAGCAGTCTTATAATTAATTTGTTAAGAAAAAGTATTATTCATAGTCAATGATAGAATTACTTATAGGACCAAGGCCCGCCAGGCACAATAAAGCCAATATCAATCATATTTAGTTAATTAGCTTGTTCTTCGAACTTCTCATTATTCGAAAACATAACTTCAGGTTTTCTGAATTATAATCAAACACTAAACTCTACTATACCTAGAAGCGCATGTAATGTGTTAGGGCCTGCCTAACACATTTCGCTAATATTTATTAATTAATTTATCCTTCATTACACAAAAGAAACCCTTAACACACAAAAGGCGGACTCATATCACGTCCAACTAGCTCTAAATATCTAAACACAATTCCAACACAAATAACCTAATTTACCAAATGGTTACATATCGCGCACCGCCCTCCGGAGACCAGGGGTGTCGATTTGGTGAAATTGGCCCGCGGGTCTGTATTGCGTGCCCTGTTTTATTGCCCGATGTTCATTGTATTTCCCTTTGATGGACAACCCTGGTTAATGGTCATTAGTTTTGAAACTACTTGAGTTGAGCCAAATGTAATTGAACGTCGTAATGTTATGATTTCTACTAAAGATAGTAAACTTGTATATTATACAAACGGGACATAAGGGCTCGTCTACACGATGGCCCAGCGTAGGCCAGTCTTAGGTCACGCAGCTATGCAGGGGAATGAGATAGTAATATCACTCACTCCCTCTAACGCATAAATGCGTCCCTTGGACTGACCTGCGCTGGGACATCGTGTAGAGGACTTATAATGGACAGATTTTCTGTCGAGTACCTACCGTGTTTAGGCCACGAGTATTGCTGAGTGGCCTAAGTAAGGTACGAGATTAAAAAGCTAGATTATATCACTATTATATGCTATGAAGAAACGTTTAAGGGTTCCGTACCCAAAGGGTAAAATGGGAACGCATTACTAAAACTCCGCTGTCCGTCCGTCCATCCGTCTGACCGTCTATCACCAGGCTGTATCTCATGAACCGTGATAGACAGTTGAAATTTTCACAGACGATGTATTTATGTTGCCCCTATGACAACAAATACTAAAAAATAGAATAAAATAAATATTTAAGGGAGCTCCCATACAATAAACGTGATTTTTTGCCGTTTTTATTTATAATGGTACGGAACCCTTCGTGCGCGAGTCCGACTCGCACTTGTTTTTTTTTAGTTTTTAAGTAAGGGGATCATATAGGAGATTGCTCGCTTTTTAAATATTGCATATACTAGAAAATTTGGGACGAGTACCACCGTGGCCGGTTGTCTAGTTGTCAAAATTTCACAAGAAATAAAGGAGACTATCATTTTTGTAATGAACAATTTCGATTAGTATACACATAGGTACATTATTTATTTATTTATTTTAAACTTTTCGCACAAAAAAGGTACAAATTGCGAACTTATTGCCTCAATTCAATTCAATTCAATTCAATTCTTTATTCGTTCATCACAGGTACATAAACATAACAGGCACATAAATATACGACCGCATAACCAAAGTTTGGTCCGTTTAGGCTTTAATGCACACACTTTCATAGGTTTTATAAAAAATAGATAATTTTTATTTTTACATATAAAATAATACAGCAAGCAATGTACTCGTATCACTACTTTCTATTTCAAAATGTGGCATTTTATGACGCGACGTCACAACTGTCACATGTGACTATGATGTACAAAATAAATTGCACCTCGAAAAATTCAAATAAAAGTAAAAATTTTTTTTTAATAAAAGCTTTTAATAATCCCTTTCATTTGATACCCATATTGTAGAAGTGCATTAAAAATAACTATTCCGCCATCTTGAATGGTCCGCCATGTTGGATTTAGAATGACGTCACATAATTTGTCATGCATTGCCATCCAAACTAAACGTGTATACAAAATTTCAGCTCAATCGGCTGAAGATATCTGCTTCAAAATTGAGTTGCAAGATTCCACCCGAACAGACATACATACATTGCAACTTAAATAAAAGCTTTTAAAATTAATTTTGCTCTGGTAGTTAAGACTAAATAAATAAAAAAACTTTCAGAATCCTTCTATAGCACTAAAACCTGCGTCTAGTTGACGTTTGCGGTTACATCAAAAATACAAACTGTATAATATTGACATAGAATTGTAATAGGTATTTAACTAAATACATAGAGAAGCGCTGGTGGCCTAGCGGTAAGAGCGTGCGACTTGCAATCCGGAGGTCGCGGGTTCAAACCCCGGCTCGTACCAATGAGTTTTTCGGAACTTATGTACGAAATATCATTTGATATTTACCAGTCGCTTTTCGGTGAAGGAAAACATCGTGAGGAAACCGGACTAATCCCAACAAGGCCTAGTTTATCCTCTGGGTTGGAAGGTCTGATGGCAGTCGCTTTCGTAAAAACTAGTGCCTACGCCAAATCTTGGGATTCGTTGTCAAGCGGACCCCAGGCTCCCATGAGCCGTGGCAAATGCCGGGACAACGCGAGGAAGAAGAAGAAGACATAGAAAAGATTCCTAACTCAGGAAAAATATTTGTAATGAATTAACAAATAAATGTCCTTACCGGGATTCGAACGAGAAACCTCCAGCTCCATAAGCAGGATCACTACCAGGTAGACTAGGACCCATCACATTACATATTAATCCATATTAATTTAAATTGTATTTTTTATTTAATGTGTGTTAGTTATAAGATGTAATGTTTTTACAAGCTTTTATTTACTTTCACCTGACCGTTGTCTGTTTTTAATCAAATCTTGCAAGTTAAATTTAACCCACTTCCCGGTTTCCGATGAAGCTGAAAATCTGCATACATATGTCCACATTTATGTACTTATGTGTTGACGATCAGTTTGGCCTAGTGGGTAGTGACCCCGCCTACGAAGCCGATGGTCCCGGGTTCAAATCCTGGTAAGGGCATTTATTCGTGTGATGAGCATGGATATTTGTTCCTGAGTCATGAGTGTTTTCTATGTATTTAAGTTTTTAATAAATATTTATATATTATATATATCGTTGTCTAAGTACCCTCAACACAAGCCTTATTGAGCTTACTGTGGGACTTAGTCAATTTGTGTAATAATGTCCTATAATATTTATTTATTTATTTATTTATTTTATATGTAAGTCGGGTGACAATACAATATTATGGTACCATCGGGATGATCTGATGATGGAGACAGGAGGTGGCCATAGGAACTCTGTGATAAAACAACGTAACCTAATTGTGTTTGGGGTTTTTAGAATTGTCTCGATGAGTATTAGTTACTTGTGGAAATAAAAGTACAGTCAGCGATAAAAGCTTGTACCAAAAATGAAATTTTTGCCAAAAACTTTTAAAACATGTGTCCCGCCGATTTTCTTGCCGGTCCCATATTGGGATACCCTCCTACAATTTAGGACGGGTTTAAATCTTCTCGGGTCAGAGGTGTAGGGTTAGAGCCGGCGTAGCTTTATTTGACGTTCATAAGCGCATTGTAATATGTCTACTTGGAAAATAAACTATCTTTATTAAATAAATTTAGGTACTGCACAGAACACCAGAAATGAGACGTAACTCAAACGCGCCACTTAAGCGTTAAAATTGCTCAACAAGCATGGCCTGCATGAGGTCATTACGGAGCTCATTAGGGAAGCTGCACTGATTAAGCCGTCGCTTCGTTCTGGATTCGGTTTAATCATGTTTAAAACTGCTTTGACTGGGGTATGACGATTGCTTTAGTACATATTCGACTCGTCAGAATGACAAGCTATTAAGTATTATTTGTTTTTCAACGGGGCAAAGTTGTTGTTTAACCGTTAGTACTAATATTGATACTCGAGCAAGTGAAAGATTCCAAAATTGAACCACGAGCGTAGCGAGTGTATCGAGAAGTGCAATCTTGAGCGTTGCGAGGGCTTCAAGCCAAAAGGGTTAAACAAACTTTGCCTCTGAGTGAAACACAAAATTTTTCATCACAGCAACGCGAGGAAAATACGAACTATGATATATATATTTTTTTTAATACTACGTCGGTGGCCAACAAGCATACGGCCTGCCGGATGGTAAGCAGTCTCCGTAGCCTATGTACACCTGCAACTCCAGAGGCGTTACATGCGCGTTACCGACCCTAACCCCACCCCCCTCGTTGAGCTCTGGCAACCTTACTTACCGGCAGGAACACAACACTATGAGTTAGGGTCAAGTGTTATTTGGCTGCGGTTTTCTGTAAGGTGGAGGTACTTCCCCAGTTGGGCTCTGCTCTAGACCTGGAATGACATCTGCTGTGCTGTGCCCTACCACACAAGGCGAGATGACATTCACATTGCCCATACCTCTCTTTATATAATAAAGATATATAAAAAAAGTCAAAACAAATCAAATCCAAATGAAGGTAATACATAATGATCATTCAAAATCATCATTTTAAAGTAAATTCTACCAGTTAACATATGGAAACAACTCAAAATTTGCATCTGATTACTTTGCCCCACATGTGGATAAAATGCAACTTTCTCATTCGTTTTTGAACAATCAAGAGGGCCTATACTTTAAGTATTTACCTTAATTTTTATTGTACCATTTTATCGTCATAATTTATTTATATATTCATGTTAAATTGCAGCTTTCTAGCGCTAATAATCACGGAGCAAAACCGCGGACGGACAGACGGACAGACAGACCGACATGGCGGAACTATAAGGGTTCCTATTTGACTATGGAACCCTAAAAAAAGACAATTTTACGTCTAGGTTATCCTTGTTCATAACTATTGCAAACTTCAAATCGACAGCGTAATAAGTCCTCGAGATATTTAGTGCTGTGATGGACAAACGGATGGACGGACAGAGTAGCACCATAAGGATTTTTAGGGTTCCGTACTCAAAGGGTAAAACGGGACCCTATTATTAAGACTCTGCTGTCCGTTCCTCTGTCCATCGCAGGCTGTATCTCACGAAACCTTGATAGTTATGCGCGCAGTTGTCATATTCATAGATGATGTATTTTTGTTGCCGCTATAACAAAAAATACTAAAAACAGAATAAAATAATTATTTAAGGGTCTCCCATACAACAAACGTGATTGTGCTCGTACTCGCACTTGGCCAATTTTTTTTTGTACGTATTACGTGTATTTGATGACCGGTTTGGCCTAGTGGGTAGTGACCCTGCCTATGAAGCCGATGGTCCCGGGTTCAAATCCTGGTAAGGGCATTTATTCGTGTGATGAGCATGGATATTTGTTCCTGAGTCATGGGTGTTTTCTATGTATTTAAGTATTTATAAATATTTATATATTATATATATCGTTGTCTAAGTACCCTCAACACAAGCCTTATTGAGCTTACTGTGGGACTTAGTCAATTTGTGTAATAATGTCCTATAATATTTATTTATTTATTGTACGGAAAAAATGGAAAACCTTCTCAAAATCAATTTCAAAAGTTTATAACAAAGTTAACCTACTCACCCATATTTCACAAATTGGTAAATTGAATGCGGGCCGGATGCTGCAAATTCAGCTCGAGAATAATTATATCTCGGTAAGTGAGGGTACGTGATAATACGGACGTGCCAAGAAGCAGGGGAGGGTTGGCACAGGCTAGTGTACTGGTACGAGTTACTAAACTACTGGAACGAATATCTTTTTTATTTTTCTAAGGCAAATGAGCAGACGAATCGCATGATGGTAAGAAATTACCGTTGCCCATGAACATCCGCAACATCAAAGGGTTTGCAACTGCGTAAGGATGAGAGTAAGCTCTTATTTTGAAGGTTTGAAGGTCGTAATTTTGTAAGAGAATTTAATATAAATGAGTGAGCAACTAGTGTAATTACCCGGTCAAGTTTATATTTAATTCAGTTTGAAAATGTTATAATTATTGTGGTAAGTAAGGGTTCATACTTCTATCAATAATGTTAATTCAGCTTGAAAATGTTATAATTATTGTGGTAAGGGTACAGTAGTGATACGAACAAAACGGGGGAGGGTTGTGACGGGTAAGTGTACTGGTACGAGTTACTGTACTTATGTTGATATGTCTACGCGATCAGGTTCATACTTTTGCTAATGCCGCAAATTCAGGACAATAAAGGATATCTCAGTGAATGAGAATAGGTCAAGGAGTGTAGAACTGAAATGAAACATCATACCTCATACAGTCAGCCATTGAGGAATGGGGTACATACATTTATGACGCCAATATTAAGGTGTCTAATGTTTCCGTCGTTTACTTTATACGTAGTTGTAAAATGTTTTTGTAAAACTCTAAACATGAATCACTTTTCACTTTACGCAATACGAGACACTATCTCACTATACTAATACCCGTACTATGAGTCACTGACAGTGTCAAAACTGATATATACGCTACCGAGAACGTAATTTACTTTCTATACATCTCGCTCGCACTTATATGCGAGTACGAGCGAGATGCATAGAAAGTAAGTTACGTTCTCGATAGCGTTTATGTCAGTGCCGAACTGGTGGTAGCCAAATAGGTATGTACTATTAAAACAATATATCAGTTGATAATTATACTAATCCAAGTAGTTCACACATTTGGACTTGCTTTAAAAATATGCAAGAGTTCAACTAGAAAATATCCTGTACTTACGGTCTGATTCAAGTTTTGACTACTACATATATAGTCCTATTAATATCATTAGAAACAAAACAATGAAGCGCATCGCGCTGAACGTACGGTAATGTATTAATATCACAGCTAGAACCTATTTCAAATATTAATAACTTTGCAACACTTACAACTTGTATCCCCAATCCCTGCCTCATAGTTTGTCAAGTTCACTTACTCGTTCCAGTAGTTTGCCAACTTTACACGTGTCACGCGGTTTGCCGCATAACATGCTTAAGCACTTTCTGGAAATTTTGTGATGTGCCCCTAAAATAATTGGTGTAGCCCTAAGATAATAGGAGAGGATTTGTGAACTATTTGGCCTTCGTGTATATTTTATTTTTATTTTTGGACTTAATGCCTTAAGGCAATCTCTACTGGTCAACGAAAGGGTTCTTTTAAAATGAATAAATATGTAACGAAGACATTTAGCTCTATAATTATGCTATATTGATATTTTTACCCATATACCATTTAAGTAAGTACTTATACAAATATTATAAAATAAAATATTATTTAACAAAAGTTATAGTTTGTTACAATTTGTTGTATAACATGGTAATTTTTTTTTATACTACGTCGGTGGCAAACAAGCATACGGCCTGCCTGATGGTAAGCAGTATCCGTAGCCTATGTATGCCTGCAACTCCAGAGGATTTACATGCGCGTTGCCGACCCTAACCCCCTCCCACCCTAGTTGAGCTCTGGCAACCTTACTCACCGGTAGGAACACAACACTATGAGTAGGGTCTAGTGTTATTTGGCTGCGATTTTCTGTAAGGTGGAGGTACTTCCACAGTTGGGCTCTGCTCTAGATCTGGAATGACATCCGCTGTGCTGTGCCCTACCACACAGAGCGAGATGACATTCACAATGCCCATACCTCTCTTGTGGACGTAGTTTAAGGACATACCCGGGTCCTTGGTAAAAATTTATAACTTTTGTTACAATTTGGGATAAAGTTATAAAAACAATGGTTATGCAACATCTATACGGTGTTATATAACATGTTATGCATTTTTACCAGTGTGAGAGCATTTAAAACACCTAATAAGTTGTAAAAAAAAATTTAATGAAGTGTAAGTGGATCTTATCATGTTTTATACATGATAAGATCCACTTACACTTCATTAAATTATACAACACTATAATAACACCAACGTGGGAGCACCATTGAAGAGCTCATGTTATACAATGTTTTCTGTCTTCGTTTGCTTAGTTTACAGATTAATTCTAGAACCTGTTAACTAATCTCACCATTGGTGGCCTGTTTTCAAACGTACCTGCATGCTCGTCCAAGATTTTTGTCAAACTTAGAAGCCAGTATACTCGCCAGTCCAAATAATGCCTAATCTTATTTTCAGTGCTAAGTATTCGGCATTACAAAGCAGTAGTCAACTCAACTTTCGTCATTGGCGTCACGTGCAACTGCGGATGTTTCACCGATGCCGTGATATTGATAATTTTTCAGCCATTGTATCAACAAACGTCCGCCGGACGGAACCCGTGGCTCCGGGCGTCCTGTACACCCTTGGCAACGGTCCATCCTAAGAGAGCTACGAGCGGTCGGGTTGAACTGGAGCGAGGTCAGAAGGCGAGCTGAAGATAGGAAGGCGAGGCGCGAGCTTGTGAAGGCCCTTTGTACCTCTGGGGTGCTTTAGGACAACAACAACAACAACATTGTATCAACATTTTAAGACAGTAATCAATTAATCTCAAGTTGACTTTCACCAATAGGGACCGTGCGCGTTGGAAGGTCTGCCATCTAGTGGGCCTGAATTGGAAACATAAACATGTACATTGACACTTCACACCAAAACAAGTGCTGCCATCTACCGATCTAGTATCTTTTCTTGTGCATAGTAGGTTCTGCCATCTTGTGGGCTACATTGGAAGCATAATCTTCACATATACACCTCGCGCCAAAAATCTAACGACTCCTTTGCTGCCCCCCTACAGTTTATGCACGCTCCCTATAGCTGGCCAATGTAAACAGTACTCAATCTCATCCATTGGCGTCATGTGCAGCTCCAGATTTTTCACCGATACCGAAATATTGATAATTTTTCAGCCATTGTATCAACATTGTAAGACAGTAATCTAGTAATCGCTCCAGTAGTCAAGTTGACTTGTACCAATAGCTGGCCAATGTAAACAGTACCCAATCTCAGCCATTGCCGTCACGTGCGGTGCAGATTTTTCGCCGATGCCGAGATATTGATAATTTTCCAGCCATTGTATCAACATTGTCAGCCAGTAATCGCTCCAGCAGTCAAGTTGACTTGTACCAACAGCTGGCCAATGCAAACAGTACCCAATCTCAGCCATTGCCGTCACGTGCGGTGCAGATTTTTCGCCGATGCCGAGATATTGATAATTTCCCTGACCGCTTTGTGGCCGATAAGCTCCCGTATGGAGCTCCGTTCAATATACTGGGACGTACATTTTTGCTTTTAAAGATATATTTTCTCTTTAAGAATTTGAACAAATATTCATAAGAGAAAAAGGAGTCAGATTCAGATTTCGTGAAATACAACAACAAAATTGATATTTTTATCTGTTGATACGACCTTGACGATCGCTCATGCTGATTGGTGCATGCGAAATGAAATGAAAGTTATGCATGAGATGTACGCCTATCACAAAGACGATTGTCAAGATCATGTTAAAACCAGTTCAAAACTGTAATAAGTTCTTGAATCGGGCTCAAGGATAGCTTTCGGACCCGGACCCGGACCCGGGTACGTCCTTAAACTACGGCCAAAAGAGAGGTATGGGCATTGTGAATGTCATCTCGCTTTGTGTGGTAGGGCACAGCACAGCGGATATCCTTCCAGATCTAGAGCAGAGGAAATACCAGGATTTTCATTTGTGCATGGAGTTCGACCACGCTAAGTTTTCATGCCAAGTGTTACGCCAAGTATGCATTGTCACTGCAACAACACCTTGTCCTGCAGTTGCGATCAGCGTGATCGTTGAACGTTAAGCCTGACCAGTAATATATGATCAGTTGATCACGCGCCATATTGCGGAATTTCATTGGAACTAAATTTTTCATACATAAAGAAATAACTAATTCAAAATTCAAATTCAAATTTCGCACAGCCTATAAGTATCGCCATACAGCGGGCAAATACGGCCAGCCTTCTAGGCACCTTGCCCATGCGATTTGGGCCAATTTTTGTATCTTTGCAAAAGTGTCCAGCTGTTGCCTATAAATAATAGTTCCAAATATCTCCAGAGTAGCGTTAGAGTAGCTAAGAACCTAGGAGTTATTGTCAGAGTGAAGTGCGCTATGTTTTTTTTTTTTATTTTTTTTTATTTTTTTCAAATATTCTAGGTATTGTAGCGCCACCTATTTAAGGTTTTTTGACGGACACTTTTTGATGCATGGAGATTGTATTCCCCTTCCATACACAAAAGCTCAGACGCCACGTCATCGAAGTGTCAAAGCTGTAATTGAACTTTATGTATGTGCATGTAGGTTTATGTTGCTCTGTGATCTCTGACGGATTAATCCGTTTTTGGCGTCGGACTAACGGTGCGAATATATCCGTCCTTGGCGTCAAAAATAATCATGCCTACTCCGGTTTGAGAGTTTGGCGTTTAATAATTGCGAGGAAAAGTGAAACTTACTTTAAGCAGATGTATATAAAATAATAACATAATACAGTACCCTTATGTGATTTTTTTTAAATATAATTATTTTTTTGCAATAAAATGAACTGAATTTTTATCACCATTCGATGTGATTTCAATTATCGTCAGAATGATTTAAGTAAATGTCAGATATCGTATATTGAGGGCCACTTACGCGTTCCAGGGTTAGTCAATTAACTCGGAGTTCAACTGTACTTTACATCTATAAACGGTTTATTCCAAATTAGTTGGCTAACCCTGAAAGGCACAAGTAGCCCTCACAGAGGATAAAATACAAAGGTTTGCAAAATGATGATTTTATAAAAAATAGAACCTATATATTTTAATTTGGGTTAGTAAAATATGCTTTCCCATTTCGCGTGTATATTAATTAAATACCAAATACAGAACATCATCCTTCCGCCAAAAATACCTTTACGTAAAACAAAACTCGATCCTATCCATCTCGATTAGAGTGAATTACCGGGAAACACCGAAAGTACATAAATCCATCGTTAATCTAATATACATGACGGTTATTGATGTCATATTGACGATGTTTGAGAGTGATGGCAGATTTTATACAGCTGAAGTTAATACAATATACAAAAGAAAACATAATAAGCAAAATGTTTAAATATTAAAAGCCAAACACGTAGGTACCACTACTTGTGATTAAATTATATATCGACTTGAGTATCGATAGCAAGCAAATTCTAAATAATTGTAACAAATTAATACTGAAAACGCCTAGACAGCAACTACGTAAAATAGTAGCACTAATTACAGGACACAACACACTAAACAAACACCTACACAATATGGGTAAAACAGACAGCCCCATGTGCAGAGCGTGTTTGGAAGAAGAGGAAAAAACAAAACACATTCTCCCAGACTGCAAACAGGTAGAAGTATACAGGAGCAAATACCTAGGGACTCCGTGCACACTAAAGGAGGCAGTTAGCAACCTGAAAGCCTTGCTAGGCTTCGTGGAGGAGGGGTGGTTAGAGTAGTGCTACCTCGATTTCACGCAAAATAGACACAATGGTTGTCGATTTGCGGAAAATGCCCAGAAGCACTAACTAACTAACAAATTAATAATAAATCAGAGTTACAAAAAACCAAACTGAAGGTTTGCCAAAACGCAATGGAGCGAAACATGCTTGGGGTGAAAAGGATTGACAGGATCCGAAACCCTACGTCGCACTCCAAACCAGGAATTGTCGACATTGGGGTCAGAACCACCAGGCTAAAGTGGGACTGGGTTGGCCATGTACGTATGCACCAACAGAGGTGAGCCAAACTGGCCACGGAGTGGGTGCCACAACATAAACGCCGGAGTGCTCGGAGGAAATGGCGGGACGACCTGAACTCATATCTCAACAACTGGACGTCTAGAGGGGAGGCCTCCCAGTAGTTGGACACTAAATAGGCTATTTAAAACCAAAAGTGACTCAACCTTGAAGTATACGTTATGATTGAGAGCGTTAGTCCTTTCATTATTATTTATGGATACATGAACAATATTACAATTACTATCTTACGGATGCCAAACATGGACTTTCACGACTAAAATAAAAAACAAAATTTCCTCATATCAACATGCTATAGAACGGAACATGCTAAAGCTAAGAAAGATCCAGAAAGATGTTGATGCAACAAGCCATGCACCTAAAATGGCAGTGGTCTGGCCACATATCTAGATATAATGACTAAAGATGAACCATACAAACAACAAAATGGAAGGGTCCAGAAGGGAAAAGAACAAGGAGAAGACCTTATAAAAGGTGGGCTGATGATGTCACCAAAATAGCTGGAAAGGATTGGATGGAGAAAGCTAAAGATGTGCAGTGCAAGAGAGAAGTGGAAGGGAATCGAGGAGGTTTTTACCCTAACGGGATCAATGTAATAAAATAATAAGTAGCTAACTAACTAATATATACATACATAAATAATAAGATTTTGTTTATTAAATCACTAACAAACAAACAACACATTTGAAATGTAAAATTACATTTTTTTTTGTATAGGACATTATTACACAAATTGACTAAGTCCCACAGTAAGCTCAATAAGGCTTGTGTTGAGGGTACTTAGACAACGATATATTTAATATATAAATATTTATAAATACTTAAATAAATAGAAAACACCCATGACTCAGGAACAAATATCCATGCTCATCACACAAATAAATGCCCTTACCAGGATTTGAACCCGGGACCATCAGCTTCGTAGGCAGGGTCACCACCCACTAGGCCAAACCGATCGTCAAATAAAACACTGAATAAATAAGCTTTAATAATAATAATCTTACGGATACGTTATGAATAAATAGCAATACGGTTTGAACGAAATTTTAAACACAAACGAAAACTAATATTATTATGTATATAGATATTTTTTTTAAACGTGATAAAAGTCTGCTCTCATACAAGTTCCGTATGAGCCCTAATATCTACTAAAAGTCTGGCATATTCCCATTAAACTATTATTATTACGTAGGTATAGAACCGGAGAAACAGTATTTTGCGCCATGTGTTATTGTTGGTCCACAGCAAACTACGGAAGCCGAGCGTGAATCTTGCGACCTAAACGCGTAAGCGCTATGAATTTCACGGCGCTTACTATGTTTTGGTTGCGTGGTACTGATTGCGATTGCGATATAGATCAATGCTTATTCCTCGTATCATCGGCATGTCATTCAAAGAAATTAGAATTAAACCCAATCCGGAAAGAAGCCTCTCATAATCATCCCAGCTTCGCTAATGAGCTTCCTAATTACTACCTGTGTAGGTTGTAGGTACAAGTGTAAGGAGCATAAAGCCTATTCGCATAAATAACCTTTCTTTATTCAGAATGAAGAACTTTCGATCCTGACCGCCAGCATGGGTTGCGTTCTCGCGCGCGACTTTATAAATCTGGCGCGACTTCAAGTATGGACTCGCGCGCGAGAACGCCATTCATGCCTAGAAGGTCTGATAGGAGAAAGTTTCCCACGAATTTTTATTCTACTCCGTTATCATTTTTGTGTGACAGTACAATAAAAAATCCCAAATCTTAAAAAAACGAATGTAGCAACTTTTAACAAAATAGCCCGTAAGCAGCTAAGTAAAAAAAAGAAACGTATATTTCTTACGCCAAAACACACAAAAGCAAATACCGAAGAAACACGCTCCCCTTTCATATAAATGACGCTAATGATGGATCACCGGTCGGGTTAGAAAATGACGCGAAAGGAATCATAAGAATGACGCATGGCTTTAACACCGCGATAAAAGATCATACACATTGGCGTGGCGGACGGCTGACTTTTTTGCGCACCAGAACCCCTAGTGTAAATTTATTCGATAGCGTGGCGTGACGTACGCCTTAGCGTTAAGTCTAATTTTGTATGGGATTTAGAAACAGCGCGCCAAGCGGTACGTTTTGGAAACTCAAAATCCCATACAAGATGGGACTTAACGCAAACGCGTACGTCACGTTTCGCTGTCGAATATATTTACACTAGGGGTACAGATAATTATAGAAGGTACAATCTCCATGTACCAAAAAGTGTCAGACAAAAAACCTTAAACAGATGGCGCTACAATACCTAGAATACTTAAAAAAAAAAAGAAATCATAGAGAGCGCACTTCACTCCGTCAATAACGCCTAGGTTCTTAGCTACTCTAGCGCTACTCTGGAGAGATTTGGAACTATTATTTATAGCTGACAGCTGGACACTTTTGCAACAATTCTATCATAAGAGATTTCTCTCCTCTTAAATACACACTCCATATTTCGAAGTATGGAGTCTATAAGACCATCCTTCTCTACCGTCCATATTTCATAGGTCGTGTTGCAAAAGTGTCCAGCTGTCAGTTATAAATAATAGTTCCAAATCTCTCCAGAGTAGCGCTAGAGTAGCTAAGAACCTAGGCGTTATTGACGGAGTGAAGTGCGCTGTCTATGATTTGATTCTTTGTTCAAGTACTCTAGGTATTGTAGCGCCACCTATTTAAGGTTTTTTGATGACACTTTTTGGTATATGGAGATTTCTTTCCTTACCTCCACCTTCCATACTTCGAAACGTAAAAATGACATATCATTCATGTAATTCTTGCGCACAGTGTCAAGTATGAAAGTTAAGTTAAACTTAATCAATATCATATACATTGTAGCAGGGAACTTCAGACTTTATGAGCTGAGTCAGACTAATCTAGTACGTGACGCTGGCTATGTCTTTCGTACGTGTTAATATACAGTGTTTCAAAATAATGTGGCTTTCTAGAGAATAAATAAAAATCAAGATTTTGTAACAAACAGAGACATGTCAGTCGCTTCGCTTGACAGACAGATGAAGTGTGCGAAAGGGAAGCCATGACGTATATGAACAAGCCATAAGTGCAAAAGAGGCAGACTACATAGGAGAAAACGTAACCAATTTTGAGTTCGAAGGCGGCCGAGGCGGCCAAAATCATATTGCCGTATTTTTTAACGTGAAAAATATAAGCGAATCAAAAAGAACATTATACATTAAGTAATTCAGTGACGATGGTGTCATGTTGTGTGCCGGGTTGTAGTATTTCAGGGCCAAAAAACCAAGGAAAATACTCATTTCACAGGTAATTATGATATTCCTAGCGAAATTTTCGTAACGATATTTTATCAAATTAACAGCATAAAAAGTTTAAAAAACCAATTATAACAGTTCATTATAAGTTTTTCTTCAATTGTGTGTTAATATTTCATCATATTAGTCAATAATTTAGAATATTTTGTGTAAAAACCTAAACTGTTACTTTACGCTAGGGCTTGACAAAATGTTCATATGACTGTATCGATAACTTGTCGGTATATTAGTAGGTATGGAATTAGTTGTTCACAAGACATCATTAAGATATTACCTTTATAACCGACTTAAAATAATAACGATTGTTATAATACCTTTTTTGAACGTGTACATGTTTAGCGATAAATTTAAACTTCACTTTCCAACACAGTACTTACATTTTTAACCACTTTTCCAAGGCTTTGCCACCAACACAAGGAAACACAAGACAGCGTATACTTGTACACAGCGTATACACATCCAACCCAAGTTGTCAGCAGGAAAAGGCGCAAAATTCAAATTTTCTTTGGTAAGTTAACTCTTTGCGAACACATTTTCAAACAACTTCAACTTTATCATTTTCAACTTTTTCAAACACATTTGAAAAAGTAGTCGATAAAGCAGTTAAACATCGATAGATTATTAATATGTTGTAGCATGACATCACTATTTTTGTCCGCACATAGTCAATTTACGCACACACTTGCATTTCATTTTTGGTCACACTTTCCAAGTTTGACAGTCGTTCTATACTATCCTATTTCTATGGTAACAAACGAGTTTGATGACAATATGTTGCATTATTCATAGTTTTTTTTTAATTGACTGATTTCGTAGATGTCTCTTTTTCTTTCTCGTTTATTTATTGCTGTCGCTGCTACATAAAATTTGTTTCCACTTTGTGAGATTATAAGCCATGATGTTGACTGCATGGTGCAGACTGCCGCCAGTCGACCTCTTTATAGTGTTCGGTCATCTCATACGTGCCCCACTCCGAGCCATTTCTCACCTTTAATTTATAATAATATGTTTCTCCACATCATGCATTGAAGACCGCGTACAGTCATGTCCGGAGAATCTAAGGGCTCGCTCATGACATTTTGTGGAGAGCCGAGTGTACGGCCGAGTGTCAATGCTGCTCTCCCTTTGAATTATCTTTGAATGTAGAGGTTTTTTTTTTAATACTACGTCGGTGGCAAACAAGCATACGGCCCGCCTGATGGTAAGCAGTCTCCGTAGCCTATGTACGCCTGCAACTCCAGAGGAGTTACATGCACGTTGCCCACCTTATACCCACCCTCCCCTCGTTGAGCTCTGGCAACCTTACTCACCGGCAGGAACACAACACTATGAGTAGGGTCTAGTGTTATTTGGCTGCTGTTTTCTGTAAGGTGGAGGTACTTCCCCAGTCGGGCTCTGCTCTAGATCTGGTATGACATCCACTGGCTGTGCCCTACCACACAAAGCGAGATGACATTCACAATGCCCATACCTCTCTTTTGGAGGTAGTTTAAGGACGTACCCGGGTCCGGTTGGTTCTTCTAGCTGTCCCAGGTACCCAATTATATGTAAGTTAAGGTGCATGCATAAGAAAAGCATATTTAAAGCCAGGAACAAATTTCGTTTGTCACTGAAAACTCAATCAATCAATTGAAAACTACTCGAGTTACATTATGTATTGTTTTTTTTCAAAATATTGGGTAAAAGGAATCGGTCTAGGTCATATTTCGATTAGTCCCTTTTCTTTATATGATATGGGTCCGAACCGACTGAAGTTTAGTCCTTTTGTATTTTTTTAAAAACATTTTCTTCAGCTCCAAATATACAGCACAAACAAATGGAAATTTGAATAATTTTCTTGTTTGACGTTCATCATTATTATTATTATTATTGTAGTTTGTGGGCCTTTGAATGCCACGTCGACCAGGCATTGGTCTATTGTGACAGCCCTTTAAAGTTCATTACTGATGCCCGTTGAATCCAGGAAATTCCAGATTCTTTGGGCCGTAATGTTCTGTACCTCATAGGGTTGCAATACGTGCCGCCCTAGGTGGGTACTTCTTTTTGACATTAGTGGTCCACAGGAGTAGAGAATGTGCATTGCAGTCTCCTCTGACTCATGGCAGAACCTGCATGTCGCGTCTTGTTTCTTTCCGATTTGAAACGTTCATCATTCTCTCCGTCCGTATGTCCCGTTTGACATCATTGATCATGTAGGCCCACCAGTAATTTGCAGAGCTTTATGATACGTACGCCCACTAATATCCACGTACAAACTATCGTCTATCATACGTATCATAACCTGTCGGTTGTTGCTGTTTGAATTTCTTAAAGTCGAGTTAGTGATTTATGTAATGGTGCAGGGAAAACCAGGGTTGGTACATGGCAAAGACTAATCTTATACCTTTAAACGAACAATTCTTGTATATAAATATATATATATATATATATATATATATATATATATATATATATATATATATATATATATATATATATATATTTCTGTGATCTCGGAAACGGCTCTAACGATTTCGCTGAAATTTGGTATATGGGGGTTTTTGGGGGTACACAACCGATCTAGATGTTTGGGAAAACGCGTGTTTTCGAGTTTTCATGCGTTTTTCTTTCGACGCAGAATATGGTCGCTAATTTCGTGTTGCCGGTCACTGTCCGACTGGTCCAGCGGGTTAAGACGCGGACTTCTAAACGAGTGTTACGGGTTCGAATCTCGCCCGGTGACTAACTTTTGTTTTTTTTTTTTTATATGTTCAAGTTTATATGTAATTTTTTAATTTTTATTGTTTTAGACAAGTTTAATTTAGTAAAAAATGTAGTTACGATTATCACCTATACACCACCATATTACAATAAATAGTTATAACCGAGCAAAGCTCGGTCGCCCAGGTACTAAATAGTAAAACAAGTAACATACTCGGGATGTCCATAAACTACGTTCAAAGGAGAAGTATGGGCACTGTGAATGTCATTTCGCTTTATGTGGCAACGCGCATATAACACCTCTGGAATTTCAGGCGTCCATAGGCTGCGGTGACCGCTTACTCTATTGTCAAGGCGTATTCTGATATTTTTGAGAACCTCGGTGGCTCGGATATATCTGATGGCGACTGTACGATTCGGGGTTTAAGCCCGCGACTCAATAAGGCTTGTGTTGAGGGTACATAGACAACGATATATATAATATATGAATATTTATAAATACTTAAATACACAGAAAACACCCATGACTCAGGAACAAATAACCATGCTCATCACACGAATAAATGCCCTTACCAGGATTTGAACCCGGGACCATCAGCTTCGTAGGCAGGGTCACTAGGCCATACCGGTCTTCAAAATAAATAAAGAAAAAATTAATAGTTTAAAAAACACTAGAAAAACACGCTTATGATACGATATTCCATCATGGAATGCCAGTGCCTATCTTCCGGCTTCATCATCAGACCTTGAAACCTAATCGTAGTCAAAGTTAATTACAAGACTTTTCTAACAAATCCAAACACAGCTATGATACGATGATTCATCATGAAGTTCCAGTTCATATCTGCTGGCACCATCATCAGATCAATTCAACAGTACCATATTATTGTATTGTTATGAGAACTACATACTTACTTACTCCGTTGGCTCAGCGACCCAAAATGAGACTTGGCCTCCGACACAAGACAGCGCCAGTTTTCTCGGTCCTGTGCGACCTCTCGCCAATTGTCGCCTCGAAGCTCGCGCAGATCCGCCTCCACCATGTCGCTCCAGCGATACCTAGGGCGTCCGATAGGACGTCCTCCTGCTAGGCGACCCAGGTACGCTCTTTTTACGTTCCGATCTTCGTCCATTCTCTCAACGTGGCCCAACCAACGGAGTCTGTGGGCTTTACTTTCTCCCATGATGTTAGGTTCAGCCACTAGGTCTTCAATCTCACAACTACATACAGCTGCCAATTTTCATGACGCTACGATCCTTGGAAGATGGTTAAATTAGTTACCTTAGATTCCATTACATAGTTAGCTACATACAGGTCAACTTAATAAAAGCGCGTTAAAAAGAGGAAAAAATATGGTTTTCGTTCCGAAGTGCCTACCGCGCGCTTAGTGTCTCCGGAAGCATATTTTTCTTTTACTCGAATTAAGCCGTAATTAGAGTGACAAAGAAATATGCCCGCAATTTGCAAGTTTCGGTGTCCGCGGTAGGCCCTCTGATTCAGCTTCCCGTCGCCTCAAACCTGACAAAATGTAACAAATATCTAATGGTTCAAACGCATCAATTAGCATCAGTCACGTGGCGTCCATCGGAATGATCAATGGTCCAACGTGACGGCGGCGGCCATTCCATTTCAATCCGTGCTCGACGTCAACAAATTTATAGCTAGGCTTTGAAATATTTTAAGTGACAGATGGCACTTGTTTAGTCTGGTAAATGCAAGTTATCCAAAATTGGTTAGTCATTTTTTCTTCTACATGGCCATGCAAATAGTTTTACTTCCTTTTGCATGGTGAACTTCCGCTGTGGGATAATTGTCAATACTTTATAAATCAAAGTCTTAAATGATTTATACCATGTGAAAAGATGAGACAAAGATAAGCTGTGGTGAAATATAGACATGAATTAATTCGTGGGCTAATTTTAAGCAGAAATCCTTTGACTCTCTGAGGGTCCAGTATAACAACGTTTTCAGGGCCCTGTTGAGGCTTCCGCGATACTGTAGTGCTTCTGGCATGTTTGCGGACGCACATGACGTAGATGATTTGTATGCTATTATGCGAAAAAAGAATGCATCAGTGGTACACCGTATACGCGGGAGCACCAACGGGATCCTGAAAATGATAGCCGAGCGGTTAGATTCCGGTATTTTGGGACGATTTATCGAATTGCATGTTCACAAACGTGCAGTTCGGTAAATCGGCCAAGATAATCAGCAATCTAAAGTGTGTAAGTTACCTAATTTAATTTATGTAATTTATTGTGCGGAAGGTAACATAACATAGGTTGTAAGTTGATACTAACAAATATGGACTGTATTAATTGTCTGAGAATAAATAATTTTTATTTTTATTTTATTTATTAATTATTTAGTAAGGGAGTACATAAAGTCCTGGTAACATTGAATATGATAAAATACTCTCAACTACAACTAAAGTATGTATTTAATTCAAAAGAAATAATACAATGCTAATTAAAGTACTTATAACAAAACTAGTTTCATAAGTTGATAAATATCCACATAATTGCGTAATGTATTAAACAACATAAGTATATTGCCCCGTTTGCCCTAAGAACGTAGATCTATGAGCATTTTGAGAAAAAAGTGTACCATTTCCTTTTTTTCATAAAACTATCAATTAGTTTGTTTTCTACTCTGAGTGTTTGTTTTGTGGCGCATTTTTACATGCATTTTATACGGACCATCACAAAACTAACACCAAAAATTCTTATGAAAAACTAGGGATAATATTTATCTTTGTTTTAATCAATAATTTTCGTGATCCAAATTGCCCAAGAGTCCTATCAAAAAAAAGTTAATGGTACACTTTTCTCTGAAATTCCTCCGCTACATCTTAAAATCAAAAATCTACTTCCTAACAACAGGCTTCCAAGAGATGTCATTCAGGCCATGGAACGCCCTCTTCAGACCCTGGCCGTCAGCCCACTTGGAGTCCAGGTAGTGGTCATCATCGTCTTGCTCTAACTTCTTCCATTCCTCCTGTTTCCTGTAGATAGATAGTAGATTGTTTATACAAGTTTACAGAAACTGTCATTAATATGTTTCTGATACATGCTTTTATTGCTATCTGTACTTCAAGTTCTTTGCGTGTCTCTTAAATCATCAGTAAGAACTTTCATATGATTTTGAAAACTCCATGTTGTGTTTTCCGTTGAAGGGTTCTTTAGGCTAGCTTCCGACTACAATCATTAGATCAGTTTCTTAAAGAAACTTTCTTTTCAGACATTTGGAAGATTGCGGGTTACTTCTGGGTGAGATTAGGTTAGAACCCGCGGGACAAGTGGCGTATGAGAGGCCTATGCTCAGCTGTGGGCGATAAATGATGATGATGAATTTCGTTTTTGCTCATTGCATTGACATCTAAAGTATGATACTTTACCACAGGTAAATCAGACGCCGTAAAGTGATAATTAGACATCGGAGTTTTTATCGCATGGTAAGACTAATAGGGAGCGTGCATGAACTGTAGGAGGCAGCACAGGAGCCGTCAGATTTTTGGCGCTAGGCGTAAATGTGATGTTTATTGTTCCGATGTAGCCCACAAGATGGCAGAACCTACTATGCATAAGAAAACACGTGACGTGTAAATGTACATGTTTATGGTTCCGATTCAGGCCACAAGGTGGCAGACCCTGGTCGGAGTCGACTCCATTGCTCGCTATTAGTCAACATTAGCAATAAAATTCAACTCATATTCATACTCATACTCATTTACTTATTTAATTAGTGATTTTAATATACATATTGTTTTTTTAATGAAATTTCGTAATATAATCAATACAAAAAATAGTAATTCTTATTTGTAATATTTATATAATCAACGACAAAATTAAAGTATAGTATATAACTCGTCTAAGTTCTAGTTCTTAGTTATAATATTAAAATCACTTATTAAATAGATTAATGAGTATGAGTATGAGTTGAATTTTATTGCTAATGTCGACTCCATAGCTAGCTATTAGTGTTACCATGCGATAAAAACTCCGATGCCTAGTGATAATTCGTAAAGTTTCAGTCAGAAATGGTCAGTTTGTGAGTTCCTGTTACTACTATCTTCCAAATTTAATTGACCATTCCAAAGTCTTATTACAAAGACATAAGGTTCATAGTAAGTGTTACTGTTACCTGTATGCATGCAGCATGAGCTGCTTACGTTCATCTTCTGACAGGACTGGCTCTCGCCCGGGCGCGTGTTCAGATGAAGAGCATAGCTTTACGGTCACTCTGGTTTTGTCGTTCTTGCCTGCAAACAAGAGAAAACTTACGGACTCGTACATATTATTACTCAACTCTTATGTCATCCCGACACATTTTTAGTTTTCTATTGGCGTTTTTCAATACACGATGTTTTACGGCTCCAGAAAGATCTTTGAGTAATAATTCATCAGGCGCTCGAAGTTAAATAAATAAATAAATATTATACGACATTATTACACAAATTGACTAAGTCCCACAGTAAGCTCAATAAGGCTTGTGTCGAGGGTACTTAGACAACGATATATATAATATATAAATATTTATAAATACTTAAATACATAGAAAACACCCATGACTCAGGAACAAATATCCATGCTCATCACACGAATAAATGCCCTTACCAGGATTTGAACCCGGGACCATCAGCTTCGTAGGCAGGGTAGTGACCCTTGTTTGACGACCGGTTTGGCCTAGTTGGTAGTGACCCACTAGGCCAAACCGGTCGTCAAACAAGTTAACATATTTGTCCACAAAAATCACATATAAATCGTGTTGGATTGGATCCACCTAAGATAATTACATTCGTTCAATGTGGTTACCTAGGTGAGGTTATCCAAGTTAATGTTGTTAGTATGTAATGCATTTTTGCTCGTGTATTTCCCTAGGGCTCATTTAGACGGCGCGAGAACTCACACGCGAGTTTCATTACATCGCGATATTTGTTCGGTCAGCTAAATTGGATGTAACCTATAGTCCGCAATGTAACTAAAATTGTATATGAGTCGCGCGCCGTCTTAGACTTTTTTCTGGGCATTCATTGAAAATTTAAATAAGTTCCGTTATAGTAACTTAAACTATAATGCTTTCAGATGGATTGTAAGTCAAAGTTGTCTGTTTTTCTCATTTCGTACGGCAGTTTGATAGGTGTATTGGCTCCCATTTAACAACATGTCATTGATAACAATTAACAAACTGACAAAAATTACGAATATAATGCTTAGACGGAATTCAGATCTATTAAATACCAACAATTTGACGCCGAAACACGAAAATACTCTAAACGCCGGCCATTTTTTATTCTGTCACAATTAATCAATTACTCAGATCGCCCGGAAATTTCTCATTCGTTCAGGTTTTAGAGAATTCGCGCAAAACAGGAAAAATGTATTTTACAGTCCAATCGTTAAACGGGCTTCGCGAATATGTTTCTAAATAGGTAAATATTTGTCATAAATAAGACAGGAACAAGAAGCTGAGATATTTATGTCCTTTTTGTGGCTGGATATTTTCACCTGTAGAAATTAATGAATCTTCCTACTTTTCCAAAACAGGTGTTCATTTATCAAAATAAAACCCTGATCGTAGAACTTTTTTTTTATACTACGTCGGTGGCAAACAAGCATACGGCCCGCCTGATGGTAAGCAGTCTCCGTAGCCTATGTACGCCTGCAACTCCAGAAGAGTTACATGCGCGTTGCCGACCCTAAACCCGCCCCCCCCTTGTTGAGCTCTGGCAACCTTACTCACCGGCAGGAACACAACACTATGAGTAGGGTCTAGTGTTATTTGGCTGCTGTTTTCTGTAAGGTGGAGGTACTTCCCCAGTTGGGCTCTGCTCTAGATCTGGAATGACATCCACTGGCTGTGCCCTACCACACAAAGCGAGATGACATTCACAATGCCCATATCTCTCTTATGGACGTAGTTTAAGGACGTACCCGGGTCCAAAACTTTGTCAAATTGATAAAAAGGCTTCATATGTTGTTGTACACTGCCCTTTTCACATAGTTAATTCCTTTTTGGAAATATTAGATAGGTAAAAAAATAAACAATAACGTCTTTGATTTATAGATTTATTTTTAGGTATTAGTATAAGTCTGTTCGGTAAAAATTGCTACATATTTTTTTTAATATTGCCCTTGCCTAATAGACTAACTATATTTTCGGAAAAATAAAGCTATGGATAAATCCAAATAGATTGTACTATCCTCAGTTCTGTGTGATGTAGCTGCTAACTTAATTATGAAATTTTCCGTCCCTAGGGCAGGAAGTTGAATTCCAAAACTAGTTTAGGGTGCATTGACCCAACTGAAACGCAACGGGGATGGAAGAATTATTATTTCACACCCGTTCTTTTGGAGGAATCTATTGTAAAACAAAGTGTACCTATCCATGGGAATTATAGTACAGACACCAGAGTATGTTGTTGTATTGAGAGTAGTAGTATGTTGTTTTATTTTATATCCTTACCCAACTCGTCACTCAACAGATTCTCACAGTTCAGTTATTTCCCGGACGCCAATAAACAAGCCTTTACTGAATCACAAACCTCATTAGCAGCTTACGTCCCACTCAGATCTTCAATGTTCTCCAGCTCCATACGGAACGTAACATACCAACAAAAAATATTCTATATCTTTACCTAAATGGTCCAACAGGAGATCCCAACTGATCAGTTTCTTTCTGCACGCCCACAAACACGCCTTCACTGGATCTAGGATTTCATTAGCAGCCTGTGTTGTAGTCAGAACTTCCACGTTTTCCAGCTCTATATGGTAGCCCATTGTAGGAAGGAAGACTTAAGGAAATGCGAATATATATATTTATGTACCTTGCTCAGCGGATTCCCACTGATCAGTTTTTTCCGGATCTACTTTAAACTGGACGACCTTTTTGGCCCACTGCATTGCATTCAGATCTTCTATGGCAGCAAGCCATCAGGTTCTACATCCTTACCTAAATGATCGCTCAACAGGTTCCCACTGATCAACTTCTTTCCGCACGCCCATAAGCAAGCTTTTACGGGATCCAGGACCTCATTGGCAGCCTGCGTTCCAGTCAGGTCTTCAACGTTCTCCAGCTCCATGCGAACTGGGTCATGAGGAGGAAGACCAGCGGGGAACACGATCTTTGTAGCTCCGAGGAGCTCATCTAGGGCGCGGGCCACGTCTTTCTGGGTTAGCGGTTTACGGTGGTCCACCTGGAAGATGTATTTACTTCAAAACATAGTTTCCAAGGCTGCCTGAGTGACTATTACATACTGTTACGTGTAATACAAATCTTGCGTTTATATTTTGCATAGCTTGCGTTGAGTTAAAATCTTATAGCATCTATTTTCACGTCACTTAAAGACTGAATGTTCATTGTTATCTAATCCATTGAACATTGAACTTAACACATTGAGTGCCGGGAACCCGCTCGCCGGGCGCTCTGTTCGTAGTCGCTTTGGCGGAAAAACGCTAAAATCGGCTGCGCGTGTAGCGCTACGAAAACGTTCGCTGTGAATGCGTTAAAATTTAAAATGTATGTTCTTCAAATATGTTGTAATGCTCCACGGACAATTTCTTTGAAATTCAATCCCTAAGGGGTTGGATGGACTATTCATCCAATTTAACGACAAAGGCGTAGGCAGAGTAGTTTTCAATATTATACTTACTAATTTCTTATGGACAAACTCCTTGGCCGCCTCCGCAGCTTTCTTCAGCACCTGAAGGTTCGGTGGTGGGGTGAGCCCGCAGCGCCCGCTCATGTCATCTTTACATTCCACATAGCCCATAGGCGCACAGCACTTTGCCCAGGGGTCTTCTAGTTTTTAGCCAATCTAGTCATAGTCAATACGCACCAGCTTCTTATGGACAAACTCCTTAGCCGCTTCAGCAGCTTTCTTCAGCACCTCCTGAAGGTTTGGTGGTGGTGCGAGCCCGCAGCGCCTGCCCATATCATCTTTACACTCCACGTAGCCCATGGGCGCACAGCGCTTTGCCCAGGGGTCATCTAGTTTTAGCTCCTTTATCTGAAACAAATAGGTTTTAGAGTAACACCAACATAGCCGCCTCCATACAAACAAAGTTACGCTAGACTTTTAAAAAGATATTCTGAAATAACATAAAGTTTGACATGAAGATTCAAGTAATATGTATACATATCGTGTTTTTATTGAATTCCGTTAACTTCGGTGCATGAGTAAGTACATTTAAGGAAACTAAATGGCATGGGTAATTAAATTATTTTTTTTTAAATCCCAGTAAGGGATTTATATAATATTTAACACAAATATTTGTTCCAGAGTTTTGTGTGTTTTCTATATATTTAAGTATTTATAAACCGTGGACCAATTAAACCCGACAGATTTCAAAGGTGTATTCTTGACCGTATTTAGAGACTAAAATGTATCAATGTTTTCTGAAATCGGTCTTGTTTTAGAGATATTGACAATTTCTGTGAAAATTTGTTTCTTTTATAACTTAGTCAAAAACGCCTTTTAGCTGTGACGCTGCCACTATGTGACTTGGTTTAGACATACCTACTGACAGATATTAAAATTTTAAAGTAAACTCGCAATTTTTGTCTGTAAAAAAAACTTTACTTATTCGTTGTAATGATTTTTTTTCACCAAGGTGTAAAAATAAATAACGTGTTGTGTGCAGAAAACGCAAAAGGAATTTTTTTTTTCGGCAAAAAAAAATTTTTTTGCGAATTTGGCCAAAACCCCTAAAAAAAGAAATTTTTTGCTCCTTATGACGTCACGAATGCGTGGTTAAAATCTGTCGGGTTTAATTGGCCCACGGTGTATATTAGAATTATCGTTATCTGAGTTTCTACAACACAAGCCTTCTTGAGCTTACTGTTGTAGGACTTAGTCAATCTGTGTAAGAATGTCCTATAATATTTATTTATTTATACAGACTTTAAGTAGTTCCACTTTTAATAATAAAAGTATCTGGGCGACCGAGCTTTGCTCGGTTATAACTATTTATTGTAATATGGTGGTGTATAGGTTGACATTTTTTTACTAAATTAAACTTGTCTAAAACAATAAAAATTAAAAAAATATACATAAACTTGAACATATAAAAAAAAAAACAAAACCGGGCGAGATTCGAACCCGTAACACTCGTTTAGCAGTCCGCGTCTTAACCCGCTGGACCAGACGAACAGTGGCCGGCAATACGAAATTAGCGACCATATTCTGTATCTAAAGAAAAACGCATGAAAACTCGAAAACACGCGTTTTCCCAAACATAAGACTAATCTAGATCGATTGTTTACCCCCAAAAACCCCCATATACCAAATTTCAGCAAAATCGTTAGAGCCGTTTCCGAGATCCCGGAAATATATATACAAGAATTGCTCGTTTAAAGGTATAAGATATTCCACTTTTAATAATAAAATATCTAAGTTAATATACCGAGGGCTAGCAAGTCTAACTAGAACCTATAAAATCCCTTCCTAATAAAATTGAAATATACTATGATAAATACTGGTTATGACCTTAGTTTCACAATTCAATTACGTGCTAAAGTATGAAAATAAATCCAAGAAAATATAGCGCTTTTTAATAATCTTAGAAGCGCCTGGCGCTGCTTATAGCAATCTTATTAATAGCTACTTTGCGTCTGAGAAAGTAAGGCGCTGAAGGAAATAAGCTCTTAAAGTTTCCTTAGATTTTATTGAAAATATCAATACCAAGATTGGCACAAAGGGCATATTTTAAGTATTCATATTTAGGGATTAATAAGAGTAGACCATTTTCTATAAGTCAAAATATTATGGCATTATAAAAATTTATGTAGGTACTAAATTTACTTGAAGCGGTGGTGACCTAGTGGATATGGTGTCCAACTTTCAATCCGGAGGTCGCGGGTTCAAATCTTGGCTCGTACGGTCACGTCTGAAAACATCGATACGAAAAAAGTGCTTAAATATATATACACGACTTTATTGCCCATATATTAAGGTAGTGTATACATATTTATGGCACATTTTTCGTACCGATATTTTCAGACGTGACTGTACTAATTATTATTTCGGAACTTATGTACGGAATATCATTTGATATTTCCCACTAGGTTTTCAGTGAAGGAAAACATTGTGAGGAAACCTGCATAAATCCGCGAAGAAGTTCAAAGGTGTAGGTTAAGTCTCCAACTCGCATTGGGCCAGCGTGAGGACTATAGCCCAAGCCTTCACGCATGAGAGAAGGCCTGTGCCCAGCAGTGGGACGTATTTAGGCTGAACTAGTATTATTATTAAAAATGTACTTACAAATCGTTTTTATAGGAAATTGTAACCACATTTAATTTGAATAGGTACCTACTAAGTCTTGTTGAAAAGTTCTACCGAATGCTTACATTCGGTACGGGTCCTATAACACTTAAATACCACCACCGGTTTTAGAGTGAACACCGGATTGAGAGTTTTGGTACATCAGCAAGAAAATGTCGTCTCTTGCCGTAATTCGCACCAGCGACGGTCACCGTCATGCCATGCGTCACTTTCGCACTTAGATACTCGTTAGAACGTGACAGGCATGGTGACAAATGACAAAAAGTCGACCATCTTAGCCTTACAGAAGGACGAATCAGCACTGCTCGATATGAAGTTGCGCGTGTCGCTTAAGGCGAAGGGTAGGGCAAGCCCTTTCCATACAAACTTTGTACGCGTTTTTCTTCGTTTGTGTTTGCGCTACAGTTACTATTTTTGGTAAATATGCTTATTTTTCTGTTAGCTAGGGCTTGATGTATAATTTTTTTTTTTTTTTAATAAAGAAAAATTTCTACATCAAGTTCCCTCCGTCCACTAAAATCCGTTTGGTAGGATCCATTACGGATCCAAGTGGACGTTTTGTGCATTCAGATCTATCAATGGATTTGAACGTATTTATTGGACACTAGAATCCACAACGTGCTGAAGTGGACTTTTTGTACATTTGGATCCATTAATGGATTTTGATTTTTCTGCGTATATCCAATATATACAAGCAAAAAATGAAATTAAATGCTATAGTGCCAAAACTAACGAATAAAACTTGCACAAGGTTTGTATGGAGAATGCCTTGCCCTACCCTGGGCCTTGATATATTCTGGACATACTAAACGAACTAGCATAACAGTACACAGCCACGCAAAATTTAATCTTCAGTCAATATAAATAACACTACTTTTTCCTTACCTGCTCCTCAGTCAATCCCTGCATCTCAAGCGGCAGGAAGGTCCCATGTTTGCCAAGTTCCTCCATCTCGTAACAGATCCTGGTGATCTTCAATCTGCCGTTGTAGATGGCCGTCACATCTTTTACTACATCGTCTACAGAAGAGTTCACGTTGGTTTCGTACAGGAACTGGTTTTCGTCGCCTCTTTTTACTAGGAGAATCACCATTTTTCTCGATATGTTTAACTTTAGGAAAGAGATTTTTGATTTAAATGTAGGAAAATACTAGAGATAAGATTTTTTTGAATAATAATGTACAATCACGTTTGACAGTGAAGCGAAATGTAAATTTGTATTATTGATCTAGCGGTTGCGATGGCAAGCGTTGCTATGGCAACGTTTTGGCAGAAACTGGAACGTGAACGAAACACGGACCTAGATAATAAGCGATGTTTATGTGAACCTTCATGGAACGAAACGACGAAAAATTTTTTTCGAAGTGCATTATGATTGGTTTCAGTTTTAAGAGGGTATTGAATTTTAAATGTTTTGTTTACAGATGACCCAATATGACAAAATGAAGTCATTCGATAGAAGAGATTGACAGTAACAGTAACATTTTATTGTAATTATAATTGTTATTATTATTAAATGATCGTTAGTAATCATAATAATTGTATTCCCACAACATCAGTTCCATACCAGACGATATAGATATCTTGCTTCTCCAAACTAATAAAATTATAAAGCTTTCAAAGGTTAAATATTTCAAAGCTGAAACAGAAGGTATTAATTAATATCTATCAATATAAACCTGGGATCACCTTATTTTTATATGAAAAATTCACAGTAAGTTGCAAAAGTATACTATAACTTAGAATCTAGCTCAAAGCAGATTACTTTTATTTACACACCTTAGGGCATCCGCTACCTGGCGCGGGTATTTTAGGTAACATACGTCGCACGCGTCCGAGCAAGTTACCGTTGCTCAAGGCCCGATTCGAATAATGATTAGGACATGTCTAAGATCTGGGAAAGATCTTTAAAAGATCGATAACTAAACGACATCTCAAAATTGACGTTTATTTCGATTCCGCTGTAATCCCAATAAGATCTATTTACGATATTTCTAACGTCAAAGTGACATTGGTTGGCCGAATCGAGCTGCTTCTCTCAATTATACGACATACAAATGATATCTAAATGAGAACTTATCTAAACTAGAACTTATCGTTCTCGCCCACCGTACGTAGTAAACTAATAACACAAACTTTTTTGTAGCGTAGAGGTATTTGTATAACTGATATTTCTTTATTCACTTTCAGGTTACACAAAATATGTACAAACATAAATTACTATGCACGCTGCCAGAGATCAGTAACTAATAAAGACAGATAACCAAAATACTAGAATTAAACAGCAGTACGTCGATGTAGAAAACATCATAATATATGTGTAAGCAGGTTCCACTCCATACCAAAGTACAATACAATATAGTACAAAATATTATATGTATATTACTCACCAATATAGAAAAGAAACATGACTTCCAAATTAAGGATACAACTTAAACTACTTAGCCTATATGCTATTAGCATATTTTGCATACTACTTCAAATTTTATAGATATTTTCCATTAAAAAAAAAATATCGCACTTACGAATTTACTTCAATACACCTAGTGTTGGTTTAAGACTCGAGTCCTTTGAGTCCTCTGCTTTAAGTCTCGACTCAGTTCTTTAGACTCTCATAATTTAGATGAAACTCTAGTTATTTTCAACTTTTTTTTAATTTTTATTGGAGAAACAACAGAAGTATGCGACAGGATAATAGGTTACATTGTTAGGTACAAACAATATAGAGATGAACACTTACTTCCTTAAACGCTCTCACTAAAACATACATAAAATAAACGGATTTAACTAAAAGGTATGTTAACATACACAAGTACAAGTTTACCAAGTGTTGTAGACCATGCTTATGTATATTAAAACTTATTAGAGACTCGAGTCTTTTGTACAGACTTGAGTCCTTTTCGGATAACTTGTATTTTTTTACAAATAACTTCGAAATGCGTTGTCTTTATGTAAAATTCATGGATGTACATAACATAAATCATACAATAACGCCTATTTACTTTACTATTGTTTAGATAATACCTATAAAATTGTTGACTGAGTATTTATCCGGAGACTCGAGTCCTTTTGAGTTGCGCTTAAAAAAAAACTCAATAAAGGACTCGGGATTTAAAAGACTCAGAAGTTTTTTAAGCTCTGAGTCTCGTAAAAACGAGACGAGTTCTTAAATTTAGACTCGAAAGACTCGAGTTGCTACCAACACTAAATACACCTTACTTAACTTTTTTTTCGAAATACTCGTAGAACAAAATAAATAGTATACAAAACAAACGCTGATTAACAGTCCTTAATTTAACTCGTCTCTGACCGTGGACCTTTAGTTAATGTAGCGTACAATAGCCACTGGGCCGGAAAATGCGCGGTCCAAGGTTCAGTGCCGGCCTTTCAAACTTTTGTTAATCTCGCGGCAATCCAATGTTGCCGTGTATTCCCGTCGTAAGCACAGGTGACGGGAATTCACGGGAAAAAATATAAAAGAAATCAGAGCTTTAAGTGTATAGATCGTGTCATTCACGAAGACGCGTGTCTTGACGCGTAATGTTATGTTATCGGAGTTATTCGCCATTATACAGTTCCAAAGAAACATTGCCCGCCGCTTGAATTATTCATAAAAAAAATCATATCAGCCTTTTATCGCCCACTGCTGAGCATAGGCCTCTCTTCTAGTACGCCACTTATCCCGGTCCCGAGCCAGTCTCATCCAGAAGTGACCCGCAGTCTTCCGAATGTCGTCCACCCAACGAGCCAACGGACGCCAGGCACTCCTTTCGTCTGAAAGCGGCCACCATTCCGTTAGCATTTTAGCCCACCAGCCATCACTCTGCCTGGCAACATGTCCCAGCTCCATTATTTTAATTTGAAATTATTATTTGGAACTAAGCAACTTATTTCGACGCACATTACACAAGTTCTTGTTTGGATTCGTGAAACTTGTGAAGTGTTTTAACTAGATCTATCATTTTAGTGTCAACTTTTAGCTGATATCCTGTGCTACCGTTTAACAATTAAAAAAGTACAGGTCAACGACCTTGTTTTCGAAAAAAATGATAAAATGTAAAAAAAATTTTTTGTTATTAATTCTCGAGTAATTGTGGAAAATTCTGTGTGACATTTATGCTTCAAATTTATGCCCTAGTCCATTAGCTATCGAATGTTTTTTTTAAAATGTGCGATAGGTAAATGGACAGATAATGGTACATTAATCGAGTGCAGTAGTGTTTGGCACCATTAAATTTTGATAGGGTGCATTTTTAAATTTGTTGAGAAAAAACATAGGTATGGGGGGTGATTTGTCGATAAAATTCATCGTACTATACGAGGTTACCGGCTCGACTATACGTGGACAAACACATTGTATACAATAAATAAATACTTACATCAATAAATATAGGGGACTTGCTCTGTACAGTCACAGTCGGAAAATATCGGTACAAAAAATGTGCCAAAAATACGACCAACGCGTTTTTGTAAGGGAATACGCCACGAGCATTTTTTACCTATACAACGTTGCATACAATACTTTTCCTACGAGTCAACAAAAATAAATCTTAATTTAGGTAAACAAAGCAAAAGTATATGGCTAAGATACGCGAGCATCCCTTGTTACGCGCCCGGCCCGCCCGGTCAGCGACACTTTCTCGTAACTCATGAGGCCCTGGTACTTGCTCCTTGCTAAATTCAATTTTTGGATACTTTTCTCTCGATTTTGGCCACAGTAGCCGGCCACAGTATGGGTGTTGCTATATTACGGGTGTCACATGCGTGTTTCTCACTTATGAAGTAATTGTTTTTAACCAGATGAATATTTTGTAAGTTGGCAGCAATGCACTTAGTTTAAAACTGTATTCGTTTTGATTTTGTAAGGTTGGTAGCCATTAATCGCAGTAACGTTGTAGCGATTAAAAGCACAAGTGCTGTTATGAGGAATAGCCAATATAGGCTTTTCTTGAAACCATTTATGTATGTTCTTATATTCGTGTTAATGAATGCATAAACGACAGATAACAGTAGACGAGTAGGAAAGTAATATAACGATTTTGGAACGAACAAGTATTTCATTACCGCTTCCGATACCCGTCCCTCACTATCCAAGCTATGGGACTTACGATCCAGGATCGGGATTGAAAATGGATACTTGAATAGCTGTAGAGGTCGGTACGCATCAAAAGTTGTAGTTTTTTCTATTACCTGCTCCTTCATTGTAAGTTGCTTTCCATGTTTTTATTATTACGTCTCGATGAACTTGCGATGATTGAAATAAGAAGATAATACTTCCATTTTCAATAATATAATTTTATGTAAGATATAAGACATAAGTCACGGACTTTAATGGTTGAGCCATTAAGGGTTCAGGCTAATTTATTTGTCAATACTTCAATGGTTCAAGTCCGTGACTGTACAGTCAACCAATCTGAATCCTAGGCCACTATAGAACCTTGTCGCTTTAACTACTCTATACATGACATACATCACTCAATAAGCACTGTCGTAGAAGTCATTATGACATGGTTCTATAGTGGTCTAGGAATAAAATTGGTTGACCGTACATAAATTGGGTTATTAAAAATCGAAGGTCGGATTTATTTACTTCTTTAATTTTGCCAACAATATCAAAATCAAAGCTAAATACTGTATATGGTTTTTCTAAAACGTGCAAATAAATGTTGACTTTATTTCTAATTAGGTCCGGAAGTAACGTATCCGGTGTGATAAGTGAAGATGATATGCGTATCATCTTTGTAAAGGAATTTCATACAGCCTTACACATCACCTAGGCCCGTAAAGTAACCTTTTGTTTTTAAACGTCAAATTGTGACACAACGTCTTGGCATTCAATTATCAAATAGTAGTAAATTCGTAATTTGTGTTTAGTTGTATAAGCTACAAATAAAACAAATTGACTACATTTTTTTTTTCATTACAAGTTTGAGAAAAGCACTTAAAAATCTCGTCGAGAGACAAGGTTGCCGGCTGCGCATCCCTGCGTCTATATCTGAGGGCCTACCGCGAACCACGTTTGACGTGTTGCCTCTCTGTCGCACTTGTAACTTCGCACGTAAATGTGACAGGGAGGCAACACGTCGAACGTGGTTCGCGGTAGGCCCTCTGGTAATAAGCCTGCAAACCTTCGTTTCCCGGCCTCTATAGTCATTACTATAGAGGCCGGAAAACCAAGTGATAGTAAATTTACTATCACTTAGGTTTCTAGCAATTCCAATCCTACAAATTTAGGCAAAAACGTAAATATTTTCATTAAACTAATTTTACAGTCACCGGGCCCCGCGCGAGATGTTCCTGTTCCGGAGAGTCAAGGTCCGTCCGTCCTTTAGTTAGATGTGAAATCATTCTCTATTTCGTGAATACACTATACGGACAATATTGTGATGCACGCAATAAATATGTCGAGTAAATATTTGCCAAAATATAACCTAAAATTTTCTATTCACTTGAAGCGATTGTTCAATTCTAAATTCGAACACATTTGAAATAGTTCGGAATATCCTAAAGCTTACAAGATTTGGGGAAATCATCTTTATTACTATTGCCAGAAGCTTTAAATTATAATGGTATTTTCGGATCATCTGAGGACTTTGAATTGCATAAATTCAGCGAGAATTCAAATTGAAAATCGATCTTACCTATTTGCAAGTTGCTTTTCATTGCAATGGATTGTATTTCTTAAGCGGCTTACGCCGGGTTGGGTACAAGTATTATTTCTAGGTTTCCGATGGTGTTCGGCAAGTTGGATTGTTATTACCTATTACACTTATTACGATAAAGACTGTAGTGTATAGACGTCTCGAGCGCTTACGTTATAGTGACGTCCCTGACAGTTACAGTCAGTCGATGTTAGACGAGGGCGAGCAGAGGGGTCGTGTCACGTAATGTTTGTGTTGGTGAACCGTTGGAAATATTGTATGATTTACTGAGGTAAATACAGTACTTTACAGGGACGTGCATGAACTGTAAGGGGCAGCTGTTAATGTAAATGTCAAGCTTAAGTTAATAATTAACGCTACAAGATGGCAGATTCTACAACGCGCAAAGTAGCGTGCGTGAACTGTAACGAGCAGCAATCTGCTTTAACGTGAAGTGTCAATGTCAAGTTTATGTTTCCAATGTAGGCCACAAGATGGCAGATTCCTACGCGCACTGTCCATATATGATTTTCGTCAACTAGTGTTTTAAAGTATGGGAAACAGGGCTTTGACCGCGAAAGTCGAAGTTCGTCAATTGCGGGCAATTTTCTTTCACTCTAATTACGTGTTAGTGAGAGTAAAAGAGAAAGATCCCCGCAATTTGCGAATTTCGGTTTTCGCGGTAGGCCCCCAGGTCTATTCAAACATTATACTCATAAGTGTTGTGTTTCTGCCGGTGAGTAAGGTTGCTAGAGCACAACGAGGGTGCGGAGTTTTAGCGTCGGCAACGCGCATGTCAGTCCTCTGGAATTGCAGACGTTCATAGGCTACGGAGACTGCTTACCATCAGGCGGGCCGTATGCTTGTTTGCCATCGATGTAGTATAAAAAAATATAAAAATGGTCTTGTTTATCACTTCACTCCCTCGCATTAATGATAGAGAGATAATGATGTCAAAATTAGATTATTTTATGAAATTCTGGTGTGCTTGAAACTATGAAACTCAAAAGCTTAAGTTAATTTAAGGATAAATTATTCAACAATATTTATCGATCCTTTCTTTGAAGCAAAACAGATTTTCTAGAAACATTATCTGTTGTAGAAGAAATATAGTTTTTAACATTTCCAACATGGCAATTACTTTTGAAGCAAGGTTTCACGTTTATGTTTCATTGTTTCAGTTATCAGTGGGCAGCACACACCGACACGGGCACGATATCTCAACAGAGGACCCGGACCTCAGCGAGGCGCATGACAACTCTACACACCATGGCAAGGTTAGTTACAACAAAGCTTACGATATCCACTCTGCACAAGTGGGGCTACAAGACCTCGTCTGGTTGCGACTGTGGTGCGCCGGACCAAACAATTGCGCATATAGTAGAGGAGTGTCCTCGGAGACGGTATGCTGGAAGAGTTGAAGACCTCTATGAGCTTACAGCGGGTGCCAGGGATTGGCTATTAAACTTAGATATAGATTTATGATATAAGAACTATAATGTAAAATGCCTTTAACGAGGATAAAGCCATACGATAATACCTAATAATAATAATACGATATCCATTGACTTATTAGGTACTTCGTAAAGACCTCACGGGCACCAAGAATGGAGCCAGCGCACTAAAATGATCACACGAATGCGAGCCAATCGTGCAGTCCAACGCAACTAGTTGCCACCAATCGCGCGAGTCATGCGAAGCCATCAACGAATCGCGTTGTGCATTTACTCCTGGTGCGTACGAAACGAGAATGTTTGGTCGAAATTATATGAATGGGCCGGGATTATCATAATTTTTGAAATCGTTGGCGATATCCCCTCTGAGCGTTGGGAGCTGCTTGCGTTTAGGAGACCAGACTGGCATCACTGGCACCATAAAGTAATGAAGGGGAAACTTTTTGCGATAACTCACACAACAGCTAAACTGATCATGTCCCCTATAGTTTTCATTTAATGTCTTTCTTAAGCTCTACTTCCAAATTTTTTTTCATATTTTTTTGACCTATGGGTCAAAAGTTAGAGGGGGAGACACATTTTTTTTCTTTCGGAGCGATTATCTCCGAATATACCCACTTTATCAAAAAATGTTTGTTGAATACCCTTATTAGTTTTGAAAGACCTTTCAAACGATATCCCACATTGTAAGGTTGAAGCAAAAAAAAATCATCCCACTTTACGTGTAGGGGAGGTACCCTAAAAAAATTTAGACTTTATTCTACGACTTTGTCGGCTTTATTGATTTATATATCCATGCCAAATTTCAGCTTTCTAGCACTAACGACCACGGAGCAAAGCCTCGGACAGACAGACATACAGACGGACATGGCGAAACTATAAGGGTTCCTAGTTGACTACGGAACCCTAAAAAAAGGCATAGCTACTTTTGAAGAAGCTCGACTTCAACACCTGGACCAAAAGCGCTTTCATTGGAGGTCTCGACCAAAGCCGTCCTACGCATAGGTACACATAAGCAGGGAAAGCTTTTTTGTGCACAGTGCGATCGGATATTTAAAACGAAGTTTGGTTTTGCGAGCCCCATATACATTTGCCGAAATACAGAATTCCCGGGTTCGGTACTATATTTGTGTAGAAAACCATTACTGGGAGCACTCCTTAAGCATTAGATTAGTTAAATTTAAACCAATTAAACCACAGAGTAACAAAATAAATACGAATAGTATTTGAAACCAGCTCTGCGATTTAGATACAGAAATTCCCTGAAAATTCAAACCGCCATTCTGATTAAATAATATATGCCGAAACATTTCCAAATTCGCTCCCGGTTCAATAATAGATCTGCTAATTCTAAATTCAAACTGGATCAGAAATTCCCCGCATTCTAATCAAATATTTGATTCGCGAAATGAAGCTTTAAGTTGTAGAAGATAAAGTCGTTTGTGAAAAATGAAAATGGTTGACATATTGAAGTTAGTAGCCCTTGGGGTTGGAATTTACATATGGCACTGTGTCAGTTGTTTCGTTTGTTGAGGCGCGAGTCATGAGAGGAAGTGGGATAGCATGTGTTTCCAGTTAACAGTAATTCCGAAAATAGAATCTGATTATGATATTCGAAATCACTCGATGTAAATAGTGATTTGAAGTTACTTGAATGCACTGGTTACAGACTGTTCATACGTAATCTATGGTTATTTTACACTTGAGTGATACGAAATTTGCAATTACTCATGTTCATGGTACTTTATTCTGATTATATTGGCAATAATGAATATGTAATTTTTACTATTTATGGGAAATTACTTGAATAAATACCATGTTTTTTCAACTTCATCTTCGAAAACCTATTATAGTAAGTAAATATTATAAGTATTATTTTATTATAATAAGTAAATTATATTGGCAATAATGAATATGTAATTTTTACTGACGGGAAATTACTTGAATAAATACCATATTTTTTCAACTTCATCTTCGAAAACCGTCATCGTCAATAATTTATCTTTGAAGTTGAGTCTGTAAACGTACTGAAATATTGCCAAGACACAAAATCTGGAAGAGTGGTAAAAAAAAATTGTTCAGAATTAGAAAACCGAAGTACGGTTGAGGAATTGATTCTTTAGCAGTTAACAGTTCACTTTACATTAGACTTTACTTTCCACTGTGTTACTTTCCACTGTTTCACTATCCTCTGTTTCACTTTCCACCGTTTGTTGTGTGTGTCGTTTACTTTACATTGGAAAATTCTTAGCATAAGTATGTACAGTCAACCAATTTTAATCCTAGGCCACTATAGAACCTTGTCGCTTTAACTACTCTATACATGACATGCATCACTCAATAAGCACTGTCGTAGAAGTCATTATGACAAGGTTCTATAGTGGCCTAGGAATCAAATAAGTTGACCGTACCACCAAATTTACTTCAACCGCAAATTGCTAGATAACTCCTCGACCGTACAATCGCCGTCTCTTCTCCCTTGGGCCACAGCCTAGCTTAGTGCAAACGTATGCACGCGATTATAAATTCTCGCACCGCAGCTCGTTTTAACCGTTACCTTGTTTCTCGCAAATACAGGGCTTGTGGTGGATTTTTACAACTTCCATCGTTGTTCCTTGAGTGGATCAACTTTTTGCCGTTTTATTCTGCCCCGTGCGTGCGCCACCCCGAGCATGTTTGCTATTCATTTATCCAAGGGACAATAGTATTACAGTTTGTTAGAAGAATATTAGGTCGCATTTGATTAAAAAGATTAGTAGGTGGCCCATAAGTAATTCTCATTTCACTCCATTCCATTTATGTGGTAACATGGGCGTAGGGCAGGTATGGGGAGCAGCTTTCCCCCTTTAGATCTCAAATTTTATGCAGCGTCTGTCTGTCCCCCTCTTGGCCTCCAACGATATCATCCCCCCCCCCCCCCCGTTCACTGGTTGGCTACGCCCTTCCTTGGTAACGAACATGCATGAAATAACGGGTAATCCCAATATTTTAAATGCCAAAGTAAATCTGCTTCTCTGTTACCTCTTCACACTTAAACCACTGAACAATTTAGATGATATTTGGTACTATCCCCGTACCGAATTTTATTTAAGGCCTGGGAAAGGACTTACTATAGTTTTTATTAATCATCATTACCATCATCCTTGAGTTGCGGGCAGACTTCATTTATGTAAGTAGTTTAGTAGTGTAAGTGACTTTTACTGTCATCAGAAACCATAGGAAATTCTGGAAGATGCATGGCTAGCCAGGCTTAGATTTTGATAGGAAAAACTTATCAAAAAACAAGATATAGTGAGCTCCTGTACGTTAATGAAGAACCGCATGATCTTAATCATTGTACAGTCAGCAAAGCTATTTGATTGGCACCCGCATTTGTAAGCAGAGGTGCTAAACTAATAGATTTACTCACTGTTGGTACAGTCAAAAAAATAAATCTTATATTTTAGAACTCGACCTAACCTGAAAGATGATAGAATTGATTGGTAGATACAATGTGTACTTATGTTAGTAAATGGATAATAGAATACAAAGAGTATAGAGTGATGGCAGGTGGACTAAAATGTTAACGGAATGGTGGCCGCTTTCGGATGAAAGAAGCCCCTGGCGTCCGTTGGCTCGTTGGGTGGACGACATTCGGAAAATTGCGGGACACTTCTGGATGCGATTAGCTCAGGATCGGGACAAGTGGCGTACTGGAAGAGAGGCCTATGCTCAGCAGTGGGCGATAAAAGGCTGATATGATGATGATGATGATGATGAGAATACAAATATTGCATGAAATAAACAGAGAATATTCAAAGTGATAAATCTATGTACTACATAAATAAAAATAAATAAATAAATATTATAGGACATTATTTTACTACACAAATTGACTAAGTCTCACAGTAAGCTCAATAAGGCTTGTGTTGAGGGTACTTAGACAACGATATATATAATATATAAATATTTATAAATACTTAAACATCCATGACTCAGGAACAAATATCCATGCTTATCACACGAACCCTTACCAGGATTTGAACCCGGGACCATCAGCTTCGTAGGCAGGGTCACTACCCAAACCGGTCGTCAATATACAGCAACTATTACTTACTATTTTTAACACCATAAGCTCTTTCACAGAGCAATTGTAAATTCTCGAGCGTTCACATTGCGCATCATTCCGCGTACCAATTATGGTGCGACGATTTAAGCGGACTATAATACGTTATCGCCTGTGCCTTGGGCCACACAACAGACGTGCACTCGTGATTGTAAATTGGCGCGCATTTTTAATATGTCGTTGGCTTTGCTGTTATGATACTAGTCTGTGCTGTAAGAGTATCTTTGTGATATATATCGTTTCAGAGTTGGCATTTTGTCCTATCGCTATCAAAGACGATCAAAAAGTTAACTTACAGGCCAATTAGAACGTACACTGACTTCAGAATCACATCTAAATGGTGTCATTCAGTTATCGTGCATTTCACTCGTACTTGTCCGTACATGTATTGGTGCGAGCGAGACGCACGGTAACTAAATAACATCATTTAAATATCAATCTCATGATATTGTACGTTCAAATTGGCCTGTTAAATAGAACTATGATGTGTTAGACAATTTTAGATCTTATGAGCCTATGTTTTGGCTATATATTTGATAATACTTTTAGTATTTTTGAATTTAGGCCGCAATTTGTACAGTCGACGTCAAAGATATGTTTACATTTTGCACCTTTTTCTTCTTCTATGGCGGTCCCTCGTTACTGAGTATCGTGACCACTTAGTTTTGTTTCCATCGGTCTCGATCTCCCGTAACCCTCACCGCTTGATTGAGTTTGCCTGAGGTGGCCTTCTTAACTTGGTCGGACTATCTAGTCTTTCGCCTTTCGCTTTTCCGATCACCTTAGGGGGCGTCCATTAATCGCGTCATATTGTATAGGGGGGGGGAGGGGGTCAGCAAAAAATCACCAATGATCACCACAGGGGACGGGGGGGTATGGACACGTATCACGTGTATTTTTTTTTTCATCTGTGCTATACTGTATTATAGTCAATAATAATCCTTCACGTGTACTTAGGTTCATTTGTTAGAAAACTGTTCTTTAGTTATCGAAAAAAATACACGTCATATTGTATGGGGGGGGGGGGGGTCCTGAAAATATCACCAAAGATCACCATGGGGGAGGGGGGGGGGGGGGTCTAAAACAAGCCAAAAACGTATGACGCGATTAATGGACGCCCCCTTACTTATTTTTAAATACTCGAAAAAGCTTAACATACTTACTTACCTTAGACTCCGTCTGTGTATTTTGCATCCTATACTGGCACATTATATTCCCATTGGGTTTTTTCCGAACAATTGGATAATATTTGCTTCTGCTTCTAATTATGAAAATTAGTCGAAGAAAAACTCTGTAACTTCAAGGGTTTATATTGAAAACTATTTCAAGACATCATAATAATATGGGCAATACCTAATGAGTATAGTAAATAATAAGATTAATAAGTACGTCGTTCCTTTCACTACGGCCCTAACCACCGGCAGATTGAGCCCTACCCCGCTGCCGGCGGCACCCCAATCGGTTATTACAAAATGCGTTTATATAAATTTTGTATTATTTTATCTTTATATATTATTTTTATATTAATATTACAAACAACCAAATCTGAATAAGAGTTAAAATGAATAAAGGAATAATATGGGTTAAAGATTAAATAACAAAAAGCCCTATAATCTCCTGTGTTTTGGACCACATCCCATATGAATACTCGTGTATGTTTGCGATTGTAAATTCGCGCCCGTTTCTTTTACCTTGTTTGGCGTCGCTTTTATAACACTACTGGGTTAAGTTATGTACATACATCGGATTTTAGGGGGCAAAATTTTATGACAGGCAGTTGCTATATCGATAATAGTATTTTATACAAACGTGATATGATAGAGCTTTTCAGTCAAGTATCGTGTATAGACAACGAAGCTTGGTGAGTTGCCTAAGTAAGGTACGAGATTTAATTAATGAAATTTGTTAAGTATCTCAGTAGATAAAACTGTAGACATAAACGCGCCACTCCCGCCCCGCGCCCATTTAGTCTATTCTATGGGAGCACGGCGGCACGTGATTGGTAATTTTTTTTTTTGTAGTTGACTACAGCGTATCAAAATGAATGTTATAGTTGAGTGGGAGCCCATAGAAATATATTTACGCAATTATAGTTTGGTATCTCAGTTCAACCATTAACAGTCGACGAGTAGAAAAACTCAATTGTCGATGCTTCTCTCATGTACAAATGACGGTCATCTTCGTTACAATTCTTTTAAAAACGTAATACTAACTCCGTAAATATGATATTTGCAAATATCAGGAACTCAAAAAAAAAAACAATAAACATTTTAAATACCCCGTTTTTAAATGTAAGGTAAGGGTAAGGGTGGCTGTGGGGTAAGTGTAACTGGCCTGCATACCGGAGCCTGTTTATAAATTGATCAGTATTTAGTGCGAGTTCATACATCTGTCACTAAACGCAAGTAGCAACTAGCTAACTAGAGTCCGTCTAGGTTAACTTTGCATTTACCTGAATAGAACAAAATGAGGGAGTATCATTATAAACGTCATATTTTCATAGATATTAAATCATTAATGATGACATTCCTACACTTTGCCATTACAAACGCCATGCAGACTTAGATTTGTTAGACTCTATAAGAATACCGGCACTTGATTACTCTTGTTTTACGCTAGGGTTGTCACGTCGTTATAATCGGCTACTTGACAGTTTTTTTGTAAATAATGTCAATCGATCTTGATTTTCCTGAGGATCAAATGTCTACCTGGGACTCATGTCATTTAAGCTACACAAAGGTCAGAGATGAGAGTTAAAGTCTGACGCTCGCACTCGACGATTGAAACGCCTCTAACAAAATGATATTGTAATATAACGTCACATTACATTAATCTGTCCTAAACGTATGGAAGATCAAGAAAATTGTTATTTTCACCCTGGATTATTGCCTTTATGGATATAGTTGTTATACAATTTATTTTTCAATAAAATATAAGGAATCGAACGGTACCATTTTTTTAAAATTTTAAAGAAAAAAATTTTTTGCGACTTTGGAGCCTTGTGTTTTTTTATAATCTCAATATGTATTTTTAAAGTCAACTTTTTTATAATGGATGGCTTATTTCCTATCCATTTAGCTCAATTTTGTTAAAATATTCAACATGTGTCAAGAACCCAATTGTCGGTTAATCCTGTGCCTTGGGCCACACACAGTTTCTATGCGGACGCATTCGCAATTGTAAATTCGAGCTCGTATTTATTACGCCTCTTTGCGCTGCTATTAGAGTCGACATATAATAGCTAACGGGGACGCAAAATATTGACAACAGCTGTTTTTCTTACCAACATTTCCCAAGGAACCATCGCAGAGGCCGATGCAATGTAGTCTTGGAATTTGTTCAACTAGTAACAAACTACATGGTCGAAAGCATAGAGACAATGTCAGAGATTGAATAAACGAATATGCGTTTTACAGCGTTCGGGTTCAATGGGAGACTAAGGAGAAATATATATTCACCTCTTTCAAAATTACAATGTGCAAAACTACCCTCATTCAAGAATAATAAAACAAGAACATAAGTATACATTTTAAGGCTTGTAGTTACACATTCAATCTATGTTAAGTAAACACTACTATACTAAAATGTCCACACCATTCAACACTATAGTCTCACAGTCCTACTTGTTCCTTGGACTACTGGCTCCCAAGCTAGTGGTAGAGAAATGCCATTTTCCCTATTAAAGTTTGGATTTTTCTCAATATCAATAGCCTCACGCAACATTCTAGGAATGTATGTATCGCTTCTCAATCAGAGGCTTATCAAACTTTATTAAGTGAAAGTTGCATGTTTTCTGTGCCTTGTACCATACAGAAAGCGAGCGTGTGCCCGCGATTGTGAATTCGCGCTGCACCTCTTTTATTTCACCTGGTTGGGCGTCGCTAATATGATGCAATATAGAATGATAGAGCTCTATGTGGATCATGTGATGCGATTCAGAGTAAAAGGGTAATGTGTAAAAGATGGTTTTTTTTAAAGATGTTGGCTATTTATCGAGATCCACAAACATCAGATGGTCCGGACATGAAAACAGGACCTTTTTAACATACACATGGAATTTCAGAACTGTTCTAAAGAGTTCGAGCTTTGTCCTAGTTGGATTGTGCTGTGAACCATGTTTCTTGTGCCTTGGACGACATAGAAAGCGAACGTGTGCCCGCGATTGTGAATTCACGCTACACCTCGTTTATTTCGTCTAGTTGGGCGTCGCTGACATAATGCAATAGAGAATAATAGAGCTCTTTCTGGGTCATGCGATGCAATTCAGAGTAAAAGACAAATGTGTAAAATATGGAATACATTTTTTAAAGATGTCGGCGATTAATTGAGATCCCCAAACGTGAGATGGTCTGTACATGAAAACAGGACCTCTTTAAATATACACATACAATTTTTAAACTGTTCTAGAGATTTCGAGCTTTGTCCTAGTTCGATTTTGCTACAAGCCACGTTTCTTGTGCCTTGGACTACATGGAAAGCAAACGTGTGCCCGGGATTGTGAATTCACGCTGCACCTCTTTTATTTCGCCTGGTTGGGCGTCGCTAATATGATGCAATATAGAATGATAGAGCTCTATGAGGATCATGCGATGCGATTCAGAGTAGAAATGAAATGTGTAACGGATGGCACACATTTTTTAAGTTGGCGGCAGTTTTTCGAGATCCCCAAACATCAGATGGTCCGGACATAAAAACAGGACCTTTTCAAACATACACATGAAATTTCAGAACTGTTCTAGAGATTTCGAGCTTTGTCCTAGTTGGATTGTGCTATGAGCCATATTTCTTGTGCCTTGGACTACACAGAAAGCGAGCGTGTGCCCGCGATTGTGAATTCACGATGCACACCTCTTTTATTTCACTTGGTTGGGCGTCGCTAATATGATGCAATAGAGAATAATAGATATTTATGTGGGTCATGCGATGCGAATAAGAGTAAAAGACAAATTTATAAAGGATCGATTGTGCTATAAGCCATGTTTCTTGTGCCTTGGACTACACAGAAAGCGAGCGTGTACGTGTGCCCGCGATTGTGAATTCACGCTGCATCTCTTTTATTTGGCCTGGTTGGGCGTCGCTAATATGATGCAATGGAAATGGAGAATAGAGGAATGTGGGTCATACGATGCTAAGAAGACTTAAGAAAATAAGCAAAGTAATGCTTTGTTTGTGTAGTACACCCGGCTGCAAAAATAATAATAATAAATATTATACGACATTATTACACAAATTGACGAAGTCCCACAGTAAGCTCAATAAGGCTTGTGTTGAGGGTACTTAGACAACGATATATATAATATATAAATATTTATAAATACTTAAATACATAGAAAACACCCATGACTCAGGAACAAAATATCCATGCTCATCACACGAATAAATGCCCTTACCAGGATTTGAACCCGGGACCATCAGCTTCGTAGGCAGGGTCACTACCCACTAGGCCAAACCGGTCGTCCATAACAAAAAAATACATGGAATTATAGGAAAAATACATGGTAACTTGTTGAATGAAATTACCAGTCTGCGTCGGTCTGCTAGCACGTGCTGCCGTTGAAGCTCCTCGTTATGGAGCGAAATATGTCAAGAAATTTTCGACTTAAATTCGTAATAATCAGTTTCAACAAGTACATTTAATAATGGCTGTGTCTTGTTATGATAAATGTTTATTTAAGTCAAATTCAAATTCAAAATTCAAATTCAAAAATTTATTCTGCAAGTAGGCCTCAAGGGCTCTTTTACAAGTCAATACAACATTTATACTAACATCATATAGTGACATGAAAAATACATAACAACATTTATAAATACAACAGCCAATACCTGGGTAAACATTACATTATAATAATCATAAAATAAATAATTACTACAATACAATAGAGATGTATAGTCTCTATGGTTAAAAACACATTAAATCTGGAGATGTAAAAGGTCCCCAATGTCACAGTACTAATACTAATAAAATTTGGAGGTGTAAAGTCTCTCCAAGTGTCAAAATAGAATTTATACTAAATAAATAAACCACGTCTGGACTGTTAAACTTCAGTCTCATAAACTAATGCTACAGAATACATAACTAGTATGTACCAAGTCAAATATATTATACAGTATGACAGAGACGTATAGTCTCCACGGTTAATACATTAAGTTTGGAGATGTATTTGGTCCCCACGGTCTGAGAAAAATAATAATACACAATAATAATGACATTAATAAGATTTGGAGGTGTAAAGGTTCTCCAAATGTCAAAGAATAAAAAAATAAAAAATTGTATGAAATACATGTTTCACGTCAAGAGACTGTTAAGCTAACAATCTTAAAACTAGTTCTACAGAATACATAACTACTATGTATTTAATATGTCAATGTCATCATCAAAATAACTAAAACATAACAAACATTTATATATACCCACAACACAAGCCTTCTTGAGCTTACTGTGGGGCTTAGTCAATATATTTAAGAATGTCCTATTATATTTATTTATTTACCTTCATTTCCGACTTTTCAGTGCAGGTTTTATATCATCTCTCTCTATTCTTTTCTTCTATTCTTATTCTCCCTCATCCTCATCACCGAGGATCGTGACCACTTCGTTTTGCAGCTGTTATGATTTGTCTCCATCGGTCTTGATCTCCCGTAACCCTCACCGCTTGATGCAATTTGCCTGAGGTAGACTTTTCACTGCCAATGCTACCACCTTCTTTGAGACAGTATCAACCAGTGGATACCTAAAATATAAATTAAAGAAAACTATGACTCTCGGACGGAGAACCTACTGATAGGTAGGAAGATGTGTGTCGTTATAATATATTGTGGTGTATAAATAAATATATAACCGAAATATATTTATTTATACACCGCGTTTTTTTTATTTCCGTTAATTTCAAGGGTGCATTTCTGAGCTTAAATTAAGTAACTTTCTCAAAGACACCGATATTCTAATTAACTTCAATTCGGAGATAATCAATAATTTATTTTTTATCATATAAGGCCCTTACGAGCGTATAGACTTGCCTTAAGGCCTGTTTACATATTGATTAGTTTACCGAGTGTATACCTACATTTATTACTAAACGTAGTACTATCTCGGACGATTGATGTTCGAAATGAGATTGATATGTCTCAGTTTTCAATTGTTTGATGGAACTAAATGTAATGCCCGTGTTACAAAAACGCTATATGCTACATTTAATTACTTTTTTATTTTTTTTTATTAACTATGTCATTCAGTTGCCCATACGTACAGTCAACCAATTTGAATCCTAGGCCACTATAGAACCTTGTCGCTTTAACTACTCTATACTTACATGACATGCATCACTCAATAAACACTGTCGTAGGATGGTGGGCAAGAGATGGGGACTTGCTCCTCACATCATACTGTGGCTATACAAAATGGTAATAATGCCAATGATCAGCTATGGCTCGGTCGTATGGTGGCCCCGCACCCAGCTAACCACGGTAATAGACAAACTAAATAAACACAAAGACTAGCATGTGTGGCTGCGACGGGCTGTATGAGAACTACTCCGACTGCGGCGCTAGAAATAATGCTAGGACTCCTACCATTACACATATATATACAAAAAGAAGCGGCTGCCACGGCTCTTCGGTTGAAAAAGCTAAACCTATGGACATCCTTCAGCTCATCGCACAAGAAGATCTATGAAAATATGATCTCAAAACTACCCATGCTGGCGGCGCCCATCGACAAAACACCAAAAACTATGATCTTCTGGAAAGAATACGCCATATCATTAACAGAGGATCCTAAAGAAGGACTAGACCAAACAAACCTAAGAATATTCACAGACGGCTCAAAAACACTTGAAGGGACAGGATGTGGTGTCTTCTCGGAAGACCTGAACATACACATCTCAAAACCCCTGGGAGAACATAACACGGTATTCCAAGCTGAATGTGTGGGAATAATAGAAGCTTGCAATGCTATAACAAGACGACAGGTGAAACACGAAAATATACTAATACTGTCAGACAGTAAATCAGTACTACAAGCGCTATGCAGCGACAAAATTAACTCAGAGCTCATACTCGAATGTCATCGAAGCCTCACGGAAGTGAGCAAAGAAGGCAACAAAGTAACAATTCAATGGATAAAGGGGCATAGTGGATCAAGAGGAAACGATGCAGCGGACGAACTGGCCAGGAAAGGCTCAGAAACGACGGCATATGGACCCGAGCCCATCATACCCCTACCAATATCCTATATACACAACCAGCTAGACCTACATCACAGACAACTGCACAATAAATACTGGAATGAAATGGACACATGCAGGCAGACCAAGGATTTTCTACCGGAACTGAACCACAAACTCACCAAAATACTACTGAAAACACCTCGACACCAACTACGTAAAATAGTAGGATTAATTACAGGACATAACACACTTAACAAACACCTACACAATATGGGTAAAACAGACAGCCCCATGTGCAGAGCGTGCATGGAAGAAGAAGAAACAACAAAACATATTCTCCTAGACTGCAAACAGGTAGAAGTATACAGGAACAAATACCTAGGGAATCCGTGCACACTAGGAGAGGCAATTAGCAGCCTGAAAACTTTGCTAGGCTTCGTGGAGGAGCTGGGGTGGTTAGAGTAGCGCTACCTCGTTTCACGCAAAATAGGCACAATGGTTGTCGAGTTGCGGAAAATGCCCAGAAGCACTAACTAACTAACTAACTAAACACTGTCGTAGAAGTCATTATGACATGGTTCTATAGTGGCCTAGGAATCAAATTGGTTGACCGTACTTACCGATACCCCAGAGTTCGGAATTCCATAAAATACGGTGTATATAGTTTATAGTGTGTAATGATATAAATCACTTTAGGTATAGTTTTTAATTACTCTTTTAGGTATAGGTTAACTAGAAGAGATTCCTCTTAAGGATAATTAGCCTTTGTGCTACACAATTTATGTTCTATCTGACGTAAATTTTTTTTCTCCTAAAATAAAGTGTTTACTTGCTTACTTACAATGAACTTCAAAAACCGAATATCTAACACCAATGACCTAGATTAATAACAACCCAACGACAAATTTCACGCAAGTCAAAAAGCGAACTTTTTCATTAACGACGTTAACAAGGACAAACGAAAACGATTAAAGTCCAAGTGAAAAACAAAACGGATCCTTTGCTCGCAATAACTGGAGATCAAAGTCGACGTAGGCCGGGAGCTGAACTTTGAATAAATTACTTGTAAGATTTTTCAATAACGGATTTTCAATTAGAGTGCCGCAACTATTTTTTTCTGTGATTTCCATCCAGGGGACAATTAGTAGGATGGTTTGATAGAAACAAATATTATACTATGTTCTTTTTAACATCTTCAGTAGATAGACAATTCCGTGAAGAGCTTATATGCACGGAAAAGGCATGCACTGAAAGAAATGTTTGCATAACTGTAACAAACATTTTGGTTACTGTTTACACAAAAATTGGGACTTGCGAACTATGTGTTATATGTTACAAAACCGTGTTTGGCTATCAGTGTTCAGTGGCTGGGTATACACTACAAAATAAGTTTTGTAAATTTATGCAAAGTTTATTTTCTTATAACCGTAGTTTAGTTATTTAGTAAAGTTACAAAACCAGTTCGGCTATTTTTTTTTTTCAGTGTGTTTCGTTAATTAAAATACCTTATATTCAAGTTTTAAGAACGACCCAAGAGACTGTAACCATGCCAAAGACTGTTTAAAAAACACTTAATTCACCCATGACTTGTGTTGTTAATATACCTACTCTAAAGCTAAATCTATGATAAACGCTAAATCTACACATACATCATTTCATTCCGCAATTTCTAGCAAAAAGAAGTAATAATATTGCTAGTAATTAAAAAAAACATTATTGTATCTATTAATCAATGCCTTCTGAAAGCATTCTTCAAAAATATCACTATATTACATATTTGACGCAGCCATCTAGTTTAGCTAGCCAGATAATTAGTCACCTAGGCGGATAGAAAATCACTCAACGTTTAATAACTTGGCGTATTGAAAGACATCTCTTTGAAAACATCTGGTTCACTCAGCCAAGTGATTTCAATGTAATCTAAAAAACTTAAAGAAATGAAATAACATAAAAGAAAATAAATAAATTAACAATCAAATACTAACCTAACCTAAGCGAACTTCAAATTCATTAATGTCTAAATTAACTAAATGACTACACGACTTAAAATTGTGTAAAAATTCAAAATTCTAATATTCCAAAATTTATTGTACAAGGCCTACTTGTACAAGGGCTATTTTACAAGTCAATACAACATTTATAGTAACATCATATCGAGGGCTTCAGGCCAAAGGGGCGTATACGCAAAAATGCCATTTTTCGTTTTTAACGGCATCGTATTCGTCTTGTAACAATACGTAAGCACAATTTTTTTCATAATTTTATCATAACTATTAGTTAATTAAATCATTAAAAAATCGTTTGGCGTATAACTGACAGTCATCATTTTAATGTCGTTCCAAAAAGGCGTACTGAAGGCGTATAAGTGATATTTTCATTCAATCCCCAATATTCATCGGAGTATAAAGGCGTACGTACATACTTCTCTCACGTGACAGTGCGAACCACGAAATAGTGTCACGCTATATAGGCGTACATACATACGACCATAAACTTTTACCAACTATCCTCAAAGTGCGTCGCGGCAAAGAGGCGTATGAACATACGACCGTACAAAAATTACGTTGGCCTTCAAATAATACCGGGCCAAAGGGGCGCGGAGACAGCGTCCTTGATTGCCGCATATTGCTATCCCTTTCTGTCAAGCGGGTAAGCGCACTAGGGCCGCCTGTCTCTCAGTCAGTGTCTAGTGCATTACAGTATGATGTGCATCTCGTGCGAATAATAACAATGAAGTGGAGCGCTCTGATGCTGATGGCTCTGCTCTGGTCATTTAAGAATGACGTGGGCGGCTGTCTCCTCTGCCTCCATGTACGCTCTGCAGATGGGGCTATCTGTAGCACGTAGGGTTAGTAGGTGTTTGTTTATTGGGGCGTCGCCGGTTATGGCCCCAGTCAAAAGCCGGAGCTGTGGCCTCTTCAGCTGTCTCAGCCTCCTCGACAAACCGGGGTCGATTGTCGGGAGGGCTTCCTTCGCCTGCCTGCACGTGCCTAGGTTAGACCAGTACTGTTGGTGTTTTACCTTGGTGTTGTGTCGCAGCATGTTCCGGAGCCAGGCATAAGGCAGAGGTATTATTGACTCCGGTCCTGCCATCCTCAGTTTCGAACCTCCTCTCGCCAATATGTCGGCCGCATCGTTCCATTCGCATTGATCCACTGCAGAGTTACGCTGGTGGTGGTGCTCACCTCTGACAGAGCTTTGTGGCATTCGTAGATTAGCCCTGAGGTCAAAGTATAACTTTGCAGAGCTTGTAGTACTGACCGACTATCAGAGAGTATGCGGATGGGGTAGTCCAATACTTTCCTTGAGGCGATTGCGTGTGCTGCCATTATGATGCCCATATATTATGCCTGGAAGACTGTGTTGTGGGCACCTAGTGGTGTTGAGATATGTATGTTTAGGTCCTCTGAGAATACTCCAGCGCCATTGCCTGACCTTGTCTTTGTTCCATCCGTGAAGATTCTCAGCTCTCTTGGGTTGAGCCCTTCACGAGGTTCTTCTTGTAACTGTATCTTGTATTTCTTGTCGAAGACGAATTGTCTGGGTATCCTGTCAGTCACCGCTTCTATTAGCGGTTCCTTACCTATCGCCTCGTAGAGGATCTCGGTGTGTGGTACCCTAGGTGGTCTCCAGAGATTAGATTTTTTGAGACGTACCGCCGTAGCCTAGCGCTTCCTGTTGTATAAAGAGGTGCAGCGGCGGCAGGCCCAGTAAGGCTTCCAGGGCCGCGGTTTGTATTGTCCTCATGCAGCCCGTGGTCGCCATACAGGCCAACCTCTGGAGTCGTTGTAGTTTAGCTTCAACTATGGCCACGCACCAAACTACCTTAGCTTATTATTGGTCGTATGGCTGCCTGGTAAAGCCATAGAGCTATCTTTGGGGTTAGCCCCTAGGTTCTACCCACCATTTTACGACATTGCCAGAATACGACTGTGGATTTGTCAATTTTGCCGTTTAGGTGATTGCTTCAATTCAATTTGCTGTCAAGTATTACCCCTTAATACTTTACCTCAGCAGATAGTTGGAGTTCAGTGTCGAACAGTTTGGGAAGGCGGAAGTTTCCCAAGTTGCGTTTGTTGGTGAACATAACCAGCTCAGTTTTGTTAGGATTGACTGAGAGTTCGTTGTTACAATCATTTGCAGTTGCATGATTGCCGCTCGTCAGTATCACTGTCGTCAGCATAGCCGATTGTGTAATAGTGATTATTGTTTAGTGTGATGATCAGGTCATTTACCACAAGGTTCTATAGTAGTAGTGGCGATAGGACTCCTCCTTGGGGGCATCCTTTTGCTATTAATGCCTGCTGTGTTTCGCCCGTCCCGAGTTTGATGGTTCATTGGCTCAACATGTTGTTTATCCATTCTGTCATAACTGCATTCGCGCCATGTCTTACCAGTGCTGCTGTAATGCTGCTGACCAGGTTCAGCCTGTCGAAAGCCCCTTCTATATCTAAGAAGGTTCCTAAGCACATGGATCTGTTTTTGATCGCCACCTCAATTTTACTTACTACTGCATGAAGTGCTGATTCTGTAGATTTGCCAGGTTTGTAGGCATGTTAGTTTGGATGCAAGGGCACATGAATTAGCACCCTCTCTCTAAGGTACCTGTCACACAACTTCTCTAATGTTTTCAACATGAAAGAGGTCAGGCTGATGGGCCTGAAGGATTTGGGGTCCGAGTAGTCGCTTTTACCTGGTTTCGGTATGAAGATAAGGTCAAGACCTCCCTCCATTGCTTCGGCACGTACCTATGAGCCAGACAGGCGCGCAGAACGATGGTCAGCTTCAGAGTGAGATGCTTCCCGCCCCATTTAAGAAGCGCAGGGAAGATCCCATCCATTCGTGGAGATTTGAATGAGTCAAAGCTGTTTAAGGCCCACTGCGTGTGCTGCGGGCTGATTACCTCATATGTCTGTAGCCACTCGTCCTCCGTCGGGGTGGTTGTAATTCTTAAGTGTAACATTCCTCTGTTATAATTTGATGGAGACGTAAGTGGGTTAAGTTGTTAGCTAAACTACTTTTAGGTTTATTAGTAGAGAAGGTTTAATATTGTTTCTTTTTATGAAATGACGATAAATGATGTCGTATTTATTTGTTTAGAAGTTTTGAATAATATTTTATTGTTTAAGATAGTTATAATTTTGTTACCAGTGGTACCATTAAAGAAGGAGTAATGTTTATTGTATAAATACAAGTTTTGATACGTTTTAACCTTTTGTTCTAGTTAATGCACTCTAAATTTAATCGTTTGATTGTTTCTTGACTGTTTTTTTAGTAAAGCTTTCATTGTGTTGTCTTAGCAATTTCTATGCATGCTTTACTACCGATTTCAATTCTTTTCTTTTGAGTGACTACCATTTACCTAATACTATCACAAATAGTAAAAATGTTCTTATTGGAATTCAGTTAAGTCAGTTTTCTTAAGTAAGCCCACACGTTTTAACGCTAACTCCCACCGAACGGCTAAACGACTGCTATTATAGGCAAAAATCCGAGTAAGCGGCGTGATTGTCTTTTGAAACACTTCTTCTTATCGTGTGGGTTGTAAGATTCTTCTTCTTCTTCTTCAGGTACCATATCCTCAACGGATGTCGGCTACCACAGTCCGGAACTCTTCTCTATTTGCAGTCTTTCTGCCCAGCGAGGCAGCGTCCATTCCCGTCCAACTCCTAAGGTTATCCATCCATGTAGTTTTTCTTTTCCCTCTGCTTCTTTTCCCTTCGATTTTTCCCTCTATTATCACCAACGACTTTACACCGTGCCTTCCGAAGCACAGAATCATCTTACTTTTCGGACAATCAGGTGATTCAGCCTGCAATGTCCTAGCCAAACCGGGAATAGTCTCACAAAGTCACAAAGCGACTTTTGCTTGACAGTGTCCCCACCGGGATTAGAACCCAGAACCTCCGAATCGAGAGACAACCGCTCTAACCACTAGACCACGGAGGCTATTGAAACACTGAAATGCTCAAAGTGGCAATTCAAAACAGTTAATTACCCCATCGGTAACCAGCTCGAGTCGACATTGCTTAATCTCGTGGACTGTTGTGACACTATCAAAACCATCAGGAATCATTTTAATGGTAAAATCTAGATGAACTAATGAATATTTACTCAAAATATAATTTGGCGCCCTATTATACGACCACAAATAAAGGATACTTACACGGTAGATTCGTCAGCCCAGACGGGCGTATAAAAATCAGAAAAAATAGAAGAAACTACACAATGATGACTAAATTACTGTAAAATTAAAGTATTTCGAATTATTAACAGTATTTCCACCTTTAATGATTAAATTATCGAATAGAAAAAAAATATGAATTATACGACCATAAATCTCAAGTATTTTTCAAAAAATTTCAACCTAAATGTCGGAAATTATTGTCGTGGTAAAGAGGCGTAACTACATAATTACTGCTTTTTAGAATAAATAGAACGAAACTAGGCATGACACATGAAAAAGATAGTAATTTAAATACTCTATGCAAAATTGTAGAACAATCGGTACATTGTAACAAAAGTTATTCAGTTTTTTGTGTCTCCTGAAAAGTAGGGTTCTTGCTTATACGCCCCTTTAGCATGAAGCCCTCGATTATAGTGACATGAAAAATAGATAAAAACATTTATAAATACAACCGCCAATACCTGGGTAAACATTACATTATAATAATCTTAAAATAAATATTTACCACAATAAAACAGAGATGTATAGTCTATATGGTTAAAAATACATTAAATCTGGGGATGTAAAAGGTCCCCAATGTCAGAGTACTAATACAAATAAAATGGTGTGAAGTTGGAGGTGAGAGGAGTTGTTGGAAATTTATACTTAATAAATCAATCGCGTATAGATTGTTAAGCTAGCAGTCTCATAAACTAATGCTACAGATTATATAACTAGTATGCCATCCAAAGTCAAGTATATGAAACAATATTACAGAGACGTATAGTTTCCACGGTTAATACATTAAGTTAGGAGATGTATAAGGTCCCCACGGTGTATTTTTTCTAGTCAAACATTGTAAACGGCATTTATACAACTAACAAATAACATATTTTTTTCCTTGCGATCTCACTGCCTAGAAGAAAAGTCGGCAGCATTAATTATTGTGTAGCAGGAAAAAGTTGAAGAGCCGAGGGAAGCTGGGCTCTGTCGCTATTGTTTTGTTTATGGAAAATTAGTTTGACATTACGACTAGCAGGAAAACGAGACATGATGGAGTACGTGGACCTATTTTAGGGGATGAAGTAAAATATTATCGATCCGAAACGGTGGTACCTAATGGAATATATATTTGGTCTGACGAGCGAAGTAGACTGATATATTTTACATGTACCTACTTGTTTCTTAGTGCGCGTGCATGATACAAAATCGTTAAAGTCTATTTAATAATTAAAGTCTCACCACATTACGAGTATATTTGGCCATAGTGTCGCTACAAGCAGCTGACTTATCAGGCAGTTGAATCTTTCTGCTTTGCCTAAAGGTTGACTGGTAGAGAATACCTCATGGCATTAGGTTCGCCTTTTGTACTGTAAGGTTTTATTTTGTGCAATCATATTTAACCCCCTTATTCATAAACGTGTACTAAAGTTACGATGCCGCTGATCATCGTTTGTCCCTTTCCGACGTATTGGTATGATGGAAAGGGACAAACGATGATCAGCTGCATCGTAACTTTAGTACACGTTTATGAATAAGGGGGTAAATAAATAAATAAAGGGGCCCACTGGTCACCAGTTCGCCGGACGATATGGGCCTGTTAGTTATTCGCAAAAGCTGACTATCGCGGTTAACTGGCAGACCGGTATCGTCCGGCGAACTGGTATCCAGTGGGCCCCTTATGACACATTATAGTCAAATAAAATGACAGTAGCGGCCATGACAACGACTAATTTTAGTACATTGTTTATTAAAAAGCTACGCAGTCCTTTTTCTTTTTTATTTATGTCAAAATGTTTTATAGTATTAAAAATATTTTTTTTCATCACATTTGCTCGTAAACGGTGTTATTGTATGCCAGGATCAGTATCCTGCCATCTCAGTAGATGGAATGAGCTATATTATGCCACGGGCGTAATAGTTTTTTTTTATTTCATTTCGCCTATGGGCATACTGGGCACGTTTTTATCGAGTAGGCATAAATGAGGTTTACTTTTAAAATACTGACGTTTATTTTTATTTTTTGTATGTTTATAAATATTAAATTTGATTTATTTAATAGCCGTTTTAAATAATTTTACACCATTTTTAATCGTGGCTGATTGCCGGATAGGTCTGTGCCTTCGATGCCTAACCTGTCAGAAATGGAAATATGGCGGCCAAATGTTTAAAATGTCACCATATTTAAGAATTATATTGCTTAATTTTTTTTTCTTCACAAGTGTGATTTCACAAGACAATTAAAAACTCGTGCTATTTTTTTTTTTTAATTTATTGAATAAAAAAACAATTTACAGTCTAGAATTTAATACAAGACCCATCGTAGGCAAAACCTTGAGGAGGTTTGTGTGCCGATGGGGAGTTCAGAGAACAATACATATATTAATGTCTTATGACTAATTTAAAAAAAATAAAACATTGTAGGATTCTTAGTATAAGTAGCTTGTGTCGTTTGATGTCAATAAGTGCATTTTAATTACTTTTTTTTTATATTTAATTAAGCCTCGCCTTCGGCTTCGGGCTTAAAAGTAACACTTAAATTCTTGTTTACCGCCCTTTTTGCCATTGTGTTGTGAGATCGGTTATAATCGGGTCAGAGGTGTAGCTTTATTTGACGTTCATAAGCGTATTGTAATATACCTACTTGAATAATAAACTATCTATATCTTTATTGCAAACATTTTCTTTATGTTCACATCGGTGAACTTCGATGACATTCAATAACTGTCGTCAAAGAGTCTCCTTGCCGCTAAAATAAATTAACTACCATTGAACTTTACAGAAACTCAAGGAGGTCAAATAAAATCTTATCAAGATATATTATTACATTTTAACAGTTTTGAATTATTTATTCGATGTTTATTTTTCAAAGACCAGTACCCCTAGTGTAAATAAATTCGATTTCGAAACGAGACGTACGCGTTTGCGTTTAGTCTCATTTTGTATTGGATTTAGAAAGAGCGCGCCAAGCGGGACGTTTTGGAAACTCAAAATCCTATACAAAATGAGACTTAACGCAAACGCGTTCGTCACGTTATGATGTCGATCAAATTTACACTAGGGGTACTGATCTCCTTTCAGATTTATGGAATTTCCATATTTTTACTTAGATGTTTTGAATACTTATTTATATTTATACTGATTCAGTGAGTGGCATCACTAATAGAAAATTAATTTCTGTGAAATCTTTCGTCGTAAAATTTTTGTTTTTCCTCTAAACGCCTTTTCAAATAATATTTATCTGTGTTTTGTCGGATTCCTAGAAAAAGTAGGTTCTTTGGAGGTCCATTAATTAAGTTCAGCGTTGATAAAATACAAATTGATGTTTAATCTTTATCAACAGTATCAACTATGACACAAAACATTTAATCAACTAAATTTGAAGTCTGGGATGTCTTTTCAGTTTTATGTTTTTGAGGTTTCACAGCGTAGACATATTAGATATCATAATGATCCAAAATAAAAGTTAAATGTGTACTGTGTGGAGGTTTTACGTTAACATGAATTCTTTCCCCAATTTCTCTTTTTCTCTTTCGTTTTAACTTTTTTTTCGTTAGAAATCTAGACGTTTTAAGTATACTGTCGTGTTCATGTTTTTTTGCATGTAGTCAAAAGTATGAATAGGTTTAGGTTTTTGACGACCGGTTTGGCCTAGTGGGTAGTGACTCTGCCTACGAAGCTGATGGTCCTGGGTTCAAATCCAAGTAAGGGCATTTATTCGTGTGATCAACATGGATATTTGTTCCTGAGTGATATGGGTGTTTTCTATGTATTTAAGTATTTATAAATATTTATATATTATATATATCGTTGTCTAAGTACCCTCAACACAAGCCTTATTGAGCTTACTGTGGGACTTAGGCAATTTGTGTAATAATGTCCTATAATATCGCACTCGAACTGTCAAAAAGTTATCAGATCTCAAGCCCTCTGCAAGAGTAGTCTGTGCTGTCAAAATCGTTGCAGAGTTATCTTGGTTTAACTCTAGTGCCAAGCGATGCCGCTTGGCTCGTCACTACCGTGTCTAGATGAGTTGTTGAAAATGAGTCATTTAAAGATATTTTTGATCACATTTCCCCTGCCTACTTTTTTGTTCACAACATTTTAATTTGCTGGGTTGAAAATTTTACATAATTTTCCTTTCGCAATTTTCCGGGAAACATTTAGTAAATATGCTGTCTTTGAACCGTTTTAACTTTTTGTTTGGTAAATTAAATTTGAATGTTGATACCTTATTATGTTTACGTTTGTGGTCATGAATTATTTTATTCTTTCAGAAAGTAAAAAATATCGAGCCGATTTTGTTATAACGTGTCAATCGTCAGCTTTCTAGCCTAGTCGCTAGTGACTCTGCCTACGAACAGGTCCCGGGTACTAATCCTGGTGAAGGCATTTATTTGTGTTTCATTTTCCACTTAATTACATTCAGATGTAGAGAATTTCCCGCCGATTACGCCGCATTAATCTTACAAATTTCGGCTTAGCCCGGAAAAGCCTAAATCCATAATTAATAAGGTTGCCCTCATCGAAATCGATAGAGGATTGGGGTATTAAAACAGTATTTATAGCTCTTATATAAGCCATAGTCTGATTATGTAAATAACCAATCGAATGTGTTCACGCACACATGCACATATACAATTCACGCCTCTGATTGGTCAGTGAGCGCTTGACGTGTTCACGATACACACGTGCATAAATTACGTGCTTCATGTGATGGATACAATAGAGTATTCTCCTAATAGTCAAATCAGTTTCTTTTTTTAGAACTGTCAAAACGATTTGCTAATATGACATTTATTATGAAAACTAATATAGTGACGTCACGGTTAACTCACCTAGTTTTTATATTGCTATGCTATTTATTAAAAGAAATTGTGTTTAAAAATAACGAGGGTGGGAGAGGGTTAGGGTCGGCAACGCGCATGTAACTCCTCTGAAGTTGCAGGCGTACATAGGCTACGGATACTGCTTACCATCAGGCAGGCCGTATGCTTGTTTGCCACCGACGTAGTATAAAAAAAAACTGCTATGTTTTTTTTTTATTATATGGTGCTTTATTTCGTGCATGCTGTGAAATAATGTATTTTAAATGCAAAAACATCCCTTACATCGTGATGTTATTGTATATTTATTAGTGTAATGTAATTATTAATACAGTATAAACTTTGTGACTGAAATATATTTAAACATTTGAGAAAAAATAACCATTTACAAGTATTTTTAAGGCCTGTCTTTTTTTTTTAATACTACGTCGGTGGCAAACAAGCATACGGCCTGCCTGATGGTAAGTAGTCTCCGTAGCCTATGTACACCTGCAACTCCAGAGCAGTTACATGCGCGTTGCCGACCCTAACCCCACCCCCCTCGTTGAGCTCTGGCAACCTTACTCACCGGCAGGAACACAACACTATGAGTAGGGTCTAGTGTTATTTGGCTGCGATTTTCTGTAAGGTGGAGGTACTTCCCCAGTTGGGCTCTGCTCTAGATCTGGAATGACATCTGCTGTGCTGTGCCCTACCACACAAGGCGAGATGACATTCACATTGCCCATACCTCTCTTTTGGACGTAGTTTAAGGACGTACCCGGGTCCACAAGTCTTAACTATTATCAGACGTAGAAGTAATTGTGGCAAATTAAAGTGATTGACAAAATTAAATACGACATATATTATGTCTGTTATCGACGTTACCTTATCGTTATAGATATTTTTAACATTGTGTAAAAAGATAGCTACCGCGAAATACACAACACGTTAGATATTTTCTTTAATACACCCAATATACCCATTGGTAGTTTTCTATTTTTTTGACAGTGTATTCTTTAATTATTAATCTATGACTGACTTATCGATAGCATATTTGTCAGTAAGAAACCTTAAATTACAAATAGAGCCTAACAATCAACTGCGAACAGCAGCCAAGTGTTCCTCACTCCGAGATTAAAGAACACTGATTTATAAGAAATTGGATACAACAAATGCGAGAAACAAACGGAATGAACGGGAACTCGTCTTTTGTTTTTTTTTTTCGATTTTATTACGTGATACGGTGTTTGAGATGTTTATGAGTTGTTTTCTGTTGAACTTCAGAGTAATATAGGGCAGGTGAAAGAGAACTTGAAGGATTTTTAGTGGCACTTAAAAAAAGATGCTGGTGTTATTTATACACCGTGTTTTTATTAAATTCCGTCCCGGGGTATGGGTAGGTACGTTTAAGGAAACTAAATGGTACAGTTAAAATTCAAAAAAAAAAATTTTTTTTTTAATTTTTAATTTTTTTTTATTTTTGTAAAAGTTATTAAATGTTGCTTATAGCGTTGTTGTAACACGGGCATTACATTTAATTCAACCAAACAATTGAAAACTGTGACATATCAATGTCATTTTGAACATCGTTCGTTCGAGATAGTAGTTACGTTTAGTAGTAAATATACACACTCGTATTAAACACTAATCAATATGTGAATAGGCCCTAAAGCAAGTGTATACGCTCGTAAGGGCCTTATAAGATAAAAATAAGTTATTCATTAAATCCGAAATAAAGTTAATTAAAATACCGGTGTCTTTGAGAAAGTCACTTAATTTAAGCTCAGGAATGCATCCTCGAAATTAACGGAAACAAAAAAAACACGGTGTAAATTTCAGGAATGCTTTTTTTAAACCGTTTATTTTTGTATGATTTTCATAGAGAAACAAGCCTTTGAAAATAGAAATAATTCAGTAAAACAGATATGTTACATTCAAGCTGTTAGCATAGTAAGGGCGGGTTGCATCGTTAATCAATTTTAAACGTGGTGATGTTTTGACTATTTTAAATTTACAATTTTGCACCCCATCATTATCTTTATACCTCATAGCATATAGGCATGGAGGGTGCGATGCTCGGGATCGCCCTACGAGACCAGAAACGTAACGATTAGATCCGAAGCAAGACCAAAGTTAGAGACATCATGGCCGTCATGGCGGAGAGAAAGTAGACATGGGCGAGCCACATTGCAAGAATGGACTAGAGTCGCTGAACAAGACGAGTCCTTGAATGGAGTCCCAGAGAGGAAACCCAAGGAAGCGGTAGACCACCGCAGCGCTGGGTGGACGTCATCTGATGACACGGAGCTTGGGAATAGATGAATCGGGCACAAGATCGACAGGAGTAGAAGAAGAGGGAAGAGCCCTACATCCAAGATTGGATCACCAAAAGGCTACCATGATGATGTAGGTAGATGATGATTTTTATAATTGTGTGTTATTCCATCGCCGCATTGTAAATGGCGGCGCTCAAAACCGGTTAAACTCATCATCATCATCATGTTCGATACAGTTTCCATTGAATGTCTTTATCAAGCTTATAGTTTTTGACTCATGGTTGAAAATTTTATCTAAAAATATTTTTTAAGCATTTTAAAGACCTTTATTAAATTAAAGGTACCCAAATTATTATTATTTTATTTTACTACTTTGTCAGCATGATTGATTTGTATATCTAGCTGACGATTACGGAGAAAAGCCTCGGACAGACAAACCGACGGACATGGCAAAACTATATGACTACGGAACCTAGAAAGGTGAACCTCAGAAAGGTGTGCAGAGAAATGCACTTCCCGCGATAAACCGGGCGCAAATGATGATGTGTAAAGCAACCCTTTTTGCTTTCCGTAAGCCCGGCTCCATGCATACATAACGACGTCATAATTTCCGACACGTAAACCAACAGACCAGCAGTCCTAACCATACATGTACCTTATGTCTTTATAATAAGGTTTAGAACAGGTTAACAGTGTTCGAGATGGTACACTGGCTACTTTTTTGTTACTCTCTGCTAATCTGTGAAAGCGTGAACGATGTTTAACGGTCTTTTGTGCACCCGTAAATCTAGGAGGCATTCGGAGTTTAGAAATTCGAATTTATATTACTTGCAGCCAAGAAACATCAAACGGGATAATGGTTCTCGGCTCTTACTAATAGGTTGTACAAACAAAGTAGGACGAAGCACAATATCTCTAGAACATTCCAAAAATTTGATGTAGTTAATAAAATGTCCTATTTTTACCTTGACCTTGAGGACTCGCCGCCATCTTAGAAAATATGATATATCAATCGAAGCCATGTCAAGTTTCATGTTTTCTGCCGGTGGGACCCATTTTTTTTTATACTAGGTCGGTGGCAAACAAGCATACGGCCCGCCTGATGGTAAGCAGTCTCCGTAGCCTATGTACGCCTGCAACTCCAGAGGAGTTACATGCGCGTTGCCGACCCTAAACCCGCCCCCTCCCCTCCCCTCGTAGAGCTCTGGCAACCTTACTCACCGGCAGGAACACAACACTATGAATAAAAAAAACTACGAACTATGAGTAAAAGGTAGTTAGGGAGCTTCTTTATTTATGCAGGTTATTCTCTTAAAAATAGCTCTTACGTTGTATTTTTTTAAAAGCAGCTCTTGAACTACCACACTCCCCAATCACACCGAGAAAGAATACAAAAATAGCTTAGTCTTTGAAGGATACATTTCGCACCCCAACGTCATGGCGTAGGTGGCCTCTAGTTTGACTGTAACAACAAATACTAAAAAGTACGGAACCCTCGGTGGGCGAGTTCCAATCGCATTTGTCCTGTTTTTTTTTTAATAATGGTACAGTCGCTATCAGATATATCGCAGCGGCCAAAGTGCTCAAAATAATCTGAACAAGCAATGCAATGTCTTGACAATAGCAGCGTGCTCAGATATTTGTGAGCACCTCGCCCGCTCCGATATGTCTGAGGGAGACTGTATGGGCCAAACACACCTGTGCACTGAAAGTAATCAATTTAGAATTTTGAATGTTCAAATATAGCCTCTATTTTCTGGCCCAGATTGACCCAAGTTTACAGACACTCCGCTATTCTGACGATTGGTTGGATTGGACCAAAAAAAGTACAGAATACGAGTTTGTGATTCTGTTTGTTAGCCATTTTTTTGAAATATCGGTGTTACTGCTGTTGAACGAGCAGCTTTTGAACAGAGACCCTAGTGTAAATTTATTCGATAGCGAAACGCGACGTACGCGTTTGCGTTAGGTCTCATTTTGTATGAGATTTAAAAACAGCGCGCCAAGCGGGACGTTTTGGAAACTCAAAATCCTATACAAAATGAGACTTAAGGCAAACGCGTAGGTCACGTTTCGCTATCGAATAAATTTACACTAGAGGTACAGATTTCATGCCACCTAGTTATTAAACAAGCTTTGATTTAAATTACGATGTATGTAATGCGTTTCTTCGTTAACACATTCACTGCCACCGACGCATATATGCGTTCACCGTCGTCATACAAGTTTGTTCCTAGGCCACGCCCCCTGGCAGTGAATGCGTTAATTTTTCAAGTTACGTTTATTATTATTATTCGATTGCATTTTAAATACATATGCAAGATGGGTGTAAAAAATGGGTGTAAAGTAAAAAATGTCTTGCCTTCATTGGCCCGAAAGTTTATAATAAGATCCCTACGGCAATTAAGCAGTCCTGAGTTACGCTTCATTTGTACGACAAATGAAAACAAAGCTAGTTAAAGACGCTTTGTACACCATCGACGAATTTTTCTTGTAACTGTAAGTGTATAAACAATAATTGGAAATGCAGCATAAATTATAACCTGGAAAAGTAAATAAACCTATGCTCGGGGCCGTATCCGGAACGCCCTAATTGCGGCAAAATTATGAAATCTATTAGATACATGTAACCTGTAAATATATAGTGACGTATAAGATGTAAATTTTATGAATAAAAAATTGAATTTAATTGAATTGAATTGGTGACAACGAACCATCGAGCAGATCTGATGATGGACACATAAGGCGGCCATAATAATGCATTGTATTATGTTTTTAACTGCAAATAAATAATGATTGATTGATTGATAGGGACTCTGTGATAAAACAACGCAACGCAATTGCGTTTGTGTTTAGAATTGTTTCGATGAGTATGTATTAGTTGTCTACTAAAAGAAAAGTACAGTCAGCGTTGCTTGTATCATCAATGAAATTTTTGACAAAAAACTTATCAACTATAGCCAGTCAAACAACTTTGGCAGTAGAAAAAGGCGCATAATTCAAATTTTCTACAGAACAATAAACCTTCGTGCCAAAATTTTTGAATTTTTTCGCTTTTTTTTTCTAAATATAAGAAGCTCAATTTATTTATGGTTTATGCTTCGAGCAACACCGGCTTGCGACACGTCGGAAGCCGGTGCGATATCTCACTGTACAAGTTGTTCTGCCATTTTTTGCGGGGGAAACGCGCACACAGTTGCACTTCTCACTCACTACATTACAAAATTTGTAATGACGACACAAATACATAGAAAATGACACACGTCAAAGACACATCTTGCACACCTCGATCTCTTTTTGTGTATGGACGTGTCACAACATGCACCGCCATAGGCCATAGGTACAGTTATACCTATGCTTCGGCAGAGGGGAAATAGTGCGAATGCCGTCTCCCTTCCCGGCGTTGCTCGAAGGGTTTATGTTTTCCTTTGGATCTAATAAAATAATATCTACTAAACCAGAAACACTTCAAAATTTAACAACAGGCTACAGCAACGCTTACCAAGACATCTTGCTTACTCATAATATAGCAGATAACGCTTCTAGCTTAGAAAATTACCTCCAATAAACCTTATGTAAAAAAATCTTCCCAATGTTACGCCGCTTCATTTGACTGCTAAGTATTTAAGAGCCTATAATGTGTCCCCTGCTGGGGTCTCCCCCCTGGACTTCCAATCTTCGCGATTAACGGCAGCATCCGTCCAGTTACTGAGAAATGCATCCAGCGGTGGCAGCATAGTTCCATTTTTATCACTTGTCACTATACCCGTCACTTTCACGCTTACATACTTGTTAGAACGGGACAGGCATGGTAACAAATGATAAAGAGCCGACCATCTTAGCCATACAGGTCGTCCCGCCATCTTTTAGGCTCATCACTACGGCGTTTACGTTTGTGGTACCCACTCCGTGGCTAGTTTAGCCCAACTAAGTCAGTAATTATACTACTTAATACTAATCTCAAATATTCAACAGTTTCAATTTCAATTCAATTTCAATTTTTCTATTTAGGTACGGAAGGTGGAGGTAAGGAAATAAATCTCCATGTACCAAAAGTGTCATCAAAAAACCTTAAATAGGTGGCGCTACAATACAATACCTAGAATACTTGAAGAAAAAAATCAATTCATAGACAGCGCACGTCACTCCGTCAATAACGCCTGGGTTCTTAGCTACTTTAGCGCTACTCTGGAGAGATTTGGAACTATTATTTATAGCTGACAGTTGGACACTTTTGCAACAGTTCTACCATAAGAGATGTCACTCCTCTTAATTCCACACTCCATAAATTTAGGCATTAACATAACCTATGAATGTCTAAAAAGAACATACAGAGTTATCAAATCAGTCAAAAGTTCCTGCATCTTTTCATTAACGTAATATATTTCGCAAGATTTTCTGTGCATGTTTATTTTCCTTGAAACCATCGTACACGCCTTCCCCTGTTATTTTCCATAAATTGTTTGCTTCCAACTCGTCAAGTGAACAGATTGCCTGCAAATTGCCGTTTGTTACAAATTTTGTTTGTTCCCGACAACGCAAGCATTCGAGTGTGTTCTCTTTCATGTGTGTTATTGTATTTCTCGTTGTTTCATTATGAGTGTTTTTATGGTGGTTTAAACCTTTCTTCGTTTGCGTGTGTGCAGTTAGATAAGAAAACTGGAAAAAGTGAAAATCTTTACGACTGAACTTACCGCAACATTCAACGATGGAGCTAATAAAATTATGTATATTAAATCTTTTGAAAAAAGTAAAAAGCGCAGATTTTGACGTTGGTATCTGTGGTAGAGGTTGTTCGAAACACTGTATTAAGTGCATTGGGGTAATTTAGTGTCGTAATTTTGAAAATTGCAAATACGTAAAACCAGAAGCACTTCCTACTGTAGTAACAGTAAGTAAGATGCCTTGGTTGCAGCAGCGTAAGTGTTGCTAAAGTATTAAATGCATCTTTTTTTTAATACCACGTCGGTGGCAAACTAGCATACGGCTCGCCTGATGGTAAGTAGTCACCGTAGCCTATGGACGCCTGCAACTCCAGAGGTGCTACATGCGCGTTGCCGACCCTTTAAAAACCTGTACACTCCTTTTTTGAAGAATACTGTATGTTACCCTCGGGGAAACCTCGGCAGGGAGCTCATTCCACAGCCGGAGCGTCCGCGGGATCGGCATCTGGTTTGTAGATCCCAATACACCTTATATAATTTAACTTAACCATCAAAAACTGGGTAGGTACTTGTGGAGATCCAAAACTCCAATCTCGACACAAAAAGGCACCCAAACCAAATACTTCTTCGCCAAACAATTACTTATTCCGGTCAGCCGTATATGTAAAAAAGTTCGTGCCTTGAAATCGTTCTGTGGGGGAGCGTAAATATTAGTAGAATTTAAGCATCTTGTAGGTATTTCGGGTTGTGAAAATGAGTCTTATCACTGGGTTAACATATTAATAGAATGGGGCTGGCAACTGTCATAGGTTTTTATAGATGACACCAGTAGGGCTAAGATGGTTGGCTCTTTATCATTAGTCACCATGCCTGTCACGTTCTAACATGTATGTAAGTGCGAAAGTGACGGGCAGAGTGACAAGTGATAAAAATGGAACCATAATACCGCCGCAGCATAGGTTTCTTGTTTCTGTTCGAGATGTTGGCTTTATAGACTTAAAGTTGATAAAGTTTGAACTTAAAAAGTAAAAGTCTTGGCACCTACTGCGGGATCTGAGAGCTTTTTAGTGTAAAAGCTTGGTGGGATATAATTATACTGAAATAGAAGTCATATATTAAAGAAAAAAAGACGAAGCCATCCAGTGGGGAAGGCCAGATTCGAAACGGTGTCTTCAGGGTTAATGCCATGAACACCTACGTCACCTTGCCACCCCACCACGGAACCGGTCCTAATTTTTCAACTAGATGTCATCTTAGTAAGACTAGGAGTCTTTTATCGACTCTAAGGGGGAGCAAATAAAGGTATTTGATTATTTTTAAAGACTTCACAACTTGCACATTTAATTTAAACCTAGACAATATATCTCTGTCTTCTTCTTCGCGTTGTCCCGGCATGTTGCTACAGCTCATGTGAGCCTGGGCTTCGCTTGGCAACTAATCCCTAGAATTTGCGTACGTACTAGTTTTTACGAAAGCGACTGTCACCTTACCTTTACTCAGAGGGTAAACTAGACATTTTTTTAGCATTAGTTCGGTTTCCTCACGATGTTTTCCTTCACCGAAAAGCGACTGGTAGATATCAAATGATATTTCGTATATAAGTTCCGAAGAACTCATTAGTATGAGTCGGGGTTTGAACCCGCGACCTCCGGATTATAAGTCGCACGCTCTTACCGCTAGGCCACCAGCGCTTATAAATATATCTCTGTATTTATCAAAATCGGTTGTTGTGGAAGCAATAAAAATAATTAGAAGCGGTTTAATAATTTAAACATTAAATTAACTTAAATAACATTTATTTTCCGGCAATTAAGGCCCATACATACATACATACCTTACAAACTAACATACATACAATAATAAAAATAGGTATTAAAATCTAAAAATCATTTTGACGACGCAGTTTTCGGTTGCGCCACCTGTTCCGGTGCGGAATTTGGCCTATATACGTCTCACTGCAGGCCACAGGCCTCCTGTAATGCACGAGAGACAGATCTTTGGGCTATAGTCCCCACGCCCAATGCGGGTTGGGGACTACACAAACACCTTGGAATATCTTCGGAAATGCAGGAGTCCTCACGTTTTCATTCACCGACAAGCTAGTGGTAAATATCAATAGATATTCCGTACATACGTTTCGAAATTCATCATTGGTCCAGGATTTAAACCCGGGATTGAAAGTTAAAGCCGAGATCCACTCGGCAACCACCCGCTTCCCAAACAATAACAAAAGCTAATTCATCCTTTTTCTTTCGGTTCCGTGGATTTCCACATTTGAAAACATGACGCTAAAAATAACAAAGACAATCAAAAATTCCCTTTTTATACGTTCTGAAGCACAATTTAATATGTCAAATTTAACTTTTTGTGCATGAAACATGTGTGGTGCCCCTACCATGAGTTTCACGCAGTCATATTAGCTAGCGACTGTGTAAGCTTTCTTGCAATGCGTCAGGGTAATGAGTAAAAAGGTGACATTTGGATCGCGACACTGATGCAGGGTTATTGATACTGGTGCAGTGTTGTGGCAGCGAAAAATGGGAGATATCACTGTCAATTTTCTTGATAGATGTTGTTGCTGTCTGCAAGAAAGAAAAATCCATCGCCACTTAACGTGTAGGAGAGTTTCCCTAAAAAAAATTGTACGACTTAGTCAGATTTACTGATATAAACCAAAATTTAATGTTATATATCCATGCCAAATTACAGCTTTCTAGTATTTGGTCACGGAGCAAAGCCGCGGACGGACATGGCGAAACTATAAGAAAGGTTTCTAGGTGACTACGATACCCTAAAAACAGATTATAGCTTGGCTGCGGTCGTAATGCGAATGTCATCTATACGGCTGGATAAGTATCCAAAGTAAAGTTACTTTGCCGACTACAATACTATACTGCCCTGCGGGTGAGCGGGCTTACGAAAAATAGGATGAGTAACGCTAATTGGCGCGGATGCGTGTGACAGATTTTACCTTTAACGGAACTCGCATGTGAAATACAATGCGTTACTTTGGTACTGATATATTGTGTAAGCGAGATGCACTGCGAGTTGACAGTCGATATAATTTATCGCTGTAGTAAACTCATGGTAAGGGTACCGATCGCATATTGTAGGCGTGTGCGAGGCACTGACGTTTGAGAGACAGAACTCATTTGTTGTTTATTACCATGAAACGGATCATCGTAAATACACATTCATGTTGATTGTAGTGTACATACATTATTGTTAGGTTGCGTCATTATGTGAAGTGGTATTTTGCATATGAATCATTACTCACTGGAAAATGTCACTTTGGTCCTACGTTAATTTAGTATAGCTTAAATTAGTACATTACGGTGATAACTTGCAATTAAAACATTCGAATAAATTGAGAAGCGCTGGTGGCCTAGCGGTAAGAGCGTGCGACTTGCAATCCGGAGGTCGCGGGTTCAAACCCCGGCTCGTACCAATGAGTTTTTCGGAACTTATGTACGAAATATCATTTGATATTTACCAGTCGCTTTTCGGTGAAGGAAAACGTGAGGAAACCGGACTAATCCCAACAAGGCCTAGTTTACCCTCTGGGTTGAAAGGTCAGATGGCAGTCGCTTTCGTAAAAACTAGTGAGTGAGCCGTGGAAAAATGCCGGGACAACGCGAGGAAGAAGAAGAAGAAGACTTTACAAAATCCAACAGCATTGTGATCATGACAAAATGTCAAAGTATCCCTTATATTAAAATATCAATACCGCCAAATTAGTAAACCGTAAATCAATCGAGCTACTAATAAAATTAAATATAAATGGCTAACAGATACAACAGCGAAAGGTAATTAAAGAGTAGTAGCTGTCACGTAAGATGTTTGTCAGACATTTTTTGGAAGTTAAGCACATTAATTTATCTAGAAATTTAAGATTTAGTAATAAAAATACGGTAAAAACACATTTCTTCAACAATTTTTTAATCTAGTCCAACCAAAAGCGACTTGGAAAAACTGTCATCGGAATCATCGTTCGACGAAAAAGGTAAAAGTATAAAAAATACCAGATATTTTAGACAATAATATTAATTTATGTAGTAAAATTTAATTATTTAATAAATATACAGAAAGAAAGACTTGAACAAGTGAAAGTCGAGTTTGTGTATCTGGGAACCTTGTTCACTAGGGACGGTAAACATGATAAAGACATTGAAAGGAGAGTGAATGCTGGAAATTGTGTGAATGGGGCACTCAACGCTTTTATGAGCAGCCAGAAGGTGTCGCAAAAAGCACGGTTGGCTGTGCATAGAGGGGTGTTGGTGCCTACACTTATGTATGATAGCGAAAGTTGGGTATGGCAGAAGAAACATCAGAGTCCAGTGAATGCAGTGGAAATGAGAGCGTTGAGAAGTGTGTGTGGTGTAAAATTACAAGATAGAATTAGGAACAGTGTGATAAGGGAAAAGTGTGGACTGAACGAAGATGTAGTGACAAAAATTGAGAAAGGTATGTTGAGATGGTTTGGACACGTGGAAAGAATGAGTGAAAGAAGGTTAACAAAGAGTATGAGGGAGAAGTAGAAGAGGGAGCTGGAAGAGGTAGAACTCGGCGGACTTTCTCTGATCAAATCGGGGAAATCCTAAAGAAAGGCCAGGTCACCCTAAACCGACGTACGTGTATGAGGAATGTCATGAAAGTGAAGGAAGGAAAGAGGTATGTCAGGATCGTAGCAAGTGGAAATCCGTGGTCTCTGCCTACCCCTTCGGGAAATAGGCATGATTATATGTATGTATGTATGTATTAAAAAAATATAAAAAAAAAATTTTAGAAAAAAAAAACTGTCATTTTGCAAACTTTCTACAACAGAGAAAAAGTGACCTTTTGCGACTGGGTCTAATGACGACATGCCTCTTCTCATGCACGAGAGGGCTTGGGCTTTTGTGGCCACAAAGTGCATGGTGGGGTAAGTAAAACAATCGCAGCGCATGCGGTGGTGAAAATTGGAACTAACCAAGGATAGCGCCTTTAACATTTCATACAAGTTATATGGCTCGAAATGGTACTTTAATTTACGATTACTCCTGAAATATGCATTTAAATTGTATGGTGTAAGGGACCATTGTAATCTGTATGAAATGCTTACTTACCCCCACCATTTACTTCGCACGTAGCCAATAGGTACACCTACAAACGTCCTTCGTTATGCAGGTAAAAAAGTGCAGACTCTTCAATACTATTTGCAATGGTAAAAATTTCAACGCCAGTCAAAAGTAGTTCGGATTTGTTACGTCACAGTGAGTGACGGCCTTAATTCGGCGCATACGAACTACGTAGTATCGGTTACATGACTGACCATCGGTGAATCTTATGTTCATGTAATAAGGTTGAGTTTTAATCAACAGTGTACAATGGCAGACACTATAGAGTGCTCTGTACCGAGAACTGCTAAATGCTGTTAGCGGATTAAGCTGTCTTTCCATGTCAACTCGTATAGCTCACATCTGTATCAGTAAGAGAATTACGAAAAATATTACTGACCAGCCCATGTTTCGCTACGCTGAAAATAGGTATAATATTCTACATTTTTGAAGTGAAAACTTCTTTAGCGGCGCTGTGCACTTTTTGTGATGGGGAAGAAATGTTAAACTCGCGACAGGTCAGACTGTAAAATGAGACTTAAGCAAACGCATACGTCAAGTCACGCTATCGAATATTTTTTTTTTTTTTTTTTTTTATTATAGGACATTATTACACAAATTGACTAAGTCCCACAGTAAGCTCAATAAGGCTTGTGTCGAGGGTACTTAGACAACGATATATATAATATATAAATATTTATAAATACTTAAATACATAGAAAACACCCATGACTCAGGAACAAATATCCATGCTCATCACACGAATAAATGCCCTTACCAGGATTTGAACCCGGGACCATCGGCTTCATAGGCAGGGTCACTACCCACTAGGCCAGACCGGTCGTCGAATTTACACTGGGGGTTCTGTACCCCTAGTGTAAATTTATTCGATGGCGTAACTTGACGTACGCGTTTGCGTTAAGTCTCATTTTGTATGGGATTTAGGAACAGCGCGCCAAGCGAGACGTTTTGGAAACTCGAAATCCCATACAAAATGAGACTAAACGTAAACGCGTACGTCACGTTACGCCATCTAATAAATTTACACTAGGGGCAATTCTCAACTGAATCTTGTGAAATTTTGTACGCAGGTTTAGTACCTACATATAACTTTTCTGTCGTTTCGTTTTTTGGAAAATGTTCAAAATGGTGGAAATTGGCATAAATTAAGTGCCATTTATGGTCTATTGGCACTTAAGACCATTGTGTTTTTACATGTTGTAAGCTTATCGATCTTATCGCGAGGCCTACAGCTCACAGAAGGACTACTAAGTAAATAATAGACAAATTGACCAAGGTGTCAGACCTTGGTTACTTATCGATCCATAAATTATCAGGAAATTGTTAATGTTATAAAGAGGCGTCTGTAATATCCTAATTTCTCCGCTTAAAAACTTTGATCAACAATACTTGCGTCGTTAATATTAACTATTCACGTGTGCTCCACAAATGGACCCAGTAAAGCAGAAAATTCGATAAAAGGTTCTCACCGGGTGTTTCGAGCGCATGTATAAAGTATTTCGAGATTTGCGAACATCTCCAAAACTTCACATCACTACTTCACTATCCATCCAATTTCCAATCTTATTCTTTTAAAGTAAGGTTGGAATTATATCAGTAAGATATATTAAGATAGGAGAGTGTGAAAGATGCATAGATTTGCTTTTAACAGAAAGCGGTCTTTAGATTTTTGAATTCGCGCGTTGCATTTTTGTTTAGTGTTTTCGCCTGTTGAGAGTTTGATGTGTTTTTTTATTATTATTTGGAAATATAAAATGTAGGCGTGAAGCTTACGGCTTAGCTATGATGGAAAACGTACCTACATTCGTTTTATGGAACAGAGTTGAAGAAGAATCGTGAATATTTACAACTATTTAGAGGCTTTTCAGACACTTTGCCAGGTCGAACGTGCACTGACAAACCGATAATAGAATTACATAGGAAACCATTTGTATCAGAAGGCATATCGCACATCACGTTCGACGTGTTGCCTCCCTGTCACACTTACGAACATACAGAGAGGCAACACTTCGAACGTGGTTCGCGGTAGGCTCAGTTATCTGTCATTAGCTGCCCGCACAAATATTAGTGCGAGCGAGTCGCCCGCGTGAATGACAGAGCTAACTGATGATTATGAGTAATTTTTTTTGTTAGCCTTATTTAGTGTCCCTTCAAAAGGCCTTGCTTTCTCCACTCAACCCTGTCTTTTGTATTTTCCCGCCAATCCAGATAAAATACGTCCAAGTCGACCCGCCATCTCCTTTTCGGCCTGCCTGCACCCCGGCCAGCACCGTCTATGGCGTTCCGTGGGTCCCACTCGGTAACCATTTTGGCCCACCTTTCAGGATGCATGCGGCAGACATGTCCAGCCCAGTCCCACTTAAGCTTAGCGGTCTATTTGATATATTTTCCAGTCTGACGCTACCAAAATATCTGCCGCCTCAAGGAAAAAAACATTACTAACAAAAAATTAGTTTCGCGATTTTTTTTTTAATTATTCTGAGTAAAGTCACATCGTCAATTTAATTTCGATTGGCGTATTCTACAAACGATTTGTCACTTGACTAGTGACGCTAGCCTTATGATACTTGCCTGCCACTATGCCCGTCACTTTCGCACTTACATACTTGTTAGAACGTGACAGGCGATAAGAATGCGACCTTGCTACCACCGCTGGAATGTTATGAAGTTGATTTCTGATCTAATTGTATTATATGACTTATCTTTCTAACTAATACTCGGCTACCGAGCGTTCGAACAAAATATAAAATTGAAAAAACCCACAACGCAATGAAACGGAGAAGCCGATTTTGATAAAACATGCCTGAGATGGTTCTTAGACATGATTAGAAAAAAAAAAACAACCAAAAATAACCGCTTCCAAATCAGTGTACTCGTTTAACAGCTACGGTCTCACACATATAACATTCCTGTTTTTGCGTCGGGTGTCGAAATACACTAATGGGCTCGAAAATAACGATTCTCTTCCTAAACACCTCCGCACGTACCTACTTCATGGGACGTGACCTGAAATGTTTTCCCGGAAAATTACTTGCCCGGTTTTGATTGATGTTTCATTAACGCCGTGATTCCAGTTGGAACAAGGTCACGACAGAGACAGACGTAGAGAGAATAGATGCACCAAGCTGCCTAATATCGCTAAAAAGTACAGTGCCTAGGTATTGAAATACTTGGTTGCGAAAGTCTACCTTACTAAACGTCTGTTACTGACTGACTCTAGCATTCAATTTAGGTAATTGAAATGAAATTACAAGAAAAATAGAAAACACACAAGACTCAGGAAGAAATATCCAGACAATAAACAACACACAGCAACAGTCGTTTTATAAACATTATTATACTTATATTCATCTAGCTAAACAAAATAGTAAATGGGTCATTCTCCAGATTTGTGCTACCATATAATTTGAGAACGACCCAAATACCTATTATTTATACTGGGTAAACAATATAGGTACATATTGTTTACCCAGTATAAATAGTTCTGAAAAGGCGACTGGGAAGAGAGATAGTGAACAATGGCGGCTTAGAGCGCGGCTAAGCTTCATTATAAAGTAAATTAATTCTGCGACAAAAGTACCAGTTTGCATTCATGTTATTTTCTAAAACACTTCACTTCTTGCATGAAAATTGCTTTTATGCGTAACTCTCATTTCCACACAAGAGTGGAAAAATTCAAACTTAAGTAGAAATAAAAGTATTTTTATTCGTTAACACATTCACAGCAATATATTTATTTATATATTTAAACTTTATTGCACACATAAAGAAAAAGTATACGAATGGCGAACTTAATGCCAAAAGGCATTCTCTACCAGTCAACCATTGGGTCAAACAGAGACATTTGTGTATGTTGGTGCAGGAAATAATAATAACAAATAATAAGGAAAAAATTTAACGTGAAGTCAAATAATATTAAAAATATAGAAATAGTTACAACTACTACTTATATGGTGATCTTTTATACATCAATATATATTATATTGTAAATAGAGCGAGTAAAAGGTTTGTGAGTAAAACTTCTATTCTCTCCCTCATTTCATTGTTTTACAATTTGCAGCAACAAGCAACAACAAAAATTTGTACCCGATATAGATATACCGACGAGTGGAGAAGGGGCCATGAGAATCGGCAGCATATTTGCGGATAGATTCACAAGTGGGTGATGAAATAATATCACGTCGGGATAGCCAATAGTTGGTTTTAATTAACAGTATCGATTACACGTCAAAATAACTCAAGATCACTTCGATTTAAATGGATTATAAAAAAAAAAAAACAATTATAAAGAAACATGGCGATCCCAGAGATCGTCCCCTCACGACCGCTCTGCTCGACTGCCTCAATCATAATGCCTCCGGGCCGGTTCCTGTCTGCCTTGCAACACCATCTCTGATTCTACCCAAGCAACTACCTGACGTTTCTTAATTTACAAATCGATCATGGTTTGCACAGTGCAAGTGCTATTTTAAATGTCAAACTTCTATGAAATTATGACGTTTACTTAACACTTACACAGGCTGGGCTATCAACATCGCTGCCAACTTATCTTGTTCTGACTCGTACTTATATTGTTCAAATTTATCGCTTTCCGCCACCTAAAGGTTGTCTGGAAGACATGGATTTTTAGCGATAAGACCGTCGCCGTCGACCGTCTGATGCCGTTTTCTATCTGTATTGTTTTTAATTGATTTGTGCAATAAAGAGTATTTTTATTGTATTATAATAAAATAAGTCAGCTTTTAAAGGATTAAAAGTTTATTCATGTTTATTTTCTTGTTTTCCACGAAACGGCAAACACTAGGCAATCTGCAAAATAAACAAATCGTACATTCGTCAACTGTTCGGGTTTATCAAACGTATGATAGAAATAGAATATTTTTAGTTTTTGTCGACGAAATGTGCATTCGAGAATCCTTTTAAGCAGATAACATGTTTCCACGTTTACATTTTTTCAATTTTCGTTGAGCGTCGCTACTTTGAAATGTGCAGTTAAGAGTACTTGTTTCTTTCGATGCTTTTCTGTTTATTATTTTGAACGATTCAAATTGAAATGAAATGGTTCTGGTTTTCTTCATTCTAATGAACGAAACGCATCGATCTATCGATGACGGAACCATTCAAGGCTCAATATTTATCTATCAGATGTTTTCCCTTCAATAGGTACCCTAAATGGGTTGCCGTTGTGACTGTATATGAATAACAATATATTTTAGAGACTTATTCATCTTATTGTACACGGTAAACAATATTTAATGGCAACCTGTCTAGCCTAGTGGGTGACCCTGCCTATGAAGCCGATGGTCCCGGGTTCAAATCCTGGTAAGGGCATTTATTCGTGTGATGAGCATGGATATTTGTTCCTGAGTCATGGATGTTTTCTATGTACTTAAGTATTTATAAATATGTATGTATTATAAAATCGTTGTCTAAGTACCCGCAACACAAGCCTTATTGAGCTTACTGTGGGACTTGGTCAATTTGCGTAATGATGTCCTATAATATTTATTTTTATTTTTTTTTTATTGTTTTTAAGGGATAACAAACAACTATACAACAATCTACAAATGGTGTTACATTATAAGTGTTATATTTATTATTATTATTGATAATTATTATAATGGCGCAGCAGCGACCCAAAATCAGTCTTGGCCCCCGACACGAGTACACACCAGTTGTCTCGATCCTGTGCCATCTCCCACCAGTTATTGGCTTGGAGATCGCACAAGTCCGCTTCAACAGCATCGCCCTAGCGATACTTAAGACGTCCGATAGGCTTCCGCCCTACCGGACGTCCCAGGTTTGCCCTTTTAGCTCGGTAAACAATAATCAAAACATTTCTGGAAATAAGTATTGCATACCTTTATTTGGAAAAAATGTCGCCATTTAACAAAAACTGGAAACAATCTTATTTTCCTATAATTGTACGTACCATGCCATAAAGTAAGCTGAAGACACTAGTTCGATTCCGGCCTCAGCCACCGGAGGGCTTGGCCAATTTTTCTTTAGTATAAGACCTCTACGCTGCGCTTGCTAGTCCGTGGTCTCCACTCGAGCACTTTTCGACCCCATCGGCCATCTTCTCTGCGTGCAATGTGGCCTGCCCATTGCCACTTCGGCTTGCTGTGGGCTATGTCGGTGACTTTAGTGGGTTGGATGTGGGTCGCTTCCAACTGGTACATGTGGAGGTCCAAGGGGGAGGCCTATGTTCAGCAGTGGACGTCTTATGGCTGAGATGATGATGATGATAAGACCTCTATTTCAGTTCACAATTTTTCTACTTATACTATTATTTATTTATCGTATGGCTTCGTTACATTACATGTCACTGGATATAAAATGGTAGATAATATAAATTATAGTAAGTAACAACTTAAAATTTAAAATTTCGCCCTACTCAGGTAAGCCACCGCTTCTTCAGCCAGGATATTGAAGTCGTTCACTTGGCCCATGTATTTTGTGAGGGGACATTCCATTACTATGTGATCGATGGTCTGGTCTGGATGCCCACACTCGCAGGCAGGAGAGGCGCTCCAGCCCCATTTATGCCAGTGGTGTGCGCAGTTACCAATTCCGGTTCTAAGGCGGTTAAGGGCTGACCATACACGACGGGGTTCTACTTATCCTAATACATTTGGATTAAAGTGAAACATATTAGCACATTTATGACTTTGCTGTATGAATTTGGTTTCACATGGTATCATCGTTTCAATACCAGTAAAAAAGCTTTGTTGAAAAGTCCCGTACTGTCCTCTCAATAGTACAAAGAATCTTAAGTATGAAAAGGATGTGGCATCTATGGTGCTACATCAGTGGCTCCACCTTTGTTATTTGTCACTCGCAGACGCTTTTCTCATTAAGCTTAATGTGAGTGTTAGGTGTCAAGCAAAGATAAGATAAAAATGTCTTTAGTGTTATTTTTTTACTGTACTTTCAAGGTCACAAATAAAATTTATGTAAGATAGTCCTATATTTTATATAAATAAGTTCAGCCAAGACCGCCTGTACCTTTCTTTACTTTGGCAATCTGTTTTTAAATTTGTTTTTTTTTGTGGTGCAATAAAGAATATTTACTTACTTACTTACTCTAAAAATATAAGAAGTTAGTCTAAACGGTGTAACAAAAATAGAAAAAAAATACTTATAGTTGTCATTTTTCTGAATTATTTTTCTCACCACATTCGAGAATTTCTATTTTGCCCTATGGTTGGCTGGTAGAGAATACCTGAAGGCATTAACTCCGCCATTTGTACTTATTTTTATTGTGCAATAAAGTTTAAATAAATAAATAAAAATAGTGGGGATCCGAGACTTGGAGGATTTAACAACTGGAGTCGCCTTTAAGTGCTTACCTCTCTGCCGAAAACCTCAGCCAATGGTAATATGTATTGTATGGACTGACGTTTATCTGACATGCCATGTATTTGACGTGCCCCTCCTGCGCAAAACTCGGCAGACCCTTTCGTACAGAAAATTACAGACAAGTTGTAAAATCTTTAAAAGTTTGAGAGCATGTTTGGTTTCGCGTATTGATTAAGAAAAGTAGAAGATTTTCTTTAACGCGAAAAAAAAAATTCCTCCATACAAAGGCCAAATATTTTTTATGTCAAAAAGATTTCTAATTTTTCCTAATTAAAATACGATATCAAATATAGTATCATAGAATTGTTTTATTTTAAGTTATATATCGTTTCTTGACCTAACATTCGACGTATCCTAAAGTTCTAATCGGGCGGTATCATATCGTTCACAGGAAAGACGCTTTTCTGGGAAGTTTTTGACCCGGGTATTATTATATTAAACTCAATAATATCCGCTTTCTCAGTCATATAACTCCAATATAAAATGCCTGAGGCGAATTCCTGAAGGAATGCAGTCCAACGTTTCTTTGTTGTATTGTGTAGCATAATGTAATGCTTTCATTGTCTAACTACGCTACATATGCTACGCCGAAGCCCGTAGCAGTTTTCTTACTACGAGATGTTGCTACGTAGAGGGCCATGATTCATACGGGATAATAATTAAAGGGGCTGATTACTAGGTCGCCGGACGATATCGGCCTGTCAGTTATTCGCAATTGTCAGCTGTTAGCAGCTACAATTCATCTACTCAAAACAGTAAAATTTACTGTCATTTCGGAACAGAAAACTTTACTCTTTTGTTCGATAGGCTCACATGGAATTGTTTAAGCAATTTCCATAGTTTTAAATGGTTTTTTACTGTGCGCGCACCACATTTACTTTCACAATTTGGAAGTTTCTGGGGTACATCTGATAGCAGATTTGTTAGAAACATTGGAATCTAGAAGAGAATCGATTGATATCTTCCAAATATGAATATGCATGTACCTAATTCGTTTAATTGTTCTAATCATCCACAGGACCGCGGAGGCTGGTCGCAATGGAGCGAATGGTCGCTCTGCTCGCGAACATGCGATGGTGGCGTGTCGCGACAGCTGCGAACATGTTCGTCGCCAGTCGGTTGTCGGGGCGAGCCGGTGCGGTACAAAATTTGCAATATGCAGGTGAGTAACGTTTTACGCTTAAGGGGGTCCCCAACGCCAATTACCTTCGATCTGAATCCCTTAGTTTTTTAAGGTATTTTGTAGCTTATCATATTAACAACAACGGCTGTAAGCAATATAGTATACCATATTTACTTTAAAGTTCACTGTCTTCGATATATTTAGCATCAAATTTGAACAATTTTAGGCCAAAAAACTGGTTTACTGGCCATAACTTTCGTGTTAATAAGTTTAAAATTGAAATCTCTGACGAGTTTTTAGAGACGTCAAAGACGAACCCAAATGTGTAGATTTCATGTAAAATCCTTCACAGCAATCTAGTAACGAAAAATGTGTTTTTTTAGACAACGTTTAAAAAATATATAAAAAAATAAGTGTTCATTTCTTTCAAAATCCGGCAGACCAGAATGGAGATAAAAGTTTGAAGAACCGATAGCCGTTTATCTTATAATCCTATCTTTAGTGCAAGTGTAGGAGTAACGACTCAAAACTAGTCAAAAATCAAAACCGCGAGGATTCATGCATGTCACTAGCATGATTACTTACTAGCACCATTTTTTTTATGATATATGAGGCAAACGGATCACCTGATGGTAAGCAATTACCGCCGCCCATGGAGACCCGCAACACCAGTGGGGTTGTAAGTGCGTTATCGGATTTAAGATGGGAGTACGGTCTTTTATTGATGGTTTGAAGCCAAACCTTCAAACCATCTCACTAACACGGGGTTAACCGGTTAGACCTTGAGTTCCCATGGTTACTTGTACAATTTGACACTAGGTTAACGGTTTAACCGGTTAATCCCGGGTTAGTGGAATGATGAAAGCACTTACTCATACTTATTGTGTCATTACCAAAAAAATTATTATATTTATATATATTTATTACTTGTGTGTGTGATTCATAACTTTAATGTCTTTGAGCCCGGTCCATGTTGTTCATCCAAATGCGAATATAAGTTGTTTATCTTAGTGTAATTTCATAAATTATAAGTGTTCTTACTTATTGCTCATATCTATTTTTTTGGTCTCTCTTTTTTTTTCTAATTGTAACTTTGATATATTTCATATTGTAATATCTTGCGTCACATGTGCTTTTGTATCTAGTGTGTACTGTGTAATTATATATACAGTTTCTATTTGCGAGTTCCTGTAATTGGCTCTGTATTACTATCTAAAAAGTTTATTGTATTTTTTATAGCTATTGGAATTCTTTGTATAAATAAATAAATAAATTGTACTTGTATATATATATAGGGACAGTATCATAATGATGTTGCACAAACGCTCCACAAACGGAACGCGGAGGTCGCAATCAAACTGTTGCAATCGCGGTAATTGGTTGTTAGGGCACTTGCGGACAAACTAACATGACACTTCAAACTATCCGACCTGGTACTTGAGGTCCAGTTTTTGACTTGGGTGTCCTTAAAACATGTCTTACCAAAAGATAGGACAAAGATAAATATCATCTCGCTCGAATCTGCAGCAGCCCAACTGGGGAAGTACCTCAGCCAAAATAACACTGATATTTAGGGAATTTAGTAAGTATGTAGTGTCTGTAAGGAGAAACCCTTGTAAGCTTGTAGGGTTAGCAACGTCGGCCGCGCGCTTGTTTGCCACCGTCGTGGTGTAAAAAAAGATGCACTAAGATAGGATTTACTGGGAGTTGTGGGAACTGGGAAATGTTACTGTTAATCTTCATGAACAAAATAAAAAAAGACGGAAATTAGAAGGGATTTGAAGCAGTACCTTGTGTTTAGTGAAATAATATTACTTGTGTTTCCCACGTTGAACGGGCCCATTGTATCTTCCATAATGTTCTTGGCTTTCTTCTATCTCTCACTCAGAACAAAATATTAGAATATTTTCTATATTGGACCCGGGTACGTCCTTAAACTACGTGCAAAAGAGAGGTATGGGCATTGTGAATATCAACTCGCAGCCGATGTTATTCCAGATCTCGAGCGGAGCCCAACTGGGGAAGTACCTCCACCTTACAGAAAACCGCAGCCAAATAACACTAGACCCTACTTATAGTGTTGCGTTTCTGCCAGTGAGTAAGGTTGCTAGAGCTCAACGAGGGGGGGATGCTAGGGTCGGCAACGCGCATGTAGCTCCTCTGGAGTTGCAGGCGTACATAGGCTACGGAGACTGCTTACCATCAGGCGGGCCGTATGCTTGTTAGCCACCGACGTAAAAAAAAAAACTGTCAAATATAATTAAATGCAGGCACGTTATACCGGCCATGATAGGTTATTGTTAAGTGGTATTCCTTCGATCTAAAACATGACTGAATGACGTTTCGGCGGATGGATTCCGGTAGCAATAACAGAACGCAAATTTGAGGTGTAATGTTGCTATATGAAATAATTCCTAAACAATGAGTGAAAGAGTCGTTCTAATCGCGACAGCAAGGCAGCAACGACAGCATTGACAATTCATATTAACGTTACCCGTTTAGCAAATTTAGTAAATAAACAAATTTAGTAAACAATCATAACAATACATATGAGTAAGTACAATAAAAACATGAGTATATTATGCTCGAAAAAAAAAAACAGAAATGTTGAATTCTCATTTCGAGAAAATAATTGCTTTCAGAAACACACAGGAAATAATACAATTGTTGTTTCTGTTTTCCTCGTTGTGGAATGTTTAATAAGGAGTGTAGTAAAGGTATTTTTTATTAATTTTATCGAAAGTAATTATTATAAACCTCGCGTTAAGCTTAGAAAAGAGATGAGTTCATTGAGTTATCACAGTGAACTCACAACAGCTTTTGGCGCTTAAGTCCTTTATGCCAAGTTCCGCATATTAAAAAAAAAAACAAAAAAACTGGATTGAAAAAAAATCTATTTAATCATAGAATCTGGTCACAAAATTTCACGAGAATCGGTTAATAATTACGACCTGTAGAGGAGAACATCCGGACATACGAAAGCAAAATGCCCGAGTTAACAGAATGAGTGCCAAGCTCCCAAAATCCTATACAAAATGAACCCACCTAGCGGGTTCCCGGTAGCGAAAGTGTTAAAACGGAGATCTTCACTGAGGCTACGGTCAAAAAGTAAGATTACTTACTTACTTAGGTACTTGGTTGGCGTGATGATCCAAAATGAATCCGATACTTTTTCTTCCTCATTTCCTCATTGCTGAGGATTGCGACCACATTTTGTGCGGTCATAAGGTCACTGCACGGTACAGACTGCCGCCAGCCGACCGCTTCATAGCATTTGAGCATTTCATACGTGCCCTACCCTAAGCACGTTTGCTAGGCCTAAAGACATATATTTCTCGACTGCATTGCAGAATCGAATGGCCCGCTCTTGGCATGTTGTGGAGAGCCGGGTGACAATGTTGAGCTACGCCTACGCCTACCTACGCCTTCGGCTCCGGCTCACATTGTAACTTACGCCACTCGCTTTATTGACCCTTCTTGTACAACTGTTGCATAAAATACTATTACAGTACATATGGTGCTACTTTTCCGCACTAGTGCGTAAATTAGCACATTATGTAACTATTTCAAAAATTTAAAGGGTCATATGTACTGTAAAACGTTGTACGATACATGTGCGAATAGGCAATTCGCAACTCGTGTCGATTTAAAACACTCCCTTCGGTCGTGTTTTAATTTATCGCCACTCGTTTCGAATTTCCTATTTCTCGCACTTGTATCGTAATGTACTAATTAAAACCTACCTACTGACTAGCTTTGAAATACCTATTATATATGAAATACGGGCTGCGTATTCCATCCCAGAATTTCATCGCCGTATTTCCACAAACTACTCGAGTCAAGAAGTCCATTTTCAGTGTCCCGCAGTGTACAGAACTAAGAGCAAGTCACTTCAGTCGGGTCCTTGTAGTTTATCAAATAAGTACGCGGTCGGAACTTGAGGGAGACTCACGACCAAATTGTAATGTTTCGTCATTGAAAACCAGTGTATGTGTAACCATCGTCTCTTTTTTTATTTATTTAATAGTATGGATAGATATTTGTCAAGGTCGCTTACAGTATTAGTGAAACTTTTAATTAGGTATTACTATAATTTTACATCTAGCTCCTTCACCCATCGGGCTTTTCATCGGGGAAGTCCAGAGTATCTCCATCGTCTCTTAGACGTTTTAAGAAAATGTAAATATGTAAATCACACTAAACTCGAAATATTGCTGTTTTATACATTACGACTGTCCAGAAGTTAATCATGAGACAGTCATTTTAGGGTTCCGTACCCATAGGATAAAACGGGACCCTAATATTACTAAGACTCCGCTATCCGTCCGTTCTCATAAACCGTGATAGTTTGTCAGTTGAAATTTTCACAGATGATGTATCTCTGTTGCTATAACAACAAATACTAAAAAGTACGGAACCCTCGGTGGGCAAGTCCGATTTACACTTGCCCGGTTTTAGTTTTCTTTTTTTTGGAGTTAGTCTTATAGTAACAGTACTTCTGTATCCGTATAAAAAAGGTAAAAAAGAAAGGTTATTTCATATATCTTGTTTTGATCGTATTACCCCCTGCTGGGGTGTAGGGCTCGAAACATTTTCTTCCACTGGTTCCACTCCTGGGCAGCTTGGGTAACTTCCTCCAATCCCATCCCCATCACACCCAACTTTTGCTCCAAGGAAGGTTTTAGGGCGACCATGTTTCCGTTTTCCGGTCATCTTCCAGGTCAGGGCCACTTTGGATACGTGGGTGTCAGGCTTCCTGAGGATATGCCCAATTACATATAGGTACCTGTAATCCTCTGGTGAAGCCTGGTGTATTCTAGACAACGATGGTCTTTTCTGGTTCAGATTCCTGCTTGCTCATGTCGCTGTCGTTTGTTGGTCTTGCAGACGAATTATACGAAATCACTATACGATTGCAGTGGACTCATGTTTGCGCGTGATTGCGAACGTATCGATGAGCTCGTGATTAAGTCCAAAAATGGCGACTAAAAAAATGGCGGGATCGCCATATATTGCGCAGGTTTGGGAGATGTGAATAACAGAATGATTGGTTTAGAACTGTCCGTATATTTGGCTATGCAAGCGCTTATATAGGTTACAATAAATGAGTATATTACATGAATATAAACTATAAATAATGATTCTAGCTTACCAATACAGCCTAATGTATCTTACATAATTCAGTTCACAAAGTATGGCTATGGGCTATAAAAACTTAATGTACCCTATGTCTTGGTTCCAGTGGAGATGAACTCACAACCTCAACGCTATGCTTCTTGAATAGCCTTGGCTCGGCACACAAACTGCCCGTTCTGAGCAATTTAACGGCGTAATGCCCATTATGAAACGTCCTGGTAATGGGAATTCGATAGGAGCTATTATTGTTTTGACTTGGCTTAATGTCCTATGTTGGCAGAGCGACACAATGAGCGTCGATTCAAGAGGAGCAAAAACAACAGCTTTTGACTGTTTTTAAGTAAAGTTGGATCATACACAGACATTAAAGTAAAAGAAATTGATACCATTGATAAAGGGCAGGTATTTATCTGTCAAGATTTTGTCGCGCCGTGTTGAGGATTTTCAGAGACATTTTGACAACAATGTGGCTACCACCAGTTTGGTACTGACATAAACGCTATCGAGAACGTAATTTTCTTTCTATACATCTCGCTCGCACTTATATGCGAGTACGAGCGCTATTTATTTTTAAGACACTACGTGTAGGGTCTAATGTTATTTGGTTTGCACATTTTTAGGGTTCCGTACCTCGAAAGGAAAAAACGGAACCCTTATAGAATCACTTTGTTGTCCGTCCGTCTGTCTGTCTGTCAAGACCCTTTTTCTTAGGAACGCGTGGAGGTATCAAGCTGGCATTTATATTTAAATACTCAGGTCTGCTGTCCCTTGGAGCTGTGAAAAAATCAAATTTTCTAAGCCAACGCAATTAAAAGATACCGTTGCCGTTTATGCCGCAAATTTTCGCAAATTTTCGGCACTCGCAAGGGAACCCAAAACCTACAGGGTACTTCCTGTGAACTCAAAATCTTGAAATTTGGCACGAAGCAACGTCTTTAAGCAGAAATAAAGGAAAAATTGCGAAAACCGAAAATTTTTAGTTACATCATATAGGGACTGTGCGCGTAGGAGGATCTGCCATCTTGTGGCCTGAATCGGAACCATCATCATGTACATTTACACGTCACGTGCTTTCTTGTGCATAGTAAGTGCTGCCATCTTGTGGGCTACATCGGAACAATAAACATCACATTTACGCCTCGCGCCAAAAATCTGACGGGTCCTGTGCTGCCTCCTACAGTTCACGCACGCTCCCTATAATATTATATAAACAGGTTGTACGGAACCCTCGGTGTGCTTGTCCGACTCGCACTTGGCCGGTTTTTATTACCCATGTGAGCTGTTTGCAGCAACACCATCTCAGGGCCAAAATGACCCAATAGAAGCAGCCTTGACTTAGTTATTAAAAATTAAGTTAGCATCCTCATACTGTCATATTAAGCATCAATTCATAATTCTGAAGTCAAGCGGGGCAAACAAATTTAAAGCAATAGCAGCCAACGAGGTGCAAACTTTGCTTTCAGCGAGTGATTAATAGGCGAAGTGAGGGACATCGACAGTTGAAGCTGTCTGTCACACCGTAGGCCTATGGTTACGTAATGGTTACGTATGGGGGTGTGGTATTTCGGTGGTTCTGTGGGGATCTGCCAAATCCTACACTAGAACAGGTATCGCAGCAAATAAACTGTCGTGTCGCCAAAATGATTTTTAATTTTTAAGATTACAAATATTGTTTGTTGCCTGACAAATTAGTACATTGTGCAACAAGGAGTGTAATTGAAATATTGAAAACGAGTGTGTTATTTCACGACAGCCTCAGGCTCGACAAACTCGAGTCTGCAATATTTTTACCCCCGGAGTATTTCATCACACTTGCAAAGAAGAAACTAAATTTTAAGCGAATTAATTCTTAAATCCGGCGACATTTCAAACATTTATCCACCATATTGTTATTTTTTGGACCGGTTAGGCATCGAAGGCACGGGCCCATCTGGCATACAGCCACGATTGAAAATTGTGTCAAAATATTTTAAACGGCTATTAAATTAAATATTTGAAACAGAAACAAAAATATTAAATTATAAATGTCAGTATTTTAAAAGTAAAACTTATTTAAACCTACATGGTTCGTATGAATTAGTGGCATAAAAAAGGAGTTATAGCTATTTTCCCAATCCATAACTCCCTCGGGAACAATATAGACCTTTGCCCTTCAGTACACCTGCATGAAATAAATTTCTTTGGGAGTAAGTGATTTTATTTTATGGTGATTAAAACAAAATATTACATTGCTAATCCACGAAAAGATAATGTGCTAGTCAATCAGTTAGCACTGATTGACTACATGACCCGTTACACTTACTTGCGTATTTTTACATACAATTAATGTTCCCACCCTCCCACTGTAAAAATAAATACGCAAATAAATATAACAATCCACCACCGAAAGTGTAAAACTCGACACGTGTTCGACGACTGTTCAATCGTCGGACTTCAGACAATCAACATCTCCTGAGGATGCCTCGTAGAGAGGCGAAACACGTGTCGCGTTTTGTACTTTCGGTGGTGGATTGTTATATTTATTTGCGTATTTATTTTTGCAGTGAGAGGATGGGAACATTAATTGCATGTAAAAATACGCAAGTAAGTATAACGGTTAACACTGATTGACTAGCACGTTATCTTTTCGTGGATTAGCAATGTAATATATTTTGTTTTAATTAATATGGATATCCGCAACGTAACGCCTGATTCTATTCATCATTTCAGGGAGGCAATTTCATAAACTGTTCGCGTCGGTGTAACAGACGGCCAGGAACATCCTAAGTTCGAAACTTGTTGTACTCAAAACTACATCCTCATAGTTACACCAACGTTATTTATAAACTTTTATTCCATTTGTCTTTGTTTTTCGCCATTTTGCAGATGCCAAGCAAAATGGCAAAATGTCAATATGTACTTAATCAGTATTGATTTGATTTTACAATTATATTTAGTAAAAAAAAAACCCTTTTTTATACAGTTTACAAAAACACTTAGACTTAGGAAGATAGAATAATTATCACAATATTTTATGCTTAATTCTTCATGGCAATTCAATTTTATTGTAAATGGAGAGAAAATCTACAAACTTCTGAGCAGTCGTATTATTTTCATTATTAATTATAAATTTTATTTATTAACAAAAAAATAGATATATCTGAAAAGAAGTGAATTTATTGAATAATAAAGACTGAACTGTACGTGACTTTAATATTGAATAATAAAAGTTGCCTTTCAATGTGGCAATAAATTGATAACCTGACAAACTCTGTTATTTATCATGCCTATACAAGGTGTTTATTTAATCAGTTGCAATAATTTACGGGCTGAATATACTTATAGGTCATCTCTGCTGAAGCGCGTGCGTGGCAGTAGCAACAGCCTGCTGAGGACATTGTCCGAACGTGCAGATTGCCGCCTCACAAAGTACTGGGTTGAGGTGAATCACGGTGGGTCAAGATGGTTTATTTGGCCCTGCCTTTAAACCATCTTGCCCCGTGCTCCTCTCTACACGCAGGGATGTTATGTATTAGTAAATAGTTATAAGTGTTTGTGTATAAGTGTTTTTTATGTAAGTACTAATATAGGATGTAAGTTGTTTTGATTTACTAAAAAAATACGGATCGGATGGTCTGAAATAAACAAATTTTATTTTATTTATAAGGAGCAACATTTATTATGGAAAATGTCAAGGTCAGAGGGCCAAAATGTATGAAACAGCCATTTTTAGGGTTCTGTAAGCCAAATGGCAAAAAACGGAACCAAAAAATAGAAACAAAAAACCATTAAATTTTTTTTTGGGGGTTTCCCATACTTAGAACTGAAACTGAAACACATTTTTTTTTCCATCAAAGCCATACGTGTGGGGTATCTATGAATAGGTCTTCAAAAATTATATTAAGATTACTAATATCATTTTTTTCTAAAATGAATAGTTTGCGCGAGAGACACTTCCAAAGTGGTGAAATGTGTCCCCCCCCCCCCGGCCCTTCTAAAATAAGAGAATGATTAAACTAAAAAAAATATATGATGTACATTACCATGCAAACTTCAACTGAAATTTGGTTTGAATGAGATCTAGTAAGTAGTTTTTTTTTAATACGTCATAAATGGTACGGGACCCTTCATGGGCGAGTCCGACTCGTACTTGGCCGCTTTTATTTTTTGCGATTTCGGAGTTGGTCCCATAGTAAATTATATGTTACTCAGTGTGACCTATATATTCAGCCCTGAAATTATTGCAGGTGACTAGATAAACACCATGTAGGTATATTATAATAGTTATTTACATTATAAGTGCCGACCGGTCTGGCCTAGTGGGTAGTTACCCTGCCTACGAAGCTGATGGTCCCGGGTTCAAATCCTGATAAGGGCATTTATTCGTGTGATGAGCGTGGATATTTGTTCCTGTGTCATGGGTGTTTTCTATGTATTTAAGTATTTATAAATATTTATATATTATATATATCGTTGTCTAAGTACCCTCAACACAAGCCTCATTGAGCTTACTGTGGGACTTAGTCAATTTGTGTAATAATGTCCTATAATATTTATTTATTTATTTAAGTGCGGAAAGTAGGATGACAAACTAAAACACGATCGAAGGGAGTGTTTTAAATCGACACGATAGGTTGCGAATTACCTATTCGCACGTGTATTGTACAACTTGTACATCACAACGGATACATATTCGAGGACGGATCACACAACTAACTAACTATTGTGGCGCAGTGATTAGGGATTGCAATCCGGTCCGGCGGATCCGGTAATCCGGCCGGATCCGGCACTTTTCAGGAGCTACCGGATCCGGTAAAAATCACCGGATCCGGACCGGATCCGGTAAAATAAAAAAACGCCTAAATACAGCACGCGCTGTGCGTTTCAGATGAGGAACAGGCGACGGATGCGTGGTATGAAGTTGAAAAGAACAAAAAACGAATGAAAACGTTTAAATTTAGTAAGATAAAAATATATTTATTATGACAATGACTAGGAACAGAAGAGGATTTCTTCTTCTTTCATGTTGGTGGCACGATTTGACGATTACATAAATACTGTAATAGAAGGAAAAATTAACGGATGGAGATGCCATGGAAGGCATTTGTAATTTATGCTAAAGAGAAGGTTAATGTCGTGTCATAATGTTGTGATAGGAGATTAAAAGTAAACAAATGAGCATCAGGTTTAAGTCGGCGGTACTCAACCAACTACAGTTGGGCAATCGACTACAGTTGGATCAAGATGTGTGAATGAATATATGATAATATTGATAATCTTTAGTTTTCTCCGATATATGTATATATATATGATGAAATATAGATTCTTTTCTATTCAAATTTAAGAGAGAATCTTTTGTCTTTACAATTTCATCCAATCTTATGCAATTTCCTTCATCTCCTGGTACATGCTACTCTACGTCTAGCCAATTTTTTTATTTGATCTATGTAACTTTTCTTACGGAGTCCCTTTCCGCGATGGTTTTCAATCCTACATTCTATTATTTTTCGCATGAGATCGTCGTGTCGTGTGTTGTTCATTATAATTTGACCAATATACTATTCTATAAATTAAAAAAAAGTTATTTATTATTATTATTATTTTTTAAGTCATACAGTCTACTACTTCCTCGGACAAAAAAATTAGAGCAAGGTAATATTAGAGCGCATTTAATATCATAATTGGCTAAAAGTAAAATATCTTCTTTTGTTACTAGAATCAAAAAGAAGACCAAGAGTGCTCACTCCATACAACGGTTTTGTTACCAAAACACTAATACTATTATTTTCGTAATTTACATCTAGCGTCACGTAGCGGATCTCTCAGTACTGCTACTCGACAATAGAAATCGCGGCAAACAAAAAGTCTAATGCTCAACGATTTTCAGCTAATATTATAACCAGAGTAAGCGTAGGAGTTGCAAATAGAGTTCCGCTAGTACTGAGAGTTCCGCTACTCGATGCTGGATGTCGTCTACGAAAATAATAAGCGTTTTGGTACCAAAACTGATGTATGGAGTGAGCACTCTATGTATTTCTTATTTCTCTATGCTAGAATGGATGTCAACTTTAGAGTCTGTGCGGAAAGAGAAGAGCCGTGGAATGTATGGGGCCCAATACAGACTCTACAATGAATTCAATCAAAGAACAGTTACGAAAACTTGCCCTTTCAAGGAGCTCCAATTCCCACCCCACATCCCATCATCGGGCTTTGGAAACTAATCAAATTTATAATTGTAAACGAAGTTTGAGCACTTGCAAATGGTTAAATATAATAAATTACCGATTTCAAATTTTGTTTTTAAAGTGATATTGACGTTATGACACTTTTTACTACCAAGTTCTATTTTATTGTTAAGAAGTTATTTATTAAATTCAAATTATAGATTTAGGAATACGTATTACGCAAAAAACTAAAAAAATGTGTCATTTAATTAACTTTAATATCCCTACACCAAACCGGATCCGGTCCGGCCGGATCCGGCCGGATTATGTTCAAAATCCGGCCGGATCCGGCCGGATTGAAAATCAATCCGGTTTGCAATCCCTAGCAGTGATCCAAAGAGGGTCTTGGCCCCCAAAACGAGAGAACGCCACCTGTCCCGATCCTGTGCCACTTCCAGCAAGTTATCGGCTTTGAGTTGGCACAGATCCGCCTGTACACTGTCGCTCCAGCGGTATCTGGGCCGACCCACTGGACGGCGACCAGTCGGTCGTCCCAAATAAGCTCTCTTAACACCCCGCTCCTCACCCATCCTCAGTAAATGGCCGTACCAGCGAAGTCTGTGGCATTTTCTTTCGCCGATGATATTGGGTTCGGCCATTAACTCTTCGATCACATCAGATCACACAAACTGAACGGAAATAAAAAAAAAAACAGTTTCGTTTACAATGTCAATACAGAAAAACCATATTGTATATTAAAACAAGGACTCTGGTGTTTAAAAAAACAGACGGTTTAGGACGAGGCAATGAATATTCTAATTGCTTCCGCCTTTATTCCACCTAAATTTGGGAATATAAATTCGGGAGTACGTTTTTTTAAATCTAAAGGAAGTCGCACATGGCTACTTTCTGCAGCGACTCGCCAGCGACATGTAGCCTTCTGTCTCATTTGCAACACGCGATATTAAGAGGAAACGTAGAAATACAAATAATAGTACATTGTGCAACGAGGGGGGTAAGTTTAATTTTGGAGGCGAGGGTGGTAATTTCCGACAGCCGGAGGCTGGAGGGAATTAAAGACCCGAGGTTGCAATATTTTTACCCCCCAGAGTTACACACAATGTTTTTCATCACACTTGCGAAGAATAAACTAAATTTTAAGCGAAATCATTCTTAAATACGGTGACTGTCCAAACATTCGTCCGCCATATTGTCATTCCTTGACAGGTTAGGCATCGAAGGCACAGACCTATTCAATCCTTGCAGATAAGTGATATTACTGTCTGTGATGTTCATAACAATAAATGTTTTTTGTTTTAGGTACCTACCATAAGTCCTTTTACCAAACCAAAATTTATCATACACCGAACATGCTTATCGTGCGTGGTACGTCTTAAAACGTCGTCATTGGCAAAATCCCTCCTGCCAAAACACAAGAGGGGAAAGCCAGGAAAAAAAAAGGGATATTACTGATACTTTTTCGACGGTGGAGACGAATTCATTTACATTATATTTTATGAAATCCTCCTTTCCTTCACCAATGTAGCTTCCCAGGAAGCGAGATCCGGTGACAATAGTTAGATTAGTACCCTTGAAGATGAAGCGCTGGTGGCCTAGCGGTAAGAGCGTGCGACTTGCAATCCGGAGGTCGCGGGTTCAAACCCCGGCTCGTACCAATGAGTTTTTCGGAATTTATGTACGAAATATCATTTGATATTTACCAGTCGCTTTTCGGTGAAGGAAAACATCGTGAGGAAACCGGACTAATCCCAACAAGGCCTAGTTTATCCTCTGGGTTGGAAGGTCAGATGGCAGTCGCTTTCGTAAAAACTAGTGCCTACGCCACATCTTGGGATTAGTTGTCAAGCGGACCCCAGGCTCCCATGAGCCGTGGCAAAATGCCGGGACAACGCGAGGAAGAAGAAGTACCCTTGAAGATCTGATGAGCTATTTGTTTGTCAGTTTCGGATACTATGAGCAATGTCTTTTTGGCTTGCGGAAAGTAGCATAGGATGGTCCTGTCATATTTATATTGTTCCACCAATTTCGTAGATTTTTTTAACTACCCTGTGCTGAGGAATCGTCTGCATACCAAGATTGTATGGTGTTTTTATCTTTCATTTTGTTCATGATGGACAGAGTACCAAGGGCATGCAGGGGCATGGGCAGTGGGTCTCCTTTAGTTACCCCTTCTTTGCTGTATAGTCTCATGTCGGAATCGCGAATAATCAGTTCCGCGTGACCATTCTATGTATTATTGTTGTTTAATTAATGCTTGTAATTTGTACGATTTGTCAAAAGTGTTTATTACTAAGCCTATTTGAATAAAATATTTTTATAGTTGAAGTGCCTGTGTTACTATGCAGGCTCAGATCGTCAGACTACGGTGTTGCGTTGAACTGCATCGCGTCTGAATCGATGTTGAACCGTGGCTGTATCGATGCTGTATCTCAACAGTAGCGATGCTTTATCGCGATAGTATTAACGATGCCAAATTGTGTTTATTTGTGTGAGGATATATGAGCATTGACAGCATCGCGACTGTATCGCAGCTTTTTTGCGACGACATCGCTGCAAAAAGTCGCCGTGTTCGACTTTCGTGTTTGGATGGAATTAGATATCTAAATCTACTTGGCTCCGCTCCGTGGAGCAAGAGTTGGGTGTATTGGGGATGGGGTGGGAGGAGGTTACCCATGCTGCCCAGGACCGGAGTCAGTGGAAGAAAATGGTTCGAGCCCTACACCCCAGCAGGGGGTAACAGGATGAATATATATATAATAAGACATAGTACAGAGGATCGGTTCCTGTACACAGAAATCCTACTAAAACCGCATAGGTAGTCCATATTGGTTCAGCGAAAACTCATTACTCTGGAAGCAAATTTCATCTCGATCATCATTTTGTTTCCTGTACATTCTATATGTTTTTGTTTGTAAAACAATAACAAAGGAAATCTAACTTACCTATATTTTCTATTGAAGTTGCGCTCCACACATAATTGCTTTCGCGTAAATTAAATTCGGATGAATGAAGTTTTCGTAAAAATTAAAAATGGAAACAATGGCACATTGGACATTTCGGCTGCCATCGAAAATCTATTTGTGTTATTTCAACAGATATAAGGTCCAACCAATGGTCAGTTAAGAGTACTGTGATAATATTATGCTTTTACAGACAAAAGTATGCCACAATTCATAAAGACTAGTATTTATTTTGCCGCTAAAAAGGTTAAGTTACGTGTCTTATCCTCTTAAAAAGTGCAGATACACTTAAAATGGTAATACAATTTTTTTTTCAAAAAATTTCTTTTGACATTAATTTGTTTTTGAATATGAAATCATTTTTGTGAAATGTTAACGTGATTTTGAAAGAGTGGACATCCGTGGAAGTTGTGTCCACAAAAATAAGGACAAAAACATTCAAAGCGGCATGACAGAAAAATGGAAGTAAAAATGGACGTAGTTAAAGGAAAAGGATTCAATCCACAGCGAGATGAGCAAAAGTTATGGAGGTTTAAAGTTAGAAATGGTATTCCTCATTACTGATTCACTTTTCCCATAATACTTATTTGGATGAAACATGAGTTTTGACGTGTTTTAAGATTCTGTACATAAACGATTTAGTTTAATGTCGTATTTCTTGAGATATTTAACTAAATGTGGGGTTGGATCCATTTTGAGAAAATACTTTTTCCATGTAACCTTTTTCATTTTAAATAGGCAATAAGGATCCATCCCAATAAATTGGAAAAAAAAACGAGAAAATCACCAAGAAAAGATAAAAAACTTTATTAAAAAAACAATGTAATAGCTTATCAAAGTATTGAGTATTAACAAAATTGAGATCACTTCTGTTTAACGATAATAAAAGCCTCTTATAATCACTAATCGTTTTTTTATTTTTTTTATTAGCCTATTTGTGTGTCCCACTGCTGGGCAAAGGCCTCCCCTCTAGCTTTCCAATCCTCCCTGTGCTGAGCAAGGCCCCGCCAGTCCCGCTGAAACGCATCACTAATCGTTTACATAAAAAAAATTTTAGGACATAAATCAAAATACCATTTTTGAACAATATTTCCCATGACATACCAAATTCATCACATATATTATTAATCTTTTGTAAAACCAATGGAAAATGAATATTTAATAGTTAATACCGAAGTAATTGTAGATTAAAAGAAATATAACTATAACCATACCACTTACTTTTATGCCTATTTTCGTCATTTTTTTCATTCTTGTCATAGCATGCCTTCCTTGCAAAAAATTTAGGATTGCTATTCTCAGCTAAATAATAACATACACATATTAGAACAGAACTTTAATAATTTATCTTATCTTATCGGAAGAAGTTTTGATGGATTCAACCAAAATAGCTTTTACTCACCATTTTTGTCGTTACAAATCCACAGACCTGTCTTTCGCGACAATGCACAGCATGACGCAATAGCAAAATCAGTTTTTTTAGTTACAAAAATGATAGGTAAAGTTTCAAAATTATAATTACTATAACATTATTAATACCAGCAACGTATAAACGAAATTAATACTGAAAGCAATTTTTTTTATGAACAATATAATTAACATGGATCGTTATTAAAATTTAGCATTATATTGCCATTTTAAATAAAAAAAATCCCTATAACGTATTTATGTAAACTGGATCTTTTCCGTTGATTAATTTGCCACTATGAAACTATACCTGGAGTAAATTATCAAAAAAGATCCAAGTAACTTTAATCGACTTTGATGTTTGACGCTGAATATAAGAACAAGTTAATTTAAACCTGCAAAAATGATTCAAACAGTTTGAATGATTTCTGTTATTTTTCCTCATCTATTTAATTTGTTTATGAATTACGGATCCAAGTCGACTTATATAGCAAAAAATTCAAAAATAGCCTATCATAGCAGTAAAACTGCCTTTTAGGTTAAGTATAAAGTTGTTTAAATTTAAAAAGTCAGCCTAAAGTTAATATATTTAACATGAATCGTTTTTGTTGTTTACTGACACACCAATGCTGGAATAACAAAAATTCCACAAATGTGATCCAAGTTTGCTGAATCGTTTTTGTTGTTTAGCTAAAGTATTTACACATCGTCAAATTAGTTTCTCAAAAACGATCCAAATGGGTTGGATCAGTTTTGTTGATATATATTTAGGACGAAAAGTATTCATTGCATTTTCTCAAAAAGATTCCAAGCAGTTTGGATTTTTCTTGTTGAAATTTATATAAACCAGTCCTGTCACTAACATAATTTTACAACAAGGTACCAAGAGTATTGAATACTTATTGGTGAATATCATTTTTAATCTTTCATACATGGGGGATGGTATCCGATGTCGATTAAAATATGAAAACGCTATGTGAGCTCAGTGCTTTTTTGCTGAATGAAAATATACACATTAAAGGCCTGCCTGGTATACTTAACTCATGTTTTGGTATTTTTGTGGATTGGATCCTTTTCCTTTAACTACGTCCAAATAACCCATTCAGTACGGTGTGACAGTCAGCCTTTCCAAGTTCAAGTTCCTAAGGTTAAAGTTTGGAACTTGTTTCCTCCGAATCATAATGTTCCGTTATAACATTTCCGTCCGATAGTTTATCTTGTTTGCCTTCGCCGGGCCGAAATGGAAATCTTACGTAAGGAAACTTGGGAATATCATTAGTTTTATGTTATTGTAGTAACGCTGTTCATTCTGGGATAGGTGTAAATGTGGGATTACCTCTACAAGTTTTGCCGATTTTGCCGAAGATGTGATTACTTGGAGCCTGGACCTAATGTTGGTTATGTTGGCTTCAAGTGAGAGGAGATGTCCTTTAAGACTGGACTGTGTTTTAGAGACATACGGCCTGATTCAAATAATGATTAAGACACGTTTAAGATCTTTAAAAGATTGATAGCTAAACGGCATGTCAAAATTGACGTTTATTTCGATTCCGCTGTGATCCCAATAAGATCTATCTTACGATATTTCTAACGTCAAAGTGATATTGGTTGCCCGAACCAAGCTGCTTCTGTCAATTATACGACACACAAACGATATATAAATGAGAACTTATCGTTATCGTATCTCATTCTTCGAATCGGGCCGTCATATAATTAAGTCGAAACTCGAGTTCGTTTCAACTTGTGAGAGACTCGAGACTTTTGTAGACTTGAGTCCTTTCCATTAGAGAAATCTCATCTATTTCGCAAAAAACGCATTTAACCGATTTGCAAGACCGAATCTGAGGGCCTACCGCGAACCACGTTCGACGTGTTGCCTCTCTGTCGCACTTGTAAATTCTTACGTAAGTGTGACAGGGAGGCAACACGACGTACGTGTGTCAGAAGCAGTATTGCAGCGCGATATTACTGCCGACTGCAATGCTGCCGCAAACGTCAAGATCGATGTTGATGTACGGATTATTGGCATTTGCGGCAGCAAAGCAGTCGACAGTAATATCACAACGCATTACTGCAGCAGTAATGCTAATGTAGTTGTTGCGAATGCAACTTATTATTATATAAAAATCAATGCAGTAGCTAAACGCAGCCGTCGGGCTCGGCTAGTATTCGGAGGCTTTTTAAAAGCACCAATCTCGCTCCAAATATTCTGTATCGCGGCCAATTAGAAGCATCTTTTAAACTACCTTTTTGTACTGATCATATATTGCAAATCACTCTTTCATCATCCTCCATACTATCAACACCCACTTTTCTACATTGAACCGTTTTGACAAGAACCCTTGTAAACCAGTACCTTTTGGAAGATTATACTTCGCTTCATTATAAATCGAAGTTTTATTTAAATCGTCGAGATCCTGACCTACACGGCGGCTACAGTAGTTTTAATCCATATCTTACCTTAAATCAGATTTTCGTGTGTGCACTTCAAGAGTCCCCAGTGGCAGTTGTTGCATTATAGTCTCGTGCGGATTATTCTCGCCCAATTCTCGTCGAGTTCGAGTCTAGCTACACTATAGGGAACTGGGATTCAGAATCAATATACAGACAAGATATATGGCTCTTCTTTATGCTATAGTGAGGAAGAAGACGGCATCTGTGGTGAGGCGGATGAGGGGGAGCGCAAACAGCATCCTGAGAATGATAGCAGAGAGGTGGGATTCGGATATTCTCCGCCGTTATACCGAACTCCATATCATACGACCTAAGAAATAGATATTTGTATGAAACCTGTAATATAAGATAGTTTACTAATATAGTTTTATAAGTGTCTTGTAACTACAAATCTATGGATCGGAGGAATCTGAAAATAAATAATTTTTATTTTTATTTTTATTTTATTATTTACCTGCGGCGTATTTAGTATGTGGACGTGCCACAATACGTTACGGTGGGATAAGACGAACATAGTATTTTGCTCGGGGTAAAACAAAAAATCGGCCAAGTGCGAGTCGGACTCGCACAGGAAGGGTTCCGTACCATTATCTATAAAAACGGTCACCCATCCAAGTACTGACCCCGCCCGACGTTGCTTAACTTCGGTGATTGGATGAGATTGATGAGAATCTCGAGATTGGAAAGAAATATTTATTTTATTCTGTTTTTAGTAGAAATTTCAACTGGCTAACTATCACCGTTCATGACATACAGCCTGGTGACAGACGGACGGACGAACAGCGGAGTCTCAGTAATAGGGTCCCGTTTGACCCTTTGGGTACGGAATCGACAGTATGAGGATTCCATACAAATGTTTGTCTTGACCCGGTGATAGTCTTACCCTACCTTATTTTACATGTACCTAATGTTTTTAATATGTCTACAAGAATTCCACACTTGTCATTTTTAGGGTTCCGTAGTCAACTAGGAATCCTTATAGTTTCGCCATGTCCGTGTCTGTCTTTCTGTCTGTCCGAGGATTTGCTCCGTGGTCGTTAGTGCTAGAAAGCTGAAATTTGGCATGGGTATATTTTTGCTTCAACCCTATAGTGTGGGATATCGTTTGAAAGGTCTTTCAAAAGTAATAGAGGTCTTCAACAAACATTTTTTGATAAAGTGAATATATTCGGAGATAATCGCTCCGAAAGAAAAAAAAAAGTATCCCCCCCCCTCTAACTTTTGAACCATAGGTCAAAAAAATATGAAAAAAATCGTGGAAATAGAGCTTAAGAAAGACTTTGAATGAAAACTATAGCGGACATGATCAGTTTCGAGTTATCGCAAAAAGTTTCCCCTTCATAGTAAAAAGACGTACAGTTCATCCACAGTTCATCCCTTGGTTAATAATCTACTATACTTTAAGCTCCAGTTTAGCCTGTAGTGACAGAAGAGTAAATACGGAACCCTACTCTAAGCATGGCCCGATATGCTCTTGGCCGATTTTTCAATCACCTTTCGGTCCGCAAAATATTTGCTTGGTTTGATTTTCATCCAAATTTCGTGTCAAAAAAAAATCATAGGTTGAAACAAATATTTAACACATACTTCAGCCTAAAACTGATAAATTTTCTCACATACAGCACCGTACTGCACTCAGTTTAAATCAGTTTTCCCATGTAGGTACATTTCAGCAGTCCCCGGATGCAGTGGCGTTATAATCTCACAGTAGGTGGATTAACTCGCGCTACCCATTTGCCCAATTCTCGCGATTTGAGTCTACACTACATACTGGAATACAGGCTGATGAACATACAGACCATGAAATCGGGCTCATATATTTCCCGGACTTGGCTGGGCTAACTAGTTATATATCGTGGAGGTGAACAGATGCAAATATATTTTTTATGATGTTAGTGTGGGATGCTACCTGCGAAGACACACTGGCACCGTCCCACCTCCAACGGACTAATGTAAAAGCGGGCGCAGCGGCGGAAAGCGCCGAAATTTTGAAACGTAATAAATATAAGAGCCTCGGTAGAGAGTACCATTTTGTACCATTTGGCGTTGAAACTCTAGGTCCATGGGGTCCCAGCGCGCACAAGTTTTTTGGAGAAATCGCGAAACGTCGGGTTGACGTAACTGGTGACCGAAGAGCTGGCGGCTTCCTCGCACAACGTATTAGTATTGCGATACAACGAGGAAATGCCGCCAGCATCCTTGGTACAATGCCTCAAGGGCCTATTTTAGATATAAGCTAGTTATAGTAATCATCTGTATATATCCATTATGTATATTGTTATCTCAATAAATATATTTTTTTTTATGATTGCTCGAATTATAGGACACCTTAAGCTACGTTCGGACACGTTTAAAATTTCCAACTAGGTATACGAGTAAGATTATTGACAAAAAAAAATTAATCTGTTTATTTCAGTGTTTTTTTTTTGTTGAGGTACAGTTTGAACTCAGTTACAACTTTATGGCGCCTTGTTATAAAGACAAAAATGTTGGAAGATACCTATTTTTGCCACTATAGCAAAATGATACATCTAGAAATCAAATTCCTTAAGTGTTAAATTGAAGAAAGCCTTTTCCTTACATGTAATTCAGATTCAGAATGTCAGATGGCTGTAACTTTTTTCATAATCATAATCATTAATTTGTTGCCAACCGACCATCATAAAATTATTTCCTGTGATAATTCTGTGTATGCAAATGCCCAGCAGACCCTGAAATCCTTAAAATTGCTTATTGAATGTGGTAAGTTAAGGTGGCATTCGGATGGCGACTGTAGCAGCATTACTGTTGCGGTATTACTGTACGGTGTTGATGCGAGAGACATCACTGTCAATTTCATATATAAATAAGTTTTTGACTAAAAAACATTTTTGGTACAAGCTTTTATAGCTGATTGTCCTTTTCTTTCAACAGACACTAATACTCATCGAGAAAACACAAATAGGTTGCGTTGTTTTATGACAGAGTTCCTATGGCTACCACTTATGTGAAACATCAGATTAGCTCGATGGTACCATAATATTGCATTTCACCCAACTCACATAATTATGTGTATATGTGAAGTTACAGCTCAATCGAATATTGGGAAGTCGCTCTAATTTAGTTTGCAAAATTTGACCCCAACATACATCCATTACGAGTTAAATAAAAGCTTGTAAAAACAGTACACTTGTATTTACCTAAGTTCCATGTTATGATGCAACTTCTCGTGCACAAACTGCTGTACATTAATTAGGCCATTAGGCAGAGACCGGGCGATTTGGCCGACAGTAATAAAATTATGCTCGTGTAGCGTTACGTTCATGTACGAAACGTCATAACAATGTGAGAAATTTGGGAAGTAACAGCGTGCAATGATGTTATACATATAAGTTTATAGTCCTTCACGTCGATTTCGATGAGGGTGACCTCATTGATCAAAGCATCTTTTTGTTATGAGTTCTTATGTGGCTGTTTAGATCGAACTTGCTCATAAACACTCTTTCACATTCACAGCAGTAGAGTTGACCGGCTGTCTACGTATACACATAGGAGGGCTTAGGTTTTTCCTTGCGTAATTGGCATTTTATGTCTAATGTCGTGAGGTTGTTTTCCTCAAACGACTTAGTTGATTCAAATCAAAGTTGGTTTAAGTATATCAGTATCTAAAGTTTTTTTTTTAAACTCACAATTCTATGCACTTTTTTGTTTTGTTGATCGTAAGGTCCCCATTTTGGTACTGGATTATCGGTATGGGTGAAGTGTTTGACAATACCAATCAATTCGATTCATCTATTGGTAAACAAACCCTTATCAGCTGTCGTAAAAGCCGTCAATAGTTTATCTACTAAGTAGACATGGGACATCCTTTGAAAATATTAAATTGAAATAAACAATCCGATAACAAATCTATAATCCTATAATGAAGATGGTCTTTGATTGTGAAAATATAATTAAAACCGTTCAAATGCCTACGGGCTTACAAATGAAGATCCAAAATGTAAGTTAAAAGTTTATTAAAATCACAGTTCAGTAGTTAATAAAGAGTTCAAGGAAAAAAGATAGATGATCAGGAGTTACTTTCATAACACTCTTCTAATTACTATAAGAGTTAGGTTCAATTAAATCTGGTTTTCACACCTTTTATTACCATAATCTGCTATGTAATAAAATCTACAAAAGTCAAACGTAGGAGCATAGTTATAGTATAATTATAACATCAAATTCTGTAAAAATGTTTTCCATAATGTCAATATCCACAGAGAAAAATTGGGACTACGTTTGTAAGGAGAAGCGGCCGTCCCCTTTCCTCTGAGCCAACATTACCTACTCTTTTATCCTAGATCTTTCCAGGATAATTCCGAATTTAAAATATCCGCAACTCCCAAGCTCCTTACGAATTTAATCGACCCCACTGGGGGTGAACGAGAAGTGAATGATAATACGAATTGTTATTTGCCCTTATTGACTGGCGGCGCTTTAAATTTGATTGGTCGGCACTTGGAATATCATTTGGGAGGAGGAAATATTGGGAAGTTGGAGATTTTTAACACGAGTTTCGCAGTCGGCGTTTGTTGCTACTTTGGTTGAATTGCTTAAATTTCCAGTAGTATTCATTAATCCTTTGAACGTTTTATGTCATAAACACAAACATCACTCAAACGCCAAGATCCCTGGCACAAAAGAGCTAATGTAAACTCTAGCACCGGACGGTTTTAAAATATTTAACATCGCTCACAGAAGCTTCTGAAGGAAGCGCTGGTGGCCTAGCGGTAAGAGCGTGCGACTTGCAATCCGGAGGGTCGCGGGTTCAAACCCCGGCTCGTACCAATGAGTTTTTCGGGACTTATGTACGAAATATCATTCGATATTTACCAGTCACTTTTCGGTGAAGGAAAACATCGTGAGGAAACCGGACTAATCCCAACAAGGCCTAGTTTACCCTCTGGGTTGGAAGGTTAGATGGCAGTCGCTCTCGTAAAAACTAGTGCCTACGCCAAATCTTGGGATTAGTTGTCAAGCGGACCCCTGGCTCCCATGAGCCGTGGTAAAATGCCGGGACAACGCGAGGAAAAAGAAGAAGAAGAAGCTCACAGAAGCTTCTGAACATTCTGGAATGTCAAGACTGTCTTCGTACGCTCACCCATAGCAACTGGAGCACCAGTATCCAGTCTTTGACTTTGGTCTCCTCCCTTTCCTTTCACTCCTCCATGTCCTTTGGCTTTCGCAGTTCTGTCTTGTTCATACTTCTCTTTCACAGCTGGCTTCAAGTTTTTCTTATTCTTATGGATAGTGGTATTTTAATTCTCTTTTTCTTCAACAACACGTTTATACGGAACTGATGTTAAAATTTAGCTTCTCTCGATCTTTCTTTTTTCCTTGTCCTTTTCTTCTGTCTCAAACTTTCGTAGTGACAATAACTATTAAAATAAATAAAAATACTACCGAAATAAACCACATGCACTATCCGGTGTTACGGGGTTATCATTATAATTATTTATTTTGTACCTCAACTATTTCAATTGAGTAAAAAACCTTATACGGACTATGACTTTTTATTTTACCGGACACTCTAAAAATGGGGGTTATTAATAGGTTTCCTTTAATGGTTGTTGTTTTAACGCGCGATTGATAACAAAATGATATCATATTAAGTTAAAAGTCCTCAAGGTCAACAACAACCCTTGAAAGCCTGACATATTAGGCCTAGCTGTGGAAAAAATGCATTAAACTTTAAAATAACGGTTATGAGTAGATCGCACGCAGGTCATAAAATATGAACACTAGAATTACAATCCTTTTGGGACCCATTTGTGGAAATATAAATTCTATTCTGTTTTAGCCTTTAAAAAGTGTTTTAATCGTTTTTCAGAAGTGTGAATTTCTCAATTCAATTCTTGTTTTTGTTTTTATATATACTACGGGCAGCACAAGTGATTAAAATGAAATATAGTAAAAAATCATCATCATTGGCAGCGTTGTCCATAATAATGAAGACACGTTTACTTGTAAAACTCGTGTTTCATTTTAAATTTCAACACGAAAATTTTACTATTTTACTTTGAGACAAAATATATAGTTACTTATTGTGTGTGTGTTCGGATTAATCTTCTTTCTGACATCGATTTATGTGACAACATTTCTCCATACATGTGTACACAAGCACCTACATCAACGGCAATAAAACTGATCAAGAACCGGCAATTGTATACCTACTGCTCATCTTTAACACTTAAAGATCGTGCCATTCACAAAGACGCGTGCCTTGACGCTTATTGTCATATTATTAAAAGTTAGATTCGACAAATCTGCGCGGTATCGAGAATGACACGAACTCTGAGACTCAGGCGACGCAATTCCATGCAGCACTGGGCAGAGTAGATTTTGTAAAGTATGGAACGTCCTTTAGCCATGCACGGAGCGGCACAAGGACGTTCCATACTTTTTTTTTTTGTACTACGTCGTTGGCAATCAAGCATAAGGCCTGCCTGATGGTAAGCAGTCTCCGTAGCCTATGTACACCTGCAACTCCAGAGCAGTTACATGCGCGTTGCCGACCCTAACCCCACCCCCCTCGTTGAGCTCTGGCAACCTTACTCACCGGCAGGAACACAACACTATGAGTAGGGTCAAGTGTTATTTGGCTGCGGTTTTCTGTAAGGTGGAGGTACTTCCCCAGTTGGGCTCTGCTCTAGATCTGGAATGACATCCGCTGTGCTGTGCCCTACCACACAAGGCGAGATGACATTCACATTGCCCATACCTCTCTTTTGGACGTAGTTTAAGGACATACCCGGGTCCAATCCTTTACAGAAACTGCGCTGCCCTTCGCTGCGTGGAACTGCGTCGCCTGCGTCTTAGCATACGCTTAACCCTATAGATGGTTGACAGTCCTCAACTGAGCGTTTCTCCAGAAACTTTCTGCCGTGCACAGCTGAACTGTGGAAAGATAAGTAAATAAATTAAAGGTTTAAGAACTCGATCGATCACAAGGTTTTTATGGATCGACCCGGGCTTCAAGAAAAGAGTGTAATCCCATGTTAAACGCCGACAACGCATTGGGACCTCTTTGATGTTGCAAGTGCCCATAGGAAACGGTAATTGCTTACTTTCAGGTGATTCGTCTGCTTGTATGCCAACTATGTAATTAAAAAAATGTGTTAAAACTCTAATAGTGTATCCAAATTGGATGGAATTGTACAGTGTCTGCAAATTGTTTTATTACAAGACCCGAGTTTGCAATATATTTACCCCCGGAATTACGAGTACACACAATGTTTTTCATCACACTTGCAAAGAAAAAACTAACATTTAAGCGAAATAATCCTTAAATACTGTGACATATCAAACATTCTTCCGCCATATTGTCATTTATTGACAGGTTAGGCATCGAAGGCTCAGTACCCCTAGTGTAACTAAATTCGATTTCCAAACGTGACGTACGCGTTTGCGTTTAGTCTCATTTTGTATTGGATTTCGAAAGAGCGCGCCAAGCGGGACGTTTTGGAACCTCAAAATCCTATACAAAATGAGATTTAACGCAAACGCGTTCGTCACGTTATGATGTCGATCAAAGTTACACTAGGGGTACAGACCTATTCGGTATACGGCCACGATCGAAAATTGTGTAAAAATATATCAAACGGCTATTAAATTAATATATTAAATATTTTTTAACATACACAATAATATTAAATTATAAACGCAAAAAATTCAAAAGTAGAACTCATTTACGCTACTTTGTTTGTATGAATTAGGGACATAATAATAAAAAAAGTTATAACTCTCTAGCGAGTTATAGCTTTTTCTTCCAAAAATCCATAACTCCCGCTGGACCAATATAGGCCTAATGGCCTTTAGTACTATAATGTTCCCGCATACACCGCGTATTGTACACCTGCATAAAATGAGACCTTTTCCAAGCGAGTGTGATGAAAAATAATTAACAGTTCAGCGATTTTAGTTCAGAAATTAAACTCCACAATAAAATCGACTCGCCGAACTAAAGTACTATAATGTTCCCGCATACACCGCGTATTGTACACCTGCATAAAATGAGACCTTTTCCAAGCGAGTGTGATGAAAAATAATTAACAGTTCAGCGATTTTCAGAAATTAAACTCCACAATAAATTGGACTCGCCGAATGAAACGATATCTTACCCAAAAACATTTTTAATTCTAATAGTACCACTTAGAACCATTACTATTCTTAGTTCTGAGTTAGTGCCTATAGAGACTAGAAATTTTATTCCATGCATTCTATATTAAGTAAACTTCTACCGTTCGATCAAAGAAGGGCTTAAGTGCCGATAGTTTTAGTTAGCTGAACTACTTTACTCGAGATGGCCGTTTTATGAAGATGTACGGCGTGAGTGCGCATTTCTTTAAGGATTATGGATCTAGCATTATTTTGGGTAGTGAGGTTTTCTTTGTTGAAAGCTCTAAAATGTTATAAGGTTACGTTATCGAATAACTTAGGTACTAAAAAAGAAAAAAGTCAGGTGAAGGTCAATTCGACCTTCCTTCAACCGGTACTTATAATGAAACTTATTATAATTAACGAATTGTAAATCATGTTCAAAAAACCGGCCAAGTGCGAGTCAGACTCGCACACCGGGGGTTCCGTACGAACCTGTAGGTATATATTTAATAGTTCACCCATCACGACAATCGGGTCATATCAATTATTAAAAATATTTTTATTATATGATGTAACTAAGAATTTACGGTTTTCGCAATTTTTCCTTCATCTGTGCTATAAGACGTTGCTTCGTACCAAATTTCAAGATTCGGAGTTCACGAAAAGTACCCTGTAGGTTTTGATTCCTTTGCGAGTGTCGAAAATTTGCGGCATAAACGTCTGTATCTTTTGATTGCGTTGGGTTAGAAGTTTGATTTTTACACAGCTCCAAGGGACAGTAGACTTGAGTATTTGATATAAATTCCAACTTGATACCTCCACGCTTTCCTGAGAAAAAGGGTCTTGATAGCCAACAAAGTGATCCTATAAGGGTTCCGTTTGTTTCCTTTCGAGGTACGGAACCCAAAAAATGGAACAAAGTAGTATTTGTTTGGTTTCATTCAAGTCCTCCGTAGCTTATATAGTCAGTAGTAACTCTGTCTATGAAAATGTATGTTTGTAAGTTTTATTTACTTAGGAAATTATCATTATTGATAGTGACATCTCCCATTTCCCGCTACTGCAGCAATGCACTCTGCTGCAATCCATGCTGCAAGTCATCTTACCTACCAAAAGACTCGTACTTTCCTAAACTCACAGCTACAATCAAGCAATCAGTCAGATTACAAAAAAACTGTATTTTTTTTTTCATATAAATATATAAGGTTTGAAATGTTTTCTGGAAGAACTAGACGTTTTGTAATTTTAAGATTTTATGTATATTATTATTTTTTAATTAGTAGGGGCTGTATTGTAGGGTTAGAACCGGTGGTAGTTTCTGAAATTCATATGTATCTACATTGTACCTAATTGTAATTATGCCTTAATCATATCTTCTTTATTCACATTTTTACAAAGTATCACATATTAAAATAATTAGAAATAAATATGTCACAATATTATAAAATATTAAAATATTAATGATTGATGCCTAAATTGAAGAATAAAGACTTTCACTTTCACTCTCATCCCGATTTCCAACTAATTTTGTATTTCTTTCCAGCCTTGCCGCGGCAACGTATCCCTGCTAGAAGAGGACATATGGCGCGAGCAGCAATGCGCAGCACACGACAACACCGCTTACGGCGGCGAGTTATTCCACTGGAGAGCCCACCGAGATGACGCCGAGCCTTGTGCGCTTACCTGTCGCGGGGAACCGCAGCACGCATTGCAGACTGAACCCGTAAGTGTGTGAGGGAGATAGCTAGGTCTTTATCTATTAGAAGAGGGCATATGATGAGAGCAGTAATGCGCAGCACACGACAACACCACTTTCGGTGGCGAGCTGTTCCACTGGCGAGCCCACCGAGACGACGCCGAGCCCTGCGCTCTTACCTGTCGCGGGGAACCGCAGCACGCATTACAGACTGAACCCGTAAGTTTAAGAGAGATAGCTAGGTCTATAGCTGTTAGAACAGGACATATGGCGGGAGCAGCAATGCGCAGCATACGACAGCACTGCTTATGGCGGCGGGCTATTTCATAGGCGCGTGTACCGAGACCTGCGCTCTTACATATAGCGGGGAACCCCAGCACGTTTTACAGACCGAACCGGTATGTGTGTGACAAAGATAGCTAATTGTTCCGTAAATGGCGCCGTTTGGCACGGCTTATTGGCTAGTTGCGAAGAATGAAAATCCAAATTTAATACAAGACTATTCTATGCCAAAATAACGGTAAAATCAAAAGTAGGTACCCTTTTTAATCATAGGATGTTCTGCCATGTCGAAATATCACATCTATGTAAACTTAGATGATTAAAAGCTAAATCATTATTTTAGCTTACTAAATATCTTGAGCCAGCTACTTATTTTAGCTAGCTACGACCCGGCGTAACTTTTAAGTACCTAAATCCTGTTAAAATACACTATCACTAAGGCATCCTAGGATATTAAATCTTATATTCTCTTTAGTCTACCTCATTAAAGTCAACTTTAAGATGTCTGTTTTAAGTAATAGGAAATAAGGATATAAATCGGCATATACTTCGAAAAAGTCATGCGATTTTCATCTTTCATCAGGTCTTGGGATATCTCTCATGTTCATCAGGTCTGTTAGTCATCACCATCATCTCAAAAATCAGTAAATTCCTAAATATTTTGAGGAAACTTATCACTTTAATAAAAGACTAAGCGGTTAAAGAACTCGCTTCGCTTTCTATTTCAACTTTAATTCGCCCCTAACCCGGATATTGAGCACGTGATTTTTGTGACCCACTTGCAACAGAACTTAAAGACGTCTCCACGTTCCATGCGAGCGTGGTCACGTTGTCACGGCATAGCACGTACCGTATACAATGTTAAAAGACAAATTTTGAACCTTTTAACATTGACATAAAAGCTACCGATGCTCAGTTACTATTACGAGTAGGTAGTACACCCGGATAATCCAGAACGTGTTCTCCGAGTAGTTTATACAATTAGCCTGGTCTAGACGTTGAAATCGGCTTAAAGAGAATTGTAAAAATACTCTGCTAGCGCTTTTTCAATGATATGTTTTATTTTAGTAAGTACTAGTTATTTTACTCGTACCGACCGAGTATTACCCGTTGTCAGCGAATATTTCCACCATAACTTTCATGCCTGCATCATGTTGGTACAGCGGCATATCGCTTAGTTGCGAGTTCGAGTCTCTCCCAAGACAGTGGATTTTTCCACATTCCCTTTATTTTTAATCACTGTGGTATCATTTTTAGACGTTTTTTCTTAAAAAAAACTAATTAAAAATGTACTTGTCATAAAGTCTCAGGCTTTCTTTTGAGTACCCCACTTCAGTTCTGTTTATAACTATCGACTTTGTGTCTGTACTGTAAATCGGACTAAATTTTTGTTGCAGAGTTCATCCCTGGACGAGGATGACCGTGTCGTTGTTGCAGTCCTGGCGGCACGAGTGTCCGACGGCACGAGGTGTCGGCCTGGCAGCCTGGATATGTGCATCGACGGACGTTGTCAGGTAACAACAGCTCTTTCAGGAATAACTAGTTTACATCACGTTTCATTGCCGACTACTGTATGTTATTCTTCCTCGTTTCCTCATGACGTCACGTCACGTCGCGACCACATGAGATCATTGTTTTGTCCACAAGACAAAAAAAATAAAGAATGGAGATTTTGCATGATTTTCTGCCGTCCTAATAATAGGCGCCTGTGTTGCCTGGCAGGCCTTATTTACAATGTCTGCTCAGCAGGTTGGTGGATGTCCGTCCCCGTTCTTCATCCACTATGCCAACTACAATGCACTATGTACAAACCAATACAATTCACGGATCAAATTTTGTATTCCTCCTCCAATTGAGGGGGTATTTAAATCTACTCGGGTCAGATGTGTAGGGTTAGAGACGGCGTAGCTTTATTTGACGTTCATAAGCGCATTGTAATATGCCTACTTGTATAATATAATATCTTTATCTTTAATATATACATACGAGTTCACGCATCATCTAAAAGCTTACGTGCCTTTGCTTTAGCTCCAGCCATTACATACTTGCAGGAAATGTTGACATCACGACGCCGCATTGATCTATGGCAGTGAGTGTTTTCAATTTGTCCATGATACTGCAACAGATCAGGCCGCGGCATAATATGCCTAATATCAAGCTATGGACAACCTCTGATTCCAGAAGAGTTAGAGGCGCGTTGCCGACCTTAACACTCCGCACACTCGTTGAGCTCTGGCAACCTAACTCATCGGTAGAAACACAACACTGTGAGTAGGGTCTAGTGTTATTTGGCTGCGGTTTTCTATAAGGTGGAGGTACTTCCCCAGTTGAGCTCTGCTCTAGATCTGGAACGACAATTTGTACATTTCTGGTAGTTATAATATTTATTGGTTAACCAACCAAATACAAAACCGCTTGGATCTGTCACTGAACGACCTGACTTAAAACTTACATTATTATATCATGTAATGTTTTCATGTACCCTCAACTAGCTTAAGTAGTATTTGAGGGTAGATTTTGTTTACTTTTATTTAAATTTATTATTTATTATTATATTTGAGGTCGTGCCAAATACAAAGCTCCCTTGACTTAAATACCTTGAAACTACGGCTGCTATCTTAAAAAATACCTTAACAATTTCCTACGAAACAGTGATTAAACCCTGAAATACCTTTATTTTTGCCACAATATTCTTTTTAAGGCCGTTTTCCGAACTTTTTGTCCGGCGTCTAAAACAATCCCATTATACAGGGAACGAATAGCTCTGTCTGAGGTCTGAGCTGAATATTTGATGTCGCACTTTGGTTTAATTTGTGAAATGAAGCGATTCCATTCCGTCCGTGTAAAGAGAATAATAATTATCATAGAAGATTATGATTTTTCTAGCTTCTACACAAGTAGATAGAGGTACGCGGCCGGCAGCCCCGTTTCTCGCCGAGGTATGTATAGTGCTTTTCTCAAATTTGCCATGAAAACAAAAAAAAATAGTCAATTTGTTTTGTGGCGACCTACTCGGCTCGCCACTCTACCAGCGGTGTACAACCTTACGCGCGTAAGTCCGCGCGCCCGCGCGATGCGCCACCGCCGTTGCTTAGCAACGAATATGCACAACAAATCATCGTACCAAGCTAACTGAAGCTAGTTGATGGTAGAATGTCAAGACGTGTCACAATTTGACTTTAAAAAACAATTACAGTCCTAGGTGTGTAAGGCAGTATGAAATTCCTTTACATATATTATCATCTTCACTCATCGCACCTGATATGTAGTTTTTCCGGACCTAATTTGACGTAAGTCATGTCATCATTTCATAGCAAGTTTGAGAAAATGTCTTTTAAACCAATTTGACTTTAATGCGATAATAATCATATGTGGAATTATGTATGAAAAGGGACCGCTTACGCCGTACTGCGCTGCGCGGCGCGGCTTGTATTTATTTATATCGGAATACCGTTAATAATGGCGGGAGCGCCATCGACAATAAAGTGTCTTTTCATAGATAATGTCACATATTTACTTGCGCGTGACACCCAAGTAACAGAATTTTGTGATACCTACAAAAAATTACCAACTTTTTAATTGCCAAAATTTGTAGATACGTAATGATAGAGCTACGATTTTTAAGGCAAACACTTAGAAAAAATAGTTCTTAAACAATGATATTTATGAATATTAGTTATAGTTAAATTTATGTACGTGCCAATTATGATGTGGCTTTTTGGCTAAAAACGTTCCCTGATGGCTGTATAACCACGAAATAATGATGGTTGTTCTTGTCTACGTGACTATTATTCAATAATAGTCACTTTTTGACACCACGGGGTTGAAAGTGACGGAAACCGTTTTATCACCACCACCTCCTTACAGAAAACAGCAGCCAAATAACACTAGACCCTACTCATAGTGTTGTGTTCCTGCCGGTGAGTAAGGTTGCCAGAGCTCAACGAGGGGGGCGGGTTTAGGGTCGGCAACGCGCATGTAACTCTTCTGGAGTTGCAGGCGTACATAGGCTACGGAGACTGCTAACCATCAGGCGGGCCGTATGCTTGTTTGCCACCGACGTAGTATAAAAAAAATCACGCTGTCACTGTCACGTAGACAAGAACTAAGGGTTTATTTATTGTAAATATCGATACGGATAGTGACAGAAATATTATATACTCACTACCTTAATATATAGGCAATAAGGTCGTGTATACATATTTTTGCCACTGTGTCCGTATCGATAAATATAATACCTTGACTGTGCTTATAAACTAGACGCCGATTCTGCTTCTTCCTCACGTTGTCCCGGATTGCTACGGCTCATGGGAGCCTGGGCTCCCCTTGACAACTAATCCCAAGATTTGGCGTAGACACTAGTTTTACTAAAGTGACTGCCATCTGACCTTCCAACCCAGAGGTAAACTAGGCCTTGTTGGGAACTCCGGTTTCCTCACGATGTTTTCCTTCAACGAAAAGCGACTCAAATGATATTTCGTACATAAGTTCCGAAAAACTCATTGCTACGAGCCGGGGTTTGAACTCACGACCTTCGGATTGCAAGTCGCACTCTCTTACCGCTAGGCCACCAACGCTTTAATAAACTAGTCGGCGATTATAAACTAGACGTCGATTATTTTATCAATTCCACCACAAGCTAACCTAACAGGCCAATTAGAATGTACACTAACGTTAGAATGATATTTAAATCATGTTATGCATTTACATAGTTATCGTGCGTCTCATCCGCGCCAATACATATGCAGACAAGTAAGAGCGAAATGCACGATTACTAAATAACATTCTCATGTCCGTGTATTTATAATTGGCCTGTTAGAGTCGGTATTTATAGTTCTACCTCTCGCTTCCGCTCGCCTCTTGTAACTTGAATCAATGCACCAAAATGCAGTAATTTAGTTAGCTTTGCAGCCACAAATAAACAAAGCTGGCTTTAATAATAAAGTCACGCGGTGCCTAGTCTAGCACGAGGTATATGCAAGGTGCATTTACTAGACTAACTAGAGCTGGTCTATGGAAAGATTGCATCCAGTCAACTAAGTTTAGTTGACTGGGTGCAGTCTTTCCATAGACCGCGGTCGCGGTCAAAGATTTTTTACTCAAGGCCACTTGCATTATTCCGTTAAACCTGGAGTTACCATGGTTACCTGTACAATTTGAGTTATCGGTTTAACTGGTTAGCAATGCACCGACGAGAAGTTTCCATAGTTGCGAAACTTTCCACATGAGAATTTCCCGGTAACTTCTGAGAATGTTCTCGAGAACGAGAATTCATCGGAATACTTAATGATTTCGTAATATACACCATTTGGATATTTAGATATTTAGGTTTTACTCGAGAATAAATAGGCTAATTTCACCCTGCATCATATACCCTCTCGTGGCTCAGTTGGATTACACGCAATTTGCAATGAGGAGGTCCCAGGTTCCATCCCCGAACGATGAAAAAAAAATTTTTTTTTTGCACTTATATTCCTATTTTTGATTGACTAAGCTTTGTAGCAGGGAGAGGGAGGTCCCTGGATCTATACTCTGCACCGTAACTTTTGTATATTTTTTTGTAACTTTTTGTATTTTTATTTTAGAGCAATTAAACATCATTTAGAGGTTGCTACAACAACTTGACAACGAAAGACACGCATTATGAAATTTTTCGGTACTTAGTAAATAAAACAGGGCTGCGAAGACCAAAAGTGGTAATGTTTGCTGAAATATAACGAGAATTTAAGCAACTTATTGGGAACAATGGGAACTTATTACTTATTAACAAACTGTAAAAGACAATTACATATACATTATAACATGTTGTTTAATATTACCTATGACGATTCAAACTTTATTCTAAGAACATTCTCTTTTTTATACAATAATTTTCATGTTGCAGCAATGTTCTGCGAACATTCTCGAGAATATTTCCGCGATTTGGGAATGTTCTGCAATTTGTACATTGCTACGGTTAGCCCGAGTTAGTGGGATGGTGCAAGTGACGCTTAGTCAAGTATTTTTTAAAGCGTATTAACATTATTTAAGATGCATGTATAGGGAATGCTCCGTAAAATTGTTCGGATAAATCCCTACTTTCCGCCATCGCTCTACGTGACAACATTTCCATCTTCACCATTTAAATCCAGTCCTCAATTGTCTATTTCTCGAGTTTCTGCAGGAGAATAGTCTCTAAGCCAAATTTAATTTAAACATGTTTCGGGATTATGTTTCTAGTCATAATCCCGAAACATGTTTAAACTGAGTCAAGAGTCAAGTCGTAAAAGTAAGAATTCCTAGAATATATTCTTTATTAAAAACACTTTTAGGTGAACGTACAGAGAAGATCAATAATTCAGTGGTCTGATTCAGAAACAGATATGCATATCAATTTAGATTCCTGACTTTGAATTTCTAAAAAAAATAAGAATGTGTGTTTCTATCAGTGATAAAAAAAAAACTAAGAATAAAAAAAATATATATCTTTTATATTTTCAGGTCCTGCTTTTTTATCATTTCCATATATTATTTTAATATCCACATTATTTTAATAAATTGCTTTAACAATTTGTACAAACTACTTGAATTTTACCTGACATTGTTTTTAAGTACGACCACCTCTGGCCCACTTAAGTTTCGGTCCATTGCAGGTTTCAACCTTAGTTGCTATAAGTAGTACGAAATTAATTTCCCCAACTTTTACAGGTTCGGAATTATTTAAAGGGGGAAATAAACTTCCCAGTAAAGTAGGAAACTTCTGGGAGACCAAATCGAACTTCAAGATTGGAAAGAGATTATTATGTTCCAAATGGGATAGAATTGGTGCGACTGCGAACATTATATAAGTACTCGTATTCACGAATTGCAAACAAATATTTATTATTTCATTTTATTCAATTTTACTTTATTTATTTAATCGTATGGCGTATAAACATAAACATTTCAAAAATATATTGCTAAATAAAATAATTATAAATCTACATTCAGGGTCTCAAGCCACGAGATTGCGTCTGGTGTTAATTTAAACAGATCTTCCGGGGGGCCTGGAAAAGAGTGCACAGGGCAGCGCTGTATAATATGCTCGATGGTTTGAACCTCTTCACCACAGTCGCAGAGCGCAGAGTCCCGCCAGCCCCATTTATGGCGAAAATAGTTACAGCGCCCGTGACCTGTCCTCAGTCTGTTTACACGACACCAGAGCTTTCGTGACAGGCCAAAACCGTCTGGTTTCGCTGTGGGATCTATGGCTTGTAGGGTAGTTCCAGCAGTAATTTTGCTCCACTCGTACTTCCAGCTCTGTCTGACGTCGAAATTCCTCAGTTTTTGGGCTGTGATGCATGCTGGGTGGCGAGACTTAAGGCGTTGGGGTGGGGGGTGGCAGAAGGGCTGGTGGCAAGGTAGAGAAAGTTGAAACTTTCTCAATTTTACTATACCAGTGATATTTATGTATGCTATTCACATTTTCCAAATTCTAATTCTCCATTCTGTGGCCCTAGTGAAAAAGGGTACAAGTCTCTGGCAGTTTAAGTGTATAAGGGCATAAGTGTTACGTGGAACTTACACCCCTTTACACCTGCGCTGCCAGAGACTTATACCCTTTTTCACTAGGGCCACAGCATTATACTTTCTTTAAATAACTTTCTGAGATCTCCCAATAGATGGCACCGTGACGCGTTTCTTGTTTTTTTGTCTACATCGCGATATCAATCGAAGTTTAAATTTATTTGTAATTTTAGTTTGTGTTTTTATTGATTTTACGATTATTGACCGAGCGCTTAGCGAAGATAGTCGTTTCAGCTTGGACAAAAATGCTTACGTATTATCCGGATGTTCTCCTCTACATGTCGAATTCTTAACCGATTCTCGTAAAATTTTGTGAGTATATTCGATAATTCAGAAATATTGATTCTTTTTGACGATTCAGTTTCTGAAATTTTTTCAAAATGGCGGACCTATAAATTTATTCAGTTTTAATTTTATGTTCGCGAAGTAATAAGTGCTTTTGACTTTTGACTTTTTGAAGTCTACAGCTCACAGAGCCACTAGTTTTAACTCGATAGATATTATCTATTTAAATCTAAGTTTAAAATATAAAATGATAACACTTGAACGTACGTTAAACAATTACATTGTATTGAATTGTATACAAAGATAAATCTCCGACATTATTTTCGGTCTTGGTATCAAACTAAATCATCCTTCAAACATAAGCAAACAATGAATTGAATCGAATGAATACAAGTACCTCAAGGAATTTCCCCTCTAGATTACATTTTATTTTCAATTACATTTCAGTCTTTTCATCTTCACCGTATAATTAATACGCGTCAGCATCCCACCATTCAGTGTTGGGATTGTTTGTGGCACAAAAGATACTCCATTTGGTAACCCTTTCAATATAGAAAATCAAAACTGTGGCACCATTAATAAAATCAGTTGAATGCGATACAGGCGGAGTGCTTAGCAAACATTTCGAATATTGCAGACCAAAGCAAAGCATCGTTTACTCTAGAGAGTCTTTGACAACATACAGATCACTAACTACAGGACAGCGGCAGATTTCCAATTGCTAATTGATGATAAGTATGTACGTGCGTTAGAAAGTTCGCTCCGTCGCATCTCAGCCACACAGTGCAGAGAGCGGACTGCGGCGGAGGTTGCAGCAAAGTTCAAGCATTCCAAATCATCATCATCCCGTTCAACCCTGTTTCGGTCTCGGCGACTGAGATTGTACTGGCTAGTGAGACGATCGTGAGCTCTCAGGTGGCTGGCGTAGCCTAATTTTTGCAGTAAATGTGCGGCCACACTCACCGCAAGTCAGCACCCCTCCGACAAAATTGTGGTTTATTACCGCAAGTGGTCGGGCCTTTAACTCGTCACGCTTCGCCTCGAGTTCCACTCGCCTCTGCTCTTCAAAGGCTTACACTTTTGTACTCACTGTATACTTCCACTTGGGCCGATCTTATGCCGAAATCTCCTACTGAGATGGTTCAATATCACATCTATTTTTCGTAAACTCGGTCATCCGCTCCGTGCAGGTCTCATAGGAGCCCAATTTAGATATAAAATTTGATGACCTTGGAGGTTGATTGGTGCCACACTGATTGGTGCATACAATTTACGAAATAAAGTGAAAATCGTGCGTGAGATCCACCAATTCGATCGTAACGGTCTTGTCAAAACCTTCAAAACCATACCAAGTTACTAAATCTGAATCAGGGCTATAACCGCCAAAATATAAGTACGTAAATTTCGAGCAACTATCTCTGCCACTCTAATTACGCCTCAATTTGAGTAAAAGAGAAAAATGCCTGAAATTTGCTTACTTCGGTGCACTGGCTCCAGGTAAAATTTAAAGAGCACTGTGTTTTCGACGTCTGTGTGTACTGAATCTCTTTACGAAGCCCCCGAGAGGCGAATTCAAAAGAGTTCTGAAGTGGCAATGAATTAATGCTTTCACGTTATAGGTCGAAACGGATACCTACAAAACCGCTTATTTTTTATTCATCAAATAAAAAAACATGGCGAAGCTTCAAGTGGTATACAGAAAGGGTCTATATTTGGATATAGTTAAGCGAAAAGGATCCATCCTACAAAATTTTGTAATTTAAATAAATGACTTTTCCTTCTGTTAAAAAGTTCAAATTCTTTTGACAGATTTTTGTGGATTTTATCATTTGCCTTAAATTATGTCCCCGTCAGGAAATTATAAATAGGTTGTAAAAAATGTTTTTTTTTTTTTGTTTGGCTAAGGTAAAGTATTTTAACATATCAAAATTATTTTTGTTGTGTTATTTTTTGTCCCCAAAAATGTGACGGAGTTTAGCTTTTTGTCTGAAAATTTTATTTTTTAACTGTTTTCATGAGAATTATAATCTACAGCTAGAAAGACATGCAATAACACTTAATTTTTTTTTATTTTTTTGACAAAAAGACAAAAATAGAAGCGTGACAGAGTGGTCAGAAACAAGACGAAAAGAATTTTGATCCAAATACAAAATGTATGCACGTGGATAGATATTATGTTATGATTTTTGTGTCTATTATTTAATTTCATTAGTATCTGTATTACACCTGTTGGCAAACTTTAAATAAATCAATAAATACAAAAGGACGACCGGTTTGGCCTAGTGGGTAGTGACCCTGCCTACGACGCTGATGGTCCCGGGTTCAAATCCTGGTAAGGGCATGTATTTGTGTGATGAGCATGGATATTTGTTCCTGAGTCATGGGTGTTTTCTATGTATCTAAGTATTTATATATTATATATATCGTTGTCTAAGTACCCTCAACACAAGCCTTATTGAGCTTACTGTGGGACTTAGTCAATTTGTGTAATAATGTCCTATAATATTTATTTTATTTTATTTTTTATTTTTTATTTTAAAAGGCATTGGTAATAATCGCCTTATGACGTGATGAGCTTTGTGCTTCGGATTCAATGTTCTTCTTTTGTTTGTTGGAGATATAATTCTGCTAGTAATATTTACAAGTAAATGCTGATTATTTGCTTTGATTCATTAGCAATAAGTATTGTACTTTGTAAGATTTTAATTTGAATGCAAAATGAGTAATAATTTTGTTACATCATTTTTTTTAATCGCCGTTCTAATTACTAGTTTCGTCTGCGTAGAATAAATAAATAAATCAATATTTGCGGACAATCTTGCACAGATCCACCTAGTCCCAAACTAAGCAAAGCTTGTACAGTCAGCATCAAAAGTAGCGGATGAAACAACGCGCCAAAAGTATCTGATATTCCGGATAACTTTTCCAAATATAGATAAATTTCTAAAGTTCGCGTCCAAAAGCATATCTTTTACAGCCTTAGTTGTTCTATATTAAGGACATCACTTTTTGTTAAGCTGTTACGGAATGGTAGATACTTATGAAACGTTATTTGATACGCTACTTTTGATGCTGACTGTACTATGCGTACTAAGGCGACGGCGATATACATGCGTATATGGATAAATACATACTTATATACATAGAAATCATCCATGACTCAGGTACAAATATCTGTGTACATCATACAAATAAATGCCCTTACCGGGATTCGAACCCGGGACCATCGGCTTCATTAGGCAGGGTCACTACCCACTAGGCCAGACCGGTCGTCTAATGATGTCATGTCTGAATGATGATGATGATGTTAAAAACTAAACCTATTCCCTTTTCCGGATCTCAAACTATCTCAAAGTCCATTTCATCTAAATCAGCTCAGCGGTTATAGCGTGAAGAGGTTACAGACAGACAGACAGACAGACGGACAGACGGACAGGCGGACAGAGGGACAGACGGACAGACGGACAGACATAGTTATTTTCGTATGTATTTACAATATTAGTAGAGATTTAATTGATACTTCTATAATTTATTTGTTGATCGAACTTCAAGGAATGAATTGTTAAACCACCTTGCGAGTTGTTTTGAGTTAAGAAACCGGCATCAAAAGGAGAATCTTCCTGAGTTCCACATTTTCAACTTGTGACTTAATCATTTGCATATTCCAAAGTTACCGTCTAACAACGAAATGGAACGGAAATTGTGGAACAACTCGCAAAGTAGGTTGGAATAAGTTTTTGTTACAATTTAATTTTCGACACAAGCCTTTTTACATAAAGTAAGGGGCCTATTTGATTAGAGAAACTGACTGTGGCATCCAAGTTACATTTTTCTAAGAATACATTGATCCTGATGGCAATTTATATACCAAGTGGACCATATATCATACTCGTATCCTCTAGAGCATAAGTAGTTTAACTCTATATCACGTTATTTTGTGCAGTTAAAAATTATCTTGGCTTAATAAAAAATAAATTGCAAAAACAGGGTTGACAACCTGTCTGGCTTAGTGGGTAGTGACCCTGCCTATGAAGCCGATGGTTCCGAGTTCAAATCCTAGTAAGGGCAATTCGTGTGATGATCATGGATATTAAATGTTTAAGTATTTATAATATATAAATCATTGTCTAAATACCCACAACACAAGCCTTATTCAGCTTACTTTGGGACTTAGTCAATTTGTGTCATAATCATAATGTCCTTTTTTTTGGTTACATTGTGTCCCACTGCTGGGCAAAGGCCTGCCCGGTCTTCCGCCGCTCGTCACGGCTTTGTGCATGCTCCCGCCAGTCACCACAAAATGAGTCCAGGTCGTCTCGCCGTCTCGTTTGTGGCCTGCCTCTGCCTCGGGTGATCTGTGGTGCCCATTCGGTCGCTATTTTGGCCCATCTGTCCGGGTGCATCTTACAGATGTCCTATAATATATATTTTTTTATGGCTAATATTTCCTTCTTTTTTTAGGGCTGTCTGTCTGTCTGTCTGTCCGAGGCTTTGCTCCGTGGTCGTTAGTGCTAGAAAGCTGAAATTCGGCATGGATATATAAATCAATAAAACCGACAAAGTCGTACAATAAAATATAAAAATTTAATTTTTTTGAGGGTACCTCCCCTACACGTAAAGTGGGGGTGAATTATTTTTTTTGCTTCAACCCTACAGTGTGGGGTATCGTTAGAAAGGTCTTTCAAAACTAATAGGGGTCTTCGACAAACATTTTCTGATAAAGTGAATAGATTCGGAGATAATCGCTCCGAAAGAGAAAAAAAATGTGTCCCCCCCCTCTAACTTTTGAACTATAGGTTCAAAAAATATGAAAAAAATCGTGGAAGTAGAGCTTAAGAAAGACATTAAATGAAAACTATAGCGGATATGATCAGTTTAGCTGTTTTTGAGTTATCGCAAAAAGTTGCTCCCATAGTAAAAAGACTTACTTTAATTAGGTACTGATTTTGCAAATTTGCCTATTTGTTTAACTCGCGTGAAAGGTACCGTTTCATCCCTTGGTTAACAATTTACTATACTTTAAGCTCCAGTTTCGCTTATTGTGACGGAAGAGTAACTACGGAACCCTACACTGAGCGTGGCCCGACATGCTCTTGGCCGGTTTTAATAGGTAAGCCTGTCTTACTGTTCCCATACACTACACTGCCAAGACTCGAGTGCGGAGAAAATTTAATTATAATTACAAACTCTGCTTTGACGAAACATTAAGACGGTTTGTTATGTTACGAAGTTCCGGAATAACGCTGTTTCTGGTTTGTCTCTGTACAATCTGCGTCAAAGGTAGCGTATCAGACTATGCGCTAAAATATCTACCTTTCTTTGTCTAAAAGCTTACGACGAAAGAGGATGACCCGGGCGAAATCGCGTTTTCATACAAAGGTAGTCCTCATTTCCCTCTCGAAATATAAACATTATTGACTATATTGTGACACAATTTTCTGTATATCGACCACCCCTATGCCTCCCAAATGTTATAGATTTTGTTAAAAAAAACATATATATATATATGCCCTATCGATGGTTAGAAGGTTATCCATTAATTACTGGGCACCCTGTACGTATAATAAATCAGAGAAATAAAAAATGACTCCACCAATATAGCTAACTCATTGACATATATATCTAATCTCCTTACGGGAACTAAGAATGCCGCTAGTTCAGTGGTGTCACTCTCGAATTCGAGCCAATCGTGCAGTCTAACGCAGCTAGTTGCGACCAATCGCGCGCGTGATGCGAACTCATCAACCAATCGCGTTGCGGCGTTAGACTGCACGGTTGACTCAAATTCGTGTGCGTGACACCGCTTACCCCATTCTTATTGTCCGTAAGGCCCGCGCCCTTAGATTTATATCTGGACTTAAAAAGCATATGGTCGGATCTAGTAATATCAAGGTTTCCAGGAGAGCAAAAATAAAAACTAATAATGATTTTGCCAATAATTTACTCAATTTACATGCGATAAGTCCGTTTTTTTCTGTCATCGAAGGCAAGCTATTATACGTTTTATTTAATTACATTTTGCATACACTTCTCGTTAAATACATTTTTTAATCATATTTATATAAATTTATCACACGAATACAACTTTATGCCTGAAATAATCTAATTTACCGTAGTTGACACGTACGTTATGTTTACATCCGACTTAATGCCAGCAATTTTTATTGCTCAAGTCTGATTGTATATTAAAATATCGCGTTATGGTGTCATTATTTTTAAAATGCATATTACAATTTACAATTTACAATTTAATTCATAAACAAACTTGTACAAAAGAATTCTTAAAAAACTAATTTCATAAGCAAAAACTTGTACAAAAGGATACATGTATATAGTCAGATGTTATTATATTCTACATACGACATATTATGTCAATGAGCTAGCTACAAATTTTGTATACCAACAAAATGAAACAATGAATTGGTGGTTGTGAATAAATTGGATTTGATTGTGTTTGTCCAGCTACACAAACACCAGCCTACGCCGATACCGGTCGATACAGTAATTCGGATTGGCCCGATATAGGTACATTGGGAAAATATGGTCTGTATAGTAAATGAATTTAATATTAACAAGGTTATTAAGCTTGCGTTTGTTTAACGATCGTTAACGAGTATTGAAATGGGATGCTAATAATTTTCACCAAATTAAATTGCAACTTATAATTATAACAATTTAACATCTGATGTTTAAGATTATTGACTCATCATATAATTAAGTTATGGCGTGACATGAAACATTTTCAAAAAATTCAAAATACAAAATTCAAAAATTTACTCTGCAAGTAGGCCTCAAGGGCTCTTTTACAAGTCAATACAACATTTATAGTTTATTTTATAGTAACATCAATACATCATATAGTGACATGAAAAATACATAACAACATTTATAAATACAACAGCCAATACCTGGGTAAACATTACATTATAATAATCTTAAACATGTATTTTATACACTTTTTTATTTTTTTATTCTTTAACACTTGGAGAGCCTTTACACCTCCAAACCTCCAAATCTTATTAATGTCATAATTATTGTGTATTATTACTTTCTCAGACTGTGGGGACCTTATGCATCTCCAAACTTAATGTATTAATCGTGGAGACTATACGTCTCTGTAATATTGTATAATATTCTTGACTTGATACATACTAGTTATGTATTCTGTAGCATTAATTATTATTAGACTGCTAGCTTAACAGTTCAGACGCGATTTATTCATTTAGTATAAATTTTATTTTGACACTTGGAGAGACTTTACACCTCCAAATCTTATTAGTATTAGTACTCTGACATTGGGGACCTTTTACAACTCCAGATTTAATGTATTTGTAACCATAGAGACTATACATCTCTATTGTATTGTAGTAATTATTTATTTTAAAATTATTATAATGTTTACCCAGATATTGGCTGTTGTATTTATAAATATTGTTATATATTTTTCATTTCACTATATGATGTTACTATAAATGTTGTATTGACATGTAAAAGAGCCCTTGAGGCCTACTTGCAGGATAAATTTTTTAAATTTTAAATTTTGAATTTTTGGCGGTGGATAGGACATATTTTACGAAGGACAAAAAATTACCTAGCCAAGCAAGGGCTGACTTGGAAAATTGACGCACAATGGAAAAGGAGGCTGCATCAGTTGGTCTTGACTGGGCGGAGCTGGAGAAGACTACGCTGGACCTTGAGAATGGAAATCCCTTCTGAGAGCCCTATGTCCCTGATTAGGAATGACAGGATACCATCATCATCATTATCATATAATAAATAAGTTGAATACAAAAGAGGTATCTGGTTCATGCATTTTTGCTCCAAAATCCGGCAAGTTTTGGATATTTTTGACAACTGGGAAAAATGTAATGACTTAAGGTGAAATCCGTCAAATAGTGTAGGCTACCTGCCGATGTCGTACTGATTCAATGATCTGGTCTGAATCAGTACGACACGAATCACTGATCAAATTTTCTTTTTTATCCTTGTTCAATATATCAAATGTAAATGCATCTTATGTAAATAAAAACAACTTAGCAATATTTTTCAAAAGCTATTAAGAAAGCTATAAGAGTCCTTAATCATGCCATTTCCTGGTCATGTTAGCTTTATTTGTATTTTGTTAAGCGAAAACTCCTAATCTCCATTTTCAATTCTCCATCAAAGGGTTCAACAACAAATTTGCTAAGGAGCTCTTAGACCTCAAAAGACACAAAACCTGCGCGGTGACCAGAATATTGACTGGACACTGTAAGTTGAACAAACACATGTTTCAAATTGGGAAGAAACAAGACGCGACATGCAGGTTCTGCCATGAGTCAGAGGAGACTGCAATGCACATTCTCTGCTCCTGTGGACCACTAATGTCAAAACGAAGTACCCACTTAGGGCGGTACGTATTGCAACCCTATGAGGTACAGAACATTACGGCCCAAAGAATCTGGAATTTCCTGGATTCAACGGGCATCAGTAATGAACTTTAAAGGGCTGTCACAATAGATCACTACCTGGTCGACGTGGCACTCAATGACCCAAAAAACCACAATAATAATAATAATCTCCATTTTACTAATGAGTTAAGAACTAAAATAATGAATATTTTTTAATAGGGCGTGCCGAAGAATTAGACATTCATTTTGCAGCCCGGAATGGGAATTATAAATAAAGCCACATTTTGCTTCTTACGGTCTTTATTGTCCGAGATTTGTGCAGTTCAAAAACAAGAAAGCAAAACTTGCGCGTAATAATTATTAAAGTGAATAAAATCACAAAAGAATCAAAGAAAAAATCCCGCGTAAAGCGAAAAGCTTCATCCCGTTCTTTATGCATATTAGTTCCGAGTTTCTTCAGATAAAACTGAATAAAAGAGCTTTTTGTTTCAACGATGCAATTATTTCAACAATTTTTTTTTATTGTTCTGTTCCCTAATTAATAAAAAGTTGAGAAGTTAAAGCCTGAGTCTTTTAGCAATGTCATACAACCCAAACCTTTTAGTGCGATGCGGGCCAGAAGCTATGAAAAAGAATGGCATGTTATTGTAATAGGGGGTATGAATGCAATGTTCTGCCGCTAGAGTGCAGCTCTAGCACGTATTGTAAACCACAGAATAACTTCTACATACTATGCCTTAAACAGTTTGTTTACAGAGAGGCTACTGCGATACGCGAATATCGAAATTTCGTTATTCTGCCTTTCTATCGCTCGAATATGCGAGAGTGCGTACGCTCTTAGAGTAGGGGCGCTCTTTTCGCAGAGTTTTGCGTAATATCACAGATTATATAATAGTTCTGTGATATTCCTTATTACTTTGTGTGATTGCATATTTCACATAATTTTATTCCCGTCACTACTCAGTTAAAAATTGATGTCATTATTGAAGTATTCATTAATATTGATGGTATTTGGCCCGCAACAGGAGACCTGGCCAGCATGGCTTGCATTCTCGTGCGCGACTCCACACATGAAGTCGCGCACGATGGGTGTTTGCACGCGTGGATGTTTATTTTCGAGAAGTCTACAGGTAATAAAGAGTCTAGGATATCCAATAGCCATTAAAAGCTGGTTGTCAATAACAACCTGACAGAATCTTTTAAAAAGATAAAGCCGGTAGTCATCTTATATTCCGATACCAATATCGAGATTAAACTCTTTTCATCAGTTTCTTAAAAATACTTGAAAGGAACAATTTCTTTCTAGAAAAATGTGGTTGTTGCGACAAATAACTAGGGGCTCATGTTCCGGGCCACATAGTTTTAATTTTAAAAACGAGAGCAAACATGCTAGACAAAGGCCTGGCGCCGACGACTGCCGGTGAGGGTGGTACAAGTTAGGGGATAGCGAGATTTTAGAGATAGGGTCTTGAGATTGAATAAGATAGTATAAGCTAAGCTTAAGAGCTTATAGAGGCTTTGGGTTACCTATATTTTACTCAGTATATCAGCATTGACACACTACCAAGCGATCACGACTTAGGATATTTTGTTTTATTTATAATATTTTGTGTTTCATCATGTTTTTACCCACTTGTCAAACCATAAATCAACAAACGTCACATAAGATAATTTAACTACCGTTTGGAATTTTACACGGGAAGTTGTCGGCTATTATATTTTTTTTTTTGCGAATGTGTATCGTTTATTATTACTCGCCCGCACTTTGTTACGTCAAATTAGGTGCAGCTTTAGCTTAGACGGCCTCTAATATGATCCCATACAAAATACTGCATTTTTTTATATACAATTTGGCGCATACCTGAGACGGTAGTGAGTTTAACACTATTGAGCGCCAAAGAGGATTTAAATTTTGATTATTAAAATAAAAGGAAGGGGTAAAAGGTTATGTTCAGTATTTCATTTTGCCGAATTTAGATATCTCAGTCTCGAAACTCTCGAACGTGGTACTTATACACGGCGACTCTTGGCGGCTCTAACCAATGGCACTTGAACCCTCTCTGTTGTCCAAAGGACCCTAAGTTAGATATATAAATCTAGAGTCCTTACTTACTTTGTATTAAAAAAAAACCATACTAATGATGAATGATTTGATGAACTTCATTAAAAAATCAAGGTTTCTGCAACGCCTATTCTTTTATCTTGCTCCATCCCCAAGCCTTATTATTTCGCGTCCCCATTCCCTGATGATGTCAGGTCGGCTCCGACATTGTGTCACGAGGTTTCAATTCGCATTTTTTTTTCTTTGTTTAAAAAGGTCTTTCCACTGTGTCGGTATTAAGAGCATTCTTATGGAAACAGTTATTGGAATGGCTTCTATAGAAGGTTTCTGAATAGGCTTGGGAGAAAGGGGATTTTTCTGGTTTCTAAGCTATGGACTCTTTAACAAGAATATGGCGTATATTCTTGTTAAATGAAAGATGCAGCATATATGATATAATATAATTTATTTATATCACAATATACAATTTCACTTAAAACTACGCGTGGTAAATTCTTAGGAATTCATATTGTGATCGTCTGTTTGTTTTACAAGGTTTTTTTATACAATGTGAACAAACATTTTTTGGGGGTCTGTGTACTTAGCAGGAAAAAGTAGAACAAAAATTTTTTGACGCCAAAAATTTTTGGCCATTGGAGGGTTGGCTGACTTGGATGACATGCACCATAGAAAAAAAAAATTCGCGTCAAAAAAATTTTCTTCTGCACTATTTTTGTTACACGATAGATGCTTCATACTTCAGAAATGAGGATTATTTCGCATTCATTTGTGTTTTATTTATGTAACTTCCTGAATTTCTGGTTTTTATATCTTTCCTGAAGGTGCGTGGTGCTGTTTATTTTTATAGAAAAGATATCACAGTTGATCACATTGTCACTTCGTTCGGGTATGCTCCATTTGGGATTTCTGCTTCAACCATCACATTTTTGCCGCCACTGACTTGTTATAAAGTTAGTACATCTCGTGCCCCACATGTCATAACTTCATATAAATAAATAAATAAATATTATAGGACATTCTTACATAGATTGACTAAGTCCCACGGTAAGCTCAAGAAGGCTTGTGTTGAGGGTACTCAGACAACGATATATATAATATACAAATACTTAACCCTTTTCCAGGCCCCACCAATCTACAAAGTTTTCCCAAAAAATCCAAATATATTCCAATTAATCCAGCTTTGATGATTTATTTGAAGACAAGTCACATTTCCAGAAACTGCAATCTAATTTAAAACTTAAATCGCAATGCTAAAGTGGAAATTGTAATGGCGCGTATGTGGTCGATAAATCGTACTATGCCTGGAAAATGGTTGAATACATAGAAAACACCCATGACTCAGGAACAAATATCTGAGCTCATCACACAAATACATGCCCTTACCGGGATTTGAACCCAGGACCATCAGTTTCATAGGCAGGATCACTAACCACTAGGCCAATCCGTCAATATCAAGTCTTGGTTTTAGTCAGGTTTGTTTACGTACAATTTTTGACGTGGCATTGATGACACTTCATTACGGCGGCGAAACGGTTAAGCCTTTAGTAGGTACCATACCTACTCAATAAATTAAATTCTATCTCGTGGGCAACATTTCCCCGATACTTATAAAGGTGAACATATCTCAAAGACCCTCAAAAAAGGTCACCATCCAATGTCATTATTATCCTTTACACCGCCATCTAACTTGAAAACTGAATTAGTATTCCAAGAGTACACGGCGGGTCGGATTATGCAAATATGCAAACGATGGTACGAAGTCGCCACTTAAATAATATATGAAATTATGCAAAATGCTGAAAGAATTGGGGTAGTGGTCGTTCAGGAGTTATATCACTTTCGAGGCCTTCTGGGCCTGTAGTGTTTTAGGTGAGTTACTATTGATGGGAGTTTTGGAGAGTACGGTCTGGCGAAATGGCGAAAGGTAAAAAAAGATCTGTGCTTTGGTGGACAGGAGGAGGAATATTTATTCGATAATTAAATATTTATTATACAAAGCTTACAATTTAACTATTTGAACCGTGCTTCTAAAAACTCTAAAGCTATATTAGAATACAGCAAAAAAGATATTTTAAATTTTTGGGTTACGTAAATTTTATATTACTTTCTATATCTGCCTTTCTTGTTGAAAGGCTTTCTAGCCTTTTAACGAGAAAGGCTAAAAACTAAAAAACTTTTACAGTAAACCAGCCACTCAAAGTAATTTATTTTTGTTTAAATACATAATTACCTTTTACTAAGAATTTGTTTAGAGAGTTCGTTAACACAGAGTTTCGAAACGACTTTCATTATAATATGCAGCCCAAACTTACGTTTACATTACAATATTCCTTACTGTCACATAAACATGTAAATAATCAAAAACGAAACACATCACACCCGGATCAGTATCAAAAAACTCCACCCGTCGTATTTGATCACATTAAAGCTCAAGCAAAAAAACCTTTCAGCCACCAAACAAACATTTCGCTGGCAATTATCTTCAACTTTAAATCCTCTTAACCAGTCAGGATCGATTACTCGCACTTGCTCTCTCATACGGCGTTATATTCTGGGGTAAAAGGGACGGGTTCATCCTACTTTATTATGATAATCGGAAAATTCGCCACATTTGTGTGGCAGCGGCTCGATTCGAGCTCGTGAATAAACGATGAGCAGTGTCACTGCTACATATCGGGGTAATTTATAACTGGCGTGGGGTGAACTGATTTTTGGATGCTGTTAAGTATTAAATGCGGAGGTCTTTTTTATGTTTGCTTTTAAAAATTAGTTGTAAAACGAAAAAGGACGAAATTTGCTCGTATTTATACGACTAACCTGAGAGAGCGTAATTATGGCAAGCGACAATGTGGTATGCTTTGCATGAGAACGCCACATATTTTCATCTTGTAAACACAAGTTTATTGTACAGTCACGGACTTTAATTGTTGAGCCATTTAGTGTTTACTTTACATCGGACATTTCATACCGTTAGTACCGTAAAACCACCCAACTATAGTCCAAAGCTCCCAACTATGGTCCACAAATAAACTCAATTTTTCTCGTTTAGGTGTGTATTTTACTATATTTTTGTAGTAAGTTATATACATACTTTGTGTCTAAGGCAAAGTATGTTTATAAATGGAAGATAAGAACTAGGAGTAAACCACAAGGAACATTGGTATAGATACTTAATTTCCTTTCGAACTTGTGGACCATAGTTGCAGCATTGGACTATAGTTGTGTAGTTTTACGGTATTGATAATCAAATTAGCTTAAACCCTAAATTGATTAACGATTAAAATCTGACCGTACCTTATTGAAGTATATTTGGGACGTTTATTTTTAACTGCTGTCTCTTATGTGCTGGTACTCGATGTTCCGGAAAAACACGTAGTATTTCATATTTAAGTGTCCCGGCGGAAGCTTGCTCGCTCTTCATATCATTTTCGCCGATACATTCAGACTGTATATCATCGTGACAGAGTATAATAGTTCAGAAAGTTAAGTATTTTTACTACCCCTCGACTGTAATGGTTGAATTATGATTTCGTATAGCAAACTATAATTGCGTACTTTTCATGTATGGGCTCCCAACTTAAGTACCCGGACCCGGGTACGTCTTTAAACTACGTCCAAAAGAGAGGTATGGGCATTGTGAATGTCATCTCGCTTTGTGTGGTAGGGCACAGCCAGTGGATGTCATTCCAGATCTAGAGCAGAGCCCAACTGGGGAAGTACCTCCACCTTACAGAAAACAGCAGCCAAATAACACTAGATCCTACTCATAGTGTTGTGTTCCTGCCGGTGAGTAAGGTTGCCAGAGCTCAACGAGGGGGGGAGCGGGTTTTTAGGGTCGACAACGCGCATGTAACTCCTCTGGAGTTACAAGCGTACATAGGCTACGGAGACTGCTTACCATCAGGCGGGCCGTATGCTTGTTTGCCACCGTCGTATTATAAAAAAAGTATATTATTCATTTCGATACTTTGTAGTCAACTAAAAAAATAAATGGCGAATCGGTGAAAATGATAAAAAAAATTGTATTATACAACACTTTTTTCTACGAGTCATCTAAAATAATACTTGTTTAACTATAAAACCTAAATAATAATAAAAATAATTAAGGAGGAAAAAAATTGTACAGAATACTATTTGATGCAACGCAAAATTTCTTGCAGTAATAAGTAAACCGTTATCACTCGTATTTTCTTCTGTCATTGGTTCTAACGATTAGAAATGTGCCGTTTCAGTAATTGCTTACTTAAATTAGGTACAGTCGCAATCAGATATATCCGAGCGTCCGAGATGGTCAAAAATATCCGAACACGCCTCTATTGTCAAGGCGTTAGGTGCGTATTCAGATATTTCTGACCACCACGGCCGCTCCTATATATCTGATGGCAACTGTACATACAGCTTAGCATAAACAATGAACCTATATTATGTAAAAGAAGTTTTTTTTTATACTAGTTATTATAAAAACTATTTAAAAAACTTGGTTCGTGTTATTTTTAAGTAAAATCAGCAATTAATAAGTGTATCACTTTATCACTTTATGACAGAAATTTATGTAGAAATTCTGTGTATTTATTAAGAGGCTGTCAATACCTAAAGCGCGCACACTGTCTATTTTGTATCGGAGTAAATGAGATAGCATTGTCGCATGTTACTGGGCCTGGGCAAGGGAATAATAAGAAAAATATTTAAATAAAAAAAAGTGAATTATTAGTGTAATATTTTACTCAACCACGGTTTAGATATAAATGTTTTGAAATTGTGATTTTAATTGCAGACCCATAAGTCAAAACAATAAAGACATAAAACCGTTTAATTGTGATTTTAAGACCAATCTTTGCAATTATTTTCTATCGAGCCGATTTCGTTCAATCATGTATCGAGTACAACCACGGTCTTTGAAATATAATTAATATGAACATATATTTTTCTTACTTGACTAAAACAAATAGTCTTTCTTAAAAAACTGTTTAAGTAACATCAATTTCAAGGACATTGGGTGTTGACAGCCTCTTAAGTCTATGGCAAAGTGAACCCACACACAGGAAGCGGATATTTGGACACATTACTACTTCACCTCGCTGAGTCGTCGCATGAATATGCTATAAGCAATCCTGCGGTTTTACAGCTTAGTTACTACAGAAAGTTATTTTAATATTATTATGTTTTTTTTACAGTTTTAATATTAACGGAGTCGAAAATTTGATTTGAATCAATGGAATTTAGCCTGGGGTAAAATAAAAAGTACGAATATGTAAGCAGTACCCCTAGTGTAACTTTGATCGACATCATAACCTGACGAACGCGTTTGCGTTACGTCTCATTTTGTATAGGATTTTGAGTTTCCAAAACGTCCCGCTTGGCGCGCTCTTTCGAAATCCAATACAAAATGAGACTAAACGCAAACGCGTACGTCACGTTTGGAAATCGAATTTATTTACACTAGGGGTACTGTTTTTATAATAAACTAAAACAATCATTTAAAATGAATTCTCGTAAAACTTTCATACCATCAGAATGAACACACACCTTTATAATATAATTATTATATTATATTAAGCAATAAAATCTACGATTCAATTCACAGCCATTTTCAATTTATTGAATACTCTTATTTTTCCTTTAATTTCAATATATGTTTTGATTTGTCAGCCAGGAGTACACTTTGTTCCTTCTGTTTGGAGAAAAGTTGCCTGATTACCTTCGTTCCAAATTCAAATTTGTTACTCCGCGCCCCGGCACTGATCTCCGAACCTCTCGTAGTCTTCAACATATTGTCCCTAGACATCGTACAGGTTTCATGTCGAATTCCTTCAACATTCAGGCAATCCGGCTGTGGAATGATCTTCCTCTTTCTATGAGACAAACCCAGAATAAATTCTCCTTCAAGCGCATGTTGCGCAAGCATTTGTTTGACAAGGTTCAAAGGTCGTCCTCATAATGTTTCACAATGGGAATATATTTATGTATGTATGTATAATTTTATATAATTTTGTGATATTTTTTTTTGTTATTTTACTCTGTATTCTAACCCTGCACCAACTAAGATCTTTCGGTTTGGCTCATGGTTGACTGGTAGAGAATGCCTTCTGGCATAAAGTCCGCCATTTGTACTCTTCATGTATTGTGCAATAAAGTTTAAATAAAAATAAAATAAATAAATAAAAAGTTATCTCACTTATGTCTTATGCGGTATATGCATATGCATACACCCTTTCAGTTTCTGCATATTCCACCTTGGTTTCCACGGTAAAACTCCTTTCATAATTTTCTTCGTAACATTTTTGTAGGTCCCGAGTGCTTCCTCTGTTTCCACAGAAACATTGATACCCCTTCGATTTTCAAAACGTAAGCTCATTTATGTCTTTAGTTATGTATACATACACCTTCAATTTCTCCACATTTAACCTCGGTTTCTATACTAAAACTCCTGGCATATTTTTTTCAAAAATACTGTCGTAGGTCGGGACCTAGCACTCGGAAGTGCTCCCCCTGTTTCCACAGAAACAGTGAAACCCCAAAATGTTCTCTAAGTGTTTCCTCTGTTTCCATAGCAGTATGCCATTCGTCACGTTAGCGTGATTTAGCGTTAGCTGTACTGATGCGATTCTACATTTCTGTTTGCTTAGAATTGGCTGCGAGTGTTTAATTTATGACAAGCTTTTAAGGGACTTATATGTCATTCATTTTCTATTCCACAGGCTGATAGATAAGAGCTACGAAAAAGACAACAGATACTACTACGTGAAACTCTTGTCTTCATATTTTCTGAAGATTTTTTGTAGTATCATAATTTTCTACAAAAAAAAAACAAATTTAAAAGTGGAAAAATTACTGCCTTGGTTGAGACTTGAACTCACGGCCTCTGGATCCAGAGGCCGTAATATTTTCACTTACAAATTTATTCTAAGATTAAATCCACCTTTACTTCTACAGATACAAAAATGTTTGCTATGTAGTGCTTCTTCTGTATATATACAAATACACGTCCTTTGTTTTGAAACAAACTTTCCTCTATAAAGTGTTCTCTCTGTTTCCACAACACGCTATTCGTCACGTCTCGCGTGATTTAGCGCTAACTGTTCTGACGCATTCTACATCTCTGTTTGCTTAGAGTTGGCTGCGAGTGTTTTATTTATGACGAGCTTTTAGAGAACTTGTCTCGTTCATTTATCTACAGATTTGTGCGTTTAAACTTTGATCTGGTTTCGATATTAAGTTCCTTACTGTATCTTAGGGTTCAGAGAGTGGAATTATTGAAAGATCTGGATAACAATACGGTTGCCAATAATTTGATTAGCAATCTTGAGGATTTTCTCAGTTCTTCGAATCAAGATTTTTTGACTTTTGCTTAATAGAAAAAAATCACGAACATAGGTCTATAAACGCACTTTAAAAATTTGTAACTATTTATGCACAAAAGTAACTTACAACAAGTTAAAATTCAAAAACATGATATCCGCGGGCCCAAACACGCACACATCCATCTCGATCATGCGTACGCTGAGTGAGAGTGAGAAAATCATTGTTTAAATTCTCCCAACTATGGGCCAAATTTTACTTGAATATTTTCGCTAAAGTGTGAGTTGAATTACGCATTTCTGAGGCAAAATATTTTTATAAATGGGAGAGAAATCGCTGACTTGTTAGGTCATCATTTGTCATGTTCAAATAAATTTTCCAAAGAATATGTTTTAAATTTTTCTTCCCTTGTATTTTCGGTATTTCACAATTAAACGAGGCAGCTAGGTCAGGAACTATGTTTTATGTAGTTTGTTCCTTCTTAGTATTAGTCTTTTGTATTTTGAACTTTCTTTTATTTTTGTACCAGTTTAAAACTCGTATTTAATTTGTACTGGTACGAATACACCGGGAATACGAGGCTAGTTTTTTTATATATTTTTTATAACACGTCGGCAGTCCCCCGAGAAACGATTTAGAACAGATAAACAGTCTCGGAACATTATTTCTCGACCGACTCCCAAAATCCTGCATACATTAGACCCGAAGTCACAAAAGCACTCACTTGATCCTGTGGGGATAGAAGCCTTTGTCAGTTTTGTCAGGTATCACTAAAGACATCTTCCACCCCAACATGGTAGATACTGTCAGTGTCAACATTCACTGCACAATCTAACTTCACAATATTGTTCTAATTGAATAAACATTTAAACTAGGTCTTAAATCAAGTAAAATAAATGAGGTTCTCAATAAAGACTATCGAAAATAAAGAAATACTCGTATGTTGGAACACCTACGATACAACTAATTATTTGAGAAAGTCAAACAAAAGGAAGATACCGAGCCAAGAAGGGTATTCAACTATTCATGGATCAAGTGAAGCATAAAGCGAATGTACAGTTCCCTAAATGAATTCATCATCTCCCTAAAGGTGCTGATAGCATTCGCAGTTTTTAAGTAGATTCGGTGAATTGTTCGTTGTAAAATTCTACGAATCTGCTTAATGTTCGATGTTCTGCTCGAGTGAATGCTCAAGTTTATCAGCACCTTAAAATATCAAACTCTAATAATTACTGTTTGGTCTCGTCTCTCCTTCAGCAAGCCAGTACAAATTATATCAAAATAAACTCAAATAGAGATCAGGTTGCAAGCGTATGATTGTGCCTAAGAATGATTGTAAGATCCTTTCTGTCTAGTTAGGGTTCCGTACCCAAAGGGTAAAACGGGACCCTATTACTAAAACTCCGCTTTCCGTCCGTCCGTCTGTCACCAGGCTGTATCTCATGAACCGTGATAGCTAGACAGTTGAATCACAGATGATGTTGTGTTCTATAACAACAAACACTAAAAAGTACGGAACCCTCGGTGGGCGAGTCCAACTCGCATTTGTCCGGTTTTATTTTATAAATACTGCATACTAACGATCCCATTTGTCTCCAGCGCGTCGGCTGCGACCTGCGCGTGGGCAGCACACGCCGCGTCGACGAGTGCGGCGTCTGCGGCGGCGATGGGTCCTCCTGCTCAAGGCCGAGATACCACTGGCTCGCTACCCCGGGATCCCTGTGTAGTGCTACATGTGGTGGAGGTATGTGATATCCTTGTCGCATGTCGCGTCGACGAGTGCGGTGGCGTCAGGTCCTTCTGCTCAAAGCCAAGTTACCACTGGCTCGCGTCTGGCTCTGGCTCCGGGATCCGTGTGCTCTGCGACGTGTGGTGGAGGTAAGTGTCCTTCTTCTTCTTCTTAGCTGAAAATAATTATTATATTACATATGATTTGAGGTCAGCCCTCTTTGTACGTTTACGCCACAGTGTACAGTTTTGTGTTGTATCCGTACCAATCTACTTCCACCAAAACTTAAGTCATTTTTGATGGTCTGACTCCGAGTCACGGGAGGTCGTCCTGAACCTGTTCTTCCCTCCGGGATAGCCATCACAGCTCTGTTCATGTATGTAGGTATATGTATATGTGTGTTAAAGAAACTAAGCAAATATAATAGGAGACTGTGCATAAAAACAGGTTCTGTAGCTTGATAGTCAGGCTTGCCTAGCCTACTTTAAAAGCCATTTTGACGATACATCACATGAGCTTAGGTAAATATTTTGGCAACAATGAAAATCTTACGAAGATTGATATATGCCCAAAACCAGGCAAATAAATAAAACAGTAATAAATAATAATATACTCGTCACGTCATGAATAAATGCCTTTACCAAAACCCAAATAAATATAATTTATATAGGCCATATTTTTGTAGACCGACCTAAGCCACAAACTAACCAAAGCTTGTATGAGTACTTGGCGACGGTATACATACGTAGATAAATACATGCTTATTTGCATAGAAAACACCCAAAACTCAATAACAAATATCTGTGTTCATCACACAAATAAATGCCCTTCCCGTGATTCGAACCCGGGATAAATAAAAATCCAAAATATCTCAAATTTTACAAAAGCGACAGTTGTAGAAAGTTAAAAATAATGAAAAATTTCTAGGACATTTTTGAAACTTTCCTTGGTAAGAAATCAAGGAACTTTTCATGGAATGGGGAAATTTCGATCCCCATAAAAGATATCCTTGAAGAATGTTAACAAATTCCAACACTTTTGGCACATCAGTATCCACAGCCGAGTCCGTCACCTAATTCAGAGGTAACTATGGCTACCTATACAATATGGTAACATACGGCCGTAATGGTTTTGGCTACAACATCACATACCTTTCATTTCAATGATAATTAACCCTTAAAATCAGCTTAGAATCTAGTATCACGGCCCAACAGTCTAGCTTTACAGCAATTTAGTAGGCCTGAATTGTTCGTACACCTGTACCCTTTCGTAACAAAGGTGTAAAGTCTATTGGGGTTATTACCAGTCATTTGACTCGAAAGTTACAAGCTATGAAATTTCCTTGAGGCATGATGGCGTTAGTGTGTAGTGTTTTATCATTCAACCCTTTATTAAAATATTGTTCTAAAATGTCAACAGAATTAAAAAAAAAACGCGGATGAAACATGACTATATTTTTTCTGTAACCGGAAAAACTGTGGGTGATTTCCAAAACCAGTAAATATGTTTTTCACCTGATTTAGAGTCAATGTACGATGAAGCCGTGATGCATATACGACGTGGGATAATTTTCGTATCCACTAGCGGCCCAAAGGCCTATAAAAAGGTCTTCCATTCCATTGTATGTATTATAAATCATTAATTTGATAAAAGAAGTGCATGGCCTTGGCAAGTTTTGATTTGATGGCTGAAGGATAAAGCAAAATTTACAAAAATAACTAACAACCGAAACTGACGACAAGTATCTAGATAAATGTTGCAGGTCCAGAATATCGTATTTTAATATTTATAATCAAATACAAAGTTAATCCGCCGCATGATTCCTCAAAAATTATGAAAAATATGATTTCAAAAATATTATGAGAAATATGATAATATATGATTTTAAACAATGAGAATATATCATCTAATTGTTATACATTATAGAGACAGTTTATCTCTTTCTGTTCAGTTATTAGAAAATGGTAGTAGTATACTTTTGATGCATAGTCGGATCCATTACTTTTGATACTAAATGTCCCTTAAATGTGGATTTTTTATTTATATACAAACATCGGTGACTTGTGGCAATTAAGTAGCACTAGTGATACGAGAAAGATACGTAATTTAAGTGTTTTGAAAAAAAAAAAAATTGAATTTATCTCGATCCTGAATAACCCCAACGCACCTTACCCTTTCCAACAAAAGCCTGACATCCATTCATCACCCGCACCTAATTAACAATTGAAACGCTAAAGGGCTGGGTCAGGAGATAATCTTTGAGAGATTACCTACCAGGAGCTACTTACTATAAGAATATACCGTAAGGCAAGATAGTTGCATAATTTAAAGGGGGAGTGAATTTTTATTTAATCAGGCGTTACTTTGCAATATTGCTTTAATATAACAGTCTTGAAATATTCACGGTTAGTTTCACTAGACTTAAATCGACCGGGACATAAACCGTAATTACCTTTTATATTGTTTTATCCGAATCGACCACGCATAGTTGTCACTGTGAGTGTGGTGTGCTTGGATAGACTAACAAGTGTGGACGCGACCAGCGGCAACATTGAAAGCGAACGCAGCCGACGCGCACAAATGAGGGTAGACCGAGCGCGGTCTACACAATTTTGACACTCATCCGCTATCTCAGTTAGCCGTGAACAAGATGCATACCCGTCGAAATATCGGGAGCTTAAAAACAATATAAAAGGTAATCACAGTTTATATCCCGGTCGAGTTAAGTCTATTGTTTTACTATTCCGCGAAATAACGTTCCCACGGCTCGTCGCATTTTAGCATTTTACCTATCACTACGTAGATGAAGTCTTGTTATGCCAGTTTTAAATGATTCACGGTTCGTTTCACTACACTTAAACCGCCCGGGATATGGACCATGATTACCTTATGTATTGTTTTCGAGCTCCTTATATGTCGATGCAGTTATATGCATCTTGTTCACGGGTAACTGAAGATAGCGGGTGGGTATCAAAGTTGTTTAGACCGCGCGCGGTCTACCCTCATTCGTGCGCGTCAGCTGCGTTCGCTTTCAACGTTACCACTGGTCGCGTTCACACTTGTTCACACTGAGCGAGCGGGCGGACCATCTTCGTTCCCGCGCCTAAGGAATACGATGCAGTCGCTGTGGTCGAAATTAGCTAGGACAAGAGAGAGAGAATGAATGTTTGGGAATAGGTTCGACAACGCGTACGAGTATGTAACTCCTCTGGAGTTGCAGGCGTACATAGGCTACGGAGACTGCTTACCATCAGGCGGGCCGTATCCTTGTTTACCACCGACGTAGTATATAAAAAAAAGCATACAATCGGCCCGATTCGAACTTTAAGATACGTTAAAAAATTCCTATAGATACGATATGGATTTATGATATCGATTATGGATTCAGAGTCAAAAGTGATGTTTCTTCATACCTAATTCTTAATTCTCAAGCGATGTCTTCACATCTCCTCATCGATTTTCACATGACGTCTCTCCTATATTATCCAATGGAATAAAACAAAATATCAAACTTCGTGCATTCCGACAAGGTTCAGAATCGCGCGCTGCACACCACAGGCGTGGCGTTCAAAAGGTTTATGTTTGCAATCTGTGCACTGTGCGGTCGAGGGTTACCGGCAAGGCCTTAATGGGATCTAATCGAAAACACTCGGACCGTTTTTAATTTGCTCCAGTGAGGGCAGGTAAGTGCCGTTAAGGTTAGGAAATAAAATACAATGAGGATATACAACAAAGACTTTACGTATATTTATGTTGGTGTTTCATATAGACGATGACGCGTGCCTTGACTCGTAATGTCATGTTATTAAAGGTTAGATTTGACAAATCTGCGCGTCATCGTGGGTGACACGAACTATACTAGCTTTTGCTTTTGACGACCGGTTTGGCCTAGTGGGTAGTGACCCTGCCTATGAAGCTGAAGGGCATTTATTCGTGTGATGAGCATGGATATTTGTTCCTGAGTCATGGGTGTTTTCTATGTATTTAAGTATTTATAAATATTTATATATTATATATATCGTTGTCTAAGTACCCTCAACACAAGCCTTATTGAGCTTACTGTGGGACTTAGTCAATTTGTGTAATAATGTCCTAAATAATTCAGCCTATATAAGTCCCACTGCTGGGCACAGGCCTCCTCTCATGTGCGAGAGGGCTCGGGCTATAGTCCACACGCTAGCCCAATGCGGATTGGGGACTTCACATACACCTTTGAATTTCTTCGCTGATGTATGCAGGTTTCCTCACGATGTTTTCCTTCACCGAAAAGCTAGTGGTAAATATCAAATGATATTTCGTACATAAGTTCCGAAAAACTCATTGGTACGAGCCAGGATTTGAACCCGCGACCTCCGGATTGAAAGTCGGACGTCATATCCACACGGCCACCACCGCTTCTATAATATTTATTTATTTATTATTTTGCGTATGACTTCGCGTAGGAGTCAAATTACTTTGTCAATCTTGTTGATAACATGTGCCTTTCTTATCAGTTTTTGAAGGATAAAGTGAAATTTATGAACTGGTGTAGTGAAAGTTTATTTGCTTTACGACGTTTGGAGATTTTTCGTCGTCGTAGAATAATATTAAATGAGAATGAAACTCCGTTTGTATGTGAAGGTGAAATTCGGCCGAGCTTGCTACGGAATCTTAATAATAATAATAATAAGCCCGCAGGGCAGCTTGTGGCGAGCTGTTGGGGAGTAACGACCCCACGGACCCGAGTGTTCCCGAGAGTCGGTCAGGGTCTCCGTCTCCGGCGTGTCTTCGTCGGTCGGAGTGGACCCCAAGGGGACCCGCAGGACTCTCAGCTCTGGCTTGCCTTCATTGGCCGTCCAGAGAGGAGTCGTTAGAGCTAAATGCTCCAGGGGTGGAAGTGAAAACTTGCATAAGACGCGAGTTGGCACAGTGGCTGTTATCAGCCACTGGGTAGAAAGCGGCGTACACCTCTCGACATCCCTAAGCCGCTCACACCGGTGTTGCTCCTGGTCGTCTTCACGACGGCATTTTCAGGGGCCCATCTAGTGGGCGGCGAGTCACCGCCTGCCTCGATAACTAGTGAAAACATTGTTATGGCAGGTGTCCGGACGTTTTTGCAATAACCCAGTCTCATTGTCCTCCCAAACTTCAATCCATAGACCGTTATACAGTAGCGAGTGAGAGGAGAGTCGAGGCGCTCTGCCAACTGCCTCAGAAGGCCGTTGCTGCTGCCCCGCATACGATTCAGCAGTGATCCAACTCTTTTTCTCCTGATGGCGAAAATAATAGCTAAAACTCTAATTGGCTCGTAGGCCATATTATACCCACGTTTAGACGATTACGAACACTGACATAAATGTACTATGCATTAGACAGGCTATAGAAAACAAATTGTGTCCGCCATTTTTGGCGTTTGACGTTTGTCACTAAGCTAAAGAATAAGCATAGGTGGCCAGAGGCAAAACTGTTATGGCATCATCATCATATATTTAAGAGTTAGGCAGTGTCTTACCTGAGCGAATAACTCGCGAACGCGAAGCGGCGCGGGTGAATTCAATCCTTTGATACCTATGGAAGTGTCCTACGTGGGCCATCTCCGAACTCCGAATGCCGTTGGGCCGCCGCGTCGCGTCGCATTCGCGAGTCATCGCCCACGTAAGCCGCGCTGTTAGACTCTTGTCGGTGGAGCGAGCGAGCGAGTTATAACAACTGTTCATTTTCTGCCTACATACTCACTGTACAGAATCTAGTTTAAATGTATTTGTTTCCTTACAAGTGTATTCAAATTGTTTTACATATGTGACACTGACAACATTAAAATTTATAAAAGTAGTCATGAAACTCTTTCAATTTCTCTCGACGACGATTCTCGTACTCGTAGCAATCGCGTTTGTAGCATAAAATACTTTTTGAATATAAGAAATACGCCACAAAAAATTACGAGATGAAGATTAATATATCATTATTGTGTATATCTTCTGCAAACAATAAGGTAGGTAATCATTAGTACCTACGTGTTATATCTGCGAAATGTAATCTATGCGCCAAAGAAAATGGCGTACCACCGCGAGTGTATAAAGTGACGTCTCAAAATAATCTAAATGAGTTCAAAACAAGAGTTTTTTTGCAGTGGATTGTTATTATATTGGTTTGATTGTTTCTTGATATTATTAGAATACATTGTCATAACGCACAAAGGCATTTTTAGTCTTTATTATTTTTTTTTAAATTTGATTACATGTGTGGCATCTCGCCAGTAGTCGGAGACGTACTAAACTAAACGCAATGAAGTGCCGGCACTTCATTGAAATGCGGAAACATTTGCCGATGCTAGTACTATACCACAATGATTACGAAAGCCGGTAATAGCCATTTCCTAATATTAATTAACAGTAAACATCGTTCTAATTAAAACATAATAGACTATGTAGCTCTATTTGTTTACCTTGACTAGACTTGTTTAGACGTAAGTACGTAACCAATCGTATGGAAGTTAGACAGGTGAAATACGAAATAGATCTGATATATCAGTGTCAAAAGTGACGTTTCTTCAAACATAAACTTCTCTTTACACACTGACATATCGGTATCGTATCAATGTAACATCTTATAAGCATTCTTCGAATACCGCCGTAAGTCAACGTCGTATTTCAAAACATAAACAAATGAAATAGAAATGAAAAATCCAAAATTTGCCACTGGAATTTGAACCTATAGTGCACGGAATACAGTAGATTTTATTTTGTTTGAAAATTGCACGAAACAAAACAAATGCAACTCTGTCCTAATTGAATATGATTTAAATTTCATCGAACTGAATAAGTCCTATAGGTAGGACCTTGGGCCTTACGAGGATAGGATAATTCAGATATCATTCAGTACCCCTAGTGTAAATAAATTCGATTTCGAAACGTGACGTACGCGTTTGCGTTAAGTCTCATTTTGTATGGGTTTTTGAACAGCGCGCCAAGCGGGACGTTTTGGAACCTCAAAATCCTATACAAAATGAGACTTAACGCAAACGCGTTCGTCACGTTATGATGTCGATCAAAGTTACACTAGGGGTACTGATGTCAGCGAACGTTCGAATTAGTGTATAGGAAAGAAATAGATGACAGCCTTTAATGTCGAAGAAGGCAAAATTGTAATAAAAAAATCGGACAAGTGCGAGTCGGACTCGCCCACCGAGTTTTAATATTTGTTGTTATAGCGGCAACAGAAATACTCATGTGTGAAAATTTCAACTGTCTAGCTATCACGGTTCATGAGATATAGCCTGGTGACAGACGAACGGAAGGACAGACGGACGGACAGGGAGTCAAATATCATATATCAAACATTTATTCAGCAAATAGGCCACAGGGGCACTTTTACATGTCCATTTTTACAAACAATAAAAATTACAAAAAAAAAACAATTACAAATATGGAATCGATGAAATAATAAATACTTTATTAGAGATGTATACTGTCTCTAAATGTAAAATTACACAAAAAAACTATGATAAAAAAAAAACCAAAAATATTAAAATTCTTTAGAGATGTATAATTTAAGTCTCTAAGTGTCAGAGATAAAATATAAAAAAAGATATTAAATTATCCGTAGAGATGTAGAGGGTCTCCAAGGCTTGAATTCTTATATAAGAGTCTTACTAATAGGGTCCCGTTTTACCCTTTTGGTACGGAACCCTAAAAAAGACGAATGAAAATAATATCCTTTTGATTTTGGCTCTAATTTATTGCCAAGGGCTAGATGTTAAGTAAATAAATAAATATTATAGGACATTATTACACAAATTGACTAAGTCCCACAGTAAGCTCAATAAGGCTTGTGTTGAGGGTACTTAGACAACGATATATATAATATATAAATATTTATAAATACTTAAATACATAGAAAACACCCATGACTCAGGAACAAATATCCATGCTCATCACACGAATAAATGCCCTTACTAGGATTTGAACCCGGGACCATCAGCTTCGTAGGCAGGGTCACTACCCACTAGGCCAAACCGATCGTCGAAATGAAGTCAAGATGAGACTAATTTACGTAGTTCAAATAACTCTGAATGATAAACAACGGAATTGGAACCCGCCACACCGTGACTACCGACAAGAACTGTGGCATTTGACACTCGAGATAATTTGTCGCCAATTAACGATAAAGTATCGCCTTATTTTGTCGTTTCATTTATTAACTGCGAAGCTTTTGTTAACGATGTCGCGTTGAGTTTGATTTATGAATACGTTTCTTTGTTTCATTGTGACAATCACAGAAATAATTTGTTTGATTTGAAGCACGTGTGAGACCCGATAACCCGTATAATTTTTTATTTTTCTGCTTCATTGGAGTAACCTATAAATATAAAGGGACGTCGAAGGAGGGAAAGGGGGTCTGACGCCCGGGCGGGTTCGTACCTGGTGCAAAGGTTATCCATCGTCATTCAACGTGGCAACGCGGCTAGCGCTATGGGTACCTTTGCGCCGGGGACAACTCGGGGGGTCTTTTTGACTAGACTTAAGTTAGTCTTAAGTTTTGTTTTTTTTTAAGTATTTTTTTGTGTTTATTTTATGACCATATATTTCTGTGGATAATATATAATAATATTATTCTTCAATGAAAGAAATATAAATATGAATAATGTTTTTTTAGTCACCTACAATAATTTACGAGGAGAATATACAGGGTGACCTTAGCCATTGGACAAACCATGAAATCCCACATAAGGGTTTTCAGGAACGTTAATATTTTTTAATTAGAACAAAAGATAAAAAAAAAAATTTCGAACAAAAGTTATGTGCAATAATCGACAACAAAAAGAAACACTGTGTTAATCTTTGGCAGTGTTTTTCACAATTTGTTCGAAATATTTGATAATGATGACATTTTTCAAAAGTCAGAAGCTTATTAGTGTCATAAATAAAAAAGATAATCAAAAAGGTCGAAGAAGGTTGCATGCTATTCTTTGAAGATATTAGGTAATTTGTTAATTTCTTCGAAACCGCTACACCGGTTGTTATGATACTTTGTACACTGGTTCTAAATACCCTAATGCATTATGTACATTTCGGCTTTGTCCAATGGCTAGGGACACACTGTATAGAACACTGATTTAAACTTTCACGATTTTTCACATTATTAAGTCCCATTTCTATAATTTAATAAAGTAAATAATATATATAGATCATACAAAGCAACTTTCAGTTTATATCAAACCCAAAATCGCGAAAAAAACATTTACTCTCACATATACAATCTCAACATTTTTTTTTAATACTACGTCGGTGGCAAACAAGCATACGGCCCGCCTGATGGTAAGCAGTCTCCGTAGCCTATGTACGCCTGCAACTCCAGAGGAGTTACATGCGCGTTGCCGACCCTAAACCCGCCCCCCCTCGTTGAGCTCTGGCAACCTTCAATCAGACAAGCAAAGCAAATGTAAATCATATAAATTTAATGTAAGTCATATAATTACGCTTCCGGCCGACCGATCGGGCGCCCCAGGTACCGCTGGTGTGATGTCGTGGAGGCGGACCTGCGTCGGCTGAATGCCAATTCATGGCAGGAAACCGCGCTGGATCGGGACAGGTGGCGTTCTCTCGTTTCGGAGGCCAAGATTCTTTTTGGTTCGCTGAGCCAAAGCAATTAGTTAGTTATAATTACGCTGCGAATTGTAATTCATTCACGTGACTAGTGGGGTGAACATGAATGTTGATAGATATGGATATGTATATTTTTTAATTTAAAAGGCCGTTATCGAATGTCGAATTGATAGATTTCGTCGATGACAATTTACAGCTTTTCTTAGTTATTAGAAATAACAAGTACTGGTTTCTATTAGCACGTCTTGTTATATTTCATTTTAATACATCATTTTTTGTTTAAATAGACTCACTTAATTAGTAAATTTTTTTTTTCTGATGGACGTTTAGGTAAACGCGCGTAAAGCACTGATTTTATAGTTCTTAATTGTAAATTTCGTAAAATTTGGACTGCTAAAATTGGTAATTTTGTATTACACGTATCCTGTACTTCAACTTTAATAAACTACATTTTTGTTATTATATATTTGAAGTAGTATAAATGAAAGATAGACGAAATCAATTTTCTCCAGAAATTACTTCAAAACAAGTGACAGTTTCTCTGAAAATCGACTTAATTATATGATACTTACACGTTTGGCCTATTCTGACAGAATGGTAACTTCGAAACCCTACACTGAGCATGGCCCGACATGCTCTTGGCTGTTTTTTTTTTATTTGTCATACCATCAGGAATATGTGTACAGCCTTAATATTCTTTAACGCAGGAACCTCGAAATTTGAAACATACCATATGTATTTGAATAGTTCAAATTTCATGAAAAGCACTTCAATATTTCGAATCACAATACAAATTTAGATTATCTCTTGGTGCTACATTGTATCTGGCACAACAGCCCCAAATCTGAAATTTTGATTCCCCATCGATACATCAACATAGTTAATTGCTCGGGTGGAGGTTAATTTATAACAGCAGACCGCCATTAGGGAAAGGCCACGATAAATCAGACTGGATTCCTTTTGTCTCCGGCTGAGGGCAGACGGGCGTAGCGGAGGGCTGAAGGTTTTTGGAGATTTTGGAAATGTTACTATAATAACTGTTAATAGTGATACTTAGGCTTAGCTATTCTGAATGAAACACATTTTACTGTCTTATTTCTTGTGGACGAGTATGGGATTTTAATAATTGTTCCTATTAATTAATTAAATAGAAGCCGACCGTCTGATCTGAGCAAGACTAGCGGCAAATGTACAGTCACTCTATTCGTCAAGTAATGGAGTCGAAAAGTGGTAAACCACTTTCTTGGCTGACTGTACATACATAAAAAGGGACTTGTTGATTAATTTTATATCTCATCTATTTATAACCCGCATCAGGAGTACGAGCTACTTTGAAAAGGTCAAGGTCAAGGTCAAGGTCACCACCTTGACCTTGGGCTTGGGCTTAGCCAGAAATCAAGACTTTTCCGTTTCCTCTCATCAGTTCCTTACTCGATGACAATTAAACCAACTTTAACAAAGAAGCATTTTCCGAAACACCTCCAAAATACAAAGATCTATTTCACTTTTGTAAAGTCGGTTAAAATAAAATTAAAGAATTGGAACATAAAACAGTAGTGCAAGACTGAATTTATCTTAAAATTTTAATATTTTATTAAAAATATATATTAATATTTCTATTGAAGCTTTTATCATTAACTGTACTTTTCTTTCAACAGGCAACTAATTCTCATCCAGACAATTCTAACAAACCCAAACACAATTAGATTGCGTTGTTTTATTACAGAGTTCCTATGGCCACCTCCCGTGTCGATCATTAGATCAGCTCGATGGTACAATAATATTGTATTATCACCCAACCCACCTATGCATGTGAATTTTCAGATAAATTTAATAATGGGGAGTGGGTATAACTAAGCTTGTGAAATTTGACCCGAACACATAAATACACATATTGCAAGCTAAATAAAAGCTTTTAAAAAGAGAAGATGAGAAATAAAAATTATCCACATTTTTCCGATAGGAAAAAAACTTGATGCATAAATACTCTACGCATCGAGTTTCTTTATTTTGTCCCCAAATTAAACCGCCTCGAGATTGTTTTATCTGTCTGCTGGTCTGCCGTCCCCAACCCTAATTAGGCCGGAAGATCCGATAAGAATCAGCATCCGATGTAATCGCACTGGTTGAATAATTAACGTTTTCTGATTGATTCTCTTTCAAAAGGTCCGCCCGGTTGGGCAGTCTTAGCATTCTAGCGTATGGTTTGCGGAATACATTTATATCTTATACCTTTAAACGAGCAATTCTTGTATATATATATATATATATATAGGTATATATATATTTCTGTGATCTCGGAAACGGCTCTAAAGATTTCGCTGAAATTTGGTATATGGGGGTGTTTGGGGGTATACAATCGATCTAGATTAGTCTTATGTTTGGGAAAACGCGTGTTTTAGAGTTTTCATGCGTTTTTCTTTCGACGCAGAATATGGTCGCTAATTTCGTGTTGCCGGCCACTGTCCGTCTGGTCCAGCGGGTTAAGACGCGGACGGCTAGAAACGAGTGTTACGGGTTCGAATCTCGCCCGGTGGCAATTTTTTTTTTATATGTTTAAGTTTATATATAATTTTTAATTTTTTTAGACAAGTTTAATTTAGTAAAAAAATGTAGTTAAGATTATCACCTATACACCACCATATTACAATAAATAGTTACAACCGAGCAAAGTTCGGTCGCCCAGGTACTGTATATGTTAACGGCACCAATCATTGGACATTTAAGACAAAAATTGGAGTATTTTTGATATTTCACCGACAGCTGTGTTTATGAAGTGTAAAGAACACTAAAAACCGGCCGAGAGCATGTCAGGCCACGCTCAGTGTAGGGTTCCGTAGTTACTCTTCCGTCACAATAAGCTAAACTGGAGCTTAAAGTATATTAAACTGTTAACCAAGGGATGAAACGGTACCTTTCACCCGAGTTAAACAAATAGGCAAATTTGCATAATCAGTACCTAATTAAAGTAAGTAAGTCTTTTTACTATGAAGGGGAAACTTTTTGCGATAACTCAAAAACAGCTAAACTGATCATGTCCGCTATAGTTTTCATTTAATGTATTTCTTAAGCTCTACTTCCACGATTTTATTTTTATTTTTGGACCTATGATTCAAAGGTTAGAGGAGGGGGGGGGGACACATTTTTTTTTAATAATTTTTTTTAGATTTTATTTTACGACATTGTCGGCTTTATTGATTTATATATCCATGCCAAATTTTAGCTTTCTAGCACTATAGACCACGGAGCAAAGCCTCGGACAGACAGACAGACAGACATACAGACGGACATGGCGAAACTATAAGGGTTCCTAGTTGACTACGGAACCCTAAAAAGGGTTTAATGTTAAATAAAAACCTGATGTTTCACTGATTATGCTGAAAAAACCGATACCCAATCACACCGTTTAATTGGAACGCAGGCTAATTTCAGCTCATACGATGGATCGCTGTAATTACAGCTTTGCTGAAAGGATGCAACGCTGAAAGGAGATATGTTGCCGATAGCTTTCATAAGAGCAGTCAGTTGGAGGAATTTAATCCCTCATGATCAGGTCATCTAAAAAGCAAAACGCTTAAGGGGCAAAATGCCTGAAACGGATGTCTAAGAAGCTTTATACCTAAGAAGTAAAATACATTACAATCATAATGCCTAAGACTTAAATCATCCAAAACGTCAAATGTCTGAGTAGCAGAGTCACAAAATATGCTGTTGCCTAATTTATGTAATGTCTAAAACGCAAAACAGCTGAATGGCAATATACTTTAAATTAGATTTACCTAAATTGTAGTATATCTGATAAGCAATTGTCCTGTATACACCAATAAGTAAATTATCTTGACGTGTATTTTACAAAATAGGGATCTATAATACGAAAATTTTGTTGCTGTGGCATCATTATAGTAGATTTTTTAGTCTTGAATTAAAAATTGGAGTATAGAGCCACCCGGCACCCGCTACAATTGTAGTGTTATTGTGACAATTTGACAAGCTCTTCGCGAAAGTAATATCTGTTTATTGGCGAAATTATTAAGTTTTTTTTAGCACACATCCCGCCCGAAGGTAAGTGGTAATTGTGGCCTATGGACGCCTGCAAAGCCAGTAATGGACACTTTCACATTTGTCGCACCTGTCACCGTGGTGAAATAGGCCCTTGGAGGGCTTAAATCCTTAAAAGTTAGCTTGTTTTAATTAAAGGAAACATTCCCTTATTTAAATTAAAAGCGGCCAAGTGCGAGTCGGACTCGCCCATGAAGGGTTCCGTAGCAGCAAGTAACATATAACATAAAAGTTATTTATGACGAATTAAAAAAAAACTACTTACTAGATTTCGTTCAATCCAAATTTGGGTGGTAGTTTTGATGGTAATGTATATCATATATTTTTTTAAATTTTATCGTCCGCTTATTTTAGTAGTTCCAGGGGGGCACACAGATACATTTGATGGCGACTGTACAGTCAGCGTCATATAGTTCGTAGCAGTCAAAGTGTCAAAATAGTCACACCATACAAGTTGTAGGGATGAACTATATCGCTGACTAAAAGGTAGGTAGGTTACCTGTTAGACGACATGGTGCGTTTCTGGCATTTTGCTACTAGGTCCTAATGCGATTTAGGTAATCAAAAAAGAAGACATGGTGCGTTTCAGGCATTTTGCTACTAGGTCCTAATGCGATTTAGGTAATCAAAAAAGCAAACATGGTGCGTTTCAGGTATTTTGCTATTAGGTCCTAATGCGATTTAGGTAATAAAAAAAGCAGGCATGGTGCGTTTCAGGCATTTTGCTAGCTAGCTGTTGTGCGTTCTAGGAATTTTACTACTTAGGCTTTTGCCTTTTTAGATGACCTGATCATGAGGGAATTTAATCATCTATTGTTTGTTTTTTAGTTCTGCTTTGCTATTTCACCAAACTTTATATTTTATGATTTATTATTCTAGTTAAATGAGGTATATCCCTCCTAAAGAAAGCAATTTCCATTTATATTTTATTTGTTTTCTTCAATTAGTCAATGTATAAAAAGTAACGCGGGTTATCGTTGCTCATACGTGTTTAAAATCAAATAAATTATTTATCTTACTGTCAGAAAGAAGCAAAGAAATTCATAAATAAAACTAAACGCGACATCGTTAACAAAAGCATCGCAGTTAATAAATGAAACGACAAATTAAAGCGATACTTTATCGTTAATTGGCGACAAATTATCGCAAGAGTCAAATGCCGCATTTCTTGTCGGCTGTCACGGGGTGCCGGGTTCGAATGCCATTGTTTATCATTCAGGAGGTTTATTTGTAGGTACTTTGTATATTGCTAAGTGTACAGGGCGCCCGGAGCTACGGCTTCCGTCCGGCGGTTTCCAATTGAAAGGTTTCAAATATCTATGTCTGGTATTAGTTTTTGTTGCTTACAATTTTATTGCAAAGAAATCAGAACGGGAGTCGAAAGTCTAAATTTGAAGAACTCCAGTCGTTATGACGCGGCTGGCTAATTCCACGAGACTGTCACGTCAGTTACCAATTTTTTACTACAGATATCTACCTGTAGGGCTACACCAGACTAGGGATTGCAATCCGGTCCGGCGGATCCGGTAATCCGGCCGGATCCGGCACTTTTCAAGAGCTACCGGATCCGGTAAAAATCACCGGATCCGGACCGGATCCGGTAAAATAAAAAAACGCTTAAATACAGCACGCGCTGTGCATTTTAGATGAGGAAAAGGCGACGGGTGAGAAGTATGAAGTTAAACAGAACAAAAAACGAATGTGAAAGTTTGAATTTAGTAAGATATTTTTATATATTTATTATGACGATAAATGGGAACAGAAGAGGATTTCTTCTTCTTTCGTGTTGGTGGCACGATATGACGATTACATAAATACTGTAATAGAAGGAAAAATTAAAGGATGCAGATGCCATAGAAGGCATTTGTAATTTATGCTAAAGAGAAAGTTAATGTTGTGTCATAATGTTGTGATAGGAGATTTATAATAGTAAACAAATGAGCAGGATTAAGTCGGCCGTACTCTACCGACTAGAGTTGGACTCATCAATATGTGTGAATTAATATATGATATATTTAGTTTACTCCGATCCGGTCCGGCCGGATCCGGCCGGATTATGGCCAAAATCCGGCCGGATCCGGCCGGATTGAAAATCAATCCGGTTTGCAATCCCTACACCAGACATACAGATACTTAAATTTGCTTAATTAATGTAAGAACACACGAAAGAATTGGTGACTCACGTTACAGTCTCGTGGAATTACTCGGCTCTGCGCTTAAAAAACTTATGAGTCTTTTAAGATGAGTCGTTTATTGAGTTTTTTAATTGCAACTAAAAATAACTCGAGTCTTCGAATAAAGACTTCGTCAAAAATTCATAGGTTTTATTTACGAGTAACACAAAATAAAATTGCAATTTTCAAATGATTTGTGCTTAACCCATGAATTTAATGTAGAGATTTTAGAAAACTTTAATGCTTAATTTGAGAGTTCTCTTTAAAGGGCTCAAGTCTTTACAAAAGACTTAGGTCTCGATAAGGACTCAAGTTTCGACTTCATGACTAGTCTGAAAAACTGAGTCAAGTCTTAAAGCAGAGGACTTAAAAGAATTGAGCCTTAACCAACACTAGAACGAATAGAGGGTTTTACAAACAAAACTTGTACTTTATTTATAACTATTATTAGCAACGAAAACTGGCACCTAACATAGACATAGTTCGTGTCATCCACGATGACGCACAAATTTGTTAAATATAATCTTTAATAACATGATTATTACGAGTCTAAGTTTCATATAATTTAAGCATGAAGTTTTGAAATGACAGCAAAACATATATTGTGTGTAAGAGCGGCTTTTTAGTGGCGTGTTTCTCTTACTACTAGGTAATAGATCAAAGTCAACTTTTAGGTCAGACTTGTTTCTACACAAATCTTTGGGCACCTTCTAACACATGTTCTCAAAACTTAATTCTGAGAATTAGTCGCTCCGTGGAGTTTCCAAATGACAAGTACCTACATTCGAAGATACAAAGGAAACACCTGGCACGGAGAAATTAACTTTTAATCCAATAACATTTGAGTTGAAATTCGAACGACCAGGTTTAGAGGTGGACAGTCCTTCCTTGGGACCATTAAATTTGTCTTTGATGTAGTTTCTGCCAGTGATAGAATTAGTTTCTTAGTTGTTTATGGCGTATCAGGCAAATGGAAATAGCGCCTCAGGTACTGTACTGTACCTCAGTCAGTACAGTATACTTTGGCTGCTTTTCCGAGATGAAAGTAGACGAGCGAATATCAACCAATAATACTGGTTTTAATACAGCGGAGCGGAGAAGCGAATATTGATGTGGATTACAACCAATGATATTGATTGAATGAATGCAAGAGACGTGGTAGCTCATGATTTACATAAAAACTACTTACTTACTGCTGTGGCGCAGGGACCCGAAGTGGATCTTGGCCTCCGATACCAAAGACCTCCATGTTTCTCTGTCCAAAACCATTTCTGTCCGGTCGACGGCGCCGAGGTCGCTTAGTTTTTTTGCACTTCGTCTTTCCAGCGGTACCTAGGGCATCCAGACGGTCTTCAGCCATTTGGTACTCCACAGTACGCCGTCCAGACTGCACGATCTTCATCCATCCCGATTACATGCCCGAGCCATTAAAGTCGTCATCATTGGATTTAGATAAAAAGCCACGAGTAAATAATATATACTTGAAACTACACATGTCCAAGTTTTCTGTGCAAAAGACCGAACGAAAATATAGCTTGTTTGATTAGTTCATTAAAATCAGACTATATTCTGTCTGATAAATTTATGCATAAAACCGCGGCACAAACGTACCGTCATCATTGGATTTAGATAAAAAGCCACGAGAAAATAATATATACTTGAAACTACACATGTCCAAGTTTTCTGTGCAAAAGACCGAACGAAAATATAGCTTGTTTGATTAGTTCATTAAAATCAGACTATATTCTGTCTGGTAAATTTATGCATAAAACAGCGGCATAAACGTACCGAGTAAATGCACAAAATGGATGAAAATCCTTTATTGCATTATTAATACCCACTTCCTCTATTTACGGATGTTTTTTTCCTTCAACCGAGCAGGAGTTTAGCTGTCTTTACTATTCAAATGAGCGTTATGCAGAGTTGAAACTACAAAAACGTGCAGCTGTGAAAACCCACCTTGCGGACGCGGGGACAAAAAGCTGAATAAACATGTGATGTTAAAAATGGCATATATTATAACTGCAATTATTGTACCTGAAGTACGTTATCAATATCCCGGAGATTTATAGTTAATAGTTGCTGGGGAACATTATTAATTGACCATTGATACGGAATATTCGGGTGCTTCAGAAGCAATGTATATGTATCATCAGATCCTGGAATTTTCGAGTCAGTCCATCCAATTTTTCGATAAATAGGAGAACACACTTTAAAAAATCATAAGGATCCCAACATAATAAGAAACTCCTTCCTTTATTTATGTTAAAGTCGGTTGATGTAAGAAGGCGCAAAGACGAAGTCTGTAGGTTGTAAATAAAATAGTCGCTTCACTTTAACTTAAAAATGTCTGACCATTCTCGGCGGCACTTTAGCCTGGCAAAGCGACTCTAAATTTGATATCCCCTGCAGAACGCGGCCCGTAATGAACCTCCATCTTTATTTACATATTTATGTATTCACGGGAACTCCCAGGCTTCGCTAATCGCTCATTACCATGGTCCGACTACAACGACTAAGTGACGCTAGATGAGCTTGACAGTTTTCTTGTTTCTTGCAGAAAATTGATGAACCATTTACAAGGCATAAGATAAAGATAAGATAAAGATAGTTTATTTTCCAAATAGGCATATTACAATGGACCCGGGTACGTCCTTAAACTGCGTCCAAAAGAGAGGTATGGGCATTGCGAATGTCATCTCGCTTTGTGTGGTAGGGCACAGCCAGTGGATGTCATTCCAGATCTAGTGCAGAGCCCAACTGGGGAAGTACCTCCACCTTATAGAAAACAGCAGCCAAATAACACTAGACCCTACTCAGTGTTGTGTTCCTGCCGGTGAGTAAGGTTGCCAGAGCTCAACGAGGGGGGGCGGGTTTAGGGTCGGTAACGCGCATGTAACTCCTCTGGAGTTGCAGGCTTACATAGGCTACGGAGACTGCTTACCATCAGGCGGGCCGTAGGCTTGTTTGCCACCGACGTAGTATAAAAAAAAAATGCGGTTATGAACGTCGAATAAGGCTACGCCGGCCCTACACCTTTGACCCGAGAAGATTTAAATCCCTCCAAAATAGGTCGGCAAGAAACTGCGGGTCACACCTTTTCAAAACATTACATTTTATAATTAACATGCATTAAATAAATAAAAAATACAATTTAAATTACTATAGTATTCATGAAATTTGATTTAAAAACCAGACAACTGCGAGACGGACTCGCCTACCGAGGGCTCTGTACTTTTTAGTATTTGTTGTTATAGCGGCAACAGAAATACATCATCTGTGAAAATTTCACCTCAAATCTTACAAATACGTATTTAGTTCTTTCAGAAAACACAATTAAACAAATTCTTACAAAAGGAAAGAATAGTTTTCAGACAAGAAGCCCTGATTGAGCCCTAGTTATTATGTGTTTTGCCGAAAATTATGACGAACATCAAATAACCTATTATTTACTTGCGTCAGATTATACGGTAATTATGTATTTAGGCAGTAAAGAAAAAAATCGTCTCGTAAGGATTCTTCCTTTGTCACATTAATATCTTTTTTTTAATACTACGTCGGTGGCAAACAAGCATACGGTCCGCCTGATGGTAAGCAGTCTCCGTAGCCTATGGACGCCTGTAACTCCAGAGGAGTTACATGCGCATTGCCGACCCTAACAACACTCCGCACCCTCGTTGTGCTCTGGCAACCTTACTCACCGGCTTTTAATTTATTTTACTTGTGATCAAAAATGCAAGTCCACACACTTAAGACCATGTACCTAAATCACGTTCTAATAGGACTTCATCATGATTGGAAGGTGACCTGCTAAATCAATGCCACTCCCATAGGACATTACTTAATAGGCTTGAACATCAGCTTAGCCAATCTAGGACTTACTTTTCCTAATTTTTTTCTGTCTTTATCAGAATACATAAGAGCTTCTGTTGTTTTTATATCCGTGTTTAGTAATTTGGTTTCTGAGAGCTCTCTAATGACTATTTAAACACTGAAAGTTTCTTGCCTTTATTTGTTTTTTTGGAGGTAAGTTTATTTCAGAGGTTTTCGTTGCTTGTTTTACCTGAAATAATGAAAGTTGTAGTTTAAACATTCATGTTGTTGTACTTCAAAATTTTATCGCTGACTAACATTTGTTAACATAATGTTCTTTGCGCTTTAATAAAAAAAAACGCAATTTGTCTAGGAGTCCCAGTTTGGATAAAAGTTAGGAGCTGAACTTAGGCCATAGGTTCCGAGCAAGTATTTTTTTTATAAATGAAAAACCAAAAATATGTAAATTAAACAAATAATATTATGTCTAAGAAGGACATTGACAGTTGCTTTAAAAACAAGTTGGCACATTTTATGAATGCAATTTGCAACATAAACTGCCTACACAATAGTATATACATAATATACTATAGAAAGATTGTCTGAATCTTTTTTAAGTACCTACACAATATTTGCCGACAAAGCAGAAAGTAATACGCAATTTCTCTATCAGTCTTTGCCATCTACAGAACTATTTTTTTCTGGTCAGTGAGATTTTCCATGTTACTGTGTATTTTGTACGTTTGTAAGACTGACTTTGCAGTGTGTATCAAATGATCATTTTCTTTTTAGGCTACAAGATGTCGCTTGCAGTCTGCCGCGATCGGTTGACGGGGTCAGATGCACCTGAGCAGCTGTGTGACGCGTCCAGCAAACCTCAGGCGTCCATCGTTCCGTGTAACACACATCCGTGCCCGTTCAAGTACGTATACCGACGCTATGAAGATGTCGCTAACGGGTCTATTAGTTTCTGAGCAGCTGTGCAATGTGCATCAAGCAAGCCATAAGCGCCAATCGTCTCCTGAAACACACATGCTTATGCTTATCTATTCAAGTCCTGTACCGTTTACTTTATCTATGCCTAGAGTATTGTCTCGAGCTGCCAAAGAGAAAGCTGCCATGTAACTGAACAGACTTGAATGAAAACTACGAAGTAGAAAATAATGTTTTGCTTGGCTAGCAATAGTTACTATAATACAGCAGTCACGAATATGAATGTAATGGAATAGGCTCCCCCATCTGTTATCCCTAATGAATATAACTTCGGTTTCTTAAAGCAAGGAGAGAATAGGCTATTGTTGAACCAATGAGCTCCATCTTAGGGTCTTAACTTTCCATCAGGTGTAACTAGGGTCAATCGCCAGTTAGCTACAATAAATAAACTACAACACGACCTCTAGTGCCTTCTGTACAAAGTTTTTTGTCTCACAGATGGTACGTTGGGGAATGGTCTTCATGCAGCGTGACCTGCGGCGGCGGGGTGCGCTCGCGTCGCGTTCTGTGCGCGCGCTCAGCCAACATGACCAGAGCGGATACATACGAACCTGGTAAGGTCTTGTGACTTGTGTGATGATAATTTTTTAAGTTTCCCCCGGTTACGGTTCCCAAAGATATTTTGTCTTTCTACACTAAAAGCATCATTAAGAGCGAGTTTATATATTTGCCACTGAACGCAATAAATATTGCGCTTGGAATAAACATAAACAAATAGACCCTAATAGATTATAGGCCCCAATGTAAAAGCCAGTCACACTTACATGTATGCCTAACTGACCCGTATTAATCTTATAATAAAATCCAGCTAGACTTGAACCTTCATCGATACACCTTACGTTCTACAATGGGTTTGTTGCTGAAATCTATGATTGACTCTTAGCCAAGACAGTAAAACTTTCAATGTTTTTGATTTTAACTTTCGAATCGTTCTTACAGCAGCCGCTTATTTATTTATTAAAATGATTATAGTATAAATCACCAATTTTTTTCATAAATAACTAATACAGTATTTACTTGTAATAGGTACGAGCCCAGACCCTGGTTGCGTGTCTCCAGCGCCGCGCTCAACCCAGCCTTGTAACACTGAGGACTGTCCTGTGTGGGTCGAAGGGCCATGGTCAGGGGTAAGTAAGCCGTTGCTAACAATAAATAATAACAAAGATTGCCATCTTTTGACATAACATTATCATTTTCAATAATAATTATATTCAACATGTTTTGCTCGTGGCTGGCAGACTGACAAATGTTGGTCATATATTTGTTCTATTCTATTTCTATCAATCTATCTATGTATGTATGACTGTAATAGTCAATTGTACCATCAATAGCGTCTGTCATCGTTTAAACGTTCGCAAAATATAATTATACGGGAAGTTTCACAGTTCTTTTTTGTATGACATTGGTCAGTCCGTCAAGTGTGGTTTATGTAACTAGCCCTATCGGCCCGATTCGAACTTTAAGTTACGTCAAAAATTTGCTAAAGATACGATATGGATTAGATATGTCAGTGTCAAAGGTGACGTTTCTTTAAACATGAACATCACTTTTTGACAACCTTATCTTAAACTTCGAAAGTTTTGTAATGAAAAAAAATGTTATTTAGATGGCACAACGTTATTTTACTTAAATAACACCTATCATCATCATCAAATTTACAGGGAAATATTATAATTTATAATGATTGACGAAAGTGTGCACTGAACTTCACTTCAATGAGCAAAATAATAGACAAAACAAATTGTATTTATATATAAATAGGTGAGTTTGCCGCAACCTTCTAAAACATCGTTACTAATAATTTTACCTACTTATTCACTAATTTTACCGTAAGTAAGTAATAACATTTTTATTTATTTTATTTTTATTTTATTGATAAAAATGTTTACATGACATGACATTATAGTCACGAAACTTAGACTAACAGCAATAATAATTATAAGTATTAACAATTATAAATAAAATATCTTTATTTCGAAGATCAGGCTTCATAGTTGTTAGTATTACTTATGTGAAAATTACACAAACAAACTTAAAACTAAAGGTTAGTGTAGTAGGCACATTTCACATTGCTTAATTAATCCCTCAATATGGGCTAGTTGCTACCCCTTTAATTTGCCCAATCCAATGAGCGAGGATTGGGCTATCATATTTGTTAGCAATAGCATTCAGAATACTGTTTTTGGGACTGCTTCTAACTCAACCTAGCAGAGATACTATTTTCTTGCGCATGATTGCCGGAAAACAGTCTGTTCTAGCTTCGCAAAACATGCCAGATGCACTACATCTACTAGGTAAGCCCAACAGCATTCTGAATGCATTGTTGTACTGCACTTTTAGTGCATTAAAGGCTCGCTTCGTATAGTTAACCCACAGAGGCCGCTCGAGTAAAAGGATTGGCAATATGCTCTAAAGAGCGTTGCCTTGACATTACTGGAGCATCGAGCAAACCTGCGGGCCAACATATTTCCCCGAACCGCCAATGCCCTGCGTTCTCGTTCAATATCCTGGTCATTATAAAACAATAATGGCACATTGACAAATTAAATTGGAACAGTTGAGCACCTAGCATCCATCGCCTCACATTTATACTCCTTTGTCCCCGTAACTCTGTCCTAAGTAGCAACATTGTTAAGTTCTCAATACTTTTAGTGCCGGGTTTTATAGCGGCGTGGCAATATCGGGAATATGCATACTTTTGTACTTACCGCACTTTGTTGTTTGCGAATGGGAAATTTCCGATATTGTTGTTTGAAGTCCTGTGTAGGATCTTAGTGGAAATGGGAAATCTTTGGTTAGTACATTTTCAATGGTTATTTGTACATCCATAATTTTTTTTTTCAGAACGCAACCTCTTTTAACGAGAACATTGAAATACACATATTATTATCATCTTAAGCTTATTATCAGAGTAACTAATTGCGTTAATTTTTTTTTTTAATTGAGTTTTGTATAGATCAAATTGAACACTAAGAATTTCATAAAAAGATCATCAAACATAAAAAAATTAAAATACTAGTCGAGAATGTATCTAGATTGAACCTAAATGTCAAACAAAACTTAACATAAGAAGTATATTACACACAGTACATACATTGGAATATCGATTTCATCATTCTTAAACATTCTAAATATATACATCTTCGTGGGAATTGTCTCAGGATACAATACAATTACAAATCATCTTTATTGTACAACCTCTGAAAAAATGTACATGGTAGCACATATAATACATGAAGATAGAGGTAAACAACAGGCAGCCTTATCGCTACAGAGCGATCTAGAGGATGTAGGTTACATGCACCTATTAATGTATAAACCAATATATTTTTCTTTGTACTATCTGCCTATGTCTATAAAGGAAATAAAATAAAATAATAAACAAGTAATCATTTCGATTCATATAAAAGATATTTGGAAAAAACAACGTAAGTACCTATGAACAAAAGGAAAAGGACTTTAAAGGTACTTCAAATTTCCATAATTTCAAACAAACTCTTCACTATAAAACCCTCGTAGTCAATTTCTTTTTCGACAACCAATTCCATCCTGTTGAAAATGCAAGAGATAATTTCTAACATTCTCTACCGGAGCCAAAATCGACCTAAGGATATATACTTTAAGATCGAAGTTTGATTGGCAGGACGCTAAAAGGATTGAGATAGTGCTGCATCAGGGTAGCATATTGTTTAGACTGCCTTTATCGTATATAGCCTCGCCGCGAAGTAAGTTCAGAGTAAGGTAAAATAGGGGTCGGAAATATTGACTTTATTTCACGAAAACTACCAAAAATAAGATAGTTTGTTCTCTTTATTGACCAAGCATTAGCGGAATCCGTTTGAGCTTGGAGCGTCCAGATGGCCTTGTTTACGGGTCGCTTTTATCAACCGATTGTCATGAAATTTTATTAGCAAGTCGAAGAAAAAAAATTTTTGTCGCGTCAGTTGTTGGATTTTTTTTTTCAAAATGTTGGCGCCATTGGGTTTGCGAAGTCTACAGCTCACAAAGCCATTACACCGAGCAAAAAAACCATTTAAAACAATTGAAATTGCATTAATTTTTTGCTCAGAAAGTGTCATATTTAATATAAAAATGGTTCAGAGTAACTTAGTTATAATAATATAAATAAATAAATAAATAAATATTATAGGACATTGTTACACAAACTGACTAAGTCACACAGTAAGCTCAATAAGGCTTGTGTTGAGGGTACTTAGACAACGATATATATAATATATAAATATTTATAAATACTTAAATACATAGAAAACACCCATGACTCAGGAACAAATATCCATGCTCATCACACGAATAAATGCCCTTACCAGGATTTGAACCCGGGACCATCAGCTTCGTAGGCAGGGTCACTACCCACTAGGCCAAACCGGTCGTCCAGTATCACGTTTTCTTCCAAAAGGACGGGTGATGCGGAATTGTGAAATATTTATTTGGCACTATTTTTTGTGAATACATTACATATGTTTTACTGCTTGTATTTGTACATGTAATCTGTACCCCTAGTGTAAATAAATTCGATTTCCAAACGTGACTTACGCGTTTGCGTTTAGTCTCATTTTGTATTGGATTTAGAAAGAGCGCGCCAAGCGGGACGTTTTGGAACCTCAAAATCCTATACAAAATGAGACTTAACGCAAACGCGTTCGTCACGTTATGATGTCGATCAAAGTTACACTAGGGGTACTGATTTTCTGGTGTTACAGATAAATATTGCGGTCTACGATTTATTGTTTTATAAAATAACGGAGCTTTATGGTATTTATAAAATCTGTTGTTCAATTTAAATCTCTTTAAGGTGGTTCGATTTCCATACAAAAAAACGATTGCTTTTTATGAAGTCATTAAACACTATTATTACATAAATAATGTGCGCACCTATCTACTTTCGAATATTAGTTTGCGCTAAATTGATAGAAAAACTAGGTTTCATACATAAATCACGCAAAAACCGTTATTTTGATGTTACATTGATAAAAATATATAACGGTTTTTGCATTGCATTGATAAAAATATATAACCTTAACGTTAAACTTTTATATTTTATTGTAGATATTAAAACATATGCATAATACCGGACCGATACAGTGTTATGTTTACGATGCTTGATATACATAAATAATCTATAGTTAATTTAGTCGTTATCTTTTATCTATTTTTCAATTTGTTCAATCTATATTATTTTATGTCTTTTTCCTTCTTATCTGTTACCTTCCGTGATTCTTCTCACTTGATGATCTCATTGGAAGATCAGTGCTGGAAGCCACCAGCAACATGCTGAGATGAGGCCATTTCGTGGCACTTTCTACTTTCTTTATTTTTGTTATATTATGTAATATAATGTGACTTGTTTGTGTTTACGAATAAAAATTATTCTATTCTATTTTAATATAATGTACTAAGCAACCATTTTCATTTCAACTAATCTAAAATATAACAAATCTTCAATTTAAACTTTAATAAGTAATAGTTTGCATTGTAAAGATCGTGTCATTCACGATGACGCGTACCTTGAATCGTAATGTCATGTTATTAAAAGTTAGAATTGACAAAACTGTACGTCATCGTGTTTGACACGAACTTTATCAGACGACTTGATGACAATTGTTTTCTATGAATTTCTTTTAGGTACCTATGTTTTTCGTTTTTCTGCAACGCCTGTACTTATGACTTAAAATGACGTGATTTAACATACAGGATACAAATTTAAATAACTTACTTATTGACGAGTAGAAAAAATACATTTTTGTTACGTGAAATACGATGTTTAAAAACAACAATATATATTATTTAATAAATCAATAATCTATTAATTAGTTGAGTGACGATAAGATGAAAGTCAGTTAGACGTTTCTGTACTGATTGTCAGGTATATGTATCAGTTAACTAAAGAGGTTAACAAATGATTCATTATTACGAAAATACTAATTGGAATCAGAATCATACTCTATGTAGCGTGACGGCATGAAATGTACGGGCCCTGTTTATCTGATTCTGAATACTAAAAGCATTTTTTTGCTTCCTTCTTTATTATTATATTCTTGAGAGCCTGTTGTGTCCCAGTGTTGGGCAAGGGCCTCCCCCTGCTTTTTATATTCCTTTCGGCTTTGAGCAGTCTTCGGTCATTCGTTTAGAAAGGAGACTATATCGTCTCGCCCTCGCCGATTTGGTCTACCAAATCCCCGTATTTTGTAGAGGGTCTCACGAGCATATGACTATTTCAAACGCTTCGAACTATCTTAACTTTTTCGATTCCCAATTAACATGGTAGCCGCGACGTATAATTAATTGACCAAAAGCGAAGACAACGCAAACTTTCAACTTGGGCTGTCAAACTTTCAACACAACCCGTAGACTAACAAGTTGGTAAGTTCCGAGTCAGGGCTGTGGTCTGCCAGGCAGCGATTTAAGGTGAGCTTCTTCAGACAAGCTTGAGGGCAACGTTAGTTTAGAAACGTATGTTGGTTGTTAGCCGAAGTTTTGAACTTTAAGTTAAGACTAGAGGTTAAAGACTTAGATACACTATGTTTACGCTAACTATATAAACCGGCTTTCATGTAAGAAAGTGACGAAATGTTATATTTTGGTAGGAATTGAATGTTACGGTGACATTTTGACGACCAGTCTGGCCAGGGTAATGATCCTGCCTTTGAAGCCGATGAATCGGTACGAATCCCGTTAAGGGCATTTATTTGTGTAATGAACTAATATTTGTTCCTATGTCATGGGTGTTTATATGTATATAAGTATGAATTTATCTTATATTTATCTATACATATACGTATGAATATTTATTGAATATGTGTATATGAAGCCGATGAATCGGTACGAATCCCGTTAAGGGCATTTATTTGTGTAATGAACAAATATTTGTTCCTGTGTCATGGGTGTTTTATATGTATATAAGTATGAATTTATCTTATATTTATCTATACATATACGTATGAATATTTATTTAAAAATTCAATTTTAAATTTTTGTAAACCTACTTATTCCGGTGGTGGCCGATTGGATATGACGTCCGACTTTCAATCCGGAGGTCGCGGGTTCAAATCCTGGCTCGTACCAATGATTTTTTCGTAACTTATGTACGAAATATCGTTTCATATTTACCACTAGCTTTTCGGTGAAGGAAAACATCGTGTGGAAACCTGCATACATCTGCGAAGAAATTCAAAGGTGTATGTGAAGTCCTCAATCCGCATTGGGCTAGCGTGGGGACTATAGCCCGAGCCCTCTCGCACATGAGAGGAGGCCTGTGCCCAGCAGTGGGACGTATATAGGCTGAATTATTATTATTATTATTTAGATGATTGATATCAATTTAGTTATAATTGACTAGCAAGCTATCTATGCCAAAGAAAATCATTAATCTAAAATCTAACACACAAATTCAATATAATTATGACTTTTTCGATCTCTTTTTCTTCTCTCGGTTATCTTTGATGTAAATAATCTTATTCTGTAAAATTTATTCACCTTGTGTCATCCGCTTTCCGCTACCGCCTCAGCTCCAACTCATCAAAGAATTGGTTAAGCCGCGGGCGACATAGTTAGCCAAAGTAAAAACCTACCTTAGAACTTTAGCTAATTGGAATGGCTTTTTTAACAACTCGCACAGGTTGGGAAACTTTGCTTGTCTTCATTCAGTTCTTGCTTCTTACTTGTTTCTTGTTGTAGCTTATTCTTTTGTGAGAAGTGTTTCAAGACTAACAAGTGCTACAAATCTTGGAGCCAGAAACGTTTTAGTTATATAATTACTTTCGAGAAGTCGAGAAGATTTGAGCCATGGGAAATTGGACTTTTTATTAATAACAGTTACAAATTTAATTTGCTATTTTAGTAGAAATGGTGACAGCAAAATACTGTATGTGAAGTATATTAGGGGACAATTGAGACACCAGCGCGTCGATTTCCCACCTTCGTAACCGGGCACGGCATTCTCCTGCCAGCTGCGGTCGCGGCTGCCGGTCTCGCATTGGACTTGGAAGTGCCGTACTCTACACTCTTAAAATGGACGCTACTTATTCCATCACATTATTGATGTCAGACGCCAATGATGATGATGTATAATCTTTTTTTTTAAGATGTCAGAATGTTTTGAACTACTATACTTACACTAAAGGAACCATCGCCCACAATGTTAACTGCCCATCAGTGGACCTTATTAAAAAAGGCATAAAGTCCACTGATGGACAGTTAAGAGTGTTTTTGTTTGAACTAAACCTAGAATGGGAATTACATATTAAATGCGAAACTGGAAATAGCCTGCGATCAATATCGTGTCCGGCATACATATACTATTAATAGTTATTTTGCCTGTGGTCTAGGATTCTGCCTAGTCTTTTTCAAACTCGAAGGGTAGGCTGACACATATCAAGAACAATTATAGGGATGTGACAATGTAAATTAGAAACGATTTTTTAAGATTCTCGGCTGAATCTGCAAAGGCCATATAATCGATTCTAATGGTGATGATTTATATTTTTAAGTGAACATACGTTCACAATTAGATGCGATCGAAGCGATTTAACACGAGCGGAATCGATTCGGTCGATAAGTAGAGTCAAACTGTATTGCAATTGGGTTCCGTTGCACATAATGAAACTCAACGATATCAAAACTTTTTTTTAAACATAATAATATTTAAATGATTTGTGTTTATTAAAATATGATACTCTAAGCTACGAAGGGATTCTAAAATGAATTTGTAAATGTTTTATTGAACTTTATACACTGGGATCGGATTAGAAACAAGTTTCGTCTTGTTCTTCTTTCCATCCTGTTACCCCCTGCTGGGGTGTAGGGCTCGAACTATTTTCTTCCACTGACTCCGGTCCTGGGCACACAAACAACAAGAACCATGAAACAAGTTTAACTAAGGAAATTAATAAACCCGAATGCTGTTAAGATTTGCAAGAAACTTGAATAGCTTATGTAACTCCCTCAACTGAGACAAATCTAATCACTCCTCAAACATTGTAATCCTTCAAGCGGTGTACACTACCTATATAGGCCGTGCCAAAGAATTTGACATACAATACCTACATAGTCCCTTCAGAAAACGGGTAAAATCATTTTCTTCCTATTCTATCTTACAAATTGAATAAGTTACCTAAAAAACAATTTCCTCCTAATTCATATCTCTTTCAATATTTAACCTTCAATTTTAAATTTTCTGCTGTACTTTGTTACTAGTGCTCAGTATCCTGCGGTGAAGGCATCCAGGTTCGCGGTGTCGAGTGCACGCCATCTGGCGGTGGCTGCGATCCCTCCACTAGGCCAGAAATCTCCAGGCCATGCTCTACTGGTATCAGCTGCAGGGAGGAAGAACCTGAGGTATGTCAATGTGCAGCGAAGGTAACCAAATCCTTGACGTGGATTGAATACCTTCTGGCACCTAGTCTTATCTAGTCGGGTATTGTTTTTTTTTTTGCCCTGACAATACTAACTATTGTTTGTTGGCAATATTAACGGGGTATTTTAGAAGTCAAATGCGTTATTTCTTCACCAAATCATTAATTTACTGTTACAATATGGTGCCGTGACCAGGATATCGTTAGTAGTTTTGTTGGATAAAAAAAACCGGCCAAGTGCCAGTCGGACTCAACCACCAAGAGTTCCGTACAAATTCAACTTATTCTTATTACGTGTAAGACAATATTACTTGACAATTTTCATAGTTATAGGTCAACGGGAACTAGGTACCATATAAATTTTGATTTCTTTGAGAGTGTCGAAATATACGTTTTTTGCGGATTAAACGGCCGTATCTTTTTTTCACGTTAACTTAGAAGTTTGATTTTTTCGCAACTTTAAGGCGTAACACAGTAACATTGAACTGTAGAGCCAAGTTTCAATTTCAACTCGATACCTCCAAGAGTTCCCGAGATAAAGGGTTTGTACAGACAGACGGACGGAAAACAAAGTGATTCTATAAGGGTTCAGTTTTTTCCTCGATGAGCAACCGGCTCTCTTTTCGATCAACTTCATTACTACTACAAGTGATATTTCACTACAAGAACTCGATATACCACTATACAAAAGGTTCCTACTTTGGTAAGATTTGTAACGTCAACTAAAAGAAAAATTTAACATAGTAATATTGAACTAACATATAGAATCGCTACGTTTCAACTTTGAATAGTATTATCCTTGAAGAATTTAACAGCTCGAGACGCCTTTAAGAGCTCCTCTCTCTGTCGAAAAGCTCGGCCAATGGTCATAATATATGTAATGTAGGGACTGACGTTTATCTGACATGGCTAATTGTACGTTACGTAGAAATAGCCATACATTTGACGTGCCCCTCCCCCGCAAAAATCAACAGATTGTTTTGTAGAGAAAATTACAGTCAAGGCGTCTCCAGTTTTCCTCCAAGGTATTATCAGATACGACATCTTTTCAAAAATACAAATACTTATAGTGCGTTACGTGTTTTATTAAAATGTATATTTCAATGTATTCTCACTTAGGACGATATCGAAGAACTCCTCCCAGGCGTAGTGTATCACACCCAACCCCTCATACAACCATACCCGCCACCTCAAGCGAAGGCCGAGCGCCTCATCGGAGACCCGGACGTGCCGGTCGAAGCCACGTAAGTTTTATGTAGTCCTAGTACATTGAAACTAATATTAGTTTAATATTAATTTTTGTTGGAATAAGTAGGTTAATTAATGTAATAATGTCTACATTAAGAAAGTCACAGACACAGTTCTGGTGCAATATACCAAAGGATATCGGCCACACTAGTTCCTAAAAATATTTACATCAAAATGTGTAGTACATTTAACTGATCGCAGTTGGATCTTATATCATCTAAAAATTGTCAGTGAACAGTCGATGATGAAATGACAAAAACGCAACATATATCCTCCTCACGAGTTAGTGTGCGTTAAGTTCTAGTGTAGTCGATGTTTTAGATTCTGATTTTATATTTTAGTATTTAAGCTCCGAATATCAATAAGACTAATAGATAACGTTGAGTATAGTTTAACTCCGACAGTGTTTTCTTTTTTATCAGTATGCATCATATAAATATATTCAGGATACACATACAGACTTCTCATTTACCAATATTTATGAAATATAATTTTTCACAATTTGACGTCATATTGAATGATTTTTTTGTCATAACTGGACTTTTATCGCTTAATGTTCATGCATTTTTTAAAGTGCTAACCTAACACTCCGATTGCAGAACTTTTTGTACTACAGGCTCTGTGACCTTTTTAGGTCCAAAATATATCTTCATACAAGTCAAGGTAAAGTCCACTTATGATTAAAAAACCTTATCAATCTCCTAAAAAATGGAGGTAATTTCCATCTCGTATTACTTGTCTCAGTCATTTCCGTTAAAAGCTCAGAGTATTTTGTTGTTGTCTCTTTCAGCAATTACAAAATATTCTTTGCGTGTGGCTGGTTGTATGTAAGGTATTGTACCTGCGAACGATCAAATTTTTAAAGGTTTCACTTTTCAATTCAAAATAACATCACACATTTTTTACAATGAATGACATTGATCCCCTCCATCAACACAGTTCCAGCTGCTAGCTATTGTTATTTTTTCTAGCTTTTGTGTATCAGCAGTTGCTCAAAAATGGTCCAAAATATAATAGAATTAAGACTCATCTTTGAACAACTGTCCTCACGGTAAAGTCCTAGTGGTCTTAGAATATATACAGAATACAGAAACCCGAATGTAAATGTAAATAAACCTGAAATGTCTAGATAATTTAGCAGTTTTTAAGTGTTCACCGTAAATACTGTACAGAATAAAATAAACAGAATCCTAAACGACGTCCAAAAGATGCACATCCCTGACCAATCAAATTCAGACCACTAACTGTCACTATCCATCGCTTTCACATAAACCTACAATACTTGTATTTTCAACTCTTTGCACTGCACAGTAAAATTTAAATTCCTTGCACACTTGTAGTCGACACAGTGACGATTTGTCTTGCATTTGTTTTTCCTTTCGCTTCTAAACACTTTTCCAATACTCTTTACTACTACTATACATTTCTGGCACCCACACTGACGCAGCTACACTGTTTCCAAAAGATTGACTCACAGAGTTATAACACAAAAATATAACAAGGCACTTTAATTCTTATACTTTCAATGTTAAAGCTAAATTTACTATGTTAAAATTTTCAGGTGAAACATTCAATTGGTGGACAGATAACATATATACACTGGTGCACATACTTCTACATATACCAGCCAGAAATTGATGAAATGTAAAAATAGGATTAGTAGAATTGACCCTTCAGCACCTAGCATGACGAGAAACGTGTGAATTTCTATAGTATTAAATAGTATAGAGAATCCTATTAACTATGTCATAGACAATAATAAACCAGTAGCTAATATTGTTTTGTTATTACTAGCTACATCAAAGATGACGAATGGGGGCCGTGCAGTGTCTCGTGTGGAGAGGGTTGGAGAAAAAAAGAAGTACATTGCAAGATATTCCTGGAGTTCAGTAGGACTATAGCAAAGCTGCCGGACAGTAAATGCATGGGGCCGAAACCAACGGAGGAAACTGAGAGATGCGTGATGGAACCTTGTTCGTTGGCTTATGGGACTTCGTTTGGGGATTCAAGCGTGCCTTCGTATGGTGGGTCAGATAGGTAAGTTGGTGGTAACATAAACTATGAATATGAATTATGTTAAGCAACGTTGGTGTTAGCTATTTTATTTTATTTTAAAAACCTTCAAATAATAATTTAATGCTTGACATTGAATAAAAGGTCAATAATAGACATTTTCACTCGTAACATTATATTTGTTTTGGTTTTGGAAATAGGTACGAAGCTTCATATAATCCCATTAAAATTGAACTCCACTATTGCGTATTGTGCAAAATAATATATCTACATGTTGGTGTACATTAAGACTAAAAAGTATCATGTCTTTGTCTGTGGATTTTTGTTATTTTGATACCTACTTATTATCAAAATATCCATCATTTTAAAACCCAAGTGTAAAACATACACCCATACTAAGTAGTACAGAACAGTAATGTAATAGTATTTTATGCAACCGTTGTTTAAGAGAGGTAAAAAAAAGCGCAGCCGAATTTTTTTAATAAAGGCGAGTATTTTTTGACTCGGTTAAACAACGTTGCATACAATACTTTTTCTACGACCAAGCACTTACTTTGAAATAAAATTTTAAAAACAAAAAGATAATAAAAAAGATGATTTTGAAGGAAGCTAATTTTTTTTTTTACTTCTTGAACTAACACTGATATTTCTTCAGACGTAGACAGTAAGTTTTCGTCTTCATCTATTTTAACTTGAAAGACACACTGTTTTTTAACACAAAAGTTTTTATTCGCCAACCACAATAACCACATTCAAGAAGTAGTAAAGAACGGAGGGTACGGGCGGGAAAATAAATGAATGAAATTTAAAAAAAAGATGTCTGTAGTTCACTTATTTGTCAGATATGAGACTTAAAATAAGGTTGGCAACAATGTATTTCATACAATATTTTTTAAGTGGTCATTACAAGAAGTATCGAAGAGTGCCAAAAAGATACTGCGTGTATGCACAAATGCGTTTTAGGGAAATAGACTAAAGACTTGTCTTGGCAACTATAAGGTAGGGTTTTTAAGATCTGTGTACGATCCTTTATTTGACAAATAAAAGTACCGGAGTAGAAAAAATAATTTAATAGCTTCAATACGTATATTAATAACTAAATCTATTCGTTTCATCAATCAAATTCTTTATAGCACCGTTATTGGAAGCTTCTCTCACAACGTCATTTATTCTAATTTTAAACAGCTCATTGCCATTCGGCGGCGCCAAAGTATTCAACGAAAGACTAGAACCTCTCAAAAAATCAATATCCTCCGCTGTACATGTGACTATCCTCAACTCTATGAAAGCTATCAAGAACCCGAAAGGCAAACTTTCTCTTATATCCCTGTAAAAATCCTCCTTTGGATAAATTAAACTTGCATCTACGTTGAATAAATTCGAAAATGCTTGAAAACTTTCGTAATATGCGTCTAAGAGGTTTTCTAAATGTTGGGATCGAAAGTTGGAGTTGGTGCATAGGAACAGGAAATGTAGAACGTCGGTAGCTGGATTAGCATTTCGTAATGCCTGGAAGTCTAGGAAAGATAGCCGATCTCCGTTTTCCTGGAAATAAAAATGGAGTTTTAGTTCTTGAAAATCGAAAAATTAATAATTCGCGAGATAATTTTACATCATTACAAAATAAAGCTTACAAAAAAAGGGCTTAACAGATAAATTTCAATGCGATGTGTTCTATTGCCATTGGTCCTGAGTTACGCCGCACATTAAACAAATACACACTAAGTTCAAGTAGAGATGCCCCGAACGACCGCCGATTATTCGGCTCCTCTCTCGGCCGAACCGCCGAATATTCGGTGACCAAATATTCGGCATGACATGCGAAAATTTTGAGTCACTATTATGAAAACTGTTCGCCAACAAAGAACAACGTTTGCTAAGATATTTTTTTTGTTGAGCAGAATTGATGAATGAAGTAGAGTCAATCTAATCAAACCTAACCTACAAATGGTCAAAATAGGATCTTAATTCGTATTTAATAACTTCCAAGAATACATTTTAAATATTAAATATGCCTAGTTTTTGGTTATTTTTATTGTGTAATTTCTTTCTAGATAGGTGCAACAAATATTTGGTATTCGGCCAAATAATAGGAAACATTCGACCGAATATCGAATATTCGGCAAAGTTGGCCGAATAGGCCGAATACCGAATAGTTGTCGAATATTCGTGTCATCTCTATATTAAAACCTGCAATTTGTACGATATCGTATCTTATCAATTAAATAGAGAACACCGATATTTGGAAGATACCTAACGCCATTTAATTTTTTTTTTATTTTTTTTTTATTTATTGTACGTAAGTGGCAAACAAGTCTACATCCCGCCCAATGGTATGCAGTCATCGCAGCCCATGGACGCCCACAACTTAAGAGGTGTTACATGCGCGTTGCCGATCCTTGTATGGTGATTTTGGAAAATATGGACGTAAATTGTTCATTATTTGTTAGATTACGTACAGTAATTATGTATTCTTCTCGTTTGTAAAATTATTTTATTTTTATTTTATTTATTTAGGATTACCAACAGATAATACATCTAACATGCTCTTAAATCTATATGACAATCAGGACTGATGCTTATCTAATTATAGGTAACCACATCTTATATAAGTGTCTTCTACCAGTGAACATGCAGTAATCTTACGGTTAAATTAATTAGTACCAATACATTACATTAACTAATGCTATTCGTACAACTAGGATGATGGAAAATTAAATGAACATTTTGAAAAAAATATAGTCCAGTACTCTTACCGTTCTTTTAAACAGCACATTGTTAACCCAGCAGTCTCCATGGCACAATACATTAAAATTCTTTGGCGAAGTATATAGTCTTAACAAGTCTATTAGTTTCATTCCTATTTGTTCTAATAATTTCTTGAGTTCCATATCCTCTACAACTTTTAATGACATCTCATAAGAATCCACAAAATACTTCCGTAAATTACTTTTGTTCAGGAATCTGTTATCAAACATCAAATCTTTATACTTTTTTTGTAACTTTTGCGATTCATCTGGCTCTTTTTTCATACAAATTAAAGAGAGAGCATGAAACTTTGCTAACTCCTTTAATATTGATTCGATTTCATGAAAAGTCAACGATTCAAATTTAGCCACCTTATCACTCATTACAAAACCCTTATCTTGCATATCTTCGAGTATCAAAATCTCCTGTTCTTCTTCAATACTTGATAATAAACAATCTGGAAATATCACTCTATCATCATCGTTAATGACCTCTTGTATTCGTTTAAACATGGGTAACACTTTATTATAAACGTTGACTTCTCGTTTGTGCAATTCACAAAATGTTTCTTGTCTTGCTGTATTTATAAGAGTTTTTACAATAACATTAACACTGTTATTTTCATCTTCAGTATCTTTGATTGTTACTCTAAATAGATTTGCGATATAGTTATCTCCTTTGCCACTAATAGTATCTACGTGATAGTTAAAATCCTTTATTCCTTTAATAAGAGCGACTTTTTCAATAGAAGTGTGTAGTTCTTGGCAATTGAATTCTTCGGGTTCACTAATATTGACGTCTAGAGACATTCTTACTTCGATAAGTACTGTTGAAGTGGTATCTGATGTTTATTTAAAGTTAATCATCAATAATAAGCTGAATATCGACAACGTCCGATAATACTTATCAATAAGATGACGTTCATAATTTTATATATTAGTTTAGAAATTTTATTTCAAATATTTATTTTTTGTTATTTCAAGTTGTTTTCTGAAGTTGACACTTGTGGTGTTTACACATTAAACATGTCCAGAAAAAAAGAAACAGTCGATAGTTCATCGTTATCTGTTTTAAAGACGTATAAGATTAAGTTATCAGGCCCTGGTGATATCTAGTTCTAAAGTATATAGAACTATAGATTACGAAGAAGGATAGAGGTGAAGGACTTACATTTTTCAACATTACCTTTTTCCTAACACCATAACATCCTACAAGTTTGCACGATTATAATTATTGTGTTCGTAAAAAAATGAAGACCAGGAAAACAAACTTTGCCCAAAAGATGCCTCGCCTTAAAATAATAACAACACCTCATTCTCAGCAGGTCACTGACCTACGGCACGTCGAGCAACATTAGGGTGGCACCAGGGTCCCCCGGAAAGTCTTACTCTTGGAAGGAGAAGGGCTATACCAGCTGCAGTGCCTCCTGTCTCAGTGGTGTTCAGGTAAAATACTCAGGGTCTAAAATACCTCGGACTCATATCTACAACTCTGAATAAACTAAAATGAACATAAGTTACCTCTATTGTTGTAGCGTTGTAACTATCCAGTTTGGTTTTCAACAAAATTTAACGCCAGTTGTCTCCCAGTTATTGGCCTGAACAGCATCTTTTGAGCGATATCTAAATATTATTTTACTACAGGAGCTGATAATCCAGTGCGTGAGAGATGAAGATGGGAAGAACGCGTCGCCCTACATGTGCGATCCGCTCACCAAACCTGAGAACCGAGTCAGGACTTGCAACGACCATCCGTGCCCGCCAAGGTACCTAACCACATGTAAATTTAGATTGTGATCGGGAGTATTCAAGTAAAGACGCTTATCACGAAGAATTTTGGTCATTGATCTGATTGTTTCTATCTCTATCGTACGTGTGTGATTATATTGCTGTCCTGCCTATGATGTCGGCGGCCAATGCGATTGTGTGAGCGGAGCAGCACGTGCGATAGAGATTGAAACAGGCGGGTTAATTTAGGAAATTATTCGTGCGTAGCGTCCTTCCTTTCGGTAAAGTTACGATACCCTCCCAAATGCAGAAACATAACGATGAAATGCAATGTGTACACTATGTGGTTGAATGTCTGAGTGACGACGAAAGTATGTCATAACCGTTTGTGTGGATTGGTATAAATTGTGTTCAAATGAAATCTGATGGAGTGGGCGAATGCGTTTATAATGGGCGAACCCGTCCCCCCCGGCCAGGAGAAGGTCATGATGGGGGGTGGGGGACTCGCCGCTCCTGTCCTCTCTCCTGGCGAGAGGGAGGGAGAACTTTTGACCCTACCTACTATACCGACTCCGGCGTTTCGCCTTTTTTGCCGTTTGCGAGAGCGCCATGGGATGGAATGCACCATGTCGGTATGCACGAAGGTTGAAGGCTGTAGCCGCACGTGATACTTGACGACTTGGATGGTCAATGGGTTCTGTAATAACCATTATTTTCCTCTCTTATAGATGGAACTACACTGAGTTTTCCCAGTGTACAAAATCCTGCGGTATCGGTATACAGACGAGGGAAGTTTCGTGCATTCACGAGGTAAGTTCTTTTTTAACAAATTATCAATTTATTTTGAAACTGAATCGACAAAAACTCCTTTTAATCACCTGCTCACAAAATTTCATCAGGATCGGTTGAGAATTGCGACATGTAGAGGAGAATCTCCGGACTTTTCTGATAAACAGCGGGGCAAGAGAAACACTTGTAAGTCGGACCACGCTAAGTTTTCTTGCCGAGTGCTAAGTCGAGTATGGAGCTTATAGGGATATGTACGAGTATATAGAGATATTACTGTCAAGTTTGTGCAAAATTAGCGTGGCTGGGGTCTACTGTTCCTTTTACCCCAAGCAAAATAAACTATGTTTCTCTTAGCCTACCTGTTTATTTAAGCAACAATAAAAGTTTGTTAATGTTAGATCTTCTTATATTGGTTAGGTTTGAAATAATTGACAGAAATTACGAGTATTACATGTAGATGTTTCCCCAACAGGTGACACGCGGTGGCACGAACACCGTAGTCGTACCAAATAGCATGTGCCCTCAACCTCCTCCGCCGGACCGCCAATACTGCAATGTACTGGACTGTCCTGTTCGATGGCATACAGGAGAATGGTCGAAGTGCTCCAAGACTTGTGGTGGAGGAATAAAGACTAGAGATGTGAGTGTATCATATTTTTTCTTCATTGTTTTAATAGTCCAGAGTTTTAGAGAAGTAGTATTTTATACAAGATATAATAGAGAGCTTTTCAGTCGAGTATTCCGTTGCCTAAGTAATTCGTTACTTGCTGAGTTGCCTAAGTAAGGTACGAGATTGAAAAGCTTGATTATATCACTATTATATACAATACTTTATCTACGAGTCATCTAAAATAATACTTTTTTTACTATAAAACCTAAATTATTAATGAAAATTGGTAAGTATCTCAACAAAAATGTAGACATAAATGCGCGACTCTCGCCCCGCTCCCCGCGCCCGTTTAGTATTTTCTACGGGAGCGCGGCGGCACGTGATTGGTATTTTTTTAATAGTTGACTCTAGTGTATCGAAAGGAATCTTATAGTTGAGTGGGAGCCATACATGAAAAGTACGGAATTATAGTTTGGTACAAAATCCTAATTCAACCATTAAAGTCAACGAGTATAAAAAAAAACATGTTAACTACCATTTTCATTTCGCCTATTTTTAATATTTAACAAATTTAATACACACCAGTAAAATAATAAGTTCTAAAAGTTTTAATAATGTGTCGAAAGATGGCAGTAAATATAATGTGGCTACAAAGTTTTCTTTGATCATCCAATTCTGTACTTATCAAATTATCTTGGCTTATACTTAATCTTTTACATTTTAAGATTACTAGCCACCCGCCCGGCTACACGAAACCTCAACAAATTATATACCTACACCTTCCTCAAAAATCACTCTTTTCATAGGTAGAAACCGCATGAAAATCCGTTCAGCAGCTTTTAGAGTTTAACGCGAACATACATATAAACAGACAGACGCGGCGGGATACTTTGTTTTATACTAAGCTCATAAATGGGGAAACATCCCATCTTGATATAAATAATACTAAATATTGCAATATGTCATCAACCAACTTAACATCAAATATAATTCCACAGGTGGAATGCAAGCAAATAATGGCCCAATCCCACGTGGTGGAGCGACCCGTGTCTTTCTGCAACTCTCCCAAGCCTGCGCCCACCAAGTCCTGCAATAGCAGACCCTGTCTTCTGGACACGTCAGCTCCAGAGATCCAGCTTGACAATTCATCGTATATACAGCACGATCCAAAGAAGAAGAAGGTAAGAGGATTAACCTATACATTATACTCAAAAACTCCGCAGCGCTATGATTTGAAACAGCTGTAGGTTTTAGTACGAGTGCGCTGTGATCTCGCGAGTGAAACAGACTACCTGCCCCTTTTTAATTAAAGCCTTACCAGAAATATATGATCACGCGCCATATTGCGGAATTTTATTGGAACTAAATTTTTCATACCAAATGGAACTGTCAGTCTATACCTACATGAGAATAACAGCGTCCTCTTGACAATGATCATATATTTCTGGTCGTGCTTTAATACTGTTTCATATATTTTATATTTTTTTAATAATGGGCAGTCTTTAGCGTGCGAGATACTGTAGAAGCTTACTGGAGTACAGTACATGTTATACATGATGACGCGCAGATTTGTCAAATCTAGCCTTTAATTGCATGACATTACGAATCAAGACACGCGCCTTCCTGAATGACACGAACTATAATGCGTATTCAGACTTTACAAAACTTTATGATGGTCAAGGTTATCAGTTTAATTGCATCCTTCATTATTTTAAACTAAAACAGTGTATGTTACCCATTTACTAAATTGTTGGTATTTTTTATATACATGACTACATGTCGTAAAGGATCGACCTGAACCTTAAACCTTCCTAAAAAAAAGCGGTACTCATTTAAGATGGGATACGCTCTTGCAACCCGTCTAGTGTTGCAGGTGTCCATGGGCGACGAGTTGGTATAATGATATGGTAATCAGACGACTTCTCTGCTCGTTTGCCTTCCTATTATGATAAAAAAAGAAATGATATGGCTTCCATACGAAAATTACGAAATTAATATAGGAGCTGACCAGATTTTCCCAACTTATTGGAATATTTATACATATTTTCTTTGCAAAGTCGACTAACAATTTCTGTGTTTGCCTGCAAAGGTGACGGTGAAAGTGGGGGGTTCAGCCACCGTGTTCTACGGGACGCAGGTGAAGATAAAGTGCCCCGTCAAAGGCTACAATCGCACCAAGATCCAGTGGGCGAAGGACCACCAGATCATCACCAAATCCAAGAAGTACAAGATATCGAAAAAGGTATGAATAGTCTTCAAGTGTAAATATGACAAACATTGGATCTTTAAACAGGCGCAATTGAACTAACTTTTATACTTGGTTGTTTGTTGACGTTATATAATACTTGGGTGAATCAACTTTTTCTTGTAACTCGTTGCCATGGTTACGGTTGCCTCGGTAACTTTTCAAACCATAGTTTTATGGTCATTGAATAAACCAAACATGTAATTTGTGGTAGTGAAAAGCCGTGTCCATAATTGCCTATCTACCAAACACGATTATAATAATGTAGTACAATAGTCCTTCTATCTATCCTCCTTCTATATGGACAAACATCAAGGACGCGGCCACGCTAACAAAACTGGCCAAGCATAGAAAAGACTTTGCAAAGGTGGCCGCCGACGCCCGCTAGGGCATGGTAGCAAAAGAAGAAGAAATAGTCCTTCTAAATTATAATAAATGGAATAAATGGTAATATTATCACTGCTGATGGGATAGAATCACAAGTAATTGTTGAGTCACCCATTTACACGAACATCCATTTATCGCAAAATTACTGATATATTTGACAGTATTGTAGTCGATAAAGTACGTGTCAATTTATCACACGTTTTCCACAAGGCAAAAAGGAAAATGTATTTCGTTTGTAAATTCAAAGAATATTTAATTGGTTAAATTAATTTGTCGAATACTCGTTAATGGTGTAACGGTTATATCAAACTTTTCTCCTAAGGGCGCTCTCCGCATAAACTCACTATCGCTCCGAGACCACGGCATCTACACATGCGTTGCTGGCCGCTCCAGCGCCAACCTGACGTTGCTGGTCAAGCCCCGGCCAGGCGAGTTCCCGTCCAGCGAGGAGATAGAACGGCATAAAGCGTTGGATGAACCGTCGTCGCCTTTGGCTGACAGGTCTGTAATGGCTAAAAATTGCTTTTTAGGGTTCCGTAGCCAAATGGCAAAAAACGGAACCCTTATAGATTCGTCATGTCCGTCTGTCTGTCCGATTCTGTCACAGCCACTTTTTTCCGAAACTATAAAAGCTATACTGTTCAAACTTGGTAAGTAGATGTATTCTATGAACCGCATTATGATGTTTACACAAAAATAGAAAAAAAAAGCAATACATTTTGGGGGTTCCCCATACTTAGAACTGAAACTCAAAAAATATTTTTTCATCAAACCCATACGTGTGGGGTATCTATGGGTAGGTCTTTAAAAATGATATTTAGGTTTCTAATATCATTTTTTTCTAAACTGAATAGTTTGCGCGAGAGACTCTTCCAAAGTGAAAAAATGTGTGTCCCCCCCCCCGTACTTCTAAAATAACAGAATGAAGAAACCTAAAAAAATATATGATATACATTACCATGCAAACTTCCACCGAAAATTGGTTTGAACCAGATCTAGTAAGTAGTTTTTTTTAATACGTCATAAATGGTACGGAACCCTTCATGGGCGAGTCCGACTCGCACTTGGCCGCTTTTTATATTTGGTTTTCTATTAATCGTAATGAAAATTAGTGCTTTTAACTCCAGTCTCAGACTATTGATGCTTCCAGTCCACTTCGTTTGGGTGCCGTACATACCATATACAGAGTGTTTATTTAGTCACGGGGTGAATAGATAGGTCACACTGAGCAACTTTTACTATGTTACCAATCCCCATCCCGAAAAAAAGAATTGGCTGTTTCATACATTTTGTCGGTCTGACCTTGACTTTCTATGGGAGAGTAAATTTTTTTTTCGCTATTTCGGGGTTGGTCCCGTAGTAAAAGTTACTCTGTATTACCTATATATTCATCCCGTAAATTATTGCAGGTAACTAAATAAACATCCTGTATACTTACTGCTACAAACGGCCCGATTCGAAGAATGATTAAGATACGTTTAAGATCTTGGAAAGATCTTTATAAGATCGATAACTAAACGACATGTCAAAATTAACGTTTATTTCGATTTCGCTGTGATCCCAATAAGATCTATCCACGATATTTATACGACATACAAACGATATCTAAATGAGAACTTATCGTTATCGTATCTCATTCTTCGAATCAGGCCTAAAGTATGGACTGTCAATCGTTATCGTTAAAATTTTTCATTGGGTTTGGTAGGGTCCCGTAGTTCGTGAAAAATTGTGCCGTAGTATTGTTAAAAAGTAGTTATTTATAATATTCTATAAATACCATATTGCTGTAAATGTAATTTTGCTCACAGCAGAACAGATGGCCGCTACCGGGCCATGGTGGGAGGCAGATCGGACGACCAATCCCACGAGCAACGGCCCGGTGACACGCGGAAAAGCTACAAAGGGAAACAGAAGGGTAAGTGTCTAACTGAATAAATAAATATTATAGGGAAATTTTACACAGATCAAACTTGCCCTACAGTAATCTTTTATTAAAATTGAAATTGAAATTGAACTATTTATTTCAAGTATTATACCCATATATGTAAGATTAGTTACAAATTTTCTTTAAGACTATGTTAGTAACTTAGTATCCACAGTATAATTATTACATTAATCTTAAATAAATAATCACAGTCACAAATAAGTAAATTAATTAAAATTGTTATTAAATAATGAACTAGTATAATATATAAATTAAATTAATATCACATAATATCATATTCCGAGATTTACCAATTTTTTCGGCTTAATTTGCCTTTTATTACAATTCAATTAAATTTACATTATCATTCTATAGACAACAATGGTCCATAATGGTTAGTAACATTTAAGTTAAGTAACTTTCTCAAAGACACCGGTATTCTAAGTAACTCCATTTCGGAGATAATCAATATTTTATTTTTATCATATAAAGCTCTGACGAGTATGTACACTTACCTTAGGGCCCGTTCACATATTGATTAGTGTTTAGTACGGGTTAATACATTTGCTACTAAACGTAAGTACCTACTATCTCGGACGATCGATGTTCGAAATGACATTGACATGTCACAGTTTTAAATTGTTTGATTGAGATAAATGTAATGTCCGTGCAACAACAACGCTATATGCAACATTTAATTACTTTTTATAACAAAAAAAAAATGTTAATTTTTTTTTTTTTTTTAAAGTAAATATTAAGTAGTTTCCTTAAACGTACTTACCAATACCCCGAAGTTAACGGAATTCAATAAAAACACTTTGTATACAAATATTTAGCTGAAACGTATGTTAGTTTTGCTTTAAAAAAATAAAGAAATTCTTATCTTCACAAAATCCTTTGTATCTCTTTTTATTTGAAAGGAATAACATGAAATATTTGAAAATTTTACTATATCGAAGTTATTTTATTGGAAGCAATGAACTTGCACGTTTGTGAAATATTTTCCTTGCACGAACTACTGATATTATTCTAACGATACATCTATAAATCCGCAAATACCAACGTATCGTGTGAGAAAAATATTCATGAATTCCATGTTATGTTTATATGTTTTTTTTTCTTTATGTCTGTGTGATAAGGATCCTGACCGTATTTTTAGTCAACTTTGTGCATCTTTTTCGAAAACTATTTTTACTGTTTCTTGCCGATCAATTCAAGAATAAAAAATCAAGAATTTATTCTGCAAGTAGGCCTCACGGGCTCTTTTACAAGTTAGTAAAACATTATAGTAACATCATATGATATGATTATGTATATGTGCCTTTGAAAAAAAAATAGTGACATGAAAAATACATAACAACATTTATAAATACAACAGCCAATACCTGGGTAAACATTACATTATAATAATCTTAAAATAAATACTACTATAGAGATGTATAGTCTCTATGGTTAAAAATACATTAAATCTGGAGATGTAATGGAGGTCCCATATTGGGATACCCTCCTACAGTTCAGGAGGGATTTAAGACTCAGGTCAGAGGTGTAGGGTTAGATCCGACGTAGCTTTATTTGACGTTCATAAGCGCATTGTAATATGCACGTAATATGCCTACTTGAAAAATAAACTATCTATATCTTTATACTTCTCTATACAGCACAATTTTTGGCTACATACATATGAAAGGTTAAAATATATATTATATATCTTCTAATAAGAGGGAGTGGTGAAATTATTCTGAATTTAATATTATCACATCGTAACTGGTGAATTAATAATTCCAATAATCACCCATAATAAATCACAAAACAACAAAAAAACTTTTTTCAAACAAGCGAAACCTATAAACCATATACAGGCTGTGTATTTGGTTACCTGCAATAATTTACGGAGTGAACATATAGGTCATACTGAGCAACTATTACTATGGGACCAACCCCGAAATCGCAAATTGTTTTTTTTTTACTTTTCTATAGAAAATGTCAAGGTCAGATAGCCAGAATGTAAAAAAGCGGCCAAGTGCGAGACTAGACTAGAGAGCGGACTCGCCCATGAAGGGTTCCGTACCATTTATGACTTATTAAAAACAAACTACTTACTAAATCTCGTTCACACCAATTTTCGGTGGAAGTTTGCATGGTAATGTATATCATATATTTTTCATTCTGTTATTTTAGAAGCTACAGGGGGGGGGGGACACATTTTTCCACTTTGAAAGTGTCTCTCGCGCAAACTATTCAGTTTAGAAAAAAATGATATTAGAAACTTAAATATCATTTTTGAAGACCTATCCATAGATACCCCACACGTATGGGTGTGATGAAAAAAGATTTTTTGAGTTTCAGTTCTAAGTATGGGAAACCCCCAAAATTTATTGTTTTTTTTTCTATTTTTGTGTAAAAATCTTAATGAGGTTCATAGAATACATCTACTTACCAAGTTTGAACAGTATAGCTCTTATAGTTTCGGAAAAAAAGTGGCTGTGACATAAACGGACAGACAGACGGACATGACGAATCTATACGGGTTACGTTTTTTGCCATTTGGCTACGGAACCCTAAAATGCCATTTTTTAGGGTTCCGTAGTCAACTAGGAACCCTTATAGTTTCGCCATGTCCGTCTGTCTGTCTGTCTGTCTGTCTGTCGGAGGCTTTGCTCCGTGGTCGTTAGTGCTAGAAAGCTGAAATTCGGCATGGATATATAAATCAATAAAGCCGACAAAGTCGTACAATAAAATCTAAAAAATATTTTTTTTTGAGGGTACCTCCCCTACACGTAAAGTGGGGGTGAATTTTTTTTTTGCTCCAACTCTACAGTGTGGGATATTGTTGGAAAGGTCTTTCAAAACGAATAGGGGTCTTCAACAAACATTTTTTGATAAAGTGAATATATGCGGAGATAATCGTTCCGAAAGAAAAAAAAATGTGTCCCCCCCTCTAACTTTTGAACCATAGGTCCAAAAAATATGAAAAAAATCGTGGAAGTAGAGCTTAAGAAAGACATTAAATGATAATTATAGCGGACATGATCAGTTTAGCTGTTTTTGAGTTATCGCAAAAAGTTTCCCCTTCATAGTAAAAATACTTACTTTAATTAGGTACTGATTATGCAAATTTGCCTATTTGTTTAACTCGCGTGAAAGGTACCGTTTCATCCCTTGGTCAACAATTTACTATACTTTAAGCTCCAGTTTAGCTTATTGTGACGAAAGAGTAACTACGGAACCCTACACTAAGCGTGGCCCGACATGCTCTTGGCCGGTTTTTTAGTTGGTACCATAGTAAAACTTGCTTAGTATGACCTATATCAGTCACCCCGCAAATTCTTGCAGGTGACTAAATAGATATTTTGTATATTATGCTGAAGCGATCGACATCAAATCTATCAAAATCAAAGTGATTTGTTAAGATTTAGTCAGTGGAAAAAGTTTTCTCCGGAAAAGGATTTTCATAGAAAAGTTACCGTTATTTCGTTAGGACCGCAAAGCTATTTATTCCTTTTTTTTTCATTTATTGAGATAATAGTCTTAAAATAAACATATGAGCAACTTAACTAATAGCTATGGATTGATTTCGTTATAGACCTATAGTTTCCTAATTTTAAATTATTCGATGTACAATTGAAAAAATAATAATAGTGTAAACTTATAGCGTACATAACAAAAGCGTAAAATTTATATATAAAAAAAATATATATATATATATATATATATATATATATATATATATATATATATATGTAGAGAACTGAGAAAATACTTAAATCACAGGTACCTATTATCAGGTTGCTGCAACTTTTCACCGTTATTTTAGAAAAGAATATACTGCTCTTTTAAAGAGGCCTAATGAATTGCAAAACAAATCTGCGTCCATACATTTTTCATTGTACTGCCTACATGTATTCCTGTTCAAATCAAACTGTTTGTGTGTATAAAAAGTAACTTTCGAATACCTAAATAAAAGGAAAAATCATTTCAGACATCATTTCTTTTTCGTAGAATCTCCCTCTGAGCATTGCTAAAGCGTAAATTGAAAATTCAAAGTTAAAAATAGTAAGCAATTCGTTAACCCAAACTGTATAGTGCTAATGGAAATAAAATGTCTGAAACTGAATGAAACTCGATTTGCTTGAAATTCGAGGCCGATTCATATTTACAAATTGTATATAAACCAGTCATGATTCAATTTGGCCCTTAGACGACCTGGACATTGAGAGGGAGCGTAGGGCGCTGGCTATTCGTGGGAATATGTTGGCTAGCAGGTTTGCACGATGCAATAATAAAGTAAAAATTACTTTATTTAAGGCATTTTGCCAGTCTTTATTCGTGCTGCCTGTGGGTGAACTATACCCAGCGGACAATCAGTGCCTTGAGGGTGCAATACAATAATACGCTCAGGATGCTGTTGGGACTGCCCAGGTACTGCAGCGCATCAGGCATGTTTGCGGAAGCGCGAGTAGACGGCTTCCATGCTATTATTCGAAAGCGGGTCGCCTCCGGGGGTGTGCGGGGGAGTAGCAACAGCATTCTGGACGTGATCGCTAGCAGTTTAGACACTGGAATAATCTGCATGTAATTAATTAATGGGCAAAATTTTAACCATTATCAATATTTATTTTGTGATTATATGTAACTCTAAAATGTACCTTTTTATTTGTAAAGGATCTAAATTTAATTTTGAAACTTTAATATATTTTTTTAATTTACGTTATTTTAATAATTTTATTGTAATATGGATCATTTGTTATCTATAATAAAGAATTGAATTGAATTGAATTAGATAACGTTCCTGGGTAATTTTATTTAAAGTTGTAAAGAAGAGACGCTTTCCAGATAGATTTTCGTACATTGACCCGCCTGTTGCTATCTCTATTGCACGCGCGTAATTATATTGCTGTCAAACTTGCACAGTGACATTGATAACCGGCATCATGGGTGAAACAGCAATATAATTCGAGTAGAAATAGGAAATCCTAAGATGAAAAAATCCCAAATCGGAAAATAGTTTAGTGGGCAACCCATAGTGTTGTGTTCCTGCCGGTGAGTAAGGTTGCCAGAGCTCAACGAGGGGGGGTTTAGGGTCGGCAACGCGCATGTAACTCCTCTGGAGTTGCAGGCGTACATAGGCTATGGAGACTGCTTACCATCAGGCGGGCCGTATGCTTGTTTGCCACCGACGTAGTATAAAAAAAAAGTGTGATGAAAAAGTATTTTCATAGGCCAAAAGCGGTGAATTTGTCAATTATCCCTTTAATATAAAAATATCAAAATTATTACAACAGAATTGGCGTCGTAAAAAGAATTCAAAATGGTTCTCATTCGCTTTTGTTTACGGAGCTCCGTGCAGTCGGAGCAAATCTTAATTAATCTGAGAGATAAGCCGCTGTTAAGGATGCTGCGGACCACATCACTGTAGTCGGAGAAGAGTAAAGCTAGTTTGTTTTTTAACTTGGCTCGTATAACTAACAAAAATGTTCCGCGGTAACCTCACTGAAAAAAATGGCCGAACTGGTTTTGTAACTTTACTAAATAACTAAACTACGGTTATAAGAAAATAAACTTTGCATAAATTTACAAACTTATTTTGTAGTGTATACCCAGTACCTGAACACTGATAGCCAAATCGGTTTTGTAACATATAACACATAGTTCGCAAGTCCCAATTTTTGTGTAAACAGTAACCAAAATTTTGTTACAGTTATGCAAACATTTCTTTCAGTGCTGTCTCTCCAATTCACTGTATCTGCAGTTATCTGTCTACCGTAGTTACAGATTCACAGGGTACTTTGTAAGTTTGCTTTCCTTGGATTTCACGGGCCTATAAATCCCGCGTGAAAAAAGGCTTGCGTGGGGATATAGATCCAACACGCAGAGGCCCTTTGGAGAGCTTTAACGCCTGCTGGAACCCGTTCACAGGCGCAACAACTGACACCCATGAACCGGTCGCTGCAGGCATTTTGACTAATGTAGAAAAAGTAAACAGTATAACGATTTACGGATTGAAGTTTAAGTGGAGAATGAGACTGTGTTATTGCAAAGACGTCCGGGCACCTGCCATAACAATATTTTCATAGGCAGGCGGTGACTTGCCGCCCACTAGAAGGACCCTTGAAACTGCCGTCGCGAAGACGACCAGGAGCAACACCGGTGTGAGCGGCTCAGGAATGTTGAGAGGTGTACGCCGCTGTGTACTCAGTGGCTGATAACAGCCACTGTGCCAACTCGCGTCTTATGCATGTTTTACTTCCACCCCTTGAGCATATAGCTTGCTTATTATAATTATTAAATCGAGAGCGACATTCTTCCTAATTACGGAACAATAGTGTTCTGGACATTTTGTGGAGGCCCTTTTGGCGTTCTAATAAGATGTAGGCGGTAGGTACACCGATCGGATGTTGGCCTTGCCCGTGTCATGGGATGCACGCAGAGGCAGTACCCGCTAGGTTGCAAGGACTATTGAGCGTTGGTGAAATCTAAAATGAACTAGGTTATTGGGTTAAAACGATGGAAAAATGCTGGCCTATGGGATAAAAGACCTAAACGCCTGCTTAAGAGTACGGTATGCAGTTTTCCGGCAGACAGCGACTCGCCCCCACAAGATTGGCTCCTACAAATCTAAGATGGCTCAAGGGCAACTCTAGTATGAGGTTTGAGGGTAGAGAGGTGACACGGGAGTTTAAAACTTGCCACTGACGGTTCCACATTTATCAACGTTATATTATGAATAATAACATTTTACGCGTAAGAAATTTGTTTATCTTTATGCTGCCGTTGCGATTTTAAAGGGTCAGTGACAGTGTTGGCCGAAAGTTAATAAGAATTAACCATTTTGAAGTCTATCCATTAAAAATTGAACCGAAAACTGTATCCGCCTGTTACGGTTTACGGTTCAATTTATAATGGTTAATTTTCAATATGGTCAATTCTAATTAACGTTCAGCCAATACTAGTCTATGATATGATGGTCTATATCTTTAAATAAAAACTGTTAACATAAAATTGCGGATACATCGATCAGACCGTCACATAGCTAATACAAAAATCAACTTTAAAATGAGGCTTCCAATATGCCATTGGTATTTTTACGAACAAAATTGCAAAGATAACTTACTTGTATACTTTCACTAGGCCTCTATCACGCCGAGAATCTCAGTACCCATTTACGAGTTTTATGATAGTCATAATTTATTTACATTTTTCAACACCCTCCCAAAGTGGTTTTGTTGCGCGCTACAAAAAATATTATAGATGACGTCGTAAAATAATTTAGGAAATTTAGGCATTTATACGAGAAAAGACGGTTTACATTTTAGGCATTTTAGCTTGAGCTAAGGAGAGATAAAAAACGAAATAAAGCGTGTGAAACTTTTTAGTAAAAATACAATGCAAGCATAAAACTTACTACTTCGGGCGGGATTCCACCAGTGTACACTGTGCGGCACAAGCATTTTTGCACCGAATATGCAGACTGGTGGAATCCTGTTTTTTTTAGAATTGAAAAAAGGGTAAATAATCTTGACGTTTTTTTTCGAAAACTAAGTAATAAATTATTTTTTAACACGCAGAAAAATCTGCGAACGATGCTATTAAGCTTAGCATAAATTTAAAAGTGTAAAAATTACTGTCTTGTGTGAGACTTGAACTCACGGCCTCTGGATCGATACTCCAGCGCTCTGCCATCTGAGCCACCAAGACCTCATCCATAGGCAGCAAATTTTTCCACCAAAAAATTAAAAAAAAATATATTAATTTTTATTATTTCAATAAAAATTATATTAAGTTTATAATATTAAACTTAACTAGGTACTAATCTTAAATTAAAAAGATTTTTTGAGTTAAGGAGTCTTAAATGTCTGAGTCTTAAATATCTTATCATATTTTTGTTCAAACAGGTAAAATAGACAAAATCCGAGACGCCCTCCACAACCCGGTGACAACAAAAGCATCTCCCACCTACAACTCGCAGGCCAGAGATATTTACGACGAAAACGAGGTAAGCATCTTCAATTCATACCCCAAACAGGTGATCCTTGGCTAGTTTATGGTCTAATCCGCATGTGAAAGGTTATGTTATTTAAAAAAGATGGGTAAATAACTATTAAATTTAAAACATTAAAACCCTCTACGCCATATGCCAAAACAACAATTTTATGCAAAAAATGTCTTGCATCAATTTGGAAAAGATACTCCTCAAACTGCTGGATAAATTTCGCTCAAATTTAACTAAGAACTACTCAAGGAAGCTCGCTTTCACGTAATAAACCACATCGATATCGGTCTATCCGTTGGAGAGCTACGACGCCATAGATAGACACACAGACAGAAAGATATTGGCGTCAAACATATGACACCCCTCTTTTTGCATCTGGGTTAAAAAACTTCGCTGTAAAATCAATGAAACTAAAAATTTACTCGTAGGCAATGAAAAATCACATAACATTATCTCGGCGTGGGTAAGTGAAAAAACATAATGATGAGGATTACAATTAATTTTACAATACGCTGTTTTTAATATAATTATGCTCTAAATTTTATTATTTTAATAAACTGTACAAAGGGAGAAATCTTGCATTAAAAAGTGTAAATAAAAAAACATTAAAATATAAAAACAGGTAAACAATTAATTTTACAATTCCCATTAAAAATATGCATATCATTGAAATACAAAATCCAAGTTTATCAATGCAGCAAAGGATTACTGTTTCCAACTATGTACGAAATTGACTCTAGAGAGTTATTGCACCTTTCTCTTTAATCCCGGTTGGCTTCACGCTATTCCAAATCAGATTATATTTCATCAGGTTTTATATCGTCTAAAGGCCGATCCTGATTTAAAAAATTGATCTAATCATCTAATTTTGACACGACCTTGAGTTGAGTAATAGAGCATCAATTAGCGGTAGCGGCTCACGCAAAAAAAATACGTTTTTGGCAAAAAAAAACAAAATTATGCAAGCTTTTATCGCTGACTATACTTTTCTTTGCACATTGAGACAGAGTTTTCACAGATAATAAATTGTTAACAAAGGGCCTACCGGAAAACGAAAAAAATCGAATTTTAGGTACATTGCATGTTAAATAAAAGCTTGTAAAATTGAAAAATTCACCGCTTCGGGCAAGGTGATTCGAAATTGCAACCTTTTGATAGTGCTACCGAAGTTTATCAGAAGCGTGCGAATTTAGAAAATTTGTGGCTCACACTAATTGTTGCTTACGAAATCCTCTCCTCTAATCTTTTATATCATCTTTACTTCTCTCTTCTCTTTCTCTTTCCTACTTGACCCCACTGGCACCTCAAGCTGTAACTGGTCCCCGGGGAGGCCAAACAGCGTAGCGTAAGTCACGATAAAAAAGTGAGTGCCTGATTTGACACGACTCAGGGTCGTATCAAATTTTTAAGCAGAATTGGACTTTTAGTTTATTGTGTCCATAAAATCGTCAGGTTTTATTGGCCCCTTTACTGAAGTTACGTCTCGCTTCTGATTATGAGATTCAGTAGACAAAGGCACCTTGGCTGTAAATGGTTTTATCTATCTTTAAAGATTGGTCTTAAAAAGGCTTTTAAAACTGCCGTTTGATACGTTTACTACAGTGTAATTGAACTAAGAAATACAAGTTTATTGTTTATAAGGTTTAAAAGGTTGCTTCAATGAATTAAAAAAAATTATCATCATTATCGGTACAACATTTAAAATAAAACACATAAATAATAAACTGAATATTGGGAAAAAATTCTGTAAACAAAATGGTAAATAAAATGATTTATTTGCAGTATTTTAAATTCAATTTCAAAACCATAAAGTTACAGAGTTCTATCTACATCTTGTATAATTTCACTGTCTGTCACTATCTTTTTGATGCTCACTTAACCCCCTAAAAATCACAAATCCTTGTCAAAAGCACAAACATGTTAAACACAAATAAAGAATGATTTTTGTCATAATCAGTAACTTTTTGAAGACAAATAAATCACAAACTGCAATAAATCTGCCGTGCTCATTGAAATGTAGCACCCAGCCAAAAGGCCCTAACCCCATGTCATCAAACAAAATTGAATTAAAAAGTGAAAGAGTTCCAACTCCATCGCATTCAATGTAGCTCGTATAAATTCTCCAAACATTATTCTAAACAATAACTATGTCTCTCAACGCTGCTTGGACTAAAGGAGAGCGCCGTCTCCTCCCAGATGCTCCCCCCCAAGCCGAGCAGTGGCTCGCGGCTGCTGCCATGCTTCCACTTCCTGGTCATGCAGATCCAGGTGAGACGTTACCGGAATAGAGACCTTATTAGCATCGTCTTTAGTTTCATTTTACCTGTATTTAGTATCTAGTGTTTTCTTCGGGTGTTTGATTTATAATTGGTATGTTGTTTATTGAGGTCTCTTGGTCTTCATTTTAGAGTCCTTTAATATGTAGTTTCATTATATTTTATCACCATTTAACAGGGTTGCAATTACCCATGACTTCCCTTCTTTTGTTTTTCACTTTTGGGTTCTATATTTAGGCGTTTTATTAACATTTTTTATCATCATTCAACAGGGTCATCAGGTCATCACTCATCAGCTATCTTCAGCATGTTTATTTCTTGTCGGTTGCTTTTATAGGTTTTAACTTGGTTATAGTTTTTGGTTTCCAGTTTCCATCATGGTCGTCATTATCTTTGGTTACTTCTATCGATACACTTTGTTTTAGAAAGTTTTAATCTTTATTATTGGAACGTCATTAAATAAGGTCATATAATTATTTTGTTTAAGCCCATTTTTTTAATTAACCCAAAAAGGACACATATAATTGATATGTTCAGATGTTCTGGAATTTCCAGGGGTTCGGCAACTCGAGAGGACAACGGATGGTGGATCCTCTTATCATGTACCAGAACTACGGGACCCCTATCAAAGCCCACATCATCAATTTGGAAGACAAACAAATTGTTTTTCCTGAAGATGACGATTCTGATATTATTATTGTCAATGAAGATTATGGTAAAAATACAATTGATGAAGTTAGAGTTGAGAATTTGAAAGAAGATGATGATCTTGAAACAACTACTGAAGTCAAGTAAGTTAATAATATAAAATTAAAACATAAATCAGTAAAAATATTATTGATGATATTGATCATGGATTCGAGATGTGATATTTAATGTGTATTCAGAAACGGGTATTAAACATTTTGAAGTAAAATCGCTTCTATCGCTTCTTGATGATCAAATTATCTCTATTACAAAATCAAAAAGAATTTCAGTTTCTCATTATTTCGATTTGTATAGGTTAAATAACTTGTAGTACTTACAGTAAGGGTTTAATTTCGTAGCAGAATTTATCTTATACTTATAAAGGAACTATGCCTCTCAAGAAGCATTTTATAATTAATTTTGACAAAGTTATTTTTAAATTCGTGGCTTTGCAGACGAGTGGAAGCCGTGGATGCAAAAGTGTACGCGTGGAAAACGACAGACTGGTCCCCGTGCAATGCTCCTTGTGGACAGACAGGCCACCAGGTTAGAGGAGCTGTTTGCCAAGTAAGTGTCTTAATACAATATTACCGGTTTATCCTTCTATTCCGTCTGTTTAATGCTCGTATGATTTGACATAAATGACTCTTGTACTTAAATGATATTAATCCTAACTGTTACCACATTTAATTCCTCTTTTGCGATCATTAAATAGACTTGAGACTTGAAAAACTTTTTTGTACAACAAATTATATAGAAAATAGAGACTGGATGCAAATTATAAATAGTATAGTGTTATCTGCAGCATAAGTCAAATAGTAGATTTGGTACAATTTTGGCAAATACCCACCCTTCCTCTGCGTAATAGCTTCAAGAAAAAATACAGTATAAAGTCTTGTCAACAGCACAAGAACGACAACTCAACAACAACCGTAGAGACAGAAGAATGTCTCTCTCGTGGCTTGACGCCACCATCCGTGCTGATCGCTTGCTTGAGCGGCGCGTGCGCATCGTGGAGGGCGACACCGTGGTCGGGGGTTCGCTGTCTTGCCAGCGGCGCTGGTAATCATGCTTACCTCTTTTATGTAGTCTCTCTCTCAGGCATTCCAAAGAAAAAGTCCGATGTCCATGAAGATAAGGCTTTCTCCTATTTCTTTACAAAAAAATTATACATCGTTAATTGACTCTATGCAACCACATTAAGGATCAGTTGCATCAAATCCTCTGTCACCGTTAAAGCGTTCGCTAAATTTTATTGTAACTGATGAGTGACGTTGATCAGTCTGCTAAATGTGGGTCATCGGCCCTAAGTGTCCCATTTTGATTGACGATTAGTTTATTAAAACTCCAACTCCTTGACGAAGACAAATCGTAATACCAATAATCTTGTGGGAAAAATCATGCGCTGACTGACAGCAGGTTGCCACTAGTAAGGTGTTACTTTAGCTCTCTGAAGACAGGCTGAAAAATGATTATTTTTTTGTTGATTATATACTCATAACAAAAACTCTTTTTAACGGGATACAAGTTTAGTAGTACTAATAAAGACCCTAATTAGTGATTACGCATGGTCCTGGGTTCGAATCATTGTTAGGGCATTTATTTGTGAGTTAATCACCAATAATTTTTCCTGAGTTATGGGTGTTATCTACAATATATTTAAGTATGTATTTATCTACATAAGTATATATATTGTCGCCTATTACCTATAGTATAATCTTTTTTTTTAGTTTTGGGTTAGGTTGATCTACGTAAGACTGTGCCCCAAATCTTTATTTATTTTCATTCGCATTTGAAACATGTAAATAACAATGCATTAGAATTTTATCACGGTTTGAATGTTCATGGTATCTCAAAAATTTTATTAACCCCATCCAGCCGTCGTCCGCCGCCGGGTGGAGTGCGTCAGCTCCAACGGTACCGTGCTGGCTCCAGAGGCGTGCGATATCAGCGCGCAGCCATTGAAGACTAGACGGGAGCCGCAGCCATGCAAGGCGACTTGGACCGTCGGGCCATGGAGCAAGGTACAAACTCCATGTGTTTTAGTTTTGGTTGTTACGCTTTTCCTTTTTTGTGGCCAGGTCTGAGACTATGATGCGGCTATAGAAGATTAGTCGGAAGCAGCCGTGTAAGGCAAGTTAGGTTGTCGGGCCTTAAGTAAGGTAGGTTTTAGAGTGGCAAGGTGAGACAACCAACGTTGACTCCAACAACGTTTGACATCAGCACGCAGCCGGAGACTAAACGGGAACCGCCGTGCAAGGCAATCGAGCATCGAGCATCGAGCCTTGAAGCAACTGAGTACGGAGTTATTAACTTATTACATTTTTTCTAGAACGGAGTTCGTGCCTCAAAGGGGGAGTTCAAATTATACCTCAAAGATGTCGCTGTTCCCGACGAAATCTAAAACAGTGTCATGTTCATGTAACAGAATCAAAAATTGTGGTAACGTAGCAACTTGTATAAACAAAGCGGTCCTTCGAGCCGGAACTTTCGGTAGATCTATGCAAGATCGATGCAGTAGCGTGCCGAGCGTGTGACATTCATAACTCTGACATCAGCAGGCAGGATACCTTGGAGCAAGGTAATCTTTTTGTTGTTACACTCTTTCCAACTTTTTTGAGCAATGGTTAGTATTATGGAAGTTTTGAGAAATTTCATGCCTTTTTCACATACGTATTTCTATTAGAGAATACTTTTATATCCGTATATATACGCTGACTTCATGGATTTGCTTACGCATAAGAAACTTATACTTCTGGCCGTACCAGAAAATAGTTATTTATGATACAAGTGCAGAAAATAGGAAATTCACAATGAGTGGTTATAAATTAAAATTAAAACACGACCAAAGGGAGTGTTTTCAATCGACACGAGTTGCGAATTACCTATTCGCACGTGTATCGTACAACGTTTTACAGTACAGTGCCTGGGCGACCGAGCTTTGCTCGGTTATAACTATTTATTGTAATATGGTGGTGTATTAGGTGAAAATCTTAACTACATTTTTTTACTAAATTAAACTTGTCTAAAACAATAAAAATTAAAAAAATATATATAAACTTGAACATATGAAAAAAAACAAAAGTTAGTCACCGGGCGAGATTCGAACCCGTAACACTCGTTTAGCAGTCCGCGTCTTAACCCGCTGGACCAGACGGACAGTGGCGGGCAACACGAAATTAGCGACCATATTCTGCGACGAAAAAAAAAACGCATGAAAACTCGAAAACACGCGTTTTCCCAAACATAAGACTAATCTAGATAGATTGTATACCCCCAAAAACCCCCATATACCATATTTCAGCAATATATAAATATATATACAAGAATTGCTCGTTTAAAGGTATAAGATATGGCTCTTTAAAGTTTCGACACTTGCACGGAAAGTGCTCATTCCCGCACGCGTGCGGGAAAGTAGCACCATATGTATAACTGTAAACATAATTTTTAACACCCGAGCTATGCAGAGTTGACGGGTCCCACCTGCCGACCAACCAGTTGAAAATGTCATTTTGGGTCAAAATCTGTCAAAATATAATTTGGGGTCAAAATTGACAAAATGTCATTTTGCGACAGGATCTGTCAAAATCGTCTGCATTATTGACTTTCCAATTTAGACATTAACCAAAACCCTTTTCCCTAGTGCATAGGCCCCTGCAACAACCCAGGCCGGCAACATCGCGTGCTCCGCTGCGTCTGGCGTCACAACCAATCACAGAAGCGACGCAAAGAGCGCAGCGCGGGCGCAGCGTGCGAGTTCCTCAGGCGGCCTAGCGTCATACGGCAGTGCGACGTTGCATGCCCGCGAGGTAACTGGGTTACAGATACAGCGTTATCGATGGTTAAGTTGGTGAGAACTGTGGAAACCTGGTTTGTTTAGTGACGAGTTGCTTAGGAGACCGAGCGTGATACGGCAGTGCAACGACGTTGCATGTCCGCAAGATAACTGGGTTATGGATACCGCGCTCTCTATGGTTAAATCGGTGAGAACTGTGAAGAGCTGATTTGTTTATGTGAAGGATGGTTAGCAGATCGGCGGGGCGGGCAGCGTCAATTTGAGTAGTGTGTAGTGTGCAATCAGGGGCCCATTTCTCGAACGGAATTAGACTAATATTATTAGTCCACGAACTGTCAAGTTGTGTGGGTTACCATGACAGCACACTAATAATAATAGACTAATACCGTTCGAGAAATAGGCCCCAGCCCGTATATATTTGTATTAGTTTAATATTGGCGCCTACTACTACGCCTATTTTGAGCGACCACTCAGTTTTAACACAATTAATTTACGGGTCTAGATTCGTTATTCATAAACGCACTAAAAGCCTCAATTAGCTTTTACAGTTCATCTTAATCTGACATTTTGACAGCTGTATTTGTAAGAAACATAAATTAAATAATTGAGGCTTATAAAGTGTTATGAATTTGGGAGAAAGACATTCCAAATATGAACTATTGGATGTTATAAATACTTGATGTTGTAAAATTGTGGATAACAGGCGAAAAATGTGAATTAAATAATTCAACTTAAAATTTTCGGACACCACGCTAAATTTCCTAAAATTCTGTCACTATGATTCCAGAGTAATTAAGCGTTTGAATCGCTAATAAGTATAATGATTCTTTACCAGTTTGACGTTAAAAGTCGACTAGCTGACTAGAAATGAATTCGATAAATCGAATTATGTTTTTGTCAACAGACTGGAACTACAAAATTGTAATTTGTTACCTCTAAATTCAGTTTTATTAAGTCAAATGATATGAAAACTGCCACAAAACGGCATTTACGTGATCCTAGAAACTTGAAAATGTACGCTGTTGTAAGGTTTTGTTGCTAAGAATAATTCATTTATGATTTATGTCACCAAATGTTACCGTCACAAAATGAAGTCACAAATGGAGTAGATGAAGATGATGAGTTCAAGGCGGAAACAGTGGCTCAGTCGCCCAAATATTGCCTCTCTCGTGTTTAAATTAGGTTGAGTGAGTCTCGGCTTTTTTTTTACCGAGCCGCTGTTCCCTCCTTGACCCTATATATTATATATATCTGCTGAAATAAATTAACAAGCAATGATAGAATGTTATTTTTAAACTCCGACTAGTTAAGTACTAATACCGTATTCTAATTTAATTAATTTTAAATAATTAATTTTAGCTGTCTGGTGTGTGCAATGAACTCAGTTATAATTTATTCATGACTTTTAAACTCAATTAGTCTTGCTCTCTATTTAAACATGATTCCTTCAGTTATTTTAATTTAATTAAACGTGAATAATAAGAAAGTCGTCTGCCACATTAATTATATGTTTTTCATACAAATTGGAATTATATTATTTTTGAAAAAAAAAACTCCAGAAATAATATACAGGGTGACCTTAGCTATTGGCCAAACCCTGAAATCCCACGTTGAGTTACTTATCAGGAAGGCTCTGACGTTAATATTTTTTTTTTAGAACAAAAGATAAAAAAATATTTTTTTCGAATATAAGTTATTTGCAATAATCGACAACAAATAGAAACACACTGTGTTAATCTTTGGCAGTGTTTTTGACAATTTGTTCGAAATATTTGATAATGATGACATTTTTCAAAAGTCAGAAGCTTATTAGTGTCATAAATAAAAAAGATAATCAAAAAGGTCGAAGAATTTTCCATACTATTCTTTGAGGATATTACCTTAGGAGCTACTAACACATACAGGCTGCTCCAAAGTAAAAAATGATAATTTGTTATTTTCTTCGAAACCGCTACACCGGTTGTTATGATAGTTTGTACACTGGTTCCAAATACACACTAGGGACACACTGTATATTGTATACGATCATGCTGACTCAAAAATAATTTAGGTACTTCTGATAGTGAATAGATTAATACAACACGGAATAGAAGATCAATGTGACCTATAAAGTAAAGTTTTTATCTCAATACTCAATACTGAATATCTTTATTGCTCATAAGACGTTACACGTCATCATCGTCGTCGTCATCTACACGTCTTAGTCATAACTCAGTCAATTGACAGAATCTTATTCTAATCAACTCGTTTAGCTAACTACACTCGTGCGAATAGTGAGGCGATCCGCGCGAGTAGCGCGATTGTCAATTAGGACACCTATTTGAGGTCAATATCACACACACAAACGCGCGATCGCACGAGTAAAAATCACGCGAACTTGCGATAATCGCATAAGCAGTCGCGTTGTATTATTACGACCCTCTAACGTGGTGAATGAACGCGAGTGTGTAAACGTAGAAGTAACAATGCGCTCGCTATTCGCCTCGTCATTTGCTTTGCTCGCATGACTGGTGGGTTAAATCACGACCCTTTACATTCGGATTCGTTTATTTCTAACAACATATAGGCTACTTTAATCTATTATCATGGCTCAATAAAAACGCTAGTTGTTCTGTGCAGATGGCGTCTGTCGCGACACATCGCGCTTCTGCGAGAACGTCCGTGCCATGAACATGTGCGCCCTCCAGCGCTACAAGATGCAATGCTGCAAGACCTGTAACTATTAGTTCAATTACGCTAAACAATTTAACAAGTAATTATATTATATCAGCAATTCTATCAGTTTGCTGATTGACGGTCAGCTAAGACTTGTAGCGTTTATTTTAACAATTCAAGTACGCTGAATGCTATTCCAACGTCTACGCCATGAACACGTGCGCGCTAAAAGCAATGCTGCAAGACTTGTAACTATTGTTCAGTTCGTTGACTAATTCTATAAGTTTGCTGATTGACGTCCTTCACTTTGTTGGCGTAATTCTATCAGATTTTTGATTAATCTACTGAAGGATGTCCTAAAGGATGCGCTGAAGTCATGATTTGTAACGATTACTTAAACAATTGACGCGTTGGCTATTCACATTTCCGTACTTTAGCGCTACAGACTGCAATGCTTCGACAGGCACGTTGAATAATAGAGGAGTGTCTATTAAAAAGGGCTTATTTCTCTATGAAAACTATACAAAAATAAGCCTTTTAAAAAAAATACTCAATTCTATCATTTGCTGACTAATCAGTTTGCTGACTGACATCTGTCAGCGCGACTGCGCTAAAAAATTTGTAACTATTAGCTGAAGTACGAGTACGTGAAACAATTTTTACGTACACTGAATAATTCTATCCGTTCGTACTCGAGCCCTACAAACTGCAAGTTTGCAACTATTAGTTGAAGTACAATAAGTACGCTGAATAATTTTAATTAATGCCGAGAAAAATCTGTTCACTGTGTATAATTCCATTTCCATAAGAGCATGCGTGATATTTGTACTTAGTTGTTGATTTGATATTATTCTGAATCAATTTGGAATTCAATAAGTTCACTGATCATTGGATCATTCGCGGTCGAATTCAAAAGTTACGCTGATTGATTTAGTCAAATTGACTAGCATATTTTGTGATTAAAATTTTAATCACAACACAGAATAAACAAATAATTTAGCCGATATCTGTATTATATTGCTTGTTAAATTGAATTATTTATGACGCCAAATTCAAATTGTCAATAGATCACAAAATATGTCATAATGTCATGCTATTTGCGGCAGCGCTTTGATTTGAAATAAGAATTGAAATGTAATTAATGTGGAATTGAAGCAGGAATACGTTTTTAAAGATCGATTAATGTGAGACGACTTTCATTGTTTTTTCAAACAAAACTATGCATCAAATATAATAATGCTTCAGTGCGATTATATCAATTGAACTGATCTGATCATTACTTTGTTTTCACTAGATTTTCTTATAAATTTAAGTTGTAGGTTATAAAAGAAAATGCCATTTAACTGTAAAAGTTGCACAAATTGAAAAAAAAAATAGATCTAGTCGTAAAGTGCACTGATTGGATACTGAACAAGGAATGGATGTAATATATTTTTAAATGGACGAATGAATTTCAGAAATCAATATTATTTGATAGGATTAATAAAATAATGATTGAACAATTAATGTTTCAATATAATAGTCCTCGAATTGATTATTATGTAAGTAGGAATCAAAATATTTAGTAAAATGTTTTGTACTATATATTTAAATATATGTAAATATATAATAAATATACAAATGCAGCACAATATACCTTATGCTTAGCTCTGTCTTGGAAAATGCACTATAAAATAGGAAAATGCAATATTCATATATAGAAAAGGTAGTTAAAATGCCAAAATCAATTCAAAAGCAAATTGTTTATGGGTGCAGTTGTTTCTATTATATATATAGAAAAATAATTATTAAATGTCAATTTAGTAAAATTAATTTAAACCTAAGCTGTCTTTGGATAGCCTTGTTAAGGGCATTATGTATGTATGTAGTTAAGCAAATGTTTAACATATTTAATATGTATATTGAAAAATTATAAACTAGCATTATTCTTTATTATTAAAAGCAATACGATTCGCTTACATTAAAAAATGTATATAATACCATTAATTAAATGTACGACCTGTGGAATAGGAAAATGTAATAATCAATTGTCTTAATTTAATTTCAACTACTTTTAATTTTGAAATATATTGTTTGAAACCGCCTTAAATTAGAAAAAAAATTGGTATAATTTTTAAGATTGGCTTCTTTTCTCAGCTGTTAGTCCATCGGGAACTAAAATAATTTTATTGTGTGTGTGATTTTTGAAGGCGGTTCCAAAAAATAATAATTTAATACTTAATTATTTTTATTGACTTAGGATATGTATTCAACGACTCCTTGTATTCTTAAGGGTATTTTTTCTTTAAATACGCTATACAGTATTATAAAAATATGAACTATTAGGTAAAACAATTTGTTTTAATTGTTACACACATCAGTATCCTAAATGTAAATATAAAGTATAATATATATTATGATTTATGAGGTCACGTAATGCACTTAATTCAGTTATTACTTGCTGTTTTCTAAATAAGCATACCGTAACGAGAATTAATTTTGAACAGCCTTATAATTCATAAATTTGATTAAAAGTAACTATACTTATGATGTGAATCAGGCGTACGCTGTAAACATTAAACAACGGCCCGATTCGAAGAATGAAATACGATAACGATAAGTTCTGGTTTAGATAAGTTCTCATTTAGACATCGTTTGTATGTCGTACAATTGACAGAAGCAGCTCGATTCAGGCATCCAATGTCACTTTGACGTTAGAAATATCGTAGACAGATCTTATTGGGATCACAGTAGAATCGAAATAAACGTCAATTTTGACATGTCGTTTAGTTATCGATCTTTTAAAGATCTTTCCAAGATGTTAAAAGTGTCTTAATCATTCTTCGAATCGGGCCGCAAGTTTATTGTTAACCACAATACATTCTTACCTCCGCTTCAAGCGGTAGACCAACACGGACCCAGCCAAAATGCCCATCGTTTGCACCGTCGTCGTAGCGAACGAAACGCTTTAGGGCCGCCGCTAGCTGACGCGAATTATCCGGAACGGACGCCCCGTCTAATAACAAATTGTATGAACAGCGCTAACTGGCGCCGGCGCGTGCGACGTATTTTGCCTGGGAGCAGAAGCCCTACTGCGAACCACGTTCGACGTGTTGCCTCTCTGTCGCACTTGTAAATTCGTACGTGACATAGAAAAGGCCCTCTGGACCCGCGAGTGTGCGCACGCGGCGGGCGTCCGCGCCAGCTAGCGGAGGCCCTTAGAATCAGATCAAGCTTAGGTCGCAACGATTTTGATTTCCTAGCCTGTGTTAGTGTTAAATAAACGTCATAATTTCATAGAAATTTGACGTTTAAGATAACACTTTCACTGTCTGGGATGTCAAAATCACTGCCAACTTATCTTGGTCTGACTTTATCTCTCGCTCTTGCATATTAGTGACATTCCGATTGGCATCTTGGCTAGGCCCCCTGGAGTGCAAGTTGCGGAAAGCTTCCAAAAACTGGGGAAAAAATTCCGTGTCAGAAAATTTCTACAGGAAATGGAGAAAACTTTCATTTCGAAAATGAAAAATTTCGATGCTCATGTGTAAAAATATGAAGTTACCAAATTTTCCCATCTGGAATACACAATGTTAGAAACATTCCCATTGCACATCAGTAGGTTGATCGGTAGTGGGGGGTACTTGGGTATTTCCGAAAATGGACTCTTCATTGATTGAATTGTGATTTTCGGAATTACTCTAAAGCCTAAATTTTCGGAATTGCCCGTATTTAGCTATTTCTTTGTCTATGTTAGAACCAACATACCTCTGTCTGAATGTTGCGCAATGTTGAAAAGTATTTTTGTTTAAGTTCCATTGCATAAATCCGAAATTGTACATTGTACCGACATTTTCAAATATGAATAAAATATATTATATAAATAAGTTACAATTATTTTGTTTTATTACTCACCCACTTATTATTTCATCAAAAATGTAGCAAATACATCCAAACCCAGGTGACATTATGAATTTCAAACTAATAACGATATAAGTAATTAGTTAAAAAAATCCTTGTACTTTGTATTTTTTGATCTTTAAAGTTAGTACAGAAATAAACGTTCTCTCTATGGAGGTACTTAATTAAAAAAAAACTTCAATATACGTCACTAGATACATAAAAATATACATTATTCTAATAAATTATTCAGTGAAATCCAAACTGCCCGTAACGAACACGAACAGTACTAAACATTGTTCTAAAATACACATTCTGCAGTCTATCCGTAACAGAATTCCGAATTTAAATCTAAACGAGATATTACCATTGCGTCACTGCCAAACTCCGCTCTGATTGGCTAGCGTACGCTCGCTCTGGGACGTTATTGGTCTAATGAACAATTCGGCCTGATTGCCACAGAGCACATTGTTGCGCAGAGGCGGCCAACGAGGTTATGCTGATTTGGTTTGTAATGCGAGTGGGTATTGATTTTAACTAGTTGTGTGTCTATGTTAGTGTAGTGTTTAGATGTTATCTTTGAATTAGATAAATGAATATTAATATTATACAGATATGCTAGTTGCGGAAACTTTCTAAAAAGTATGAAAGTTTTCGATAATTTCTGGAAACATGCATCAAAATTAAAGAAAGATAGTTAAACATAAAATTTCGTATACCATACAAAAAGATGATTAGTTTCCAAAATTATTCCATGTAGAAATTTCACAATTTTTAAAGTTTAAAAACACATCACTAAATAATGATTTTTTTAAGCTTTCCATTTAATTTTTCTACTGAGAGGAATCGGGTCAAGGTCAACTGTTGTTCGACGATATCTTGAGTAATCTTTTACTGATCTTCCTGAGTATTGTTAAGTACGTAGTTTAGATAAATACAATTTTTAACAACATAATTAGTCAAGAATACCTTTAAAATCTGTCGAGTTTTACCAATTCTTTTTTCTTGAATTCCGTTAACTTCGGGGTATCGGTAAGTACGTTTAACAGCGCGGCTTACGTGGGCGATGACTCGCGAATGCGATGCGGCGCGGCGCGGCAGCCCAACGGCATTCGGAGATCACCCACGTAGGACACATCTATAGGTATCAAAGGATTGAATTCACCCGCGCCGCGCCGCGCCAGTTCGCGTTCGCGAGTTATTCGCTCAGGTAATACACTGCCTAAAGAAACTAAATGACATAGTTCAGTTTTCATATATATATATATATATATATATATATATATATATTATATTAATAATAAGTAATTAAATGTTGCATATAGCGTTGGTGTAACACGCGCTTTACATTTAACTTAACCAAACAATTGAAAAACTGTGACATATAAATGTCATTTCGACCATTGATGGTCCGAGATACGTTTACGGTACGGTTACGTTTAGTAGCAAATGTATTAACTCGTACTAAACACTAATCAATACGTAAACAGACCCTAAGGTAAGTGTACACGCTTGTAAGGGCCTTATAAGATAAAAAATAATTATTGATTATCTCCGAAATGGAGATAATTAGAATACTTCTCTGAGAAAGTTACTTAATTTGAACTCATGGATGCACCCTAGAAATTAACGGAAATAAAAAAAACACGGTGTAATATTATAAAATAATAGTATACCTATAAAATAACATCACAATAATAGATATTTCATGAACAAACCGAATTTCGCAAATTGACGCGCAACAATATACCCTAAGGACCAGCCGGCGCCGCTCAAACTACAAAACACGATTTCAGGTTATCTCATCACAGAATAGATTAGGAATAGCAACAAAAGACTGTGGAATATTAAGACTCCTAAATAAATTCAAAATTATTATGATGGTGGTGGTCTTAGCCGATTTGTAGGTACAGTCGCCATCAGATATGTCGGAGAGGCTAAAGTCAGCAAAAATATCTGAACACGTTTTGATGATAGAAGATTTATTTTGATATAAGTACCTTGACCGCTCTGTATCAGAAGTATTAGACTTTAAACGACATTTTTGGTGTCGTTGCATGCTCCAAAGCACCAATATTGTAAATAAACTATTATTAAGATTTAGGATAGAATTAGGATAAACTTACATAGATATAAGTAGGTTTTACTGTATTTAACTAACAAAAATAGACTGTAATTTGGTGTGAAATAAATATACATTGATTCATTGATAGATTAAATTGAATTGCTGCTGCAAAGTGTACATTTAGGTGGATTTTTTACAAGATATTCTAGGCGTAGTATTAACGACAGTAGATGGTGCCATGCAGTGACGAAGTTTATGTCGTAACGAGGAGCTGCATTTAAATTTGAAGGTCTTGACTAGATTTGATATTGAATAATAATAAAATAAATACAATTCAAAACTAAACAAAAACAAAAAGACATAAATATTGACACGAAATAAAAACATAACAGTACATTACCTACGCGCATCTAGAGTATAATAAGCTACACAATTATTGTCTTTTAAGCCAGTCAGCTGTCTAGAGGAGGCAGCAATATTTTCCGTCACTTTACGCGTCTTAATGTTCAATTGTCTCTGAGAGAAACTAAGCAAATTCTATTCGTCCGAAAATGCCAGCAAGCGAGCAAGGATAAATTCATCTGGCTGTGCAATTGAATATTAGATTAAGGTGCTTCGTAGTATCTTCGAATATGGATTAATTTTGAAAATCGCTAATATCTACTACTAACACATTCTACTTTACCTGTGTGTGTGTGTGTTTTCCACTATAGCAACGATAAGCAAGATATCTTGATAAACGTTGGTGTAGCTGTTGCTAGAAAGTATAAAGTGTTTCTAGATTGAAAAATAAATAAAAATAAATACAATTGGCGACCAGTGGCGGGGCAAGACCAAAATTTGGTGTGGGCAAAGTACATTTAGCGAGGCCCTCTGGTGGCGCAAGAAATAACGAGTCATTTTTTACGTTGCTTCCCAGTTATATGTATTTGATGCGCGAGGCCCCTCGGACCGCGAGGCCGTAGGCGGTGGCCCACGTCGCCCACGCCTAACGTCACCTCTGTTGACGATTTGTCTGGCCTAGTGGGTAGAGATCCTGTCTATGAAACCGATGGTCCTGGGTTCAAATCCTGGTAAAGGCATTTATTCTTGTGTTGTGCACGGATATTTGTTCCTGAGTCATGGGTGTTTTCTATGTATTTATAAATATGTATATATATTATATATATATATATATCGTTGTCTAAGTACCCTCAACACAAGCATTATTGAGCTTACTGTGGGACTTAGTCTATTTCTGTAATAATGTCCTGTAATATTTATTTTATATATTATATAGATCCATCGATTTTTGTTAATCTGTTACAGAATGGCATCAAAAGTAGAATGATCCGCTACTTTTGATGCTGACTGTACGTTGAACCCTTATATCAATCTGTAGGGCTAAGATGGTCGGTTTTTATCATTTTTCACCATGCCTGTCACTTTCTAACAAATAGGTAAGTGCGAAAGTGACGGGCATAGTGACAGGCAATAAAAATGGAACCATGGTGCCACCACTGTTATGGGTTATGGATATCTTTCTGATAAGATATATGCCAGATAAAGGTAAGTACTTCGAATAGGAGTAAATTGTCTTCCAGATATTTATAATCTAGGTATTCTACGAGAACGTGCAGCGCAACGACAGATTCGAAACGTCTAATTATTGTCTCGTTTTGCTATTTGTTTCAACGTCAGTAGTATAAAGAGTATAAAGAACTACAATACTACATCTTGCAATATTTATACAGCACAATGTAATATTTTTTTTAACTTAATTATACCTAATTACCTGACGAATTAATAATCAAGCCATAGAAATCTTATTCAAGTGTACAGATTATGTTAAATACCAAAAATATCATTTTCATCTCTCATGCTCAAAATTTTGGAATCCTTCGCTTGCTCGGATATCAATATTAGCACGGGCGGTTAAACAACAACTTTCTCCCCTTGTAAGACAAATAATTATCGTACATTACATCAAAACCCTATTATTAGTCAGTCAAAACCACTGGAAACCCACAAACCCAGTCTTATATCCACATCTAATTTTACTAATTAAATGGGTAACCATACCCCGAATGCGTCGATACGTATCTAATTCATCAAAGCCATAAATAACAAAGGTATAGAAATATCAATAGTTTCAGAATGGAGTAAACTTCAAATTGGTGTGACAAATATGTCCACCAAAATTACATATTTCAATAGAAATACGACAAAATTCGACGAAATGGCACAAATTCTCTGTCTGATAAATACAAAAACATTTTCTGTTTCGGATTTCGTGTGTGTCGATATACTCAAAACACTCGGTGTGTTCGGGCGAGCATCCACCATAGGTGAGAGGGGTTGCGCAGCGGTGAGCGATAAAAATCCTTCTAAAGGAATGCATTAAGGTACCGCCCGTTTTCAGACTACTTCAATATTACTGCAGCAGTATTGCAGCGTGACATTACTGCAGCAGTATTACAGCGTGACAATTGTCAAAAATCCGGGAAGTAACATGGATCTTGATATTTGTAATGTATTCGGCAGTAATGTTGCGCTGCAGTACTGCTGCAGTAATGCGGCCATCATAACAACTGCCACAGATATCAAAGGGTGTAGCAGGATAAGCCTTCAAAAATTGCCCCCAAAGCTTTGAGTTCAAAACTACTACCAGTTAATGCCCCGTCAAATGAAAATAATCCATACCAATTTTTAACCATTTGGGGGCAATTTTTGAAGGCTTATCCTGCTCCACCCTTTAATCATTATGACGTTTTTATGACGAAAAAAAACTCAATAAGACAATTGCGAAGCAGCAACAATGTCGTACCGCAATATAGCAGCGATAACGCTAGTGCAGTTTGAATATGAAACGAACCATACTTTTTTTGTTATGGATGCTCATCTTTAAAGAGGAAAAATCCAATAACCTTTTTAATTAAAACAAACCTTTTTCTGGTCAGTCTAAACAGCGATCCCTTGCACCTGATGCCATGACAGGATATTAACGTTTTCCAATTATTCTTAACGCAAAACAGCAATAGTAGAATAAGAGCTCGCTACGAAAAATGGTAGATGATCATACACACAAAAAAAATATATTTTGTGTTTAATTTGATTGTACATACCAATATAAATATATTAAGAGGGGTATGGGCATTGTGAATGTCATCTCGCTTAGTGTGGTAGGGCACAGCACAGCGGATGTTATTCCAGATCTAGAGCAGAGCCCAACTGAGGAAGTACCTCCACCTTACAGAAAACCGCAGCCAAATAACACTAGACCCTACTCATAGTGTTGTATTCCTGCCGGTGAGTAAGGTTGCCAGAGCTCAACGAGGGGGAGGAGGGTTTAGGGTCGGCAACGCGCATGTAACTCCTCTGGAGTTGCAGGCGTACATAGGCTACGGATACTGCTTACCATCAGGCGAGCCGTGTGCTTGTTTGCCACCGACGTAGTATAAAAAATAAAAAAAATATTTTTAATGATTCTGACACTTATAGTAAATCTAAGCTGGTTATTTTGTGTAGCCATACCGTCTTTTATATAACATATAAGCACAAAATGTTGTGTTTCACAGCTACATGTTATTACTATTCAAATATTAATATACCCCGTTAGCTTGAATATGTCATGCTCGCTTAAAAGTCTTCGCTTTCGGTGGCGTCGTTGATCGGGTCGCCACTTTCCCGAATGAAGGTTGAGGGAGGCGATGGCTGAGATACGCGTCATACTCGTGAAGGGGTGCTGTTTGTGGAGACTGGTGCATTTAAGCTAACTTTATTTTTGAGTATAATTACGGTGAGACACCTCATTAGGTTCTCGTATGTTTTGTTTTTCTTAATGAATGTTTTAATTATATAGAATTTTGACTCTTAGAGACTATACATCACTAAGTATAATTTGATAAAAATCATTTAGATCTGACATTATGAGATATTTACACCTCTAAATAATTTAAGATTTTTTTTGTATCTGTTTGTGTTTTTTATTATTATTATTTAAGTTTTTTTTTTGTAATTCGACATTTAGATATATTTAAGTAATAGTAATACTTTACTTGCTTTTACTTTAAACAATAAATACCTTAGTATGCATTAATACTTTCAATTAATTGTATTTTATAATTGTTGATATGCTTGTTTTTGCTTGTATTTAAATTCCATGTTGACGTGTTAAAGTGCCCTTGTGGCCTATTTGCTGAATAAATGTCGAAGTTTAAGTTGAAGAAGATGAAACTATGGTACAATTCATTGAAAATTAGGACTGGCTGAACTATCTACGGAACCCTACATAAAAAACCATAACTTAACCGTTGGTATCCAATTCCACCCAAGTAAAGTATTTAAATAACCATTTCATCAAGAAATAATAGTCAAAATAGTTTTAAAAGAAATAAAATATAATAACCTAATTTTGCCATCGGTCCCCGACTTCGCCTTAAATATTTTTTGATTATGAAAATTATACTAAAACATATTCTAAATCCAATATGTTAAATTACTTAACGCGCATGATACAATTACGAGTACAATATAGTGGAATTATGATTTAATGCTAGTTAAAGCGAAGTTAGATAAGAACTAAAGATGAATTTAGGGTACGTAGTATTGCTAACCCTTGATTTTCAATGAACTGCAATGCAACATTGATAACAGGGTTTGTATATGACAATGAGAGCAACAAATGTCAGTTTTCTATACTATCCTTATTACTAGATCCGGGCTTCTAACAGTTCGTATTCTGCGGGCTAGGTTTCCGCAACTCGACGTCGCAATTCGCGCCTATTTTGCGTGGCTTCTAACAGTTATTCATTGGAGGAGGTCAGAATGATCTTCTTCTTCTTCACTGGCTCAGTGACCCAAACAGGATCTTGGCCTCTGACACAAGTAAAACTTTACAACAACATTTATAAAAGGCCACGGCTGGTCCTATATTTTATCATTATTATAAATAAATAACGCATTATTGCGGAAACATGAACCGCAGGCGATAACAGTAAATTTATAACGTTAGATATTGGCACTCGTTTTCCTCAACTGAAATGACTGAAACTGTTACATTTGAAATAAATACACAATTATCCTTAATACTACAACAGCCCAGAAGTCTAAAACGTGCATTTATCAAGTTACCTGCATTATCTGACGTCGACCGATAAACAGCTGCCATAAAAGAATAGCATAGCCAACTAACCGTCAAGTTTCGTGGCTCTCATTATCATGTACCATTTTCCGGGTCCAGCTCTCTGTCTATAAAAATGGAGTCTTATTCCGTTCTATTTCGAAATTGTATTGGGGATTCAATAAAAGGAAGTAGGGCTTCGTTTAGGTAAAAGGGTACGTACAAATTAACTAACGAATTAAAAGTAGATGGGTACAGATATATTCACAAAAAAAGCTGGCTTAAACCAACTTCAACTAATCGAATAAGTGATATGAGTTTTTTTCATTCCTCATTCTCCGAAAGATGGTCACTGTTTTTATAAAAAGTGTACAGAAAGTGATTTCTGCATTAGAGCGTTTTAGTTTCCAAGTACGTTTTTTTTTTACGATAAGCAATTGAAATTTGGTTTTAAATTATTTTTTTATGTGTTTGTTGTTTATGTTTGTGCCCATTCCGATATTGAACTCCTCATTCCATAAATAAATATACTTTTTTTTTATAAAAACACATGTATTTTACTTTCTTTGTATTCGAAATGAAAAGTAGAGGGTTTAACTGATATACTATATATGAGTTAAACACTACTTATTATATAATTTTATACATAATCAATAATATATAATGAATAATATTTTTTTTTTCTTATTTACAACAAATTAAAATTAAAAACATGATATCCGCGATCCCAAACACTAACATCCATCTCTCTCACGATCAGTGATAGTGACAGAGGAACGTAAATCTACGGGACCTTAAAGGTTATATGTGGTAAAGGCAGATACTTTTACTTATACTTACTCGGCATGCTCGGTTGGCTCAGCGACCCAAAATGAGACTCGGCCTCCGTCACAAGACAGCGCCACTTTTCTCGGTCCTGTGCGACCCCTCGCCAATTGTCGACTCGAAGCTCGCGCAGATCCTCCTAGGTCCGCTCCTGCTAGGCGACCCAGGTACGCTCTTTTCACGCTTCGATCTTCATCCATTCTCTCAAGGTGGCCCAACCAACGGAGTCTGTGAGTTTTACTTTCTCCCATGATGTTACGTTCAGCCACTAGGTCTTCAATCTCACGGTTCTTAAGAACATATACTTTTGGCTCACTTTTTTTAAATCCGCTGTTATTAATGAAGTATGTCAAGTAAGTATGCTTGATCATCTGAGCACTATTTTATAGTCGGTATAAAGATACAGACTAAAGAGGTGGTTTAATGTGTATTCACATTTTTGGGTACTTGAAACATTTATCATCTTCAATGTTTTGACTTTAACCTATTTCATTTAGGTCTATTTTTTCTAAGATAAAGTTATCTGTTAGATATATATAGCACGCTCCCTTTCTTTCACATGCATGAAGAATGAGAGTGACATATTTTTCTGACAGATAACTTATATCTGATATTTGAAAAATTAGACCTTAATCGTGTTATGTTTTCATCTACCCTCGAATGAATAATTATTCAATCTCGTTTAGGTTCTTTACTAGGGCAAAGTAATAGCAAATATTACAGATTTAAATTACTATTGATAAATCAATTAATCCCGATTATTCCTATTAACAAAATAACACGATTACAGCAGCTTCGTTTTCACGTTGACTACGTAATAATTAATTTAATCATAGAAAATTTATTTATTTGCTGACATGTCCACTCACTACTTAGTTTAATTAAATTATAAGTATGTAATTAGTTCGTAAGTTTTCTAACACAATATATAATTGTTAAAGAAATAAATAAATGAAATGAAATATATCGTAATAAAACTTCTGTGAGTTTTGGCATATCGAATTAAAACTTAAAGAATACCTGAAGATACAGACTATTGGTGTATATACCGTGTTCAGTAACCAACTAACAAAGATATAAAACGGCTAAACTAAGAAACTTATATACAATTGAGAAATAAGAAAAAAAAAATAGTCCTAAAAACTACACTCACTGTATTACAACACCTTTGCCATATAAATGGAAAATGTTACTTACACTAAAATATCCTGCAGCTAGATAGGCACCCTATTTTTACTATCTTAATCTCAAAATCTACAAACCAATTTGTACTTTAATCCTTTGTCCTAGAGTTCATTCTCGTTAAGCAGGTTTCGGCTATAACATAATGTAATAAATTTCTTACTGAACAGGGTATTTGGTACATTGCCTAGTTGGATAAAGGCAAAGAATAAGTTTAGAATAAACAGAAGATTTATAATGATGGCATTTTAAGAGCAAACAGTATTTTTCTCCAATATATATACTCGAAAATTTGTTCACCCTATTGTAGCAAAAATACGAGTAGTACGTGAAGTTCTTCTTTATGGTCAAATTCAAATTCAAAATTCAAAATCTTTATTGTAATATTTTAGCGAATGGAAAGTTCATAACTGTATTGTTTTTTACCTTTTTAAATAAACACATGTAGCTACTAAGAAAAATCAATGCAGTAGATGTAGTGTATGGACACCCGGCCGGAAGCAGGCGGGCTGTCGATCACTTGTCGCGTTCATTCAGCTCAATTCCCTGAAGATGGAGCTGCAGGTTACTGTCCCGGTGATATTCTCACACTATTCTCCTCAAATCTTCTCGTTTTCCTGCAGAACAAAAGGACATCTTTGAGTTCGATATCCTTTAGTTCCTTTTCTTTCAACCTTACCACAATGTGGACAGGAGGCGTCTCTACTGATTTTCATTATCTTAAGATGTCTATTGAGAGTCTTATGAGCAGTAATGATACCCGTCAGCAGTCTCAGACTGCTCTTACCTAGTTTTAGAAGATACCTGGTTCTCCTGTGATCTATAACTTTTTTTTTTTTTTCTAATGAATAAATATTATAGGAAATTATTACACAAATTGACTAAGTCCCACAGTAAGCTCAATAAGGCTTGTGTTGAGGGTACTTAGACAACGATATAATTATATAATATATAAATATTTATAAATACTTAAATACATAGAAAACACCCATGACTCAGGAACAAATATCCATGCTCATCACACAAATAAATGCCCTTACCAGGATTTGAACTCGGGACCATCAGCTTCGTAGGCAGGGTCACTACCCACTAGGCCAAACCGGTCGTCGAAATTTTTCTTCATCATCTTTGAGGACTCATCTTTGGGACCTTTAATCATCATCTTTGACTGCCTGCAACCAGTCTCTTCCTCCCATTCTCTTTGTGCTTCCATCTCCTTTACCTTCTCTATAACTCCCTTCGTGACATCCGCTGACAGGTAGAGCCGGTTCCGGACCCATATATTCCGTCTCCGACCCTATCCTATCCTATCCCTGGTGTTCCGGTACCCATGCCGCCGTAACACCTCTTTTCTTGCCTATCGAGTTAAGCTGCTCTCGACATTCTATCACGAGAGAGGAGGTAACCGATATTTTCTTTAGTTCTTTCAACGCTGCCTGGCTATCTGTATACCTACTAGTATATTACAGCAGCACCCTCTTGCTGCACACTTTCTTTGACTATACGTGTACGGCGCGCTATTTCACATATCTCTGCTTGAAACACGCTAGCATATCTACCCAGTGATATTGATATTTTCTCTCCCAGTTTAGGAATCACTATGCCCGTTCCTGTAAGTTTCGTATAGCTTATAGTAGTATTTCGTAAGGCAGATAGTCGTTAGTTGACTGACTTCCCCTTCAAGTTGTCTCTATCGCGTATGTGTACTCTGTACTTCTTATAAAATATCTCCTGCCTTATAATATACTTACGATAAATGTTTTTTATGTAAAACTTGTTGATGTCAGAGACTCTAGACAATATTTCTAATATTCGATTAAGTACCGTTTAAATAACTAATAATGTGTACAATACGTGAAAGTTTAAGTCAACTAATGGGCCTAATAAGAAATGGCCTATCTACAGCGTCTACTTAGTCTTTACCCCAGCGGGCCGGCGCCACTGAGTCGCCTGGCATTCGCCAGTTCGAGTCCGCGACGAATTGTGGCGACTGGAGACTTAATTGTCTGTAAATATTTAATACGGCGGTCAGGCTACGCTCACTCAAGTTAATACAACACAACAGTGGCATAGTCGATAATGGCAAGGTCATACCAGTCCCTCGAAAATGGTACATGATCAGACATTACTATAGTTCGTTTTATTGTAGCATTAAAAAGAAGGTAGTCAGACCAAGATAAGTTGGCAGCGATTTTGATAGCCCAGATGGTGCAAGTGTCAAGTAAACGTCATAATTTCATAGAAGTTTGACGTTCAAAATAACCCGTGCACCGTCTGGGATATCAGAATCGCGCGAAATCTCTAAAACCGCGAAAACTATAAGCGACCTTGACGTGTCTTACCTGCATGGGAAAAGCATCAATAATTGATTTTTTCGATAAGTATAGAAACTTCCTAACCTACGTATAAAATGTGATGCCATTTATTTTATAAAAACTATTTATTTTTTAAAGTGATACCTATAAACCTAGAATATATCAAAATCAAAGTGATTTGTTCAGAGCTAGTTAGTGGAAACATCCCGAAATGGAAATTTCACAAAAATTTACGTACGTTGGGTTAGAATCGTAAAACTATTCTTCCCTCTTAAATGGCCGGCACTTGCAACCCCTCTGGTGTTGCAGGTTGTCTCGTTTGACACTTAAATCATAAATATGTATTTGCATGTAGTAGCACTAATATATCAATTCTCCAGGAGCTCAAATTTGCACAAAAACTTTCGGCAATCGTTCACTCTCGCATCCTTAGCTATTTCGTCACGTTAGACCGTTTTCACATTGTCCGATCCGATATCGACTGTCGGAAGGACGTAAATTGTAAAATATAAGTGCTTCTTTATGTTTATTTATGCATTTACTAAATCATTATTACTAAAAAACGATATATAATGCAAAAAAGACGGACTTCATGCCATATGACACTTTTTCGCAGCTTTTTTTGATACATCACCTTCCGACATCCGATATCGGAAGGTGCTTCCGACAGTTTTAGCTTTGTCGGACGATATTTTTTGTTTATTTGTGCGTGCATGTGTAGCAGTATGTTTCTAGTATACTTGACGCGGCGAATAATAATCCCTATGGCAGTTCCTCGAATTCGCTTTTCGATAGACATAAAGAATAATCGTAGAAATAGGTTTTTACCGTATTGTTATTACCTAATTGTTATATTTATAAATAAAAAGTGTTTAAGTACCAAAAAAAGTCCAAAAACATTTGACATTGACAGTCGACTCGCCCGTGAAGGGTTCCGTACAATTTATGACGTATTAAAAAAAAACTACTTACTAGATCTCGTTCAAACCAATTTTCGGTGGAAGTTTGCATGTTAATGTACATTTTATTTTCACTTTTATCATTCTGTTATTTTAGAAGTTACAGGGAGGGGGGGGGGGGGACACATTTTACCACTTTGGAAGTGTCTCTCGCGCAAACTATTCAGTTTAGAATTTTATTATTATATTATAAATAAATAATAAATAAATGTTTCTTTATTTCGGACAAACAATGTATCCATAGAGTGTTAGTACAACAAGAAAATATCTTAACCTAGTATTAGTGCTTATTTATAAATATAATTTAAATAAGATGAGCCAATTTATATCTATATTATAAATTGCGCAACACTTTTAATTAGCTCGGTCCAGTGCTTTAACATGGGACAATCGAACCTATTAGCAATTTCCTTTAGAATTCTGTTGGGACTACATCTCACACGACTTAGTAATGAGACTATATTTTTCCGTAATATAGTCTGAAAACTATCCGTGCGAGCTGCCACAAACATACCCGATGCAGAGCACCTGCTAGGCAGCCCCATCAGCATTCTAAAGGCATTGTTGTACTGTACGCGCAAGGCGTTGTAGGCTCGTTTCGTGTACCGGACCCACAGGCTGCTCGTGTACAAGGATTGACAGTATGATTTAAATAACGTGATTTTTACATCACTTGAGCAACGAGCAAACCTGCGGGTAATCATGTTACTCCGAACCGCCAACGCCCTGCGCTCCCTTTCGATGTCCAAGTCATCCCTTAGGTCGCTCGTGAGGATGTGCCCCAGGTATTTTACCTTATCTACAACCTTTAATGGGCTAGAGTTCAACAAAATAGGTGGTACATGGTATGGCTTGATTTTACCCGCATTAAACACCAAAACCTCACTTTTTTTAGTGTTGTACTCTAGTCCATGGGTCAAGGCGTAGGCTTCACAGTGGGCAAGCAGCTGCTCCAACGCACTGACAGACGGGCTCAGTAGCACCATATCATCGGCATAACTTAGGCTATTGACACAAGTGCCTCCCACATAGCACCCAGCATGCATGCCACTCAGCCCGACTATCAGCTTGTTGATATATAGGTTGAAGAGCTTCGGTGAAGTGATACCACCCTGTCTTACCCCACATTCAAGCCTATACTCACCGGATAAGCTGCCCGCCCATCTGACCTGGTTTACTTGATTGCTGTACCAGTGCCTAAATAGTCCCACACACTCCGCCGGTATACCTGTCTCACTTAATTTTTGCCAAAGCAGATCATAATTAACTCGATCAAATGCCTTGGACAAATCGAGGAAACAGGCATAGACGGGGGTTTTCCTATCAGTATAATACCTGACCGTGTGCTTAAGACACAGAATTGCACTATCCGTGGACAGCCCCGTTCTAAAGCCGAATTGACCGTCATGAATATTTAAGTAGTTGTCTAGCATATTATCAAGCACACGGTCAAGTATCTTAGCTGAAGTGGTGGCGAGCGAGATAGGCCGATAGTTTGCCTTATCAGAAAGGTCACCCGTTTTATTTTTAACCACCGGTACAACAATCGTCCTCATGAGCTCCGCCGGAAGGTACGAGTGACTCATACATAAATTCAGTATTAACGACAGTACTCGAGGTAGGTGCACTCCTACATATTTGAAGTGCTCTATACTAAGGCCATCGTGGCCAGGCGACTTACCTTATAAACCTCAATATCATTTTTGAAGATTATCCATAGATACGCCACACGTATGGGTTTGATGAACAAAAAAATTGTTGAGTTTCAGTTCTAAGTATGGGGAACCCCCAAAATTTATGGTTTTTTTTTTCTATTTTTCTGTACATATATTATCTTAATTCGGTTCACAGAATACATCTACTTACCAAGTTTTAACAGTATAGTTCTTATAGTTTCGAAAAAAGTGGCTGTGACATAAACGGACAGACAGACGGACATGACGAATCCATAAGGGTTCCGTTTTTTGCCATTTGGCTACGGAACCCTAAAAATGAACTGTCATAGGGATCAAGGTTCCCCGGGCCGGGCATAGTGTGCGTGATCTGAAGTAACCGAAAGGGATAGACATGTATCTTTTAGTATTGTTTGTCCTTGTCTATCGTAGGATCCTACATCCCAATATCGGATCGGAAAATGTGAAAACGCTCTTACGCGCAGGAAATCCGACGCCATGGAGAGGCCGGTTGTTCAGGGCCGAGTGGAAGGCAGAAGCTCTCACCGGGTTACCTTCAAATCTGTGCGTGCGGCAGGCAATAAATAGCGGGAAACAATGAAAAAGGCCGTTCAACGACCGCAATGACCCCGAATACTCTGACAAAAGTATACGACTGAGAAGAATCTAAGTAGGTATAAATGTATAAGTACATATAGGTATCTAATTTGAGAAGAATCGAATCAACCATGCAGTAAATAGATCGCAAATTTTGAAGCAGGCTACGAATATTGCAAGTCAAACAAAGTGTAGTACAAAGCTAACAGTTCGGAATAGAAAATCAAAATCATGTCGATAAATAGTGTTGTGACGTAGACATGAACAGTCGATAACCCGGCGCCCGTACGGTCCTAAATCCGGTACAATTTACTGAATATTTCATCTTGCCGTGATGCGATGCTCGCCCGCTGCTGTAAAGTTGACTAGTGACGAGCGTCAAATGTATCGACAGTTAATTAATTATTGAAACTTTGTATGCTACATGTCAACGTAATTTAAATTTTTTAAGAAAAGTCTGTTTAAAACTTCCATTTGTTCTACTATTTCCAGCTATTGAAATTGAAAGATATTATGTGAAAAGCCGGTATTTTACTATATTTAGAATTTATAAACGTATAACACCGTGACAGGTATGAATGCTACAACGAATGTTTACTTGTAGGTATTTACTTCGTTGAGTAATTATCACAGTGAACTCACAACGATCTTAAGTGCCATATACCCTTCTGGCGCTTAAGTCCTTTATGCCAATATCTGCGTTTTTGAACTTTTTTTGACACCTAACCTGAAAAAAGAAAAAAATTATCTAACACCTAACATGCTCACAAAATTTCTCGACAATTGGTTTAAAAATCCGACCTGCATAGGAAAAGATCCGGGACATACGAACCATTATTTCCCCAGCTGACACGGAGATCTTCGCTGACGCTCGGTTGATACATTATTTTTTAACAATCTTTGAATAGCATTTTCAACAAGTTGAGAAAGTACAGACGGTGGACTTACTAGTAATTTTCAGCTTAATCTTAAAATAAATCGATATAAAATATTTCCTCTTCAGGGTAGAAGTATAGGTAGGTATACCTAGTACAAGATTTTATAAAATTAAATTTCAACCACAGTCGTCGGGTCGGTGGTTTCAAGCGTCGGTACACTCGGCCCCATAAAAGATAACTGCTTGCAAATCTCAGAACAAACGCAGTGCGACGACGCCACAGAGGCCAATTCAAACTTACATCCGAGATCAAAATGATATCTAAATGAAGCATTAGGTAAATAGTTTAATACTGAAAACTGCATGTATCAACTTAATGAATGAATGTCATATTTATTATATAAAAATAAATTTTCGTTTTTCGTTGACTTGCATGACATTTATATGTACCTCTGGTCTCCCGCGATACAGGCCTAGCCTAGTGCGGGGACTCCTGGAAACTCTGTTGTCAATCTAGTTATGCACCAACTCTTAAACCTCTTAAACAACCGCTGTATACTTTTTCTGTGTCCTTTCTTGTGCAATAAACATATTTTTTATCTTTATCTCTTTTTTTTAATGATGTAATTTTGTTCTCATTCGCCCGTGCGTCTCGCTCGCGCTAATACATGTACGGACAAGTCCAAGCGAACGATAACTAAATTGAATCATTTAAATATCGTTTTCATGTCAAGTGTACATTCGAATTGGCCTCATAGTCAGAGGGTGGTAATGAACTTTAATGACAAGTATAATGATCTTCGATGTCACTTGGAAATGTTTCTGATGGAGAAATAAGAATACTTTGTACCTAATATTGAAATGTGCACTGGAATATCTCGATGTTTCGGTTTTTTCTTTAGATAATGTTAATTTAACTTTAAGTTTATGCAAGTGATGTATGGGTTTAGTTTGTAATGCCTACTCAAAAATTTAAGTAAAAATTTAAAATTGTAACCGTTGTTGATACCTTGACCTAATCTACGAATCAAACCTAACCAAAGTATAATCGTACTTAAACTGTTTTCAGTTTTATTTTTTAAGACTGCATTGTATTTTTCTGGATTTATTGGACTGCACCGTACTAATAAAAGAGTGTAGACTAAAGTATCGATGCTTAATTGCTCACTTTCCATCACTAGCCATTACATGACCGTAAAATGTTAGAATGTCCACCATGAACAACAGAAGTAGATATTCCGTTATGACTTCACAGCGCCCTGTTGCGACAGTCCAATAACAGTTTGGTAAAGCTCTGTTTTAGCGGCACCGGCATATAGTGACCGTCCCTATACAAAATAATACGCCTAAATATGAATGAAGTAGTCTTTGTATGGAGACTATATGACGGCACCGCTATCCTAGGTAACCAGAGCTTTAGGCTATCTATCAACTAGTCACAATAATCCACTGTACAATAACCTCTCATGGTGCCAAAAAGTACGATTCTGCGCAGCCCGTATAAAGTTGAGGGACTAATTTAAGCTATTTGATTTGAAGATAAAGTGAGGGACGGTCATTATAAATGTTATATTTTCATAGAACGCAAATGCCAACTTTGTCTATGCAAATGCTAGTTTGGTCCAAATCTACACTGTTTCCCAACAAACCTTATCCACGATGTTAAAATAAGTTTTTGGCAAAAAAATCATTTTTGGTACAAGCTTTTATCGCTGACTGTACTTTTCTTTCCACAAGTAACTAATACTCATCGAGACAATTCTAAAAACCTCAACACAATTAGGTTACGTTATTTTATCACAGAGTTCCTATGGCCACCTCCTGTCTCCATCATCAGATCATCTCGATGGTACCATAATATTGCATTGTCACCCGACTTACATATGTATGCAAATTTTCAGCTTCATCGGAAACCGGGAAGTGGGTCAAATTTAACTTGCAAGATTTGATTACAAACAGAACGGCTGATTCTCCATTCAAAAGTAGTCCTCATTTTCCTCTCTGGATATTGACATTTTGGAAAATATATTTACATAATTTGTTGTAAATCAACCACACCTTAGCTCCTTATGTTCGATTTTTTCGAATCTATATAATTAATAAATCTATCTAACAGTCAAAACCACAAACCACCTCAACTACTAGACACATAAGACAACCCGCTCTCACAGTAGCATTGACCACCGGCATCATAGGCGGGACAGCAAATATAATTACGTGTGAGCGACAGAGATAGGAAATAGTGACTCCTTAATACTTTATTGCCCAACGGCAACGCTAGTAAACGCTCGATAATGTTATCGATACCCGCTTCCCATCACTAGCCGTTACATGACCGTAAAATATCCGAGTGTCCGCCATGAATAACAGGAGTGGGCATTCAGAATTATGACGTCACAGCCCTGTTGTGAAAGGCTGAAAGCTCAATAATGGATGGGCGTGGTTGAAAGTAATAAGTTTTTTATTAATATTTTGTACAATTATGGATTTAAAAAAATCCTTAATAACGCATGCTTGGGCACTTTACACGTCCAGCAATGGCAGCATGGTTCCATTTTTATCGCTTGTCACTATGCCCGTCACTTTCGCGCTTACATACTAGTTAGAACGTGACTGAAATGGTGACAAATGATAAAGAGCCGACCATCTTAGCCCTGCAGTAGGGCTAAGATGGTCGGCTTTTTATCATTTGTCTCCATGCCTGTCACGTTCTAACAAGTATGTAAGTGCGAAAGTGACAGGTATAGTGACAAGCGATAAAAATGGAACCATGATGCCACTGCAGGATATATCTGGCTACTTACATTTATAAGGTTTTGAATAAATGATTCTAACCCTCTATGTCAAGCGTAACGATATGAACAAAGATACAATACAATACAAATACTCTTTATTGCATACCTTAATACACAAACAATACAAATAATATGGCATATTAAGAAGAAGTAAAAAGCGATCTCTTCCAGACAACCTTTAGGTAGCGGAATTAAATACATTCTGTCACGTCATTAGGTGTTCCAAATGCAATAAAAGAAATCTAGCACAGAATAAACACAAAACAAAACAAAGAAATAACAATATACATAATGGATATATACAGATGATTACTATAACTAGCTTATATCTAAAATAGGCCCGAGAGGCATTGTAACAAAACAATATATCATGTACAAATATAATATAAATACTTAAATAGATAGAAAACACACATGACTCAGGAACAAATATTCATGCTCATCACACGAATAAATGCCCTTAACAGGATTTGAACCCGGGACCATCAGCTTCGTAGGCAGGGTAGCCACTAGGCCAAACCGGTCGTCAGATATCAGTATTAACCAATTACAACTATGGTTTTTTGCTCCAGTCATAGGATGTATGGCGCCATCGCCATTAATTTACAAACTAACAAATATCATTGAAAAATTCAACTTCTCTTAATGGTAATCAATTAAAAAATTTAACATTAAAAATTATTTATTGGTTTATATAGATGTACAGTAAATACACAATGAACTGTACATACCATGAATTATGCTTTAATCCACATTGTCATCGAGCATGCATTATACACATTAAAGCGAACTATATGTTGTACACCATTGTTCTACGGCACTGGATATTGGAAGCCATTGTAAGTTCGACAACTGACATTAATCAGATCTGAGGAATGTGTCCAGCACCACAGATCACCCAATAGATACAGCATAATAACACCGACATATACCGATATAACCGAGTAAGGTGCTGGATATAATATATGTGTCTCACTTGCATTACACCGCCACGGCTGCTGAAGTGGTGGAATAAGTAAGTAAGTAAGTAAATATTCCTTATTGCACCATAAAGAAAAAAAAACAAATTTACAAAGTAAAGAAAGGTAGCAACAGGCGGTCTCTGAGTATGTACACCAGTAGGGCTAAGATGGTCGGCTCTTTATCATTTGTCACCATGCCTGACACGAATGTGACAAGCATAGTGACAAGTGATAAAAATGGAACCATACCGGGCATAACCTAAAGATTATGGCGTCATCGCTCGAAACGATGTCGCCACACCTTTGGTCTTTGATCTATTAGATGGCGCCACTTTTTCGTATTTAACAAATTTTACATATATCAGTAAAATAATAAGGATCAAAGTCAAATGGCGTTCTAAAAGTTTGAATCATGTTTCGAAAGATGGCAGTAAATTTACTGTTACAAAGTTTTCTTTGACAGTCTACCTCTATTTTAAATTCTCTTTGATATGTTAGTCTGTAAGTTTGTTGCCTGATTTCAATTTTTAATAAATAAAACGATTAAAAGGATATAGGGACCACGCGAGGTTAAGCGAAAAATCCTGCGTTAAAATCTAAAAAAAAACGATGTTTCGTAGTCGACTGTTTCCTCCTCCAAAACTTAACCAAATGTAACAAAATTTAAAGTTTTGCTTTTTAGGCTAATTGATGTCAGTTTAGAATACCATGCTTCGCTTAGCGGCCTAATTTTAAAGTGCACTAGCGCCTTAAGAAACAAAAATATCAAAAAAGCAAAACAGTCCGACACAAATAATAATAACAATAATCTGTGTTGAAAAACTCATTGGTCTAGCTTCAAAAACCACGGAGGAAACAGTCGAGTATGATTGTATGGAGAAATGACCACTCCTGTTGCCTCTTAAGAGCCCGGTAACGAAATCAGAGGAAAAATGTATAAGAATAGTTTCAGCAAATGTTGTAGATTGTTTAAGTATCAAAAATTACGTTGAAATTAAGTCGATTTTCAGAGAAATTGTCACTTGTTATGAAGTAATTTCTGGAGAAAATTGTTTTTTTCTGACTTTCATTTACACTACTTCAAATTTATAATAACAAAAATGTAGTTTGTTAAAGTTGAAGTACAAGATATGTGTAAATTTACAAATAAGATCTTTAAAATCAGCGCTTTACGCGCGTTTACCTAAACGTCTATCAGAAAAAAAAAAATCCTAATTAAAAGACTCTGTTTAAAAAAAAAAAAGATAACAAGACGTGCTAATAGAAACCAGTAATTGTTATTTCTAATAGTTAACAAAAGGTGTACAATTTCATCGACTAAATCTATCAATTTGACATTTTTGCGACTAAAATCGATAACGGCCTCTTAAAGCCAACTATGTGTTCTGCCATTGTGCTCACGGCATCATGATATTGGAAGCCATTATAAGTTCAATAACTCGCATTAATTAGATCTAAGGAATGTGCTGTGCTGGGGCCACAGTTTACCTCATATATGGGATATATAAGACGACTAATGTGAGGCACTAAGAATATTTGACGACTGATCTGGCCTAGTGGGTAGTGAAGCCAGTGGGTGGGTAGTGACCCTGCCTATGAAGCCGATGGTCCTGGGCTCGAATCCCGGTAAGGGCATTTATTTGTGTGATGAACACGGATGTTTGTACCTGAGTCATGGGTGTTAAGATAAGATAAGTTTATTAAGCTCAAAAGTTTTACACCTTATACATAATTTCTTATAATATATTACTTAGGATTCACTGTCACAGTGTTTTCTATGTATTTAAGTATTTATATATTATATATATCGTTGTCTGAGTACCCACAACACAAGCCTTCTTGAGCTTACCGTGGGACTTAGTCCATTTGTGTAATAATGTCCAATCATTATTTATTTATATTTGTATCGTACAGTCAGCATCAATAGTAGCGGATGAAACAACGCGCCAAAAGTATCTGACATCCCGGATAACTTTTCCAAATATAGATAAATTTCTAAAATTCGCGTTCAAAAGTATATATTTTACGGTCTTAGTTGTTATATATTAAAGATATCACTTTTTGCTAAGCCGTTACAGAATGGTAGATACTTATGAAGCGTTATTTGATCCGCTACTTTTGATGCTGACTGTACATAAACCGCCATTTTCTATCTTTATCGCACGCACATAATTTAATGAAAAAAGTAATGCAGCGACATTATGAATTAATTATGTACACGTGCCAAGTAATACACGTGTCTCGTTTCTAAAGGAAAAAATTAAGTCCTTTTAAAATATAAAACATAACTTTTCATTAGGGAAAGAAATTAAATAAGGCCTCCACAAGGATTTTCATTGTTTATGTTTTTTTATTTACACTTTAGGTATGAATAAAGTAAAAACGTTTCATGCGCCAGTCTCTTTTATATACCAAAATTCTTTGATACTTATTTCTTTATCAATCAATTAAAATATTATTCACGAAGCTTGGGTACGGCGACGCTTTTCATCCCCGAGCAATATATAACCTTAAAACAAAAATATGTTCGTGTCTAAGTTATTCTTCCTCCTCAAGTTATTCGTATATGGAAATAGGTATTTATTCTCAGACGACTACATAAAACACATACCTATAAAAATAATTCCATAGGTTACCTACAATCGGCGTGTCCTTAGTCTACGCTGCTGCACCCATTACCAGTCCGCGTGCAGTCTCTGGGGGCCTTCCGCGAAAACCCAAATTCGCAAATTTCGGGGATCTTTCTCTTTTACTCTCACTAAGACGTAATTAGAGTGACAGAAAAATACCCGCAATTGACGAACTTCGATTTTCGCGGTTATAGCCCTGGTCCTATGGGGCGGCTTGCACAGATAAGCGATTATTGCCTACCGGTAATGGCCTCTGGCCACCTCTGCGACTACACACTAGCAGTTGGGAGGCGTCAGTTTTCACTCCAAGACCACGGACTGTTCGACCGATAATAACGCTGACCGGAATCGTCAAGCGGTCACACACTCTCGGTTCGTATTAGTCGTCAGACCGAAACCTGAAATTGAACTGTTAGTGTGTGACCTTTTGCGATTAACTGACAGACTAATATCATCAGGCGAACTGGTAATCTGTGGCCCCTTTGCGCGTTGCATTGTATAAAATCTTACGGACCCTTATAAAAAAAGCGGCCAAGTGCGAGTCGGAGTCGCCCATGAAGGGTTCCGTACCATTTATGACGTATTAAAATATAACTACTTACTAGATCTAATTCAAACCAATTTTCGGTGGAAGTTTGCATGGTAATGTACATCATATATTTTGTTTAGTTTTATCATTCTCTTATTTAGAAGTTACAGGGGGGGGACACGTTTTACCACTTTATTGGAAGTGTCTCTCGCGCAAACTATTCAGTTTAGATAAAAATGATATTAGAAACCTCAATATCATTTTTGAAGTCCTAATAGATACCCCACACGTATGGGTTTGATGAAAAAAATTTTTTTGTTTTTTTTTCTATTTTTGTGTGAAAATCTTAATGCGGTTCACAGAATACATCTACTTACCTGTCAACAGTATAGTTCTTATAGTTTCGGAAAAAAGTGGCTGTGACATAGACGGACAGACGGACATGCCGAATCCATAAGGGTTCCGTTTTTTTGCCTTTTGGCTACGGAACCATAAAAACCACCCTGAAAGGCACACAGCTCATTCTCCCAAGGCCCTTTTTGGTCCCCTTTATGGCCACTGAATTCGCCTACTCTGGACAAAAGCTTTCAGTTTATAACCAGGTGAGGTGAACCAGTAGCAAAGCTTTTATTCGAACGCGTCACAATCCCGTCTTATTGTTTTTGTACGGCTAATTTCAATTTTTGCGCCATTCTGAGAATCAAACTTTTAAGCTTCGAGCTTTTTCTGTCACAGTATAATTGACCGAGCGTTAACGAAAGTCTCTGTTTCAGCTTGGCCAAAACTTAAGGACATTATTACACAAATTGATTAAGTCCCACAGTAAGCTCATTAAGGCTTATTTTGTGGGCACCTACTTAGACAACAATATATATTTATAATTACTTAAATACATATAAATTAATAGTTAAAAAAACACTAGAAAAACGCGTTTGACAAAGTTCATTACAAGACTTTTCTACTAAATCCAAACACAGCTATAATACGATGCTCCATCATGAAGTTCCAGTTCATATCTTCCGGCTCCATCATCAGATCAGTTCGACAGTACCATATTATTGTATTGTCATCAGAACTACATACAGCTGCCAATTTTCATGACGCTACGGTCCTTGGAAGATGATTAAATTAGTTACCTTAGATTCCATTACATAGTTACATACAGGTCGACCTAAAAAAGCGTGTTAATGAAACACCCATGACTCAGGAACATCACTGTGTTTATCACACAAATACCATACCAGGACTTGAACCCGAAATTTATTTTTTATGCCCGGATTTTCTTCTGCAGATCGCATTTTTTAACCAATTATCGTTAAATTTTGTTAGCAAGTTTGGTCTAGAATGTTTGTGTCGTTTCTTCTAATCAGCTGAAGTTGGCCTAAAGAACTTAAGCACCAGGTCTATGGTACTTCAGACTATTGTGAGTTCGTTGTGACAATGATTCAACGAAGTATGTAGGTACCTATTTTTTATTTTTAAGCATATCGCAAGGTCTACAGCTCACAGATCCACTAGTCTATTCATTAATAATTGAATTCCTTCTGAAACTGCGTGACCTAAAATAGTTGTCTCAAGAGGAAACTTACCCGACTGCCGCCACCTACAACTTTGCCAAACAAAGGTTACTTCACTATAAATCATACGCTTTGGAACAATTCAATTAGTGATGAGACAGATTTTGGAATAAACAGTTTATATTAGAAAAAAAGAAAATTGACACACTAGTCCAAAAAAGGCAAGAGTCTGTTCGGAAAGAGAAGAGTTCTGGAATGTATTGAGCCCTATACATTCCACGACTGTTCTCTTTCCGCACAGACTCTAGTTGGAAGGTAAGAGAGTTTTACATCGTCGGATTCGATGTCGGATATCGGATACGACTGAGAGAGAAAATAAAAAGTTTGTATTTTTTGTATTTAATTGTTGTTTGTTGTTTAAAAAAAGGTGTTAAGACGAGGCATTGTACATTTTGGCGGCAGGTATCTTGATTTAATTCGGTAGTTAGTTTGGTGAACTGGTTATTCATGGCATCGACTTCATGTCTGTAGTTGCCTTTACACGATTGGTTAACTTTTATACCAGAGTAAGTCGTATAAAACATGCGTCTTATTTAAACAAACATTTTCATTGTACAGGCAAATGGGACCGATTCAATCTGAGCAGAGCCCAACTGGGGAAGTACCTCCACCTTACAGAAAATCGCAGCCAAATAACACTAGACCCTACTCATAGTGTTGTGTTCCTGCCGGTGAGTAAGGTTGCCAGAGCTCAACGAGGGTGGGAGGGAGTTAGGGTCGGCAACGCGCATGTAACTCCTCTGGAGTTGCAGGCGTACATAGGCTACGGATACTGCTTACCATCAGGCAGGCCGTATGCTTGTTTGCCACCGACGTAGTATAAAAAAAAAAATCCTCTAAATTTTACCATGTAGACTAGCGCTTGTGCAAAGTGCAGCACAGGTCTTTAGCATGCAACCGGAAAAGGGTAAGTGCCATTAAGTTAGAAAGGAATATCGGCAGCACCATGAATTACCCCAAGTATGAACTGTCGTCTCTGATATTTCCGGACCGATATCGGCCTTCAAGAAAAGAATGAACTCCCGTCTTAAACGCCGGCAATCCACTTGAAACCATTCTGGTGTTGCAGGTGTCCATGGGCAATGATAATTGCTTACTATCAGGCAATCGTCTGTTCGTTTGTCTCCTATATAATAAAAAAAAATCCTTTATTGGAATTGTTGGGGCACATCACTATAGTCGACTACATAAATCTGTCATCGCGCCATCGCGGTTGCGATCTGAAACAATTTCTGGGTAACTACAAATGCGTATCTTGCGCTAAATTTGGTACAGTCAGCCTGTTTCTAAATATATGATATATAAGATAAAATATGAATATAAAAGATAAGATAAACAAACAAATACCACACAAAACACACACACGACACAAAAGTGAGGAAGTGGAAGACCACCTGCCACTTGATTGACGACAGTCGAAAAAGACATGAAAGATAAATAAATAAATAAATAAATAATAAATATGATAGGACATTATTACACAAATTGACTAAGTCCACAGTAAGCTCAATAAGGCTTGTGTTGAGGGTACTTAGACAACGATATATATAATATATAAATATTTATAAATACTTAAATACATAGAAAACACCCATGACTCAGGAACAAATATCCATGCTTATCACACGAATAAATACCCTTACCAGGATTTGAACCCGGGACCATCGGCTTCGTAGGCAGGGTCACTACCCACTAGGCCAAACTGGTCGTCAGAAAGATGTTAATATAGATGCTGAAATAGCCTAAAATCGTATATTATGCAGGAAAAGGACAAGAAAGGCCGACCCCAAGTAAATGGGAAAAGGTCAAGAAGGAAGAAGAAGAAGAAACAAGCAAATACCAATGGTTTTAGTTTTGATTGAAAGGAAAAACCCCTGATTTAAACTTTCAGGATTTTCACACATTATTATTTACTTTATCGGCACTTAATCGCGTAGAGTGACACCAAACTACATTGGCAGCGATTTTGATACCCCAGCCTGTGCAAGTGTTAAGTAAACAGCATAATTTAATTTGCACTGTCTGGGCTATCAAAACTGCTAGCAAAATTATCTTGGGTTGACTCTATACATTTTTTTAAATATACTACGTCGGTGGCAAACAAGCATACGGCCCGCCTGATGGTAAGCAGTCTCCGTAGCCTATATACGCCGGCAACTACAGAGGAGTAACATGCGCGTTTCCGACCCTAATACCCCGTCGTTGAGCTCTGGCAACCTTACTCACCGGCAGGAACACAACACTATGAGTAGGGTCTAGTGTTATTTGGCTGCGGTTTTCTGTAAGGTGGAGGTACTTCCCCAGTTGGGCTCTGCTCTGATCTGAATGACATCCGCTGTGCCCTTCCACACAAAGCGAGATGACATTCACAATGCCCATACCTCTCTTGTGGACGTAGTTTAAGTTCGTACCCGGGTCCAAAAAAAAATGCTTCATGATGTCAACTTTAGCCAGTCAGACCACGGGGATAATGCCGTCCTCGAAACATCGAAGGTAATTTTAAAGATAGGTCCCGTCAAAGAAAACAATAATGTTGGAAAAACCGTTCTTTCTTGACTTAAGTTTATTTCTACATTTTACAGCAACTATTAATGAGTATAGGATGTTAAGTGTTTGCCAACATTTAATCGGGGCGGAACTGGGTTGATAATATGGGTAAGACTGTCTGACGGCGGGCTTAATCGAGATCTGCAGATATAGACGTACAGACTACAAAATATTGTAACTAAGAATCTTTTTTAAATAATAATAGTTTATGTGACTGCTGGGAGTTTTCAGAAGACAGTGTTCCCAGGTGCAATATTAGCGTGAGTAGTTAAGTTTTGTGACGAAAATGAAGCATTAAATCTTTTTGGGAATCAACTTGTTACTCCTTTTTACTTACATGTTGAAATGAATACCAAAACCATTTTATTGAAATTTATTGCTTTATTATTATCGTTAAAAAACAGACAGTGATTAACTTTTCTTAACATCTCTCTCTAATTGGGTGGAATGATTAACCCATTTCAATTGACTGGGTGGGTTTCAATTGATTGATTGAGTGGAATGATTTTTTTCACCCATTGGTTGACTGGTAGAGAATGCCTTAAGACATTAAGTCCGCCATTTGTACCTTCATGTATTGTGCAATAAAGATTAAATAAATGAATAAATAAATAAATGATTGGCACTATTTTCTGAAAAAATCCTGCTACATAATGAAAGGTATTAAAGTACATGTATTGATTTATGAAGCGAGCTGAAAGCACATAACTTAGGTACATAGGTAGATGATAGATCAAATATAGGTACATAGGTAGATGTTAGATCAAATATAGGTACATAGGTAGATGGTAGATCAAATATAGGTACATAGGTAGATGGTAGATCAAATATAGGTACATAGGTAGATGGTAGGTCAAATATAGGTACATAGGTGAATGGCAGATCAAATATAGGTACATAGATAGATCAAATATAGGTACATAGGTAGATGGTAGATCAAACATAGGTATATAGGTAGATGACAGATCAAATATAGGTACATAGGTAGATGGTAGATCAAATTAAGGTACATAGGTAGATGACAACTCCAGCTGTTGCGAAATTACTGCGGCGGCGTTGATACCGCCACTGTATCTGACAATCTAGTTGATTTTTGCAGAAATCACGAAGCGTCTGGTTGACGTAACTGGTGACAGTGATGTTCGAAGAGCTGGCGGCTTCCTCACATCACCATTGTGATACAACGAGAAAATTCCGCCAGCATCCTTGGTTTGGTACAATGCCTCAAAGGCCTATTTTAGATTTAAGCTATTTATTAATAGTAATACCTCTGTTTATATATATTAATATGTAAATAAAATTTATACACTGTATTTCGAAAACTTTCAGGTTGTTTTGTCGACCGTCCCGGCTTGAAGCTGTCATTGCAATATGCACACCTGGTTGCAAGCTGATGCGATATTAGGGGCAGCTTCTATTTCAACTGATGCAGATTGCAGCTTTATTAATTATCTGGAAAGTGGCTTGAGGTTTTCTTAGGGGGCTACACTCGGGATTGTCTATAGTAGATTGTTAATTAAGGGATGAAAGGCACCCATCCCTGTCGAAGTAGTTTGGCGCTCGAACGCATTAAGAGCGCCAATAGTCCGAGACTGAAATGATGTCTTTCACCCGATTTAAACACTCTAATTTTCATTTAGAATAAGATGAAATTAAAATACATGTGCATTAATAAAATACACGGCAAAGTATAAAACTTCAGTAGTATTTCTTGAGGGTACTTTAAATAAATAAAAAATAGTAAAAATATCGTTAGGTATTTATGGGACGGGGAGTTGATTATAAATTGTACAGCGAATCTATTTTAAACCAAAATGTTTAATTATATATCATAAATATGTATTTAGAAATTAAATTTCTCTACCTTAAAGCAGAAACGTACGTATCATTTTCTGCACACTTTTTAGAACAAGAACGGCCCAGTTTCAGAGCATTACAAATGAAAAGAAATATGTAAACCATATTTATATATTAAGTTATTATTTACAAAAAATGGACTTAATCGAGTATACTTTTCGTACTTGGCGTCCGTTGGCTCGTTGGGTGGACGACATTCGGAAAACTGCGGGTCACTTCTTGATGAGATTGGCTCATAAGTGGCGTACTTGAAGAGACGCCTATTCTCAGCCGTGGGTGATAAAAGGCTGATATGATGATGATGACTTTTAGTAGACGGCATGAAAACGACGGGAAAATGCATTCAGCATACCACCCGGGTGCGGGGAGTGACCCGAGTGGTTATGTGGGACTCCCGTCTAGGCTAATGAGGCCCACGGTATACCCACTCAAAACCCGCCAGGAGAGTGGCGCATCGTGATACCATCACGCCTCTTCCCCTGCGATCTCACCTCGGCCGTCGAGGATAGGGAGAATGGCTCACCGCAATACCGACACTCCTCTTCCTCGACGGTCCACCTCCAACGCGTCACAAGCGGGCTTACCAAGCCCACTTGGAGCGTCCTCCTCGGGCCAGCCCGCACCTCAAACAGGCCGGCCCTGGTTGCCTCTTCGCTTCACCGTGGGAGACCAAGCCACGGCTACTAACCCTCTCCACCACGACAAGGTGGGCAACCCGCAGGGGGATCTCTTCTAACCTAACCTAACCTAACTGCCGATCGCCTTCACTGTGGCCCCGAAACCTGGGGCGACCGCGGGACAAATTGCGGGGATCTCTCTCTTTTACTGTAATCGGAGTAACAGAGAATGCCCGCAATTGACGAACTTCGATTTTCGCAGTTATAGCCCTGGCCCCGCTCAAATGGTATCACCAGGTTAGGGGTCGCGAGGTTGGATAACGGTTAGCGATAAAGCTGCCCACAGTAGCCATAAAGCTGGCTCACACCGGCTTGCACAGTCGTCCATACCACCGGCTCTGAACCGGTTTTTAAAATACCGGTTTGTTTCTGTTTTCCTCCGAACTTTTATAAGGACACGAACGTTTTAAGAACTTTATTGTAACCTAAAAAAGCCGGTTTATTCCACGAGCGACGCAACAGCTGGTCGGCCTAGTGATGTGCCACGTAAACATAGACACCGATATAGGAAGAAACCGGTTCTTGTTGTGATGTTCTATACCGGTTAATTTTACAAGAACTGTTCTCATAAAAAACGGGTTAAAAATAACGGTTTTTCGAGTTAAACCGAGCCTTGGTCCATATAACGACGATGAATGACCGCGACACGGTGGGACGCGACCTGAAGCAGCTTCAACCATGGAAATACGGACGAAGCCTCTAATACCCTCCCAGGAGGGAGGGTATCGAATGAACGACACTACGCTCCTCTAACTATGCGAGTAATTTTTGCTATATTAAAAGAGTGAATGCTCGCGTAACTGTTGATAGCCAGCAAGGGCTATGTTCACTGACCGAGCGTTAGTGAAGGTCTCCGTTTTGGCTTGAGCGAAAATGATTTCGTATGTCCGGATGTTCTCCTCTACCGGTCACAATTCTGAAACGATTCTCGTGAAATTTCGTGAGCAGGTTCGTTGATTAATTTTTTTTTTGATTAGCTATGCTCGCGAGGTTTTCAGCTCATAGAGTCACTAGTTTATATGCACAAATACACAAAGAAACAGCCACATACCTTAAATACCTACAGTTTACGCTCCCTCGGAAGGTAAAATAAATAAAAAATATATTAGTAAAACTTAAATACGGTTACGCAATAATCGTAAGTAGCATACATTCGCCAATTTGGAATTGGAACACACAAGCTCCAACCGTTTCTTTCTATCCAAATTTCGTATTCAAATATGGAATAGATATTTGTGGACCGCACTGACTCAGCGACGGCGCAGCCAGAATGCAGTCCCCGGAAATAATTCTATAGAGCGGATAGCAACCCCGATGGAATAAGTTCTTAATATGCCTATCCTAAAAACTTATTCTATCGAATAATATATGTTGACTGTACTTGAAATTATTATATTAAATTATTTCACACGACGCACGTAATTAAGAACCATAAAACCACTCGACTACCTGTAGTCCAAAAACTCTCAACTATGGATCAAAATTAACTTGAATATCTTCGTACAGGTATGACAATTACTTAAAGAAAACTATAGTTAAGTGGTTTGACACAATTTATGTTCAATAAATCGGAAAGAACCTGTAAATGTGACTAGACCGTGACATATCTATAAATAAAAAAATAAAAATAAAAATGTTTATTGAGTTACACAAACAAACGTGATTTTGACTGGGCTGGTGCCTCTTTGTAAGCGTACATGACACTTGTGTCAAGAGACACCGCTCTCCCGTAGGTAGTAACAGAATTTTTACATATAGGTACAATAGCTAGGCTAAAGACTTAAAACGAACATTTTTTTTAATAACTTAAACAATAGAAAGAAATTTAGTAGGTATATAAAACAATTTTAACAAAAATCTGTTCTTAATAAATAATTTTGAAGGTACAATTTGGTGGACTACCGTATCATCATTTTAATAATCAAGGGAATAAGTGTGTGTGTGTGTGTGTGTGTGTGTGTGAGTGGGTGGGTGGGTGTGTGGGTGTGTGCGAAAATGAATCTGAAGACTATATCTGTTTCATATAAATTCCATATTCTGTTGATCGTTTTGACAGTTCGAAAAAAAGAGCTGGTTTAACTTGTAAGTCAAACACCAAAACACCGTATTATGTTACGCCAATGAGATATTAAATACAGACTTTGACTTCCATGCCTGGCCAAACGTCAGTACAAATCATGCCATGCCACTTTTTTCATTTAGGCTCACAAAATAGGTTACAGTCATTGCGTTTAATTCATATTAGAGGCTTACAGCTTACAGCCTTCTGAACTGGACTCTAACGCAGCGGCTTGCGTGAGCGATGACTCGCGAATGCGACGCGGCGCGGCGGCCGGCCCAACGGCATTCAGAGATCGCCCGCGTAGCACACTTCCATAGGTATCAAAGGATTGAATTCACCCGCGCAGCGCCGTTTCGCGTTCGCGAGTTATTCGCTCACGTAAGACACTGCCTAACCCTAAATATGCGTGCACATTAAGAACCAAATTTACATGCAATAAATTAGTGTCCTTGTATAAAATAAGTCAAATAATATATGGTATCAAAGTTACACATAATTATTAAGGATAAGTCATGTCAGTATTACATTTGTTAGTACAAGTACGACGACGACGACGAAGTTGGACGACCGGTTTGGCCACTTGGGTAGTGACCCTGCCTGTGAAGTTGATGGCCCCGGGTTCAAATCCTGGTAAGGGCATTTATTTGTGTGATGAGCACGAATATTTGTTCCTGAGTCATGGGTGTTTTCTATGTATTTACGTATTTATATATTATATATATCAGGGGTTCCCAATCTTTTTCAACATGCGGCGCAGTTATAAGTTTAGTATTTTGCAACGGCGCCCTTGTAAATTTAAAATCACGGTCGAAAAAGAGTGATACGACGCTATATTATTTACCGATGCGAGCGCTCAAATAGGTACCCGCGAATATTTGTGGTTTCGGATAATGATAGAACTCACGGCGCCCCTCTTTACTTTCTACGGCGCACCAGGGCGCCGCGGCGCACACTTTGGGAACCCCTGATATATATCGTTGTCTAAGTACCCACAACACAAGCCTTATTGAGCTTACTGTGGACTTAGTCAATTTGTGTAATAATGTCCTATAATATATATAAGTGAGGAGAGACATTAATACGAAAATTACACACGGGTATTATCATCCCCATAAACATCCTCCGAAAATTCTATTTGGCGTTGCAGCGAAGAATATGTCCAGGATTTCCCGGCAAGTCTTACATTATGTAAAGTCCCGGCGCGCCGTAAATAAAGATCGCCGCTAATTTATTGAGTCGGTATGCTGTTTATTTTCGGCATGGGTTGGCTTGATTTGACAGCTAGAAGCCTCAAATTGCTGAGAGTGGAGTGCTGTATAAGGCCTGAGTGGACGCTCGAAGCGGAGCGTTCGGCGGGGCGTGCAGCGTGGCGTCGGGCTCACAAGGGCTGTGAGCAGCGTGCACTAAGGCCGCTCCTATACGTTTGCATTTGTTTAACGTGCACGCCGCACGCCCCGCCCCGCTGCACGCCCAACTCGAGCGTCTCGTCTCAGGCCTTACACTAAAGGTAAATTTGATCGTGAACTTAACATCAAACTAATACTTGAATTATAAATAAATAAATAAATAAATAAATATTATAGGACATTATTACACAAATTGACTAAGTCCCACAGTAAGCTCAATAAGGCTTGTGTTGAGGGTACTTAGACAACGATATATATATAATATATAAATATTTATAAATACTTAAATACATAGAAAACACCCATGACTCAGGAACGAATATCCATGCTCATCACACGAATAAATGCCCTTACCAGGATTTGAACCCGGGACCATCAGCTTCGTAGGCAGGGTCACTACCCACTAGGCCAAACCGGTTGTCAAAATTATATTGGAATTATATCAGTTAGCTGTCATTTCACTCTGACTGGTCCGTAAATGTATTAGTGCAAGCAAGACGCCCGCGCAAATTACAGTTAACTGATATGATTCCAACACGTTTCTAATATCAGTTTTATGTCAGGTGCGCATTTGAATTGGCTTGAATGTGACATTGACATATGCTGAAATGGCGTTATTCATAAACGCGTTACAGGCCTGAATTTGCTATGAATCGTTTGTCTTTATCTGTCATTTTGACTTATGTATTTGCAAGAAAGGGATAAAACATAATTTAACTAAATCGAGCTTGTAAAGTTTTATGAATAAGGGGGTAAGGACGGGCAATAAGAATGGGGCCAGTACAGCGGTGTCACGCACACGAATTCAAGCCAATCGTGCAGTCTAATGCCACAACGCGATTGGTTGTTGAGTTCGCATCACGCGCGCGATTGGTCGGAACTAGTTGCGTTAGCCTGCACGATTGGTTCAAATTCGTGAGTGACACCACTGAACTAGCACCATTCTTAGATATATGTCAATTGCTTGTAAGCTAAATCTTCAGAAAATTCTCAAGAAAAAAGCGGCCAAGTGCGACTCGGACTCGCCCATGAAGGAATCCGTACTATTTATGACGTATTAAAAAAAACTACTTAATAGATCTCGTTCAAACCAATATTCGGTGGAAGTTTGCATGGTAATGTACATCATATATTTTTTTTAGTTTTATCATTCTCTTATTTTAGAAGTTACAGGGGTGGGGGGGGACACATTTTACCACTTTAGAAGTGTCTCTCGTGCAAACTGTTCAGTTTAGAAAAAAATGATTTTAGAAACCTCAATACAGGGTGATTCAGGAGACGTGAGCAGGATCAAGCTTGAGCATTCAGTAAGTTATAAGCAACTGTTTCGTACCAGTATTTGTGAGATTAACGTTCTTTTATTTTTTACTGTTCAAAAAAAAATGTTTTAATTTATTTACGCCATGTATGGTCACCCTCTTTGTTTTATCCATAACAAGTGACAAATTGAATGTCATCGGAGTCTGGTTACTTTTGAAAAATCGTATCTCTCTCAAGTGTGACATTTTGTTTTCTTCATAATCAAACTGCTGTCATAACGGTTAAAGAGGTTTTATCTTTCTTAATTAAGTGTTGTAGGGTGTCCATGATTGTAGATTATCAAATTTGTCCTTCCCAAAAAGTTAAATAACAGAAATAAAGCGAGATTGTTTTACTTAAATATGATGATGAACGGTTCATTATCATTTACTGATTGTGTATGCTTAGTCCTGCTCACGTCTCATGAATCACCCTGTATAATTTTTGAAGACCTATCTATAGATATCCCACAGGTAAGGGTTTGATGAAAAAAACATTTTGAGTTTCAGATCTAAGTATGGGGGACCCTCAAAATTTATTGTTTATTTTTTATTTTTGTGTAAAAATCTTAATGCCGTTCACAGAATACATCTACTTACCAAGTTTCAACAGTATAGTTCTTATAATTTCGGAAAAAGTGGCTGTGACATACGGACGGACAGACAGACATGACGAACTCATAAGGGTTCCGTTTTTTGCCATTTGGCTACGGAACCCTAATCTGGTAAGATTTAAAAAAATCCACTCTATGATGACACCCTAACTAATGACACAGAGTGAAATGCTCGAAAGAACAACTTAAAGTGTGTAGTTAATTTGCGGTACCCTTATTACTAGACCTGAGCGTCTGGCAGCTGTTCATCGCTGGAAGTCAAAGTGACAAGCCATCAAAAGTTTTTAGTTTGTTCAGTAACTGAAATTAAGATTGAGTGTTTTTTTAAATCATGCCCAACACTTTAGGAGCGAAACTTAAACTTTTAAAAGTAAACGTCTTGATTAAAGCTTGTACAAATTTTAACTTTTTCTGTTTCTTTTTCTATTTTAGTTTGCTCCGAGCTTAAAAAGCTTTTCGAGTTGACATTAAGACGAAAGTGGAGGACCGTCGCAAAATCACCTTTTCATACAAACGTTCTCATTTTCCTCTTTGTATATGAACATTATTGAAAGTATTTTGACACAATATGTTGTATATCAACCACAGCTATGCCCATACGTTTGATTTTTCTCGAATTTTTAATTATTATAGGAGTTAGAAGCATTTAAAATTTCGCTCCTAATTTTTATAATACAAAAATCCAAAAAAGTCAAACGTAGAGGCATAGTTGTCGTAATATGTACATTAGTACATCAAATTATGTAACAATATTTTCCAAAATGTCAATATCCAGAGAGAAAAATGGGGACTACGTTTGAATGGAGAATCGGCCAGCCTCTTTCCTCTTAAGAGCGTTTATTCGCTCTGAGTTTTCAATGCAGAAAACAAAAAGCATACTGACTGATACAGAAAAAAAAGCTATAGAATCGAAACGTACGCGTGAAGAGTGAGAAAAGATTAAGCTCAGAACCCCTTTTGTATGGGATTTTGAGATTCCAAAACGTTCCGCTTGGCGCGCTGTTTCTAAATCCCATACAAAATGAGTCTTAACGCAAACGAGTAAGTCGCGTTTCGCTATCGAATAAATTTACACTAGAGGTACAGTTAAACTGTAAAAATTACTGATGATATCCGGGCTGGTATGGATAATCGTAAGATCACGGTATTATCGCTTTTGGATTTCAGTAATGCTTTCAACACGGTTGACTTCGATATCTTGCTAGGCATATTGCGTTCACTTAATGTATCTCCTGCGGTAGTTGACTGGTTTCGCAGTTATTTGGTAGGGCGTCGGCAGCGTATAAAGGTGGATTCCTCTCGATCTTCGTGGTGCAACACGCTTGCTGGTGTCCCACAGGGCGGCGTGCTGTCTCCTCTCCTTTTCTCTATCTTTATAAACTCTATCACTTCCAATATTTTGTCCTCCTACCACCTTTACGCTGATGACCTTCAAATATACTCTCAGGGCTCTGTTGCCGATCTACCACAGACTATCTGCGCCATTAACACTGACTTGGAGAGCATCTTAGATTGGAGTAAGCGTTACGGTCTCAAGGTAAACCCTACTAAAACTCAGGTTATGGTAGTAGGTAGCTCAAAGCTTACTGCCCGGATTGATTTTGGCTCTCTACCTGCCATTGTGTTTGACGGTATTCAGATTCCCTTCTCTCTCCAGGTAAGGAATCTCGGTGTCATGATGGACCAGAGTCTCTCTTGGGCACCTCAGGTGAGTGAGGTTAGTAGGAGGATGTTTGCTGCAAATTGCATCGCTCCGCAGACTTCGAAATTTCTTGCCTTACGCCACTAAAATTGCGCTAGCTCAATCTCTCTTACTGCCCATATTAGATTATGCTGACATTTGCTATCTTGACCTTACGCAGGATCAGCTGAATAAGCTTGAGCGCCTCCAGAATCTCTGTATAAGGTTTATATTTGGCTTGCGCAAATATGACCATGTGTCTCAGTTTCGTTCTCAGCTCAAGTGGCTTCCTATTCGTCTTCGCCGTGACTCTCATGTTCTTGCCCTCCTTTATGGCATTCTCTTTAACCCCGCTACACCACCTTATCTCAAAGAGCGTTTCAAGTATCTCTCTTCTATCAGATGTTCTCAGACTCATATTCTTGCTCCTCCCTTATCTACTTCAAAATTTTATAATAGCTCTTTTACCTTCCGGCCTGTTCGGTTATGGAATGCTCTGCCAGTAGAATTAAGATTAGCTAAATCTCTCCCCATTTTCAAAAATCAGCTGAAACTATACTTTCTATCTCTACCTTAAGTTGCCATTTATATATTGTATATGTGTAAGTATAAATATATATATATATATATATATATATATATATATATATATATATATTGTATTATATTATATTGTATATTTATTAGTATATTAGGTATTGTTTTAATACTTATATAAGTAGCAGGGGCGGCGCCTCCATACAACTCGATTCCCACCGGCTTGCCTAAAAATTATTGCTACATATACCAAACTTATAAATCATCATTAAAATTAAAAATATATCCACATTGAAAACACTACGTATTTACATTACCTTGGAATTGATAACACGATTTACTAAAGCTTCACGAGCGGGCGCGCAAAGTCAAGCTAGTTAAGCCTAAACTTGACTATTCATTCATAAGACACTACACGGATACGAAAACTCACACACACACTCATAAAGTTTGCTATAGAGAGTCCGCGCGAATGAGCTTCAAAGCAACTCGGTCTTGTATCGAGTTATTCATTTGAATAAAAACCTTAAACGTAATAATTAAGGTTTATATTGGAAAAATGCACACACACATTCATAAACTCCACGCGAGTACTGAGGGGCCTACCGCGAACCCCGAAGTACGCATTGCGGGCAACTTTCTCTTTTACTCCAATCATGGTGTAACTAGAGTGACATAGAAAGGTGCTCGCAATATTTGCAAACCAAGGCGTTCGCGGTAGGCCCCGTAGTACACGGCCGCAACAACGTCCGTTATATTAACATGCTGCTTTATTTGAATTTAAACTTTAAATACAAACAGGTAAGATTTATATTAGAGTGTAATGTTTCACAATTTTGAATCGAGTGGCGTTTGCCGCGCGTATGCTTAATATTGCCATACAAAAACATTGAATTGAATAAACGGGTAAAACTTTATTGTATTTTGCTATAATTAATACCAAGGTTTGTAAAAACCTTTAAAAAAAGATACATTTTATTACATAATCCAAGAAACTTATGTAGTTTCAATTTTTGTAATTTGATAACGAACGTTTCTTCAAAGAAAGTTCTGTTTGAAGGTTTGTAGTAATAGGTTTTAGAATTCGTGGGTGAAAATGGAATAATGTTATGACAACACTCCCGTCTCGGTTGTTCCCAAGGCTTGTGTTTTTATGTGATTTTAGTTAGTTTTGTGCATTTTATATATTATTATGTTACTAAACCAAAACCAGTGAAATTTTGTGCGTATAAGTGTTGGATATTGTTCGTAGCGCAGGTGTTTTCAAGGGACTGACCTTGTTTTTAGGAAAAGGTACTTTCTTTTATTTTACTTATGGCCGCGTTAGTCCACTTCGATTGTTGTGTAGTAGATTATTTATTAAATGACTCATTTCGCTCTTGGCTAACAGAGGAGTTTATGAATATTTGATTCCATATTCGAAGGAATTCAAGGCTATAGTGAGCCCCCGCGACGTCGTCGCCGATTAAACACAGAAATGGACTTAAAAACTCAGTATAAAAGTATAAACTACTATATCAAAAAATTATTGATAACGTTTTAATTCAAATAGATTCCCGATATCGATCATTGAATAAACTCACTTTCTTGGATTTATTAAACAAACGCAAATACACCCAATATTGCAGATTATTCCCCGATGAAAAAATATCCGATTTAATGAACGAGTTTCCAAATGTTTTCAATTTCACGGCCTTAAAAAATGAATTAAATGTTATGTACACCTCGCCAAGTCTAAATACATTAGACGCGTACGAACTTTAATTGTACCTCCACAATTCATCCTTGAGGGACATATTCTCGCAACTTTTAACTTTGTGTCACATTTTTTTGACTCTTCCCGTATCGGTTGTATCCGCGGAAAGGGGGCGTCCATTAATCGCGTCATACGTTTTTGGCTTGTTTTAGACCCCCCCCCTCCCCCATGGTGATCTTTGGTGATATTTTCAGGACCCCCCCCCCCCCCCCCCATCCAATATGACGTGTATTTTTTTCGATAACTAAAGAACAGTTTTGTAACAAATGAACCTAACTATTATTTTTATTTTATTGACTATATATAATGCAGTATAGCACAGATGAAAAAAAAAATACACGTGATACGTGTCCATACCCCCCCGTCCCCTGTGGTGATCATTGGTGATTTTTTGCTGACCCCCTCCCCCCCCTATACAATATGACGCGATTAATGGACGCCCCCAAAGATCGTTTTCGGCCTTGAAGAAAGATTGTCAAATTTGGCCATAATTTCAATAGAAAAACATTTACTGCTAAAAATTCAAAAACGTCACGAATTTTACGATAGTGTTTTGGCTCATTTTGTTAAAAAAGACCGCAGAATTATGTTACAATACAAATAGACTGTTATTTAAAGCCTAAATCAGAAATTATCATTTAAAAAAATCAATCAGCTTTCAACCTATTTTCAGTTTAGGTAAATGCATGTTTTTTTTAATAAATATTTAGCGTTAGCAAGAGGTGTTGAGACTGTTAAGTCTATTACGGCTCGAACACACGGACGCGGATCCGCGCGCCGTGGCGTGGCGTTGTGCAAACGAGACATCGCTATGTAATGACCATAGCGCTGTCTCGCTCGCAAAGCTTTACGGCAGGTTGCTGGTTTCGGTTTAATAATGTGCAAGATAGTTTTTAATTGGTGTTTTTTTAGCTGGTGATTTAAGCTTTGCTTTACTGATTTGGTCATTTCTTATTTCATTAAAACGTGTAATCCTTGTGTTTTTTAAATAACGCGTGGAACGTGCAGGGATTAACAAAACCTAAAAGTAATTTTGATGATATTTGCAGGTTTAGTAAACGCACGTTTTTCTAAATAGGTGTTTAGGGTTTGAAAGACGTGTTGAGTCTATGAGGGCAGGTTTCGGTTTAATAATTCAATAATGACAATAATAGGTTTTAATTGACGTGTTTTAACTTGGTGATTTTGTTTCACTAATATGGTCATATTTTAATTAATTTACATGTGTAATGTTTGTATTTTTTAACCAACGTGTGTGCTGCTTAATTCACCGTTTTTTTTGTAAATAAGCAAGTTGCGTTTGCAAGAGGTGTTGTCTATTAGAGCAGGTCGTTGGTTTCGGTTTAATGATGTGCATGATAGCTTTTTAAGTAATGATTTTTACTCGGTATTTTAAGTTTCACTAGTTTGGTGTTTTTTTATTTAATTAACATTTGTAATGCTTGCGTTTTTTTTTAAACTAACGTGTGTTACGTGCTGGGATGTGAATGCTGTTCAAAAGGCTTTTTTCAAAGCCGCTTTTGTCATACTCGATATACACTGTTTACGTGAAGTCAGTGATGACTAGTATGGCAAAGGTGGTTTATGCACTAACTGCAAAAGGTCGCGCCCAAGGACACACATAGCGCACGCTTCACTTTTATCACGGAAAAATAAGTACATAATGTCAAGGTAAGTGTTTTTTTTTTGGTCCGAGTTGCCTAGCCAAAATGTCCACGCGCCGCTACTGATAAGTAGTATGTGTGTTTGTATTTAAGAGGAATTCCTAGTTGCGATTTTTCCATACAAACGCTCTCGACTGATTCCTCCCTGGATTTTTAACCTAGAGCAGTGATTTTTTCAAATAAGATCAATATCATCAATATCTGTGCCGCTATGTTTTGCTTTTTTGGATTATTTTATTTTGAAGAAAGATACAGCGCCTCGAAAATCGCAAAAACGGCTAAATTGAATTGGCTGTAAAAAAAGGCACAGTATACAAATATGACAAAAAATATCCAAAAAATCAAAACATAGCGGCATAGATTATTTCTTCCTCTTGCAATTTCCAAAATTTCATAATGATTAGTTGCGTTTTGGAGGAGGAAACAGTCGAGAGCGAAACCTCGATTTTTGAGTTTTTTGCGAGTGAATTTCGGTCCGAGCTGCAGTTGTCCTTATCGCACGAATTGGAGGCGGAGACAATTTCTAAATATACGTACACAGAAGGAATAGTGATGGGCATAACATCCTTATTAGGGATTGCAGAACCGGTACTGTTTTAAAGAACCGGGATTTCCCGGTACTTTCGGAACTGGTCTAATTATTTCATTCTTTTAAATAAAACGACAGCATTTTGCGATTTGACCACCTTTCGTATTATAATTTAATAATCACATTTTCTTTTATTACGTAGTAGGCAATTTTTTTTAGAAATATAGTATTTTACATTGCTCACACTTGTGCGTCACAAGTAAAAGATAACTACTTTGATGTTTGCCACTAGATAGCAAATTTAATGAAATTACATTGACGAGGGGATTTATATATAAGTATCGCAGTCGTATTGTATAATCCGCCGTATTACATTACGGCTAGCCGATATCAAAATAAGGGCCATTTTGAAATGCGGCGGTTCAACGATTAAGGTATGTTGGGTAAATACCGGATGCGGGTGAAGAACGTAGGACATTCATTTCCCCCTAATTTGGCTTTATTTTTTAATGTTGGCAACATTGTGTAAGACGCCATTTCATTGCGCCTCGACTGTCAGTGTCCCCGCGTCGCTCAGGGATTGTCGGGCTGTCGGGCTTGTGCTATATGCAATCACAGAGAGCAAGGTAAATTTCGCGAATTCTTCCTTCTATCCGATCTTCGCTCTGTAATTTATTTTGCATATTGTGATGAAACTGTGTTTGTTTTTGTAATTGTGTTAACAGACCTAGCACTCTGTAGACCGATATCCGATCTTGACCCTTCCAGGTAAAGATCGGACCAGAAACAATCAGATCTTTACCTATTTAAAAAACAGCAGTGATTATCAAACTTTAAATTTTCTTCAATTTACCTACTGACCTTAATTATCACATTTATTGTTTTCTTGATCACACTTTCGTACCATTATTTTTATCCAGTACCACTACCAGCGCGACGGTTACTGACAATGTAATTTTTTTAATTTCCGCAACCCAAAGGTTGCCTTTTAGCGATAAAACCGCATGTTGTTTACCTGTGCTTATGTGTATGTTTTCTTTTGTATTGTTTTCTTTTATTGAGGTGTGCAATAAAGAGTATTTATATTGTATAGGGATGATGATTGATGATACATGTTGAAATTTATAACAAAATCGAGTAAAATAGATAGCAAATGAGCAATTTTTCGCAATAAAGTACCTACACATACGCATGCATATGTAGATGTGCACGCATACATACATTGCTAGTTTCGGATACAAAATAGAGATAGGGCTTCGAAATTAGTTTCCTTAAAATGCTTCAAGAGGGCTCTCTTTTTCTATAATTTACTTTTTACATACGATCCTTACATTTTATAATAAAAAAAAGATTGTATATCAACTATTTATATATATATATATATATATATATAAACCAACATAATTGCAAAATTAAACCAACAAAATCGCAAATTTAATTATTTTCCATACTTCAAGATGGGATCTCAGTGACCTTGACATTTTTAAAGAACTACTTAGTCTTTTTGATTTCTAAGTTTTATTCTTATATTTTTGGCGACCTTCATTAAAAATGACTGGGCACGATTTTTTTTTATTTTGATTTTTGTCCCTCCTACTTAAGTACTTAATATCTTCCAGTACATTTCATTCAATAAACAATACATTTACACTTTCCCTAAACCTGTACAGTTCACGAAATCTTAAATTGTCAAAACTTCGCAACGTATCTATTATTTTAGTGGTTTTTTTTTATTACTTCGGGTAAACCTTACAATAAGAGGTTTCTTAGCACATTGTTTACTTATCAAATTGCCTTATGACATGGGTATCAAAGTTTGAGAGCCACAATTTTACCAATTTTTGTATCAGGGTTAAGATCGGATACAAAAGGGTAGACACCGGACCTATTTCTTTGTGATACCTTATTCTCTTTCCATTAGAAGCAACTTTTTTTCACCATCCAATGTTCTCCCTTGATGGCAAAACACTCGTTACCCTAAAAAAATTATGTCTCATCTTTACACAGGTACAAAACTAAAACCGTTCTATATTGAAGATTACCAAAATTCAAGCCGAATCTACGGTTATTATTTAACGATTCGCTACGTACTTCAAGAATCTGTCACGTGTTGAGATCTCGAAAAAACATTTTTTCACGAGTTCTCTCAATTGGTCCCAAAATTGTCCGGCATTATCCCAACATACTTTACCCAGATTGTCATTGCGATACGTTCTTCAATAAGGCGGCCCAAGTTTAGCCTCATCGTACTACAAGTTAAATAGATTGTAGTTTAACCATAGGTATATACCCACTTACAAAATTTCACAACACACCATGATCACTCCCAACTTACTGATACGGATAGGTACAGTCAAGTGTAAAAATATGGGTGTACACATCTTACTCAAAAATATGTTCCATAGCATCTTATTCCAGTGTAATAAGAGCGTAGTACCATATTTATGAGATGATTCTTTCGATACATATTTTTGCACTTGACTGTACAACGACAACCGAAGCTGAGACATCATTCTATTTTGCAGTTTTTACCTATATGGTAATTAATATCAATCAATCATCAATCAATCATTTATTATTTCGTCATCATAGGATTCATAGGTGTAAAATATATTTAGTGCAGGTGATAGGGTGTTTGGTATTAGGGTGTAATAGATACAGTAAGTATAATATATAAATGAAAAACAATATTACGTGGTAACAACAAAAACAACTTGCGTCGCGCAGCGCAGAATAAATTCCGTCTGGCTCGCGGGCGATGTCGACGGAACGGCGCGCAATGAGCGAGCGCACGAGTCTCGCGTCTGTGTGCGCGCACTCACACTTAGATAGCTCCGGCTCCCGCCCACCGCAGCGCGACAGAAACATAGCTTCAAAAATTCGAGATTTGAAAAGTTGCTCAGCTAGGAATTGCTCTTAATAGTCTCCATATTTAGCTCCTTGCACTACCTGTTGACTTTTGTATGAGTTCGAAATTTCCTGCTACCTAAAGGTTGTCTGGAAGAGATCGCTTTTTAGCGATAAGACCGCCTGTTGTTACCTGGTTCTATTTTCCTTTAAAATTCATTTGTAGTTTTACATGTATGTAAAATGTATAATTGTTGGTGCAATAAAGAATATTTACTTACTTACTTACTTACTCAAACATAATGTGACCACAGACTACTGTCAATATACCCTAGAGGTACAGTTAAACATAATGTGACCACAGACTATTGTCAATTTACACTAGAGGTAGGTACAGTTAAACATAATGTGACCACAGACTATTGTCAATCTACACTAGAGGTACAGTTAAACATAATGTGACCACAGACTATTGTCAATCTACACTAGAGGTACAGTTAAACATAATGTGACCACAGACTATTGTCAATCTACACTAGAGGTACAGTTAAACATAATGTGACCACAGGCTATTGTCAATTTACACTAGAGGTACAGTTAAACATAATGTGACCACAGACTATTGTTAATTTACACTAGAGGTACAGTTAAACATAATGTGACCACAGACTATTGTCAATCTACACTAGAGGTACAGTTAAACATAATGTGACCACAGACTATTGTCAATTCGCTACGACGCTTGAGCGTGAAAAAACGTTTAAAAATGGAAAGCGTAAATAACCCGTATAAAATAAAATAAATGAGAAGCGTGAATAATTTGTTTAAAAATGATAACCCATTTTAAAATGAAAGGCCGTTTAAAAATGATAAGCGGCTTAAAAATGAAAACCCGTTTGAAAATGATAAGCCGTTTAAAAATGAAAAGCGTGAAAAATGCCGTCTTGCTCAACGAATGAAACACGAGTTTAAAGATAATTACGTTTGAAGCTTTGATGATTCAAATTCTGTTATCGTTGACGATACGTCTTATTTTTTTATGATGTAGATGGAGGAAATATGGGCACAGAATAGGGGCTTTATATATTTTTTCGTATAATTGAATAGTATTCATTTGCTTGACGCCATCGGAAAAAAAATTAAAAAAAAGGAAAAAAGCGTACGCCTATTTTAACTACCGGCAACGAACTTACAACCCCTTGATAAGTCTGCTCGTCTGCCACCTATATCATTAAAAAAATCTAGGTACAGGAAAGACCAAAACGCGTTAAGCAGAAAACAAAATGTGTATGACTCAGGACCCAGTTGATCCATTTTCGTTTAGTTCCCGATTCACCAGGTTCTTGTTTCGCTGATTCTTGTTACGCCGGATTCTTGTTTTATCGAAATTTTTCATTTACAGAAAATGAAAATCAAACAAAACTACGAAAATATCGTGGCTTTACCTGTATCTATTAAATAAAGTTACGCTGTTTCCTTGAAAATATGAATCGAAACGATTTCTAGGTGTAGTTATATCGTATTGTGCAATAATTAAATAATAATTTATACTATAATAAAATATAACCACACGCTTTCTTTACCTAACCGATTTTATTGCATATTTATATTTCCGGCGAAACAAGAATTCGACAAAACAAGAATCCTCGTGTTCTTTTCAAAGTACAAAAATCTCTAACTAACCTTAATGCAGAAAAAGGTCTTAATGCAGAAAGCAACGGGTCAAGACTTTGCTTTTTTAATAAACTACCTTAACAAGGTTAGAAACTTATTTTTTAAAATACGCAGAACACTTTTAGGCTTAGCACACACTTGGTTGGATCAACTTTTTAGAGTCACTCGTTGCCACGGTTACGGCTCTTTTGTCCCTGACAACCGCTCTTGAAATCTAGATTGTATGGTATTTTAATGTATCAAACATGCATTTTTGTAGTAGTTTTATGCCATTTCTTTAGCCTTGAGTCGGTCAGGACCAAAGAACTAAAAGGAATGAAATCCCACCACGGACCGAAAGGAACTAGTTCATCTTAAGCGCTCTTAATCGGTCTCGGTCCTTTAGTTCAGTAGTCGGTACGTCGGTACCTAGTAACAAATCGGTCGGGAGCGAATGATCGGAATGAATCGAGTCAAGAAAGTCGCTCTTTCACGCTCTCGCTTTGTTTATTTGCGAGCAAGAGCAAGACACATACCTAGTCATCCTCATTCAGATCTCGAGATTTGCTCTTGAACTAAAGGCACTAAAGAGCGAACTAGTTCCTTTGACCGATTGACCGAGAGCGGAGCGCTCTTTTTAAAGACCGAGCTCTACATTTCTCTAACAGGCCATCCACTAAGCATGTTAGTTAATCATCGGCTTCGTAGGCAGGCTCATTACACACTAGGCCAGACTGGTCGTCAAATATAGAAATATAGTTTAGCCTATCAAAAGTTTTACTAAACAATAACAATTATTTCAATGGTGAGAAATTGTGTATTGGATATTATAAGTATAGTATAGCGACCCGCCCCAGCTAACCTAACCTAACTTTAATGCACTAGAATAAACCCCTTATTCATAAACGTCTACTAAAGTTGACAAGCCGCTAATAATCGTTTGTCCCTTTCCGACGTATTGGTATGATGGATAGGGACTAACGATTATTAGCAGCTTGTCAACTTTAGTAAACGTTTATGAATAAGGGGGTAAGTAGGTAATACCAAAACTAAAACTAAGGTTCTATATCTTTATTGTAACATCCCATGTACCATATGTTCTTGTGAATAAATTATGATTGATTGATTGATTTATCAAGAATCACTCTATCGATAGCTAAAAACTGCATGAAAATCCGTTCAGTAGTTTTTGAGTTTATCGCGAACATACATACAAACAGACAAACGCGGCGGTGGTCTTTGTATGAGGAAACCGAAAGATTGTAACAGTGTATTCCTGATCACATTTAGAAACTAAAATGTCATATAAACTTTTCTGGACCTAGCTTCAGAGTTAATACCAATAAAATAAAATAAATCTTATCTTAACTTAGTGCAAAACGCGTTTTAGATAGCGATGATGCCATTATAAGGCGTAGTTAAATTTCCCTGTTGATAGATGTCAAAAAGTGACAAGTAACCTTTGCAAAACCTAGGTTGTACAAAATATCGTAAAAATTAATTTTCAGTGCCTGTTCCACCATACCATTAACTCTTTATGTATTAAAAAATAAAAAAAAAAACAAAAACATTTGTTTTGCGAAATTTACTTAAACTCATTTTTTTTCCTTCGGTTGGCCTCAGAAGTCCGTGGTTAAAATCTTTCGTGTTCCTCGTGTTACACCGTGTATATTCCAACCCTGGATTTCTGCTATCTGTTGTCCGTCGAAGAACAATAAGACTGGGCGTGTAACAAAATGTCGATTTTGATTAAAACTTATTAATATTTCTAAGCAAGATTACCTGTGTATTCATAGCCTTAGTTTTAAAGGTATTTTGCTAAGTAATTAGTTGGCAGAGTTTGCTAACTTTTGCCCCAAGTTTGCGTAAAACGTTTACTAAAGTACTAAAAACGTAAGTATATTCTTAGTAGTCTTGATTTTCCCAACGTATTATTAAAATATTCTGTAGATACTTTTCACTTCTCATTTTGTAAAGTTAGTTTTTACCCGTCTAACGTAGAAGGGAGGCTATTTTTTGTACAGTCAGCATCAATAGTAACGGATGAAACAACGCGCCAAAAGTATCTGATATTCTGGATAACTTTGCCAAATATAGATAAATCTCTAAAGTTAACATTCAAAAGTATATCTTTTACCGTCTTAATTGTTCTACATATAGAACCACCACATTTCGTTAAGCTGTTACAGAATGGTAGATACTTTTGAAACCTTGTTTGATCCGCTACTTTTGATGCTGACTGTACCTTTACCTAATTTCTTGGATTACCTATAATTTCTGCTTATAAACGATGTGGCGCTTTTCCCCATGAGAAGTACCTAACGTCAGTTTTACCTGCTTATTCGAAGTTTAAGACATTTCAAATTTCAACTCGCCTCGATCAGGCCGTGGACTGGACGCAAGCGGCGCGCGGCGCGGCGAGCGGCAAAATCACATACATTATGCTCGGCCAAATATATGAACGCGCCCCTTTAGTCCAAGTCTGCGACATAAGAAGGAAGTTATACCACGGGATCTTCCATAAAAAAAGGAAAAACTTTTTCCATTTCTAATATTTTCCATTCTCCAAGATTTTTTAGTATGTTATTGGCACAATGAAAAACTAGGTTTATAGGTGTTCCTTTTTTTTTTTATTTGCAACACAACATTTTTTTTAAAACGTTACCTATTAACCTGGAATTTATGCTAAAGCGATCCACATCAAAATCAAAGTGATTTGTTAAGATTTAGTTAGCGGAAAACGTTTTCTCTCGAAATGGAATTCCATAGAAAAAATAACGTTTTTTCGTTAGGATCGCGAAGCTATTCTTCCCTCTTAAGAGTGAGTGAAATGAACTCAGAGTCATATCAATTTTGTATCATATGAAATTCATATCATAGCAAATCATTAGAGCTATGGTCGGTTCTTTATCATTTGTCACCATGCCAGTCACGTTCTAACACGTATGTAAGCGCGAAAGTGACGGGCATAGTGACAAATGATAAAAATGGAACCATGATACCGTCACAGGTCTTCAAAAAGCCGAAATCGAAATTAGTTCCTTTATCCCTATTTCTGTCACTACATCATTGCATGACTGAATTAGATCTCCAAATGTTAGTGTACTTAGTAGCCAACAGTAAAACTTAGACCTGCTATTTTTTGTGCGTTCCGCATCCGCATCCGCAAAAGTTATAACGATGAACTGCCCGATTCGAAGAATGATTAAGACACATTTAAGATCTTGGAAAGATCTTTAAATGATCGATAACTAAACGACATGTCAAAATTGACGTTTCTTTCGATTCCGCTGTGATCCTAATAAGATCTATCTACGATGTTTCTAACGTCAAAGTGACATTGGTTGCCCGAATCGAGCTGCTTCTGTCAATTATACGACATACAAACGATATCTAAATGAGAACTTATCTAAACCAGTAGGGCTAAGATGGTCGGCTCTTTATCATTTGTCACCATATACGGGATGTCGTCGATCCCCTGGAGGATGGGCCGTGCGCTGACGTGGGACGCTACCTGCGCCGAAACGCTGGCAGCGACAAGCAGAAACGCTGGGGCGGCGGCCGACGCACGAGAGCGTTTTAAAACTAATAAACATAGCTGTCTCGGCACCAACTACGAATTCGTAGCTTTTGGTGTTGAGACACTTGGTCTGTGGGGCAAATGTGCGCGTGGGTTCCACGTGGAGCTTGGAAAGCGATTAAGGAAGGCAACGGGAGACCCTCGCGTGGGCAGCTTTCTCGCGCAAAGCCTTGCCACCGCGATACAGCGCGGGAATGCTGCCTGCGTGATGGGCACCCTGCCAAGAGGCCAGGGTTTGTTTTAGGTATTTTTATTTTTTCTAAGAAGGTTTAGTTTTAGTACTTTCATTTTATAAGTAGTGATAATTTCATTTTATTCAATTGATATAACATTTTATCTATAAAGATTTATTAGTTCTATATGTAATAAAATTGAACCTTGGATGACCTATTCCCAGGTTGTCTGATTGACAAAGAGCACTTGTTAAGTTTTTCATCTACCGTCATTGTACTGTAGTCTAGAGAATCCACTATTCCCGGACACGTGGAGTGGTCGTGTGTTATCGACATCTCGACGAGAGCCCTCGGCTTTGTCTCGGATAATCATCGACGTTTTATCTCCGGTTACACCACGTGTACTATAGTTACTAGCGTGTACAATACACGTGTAAAATACGAGCAAGCTCTTTTTAACCGACTTCAAAAAAAGGAGGAGGTTCTCAATTCGTCGGAATATTTTTTTTTTATTTTTTTTTATGTATGTTCACCGATTACTCATAGATAATGCGTAATGGCACATTCTTTTCATGATTTCATATATTTTGGCTCATAATAAACGGGTTTTTTTAAGTTTTCAATGGAAATGCTAATTTTTTCGTGAAAATTCGCTGTCGGTTAAATAAGCGTCCTATACAGTGTGTCCCTAGCTATTGGACAAAGCCGAAATGTACATATGCATTAGGGTATTTAGAACCAGTGTACAAAGTATCATAACAACCGGTGTAGCGGTTTCGAAGAAATTTACGAATTACCATATTTTACTTTGGAGCAGCCTGTATGTGTTAGTAGCTCCTAAGGTAATATCCTAAAAGAATAGTATGGAACCTTCTTCGACCTTTTTGATTATTATTTTTATTTATGATACTAATAAGCTTCTGACTACGGAAGGTGGAGATAAGGAACGAAATCTCCATGTACCAAAAAGTGTCATCAAAAAACTTTAAATAGGTGGCGCTACGATACCTAGAGTACTTGAACAAAAAAATCAAATCATAGACAGCGCAATTCACTCCGTCAATAACGCCTAGGTTCTTAGCTACTCTAGCGCTACTCTGGAGAGATTTGGAACTATTATTTATAGTTGACAGCTGGACACTTTTGCAACAGTTCTACTATAAGAGATGCAACTCCTCTTAATTCCACACTCCATACTTCTGACTTTTGAAAAATGTCATCATTATCAATTTCGAACAAATTGTCAAAAACACTGCCAAAGATTGACACAGTGTGTTTCTTTTTGTTGTCGATTATTGCAAATAACTTTTGTTCGAAAACGTCAGAGCATTCCTGAGAAGTAACCCTACGTGGGATTTCAGGGTTTGTTTAATGGCTAAGGTCACGATCTGTATAATGAATTAATGATTATACAGGTCATTAATTCATTATACAGATCGTGCTATTCTCGACAACGCATGTCTTTTTCTTCTTTTTAAAAATATGATTTCAGTCCAGTGGGACTATCTATTAGGAGCTTTGTACGGTTATAGTGACTAAAATTGTACGGTTAGTACAAGACAGTGTACGGTGATTTTATCAGCACTTGTAAAGCGATAGCTAAGCTTTATAAGTAGCACGTGGACTACCGGCCGTTGACTCCAAAATGGTGGTTAAACGCGTTTCAAGATTAATTCTTCATTCACTGCACACTACCACATTAGTTTATTGTATAATAAGCTATCGATATTACACTTTAAACAATATTAATGAGCAAAAAACAAAGTATCAAGTTCATTTTAGACTATAGGGACCGTGCGCGTTGGAGGGTCTGCCATCTTGTGGCCTGAATCGGAACCATATACATGAACATTTACACGTCACGTGTTTTCTTGTGCATAGTAGGTTCTGCCATCTTTTGGGCTACATCGGAACAATAAACATCACATTTACGCCTCGCGCCAAAAATCTGACAGCTCCTGTGCTGCCCCCTACAGTTCATGCACGCTCCCTATTGTTATGTTATTAAAGGTTAGATTTGACAAATATGTGCGTCATCGTGGATGACACGAACTATATGTCCGAACTGGTACTGCTTGTCATTTTCATTATATGTCATCGTTAAACTTAGTTCATTAGCAATAAATAGGCTTGTCGCACACTGGGCAAGCACCTTACTTACTGCTGTGGCGTAGTGACCCGAAGTGGATCTTGGCCTCCGACACCAAAGACCGCCATGCTTCTCTGTCCAAAACCGTTTCTGTCCAGTCGACGGCGCCGAATTCGCTAAGGTCTTTTTGCACTTCGTCTCTCCAGCGGTACTTAGGGCGTCCAGACTGCGACGCGGCGGCGGGCTAGATATAAATCCGGATCCAGAACGCTCTACGCTGTGCGGCTGCCCTGCACAAAGTGTTAGTGTCCAAGCTAATGACCAGGAACACGAAGCTTCGGGCATACACCTGACAACAAATACACAGAACTAATTGTAGACTTTATTCCGTTGCAGTAAGTATGGTTTTCTAACGGTTAGATAACTGTTTCAAATGAGAAACATTTTACGTCACAGATATATACCTATTTCATTTTTTACCCTGCTATTGCATGTCGATGCTTATTAAGCGAATACCATAAGGAATAGGAAAAGCAAGATTTTAGCACACTTGATAAGCTATTTCTTAAACATTTTGGAAGGCAGGAGGAAAGCCCAGAATTATATATCTCAACACAGTGAAATAACATGTATCGTATGAGGAAATCAAAAGACTGGCCCATGAACAAATACAAATGCTAAATGGATTGGCGATCACTCCACCGAATTAAGCAGAAATCCAGCAGAAATTAATGAAGATGATGATGAATATGATGATTGCATATGTGCATTACCTATTATGTCTAATAATTACAAAGTATCACAGAGTTAAATAGAAATACTTCTCATTTTCTGTATCGTTCTGAAAAGAAAAATAACAGTGTAAAAAATCTAAAACACTATTATTTCGAACAGAGCTTAACAACTACGTGCAAAACGATCTACACAAAACTCACTAATTGCATCGGAACATAAATAAAAATCCGCTTCCGAGAATCCATTATTCCTGCTAACTAATGAAAAGGATGAAATCGACAAAGCGTGAAGAACAGGTAGAAAGATCATGGTTCCATTTATGTTTAAAGAACTTTATTTTCTCAAAAGAAATTTTACGTTTCACTTAATGAGAATATATACTCATTAACTGAAATGGCCAGACGACCCGTCTGGCCTAGTGGGTAGTGACCCTGCCTATGAAGCCGATGGTCCTGGGTTCAAATCCTGGTAAGGGTATTTATTCGTGTGATGAGCATGGATATTTGTTCCTGTGTCATGGGTGTTTTCTATGTATTTAAGTATTTATAAATATTTATATATTATATATATCGTTGTCTAAGGACCCTCACCACAAGCCTTATTCTTACTGTGGGACTTAGTCAATTTGTGTAATAATGTCCTATAATATTTATTTATTTATTTTATTTATACTAAAACAAAAGTAAATCAGTGAGCATCGCAAGTTATACAAAACAAACAAAAACAATAGCTTATTATACTAAGACGTTTTTGTAACTATAACTAATAGTAGCACACTGCAGGTTGCACTATAAAAGTCCAGAGACTTACACTTAAAATGCAGAACAAGTTCATTTTAGACAATAAGGAATACAATACATAAACAGAACGATCCTAATTACCTACACTTTAAGTTGAAATTGGTAAACATGTGTTCATTAATTTAATGGTAACCAGTTTATCGATAATAATTCCTTGTTTCCGAGCTACAATCTCTCAACAACATTACCATCTTCACAATTGCTGGCAGTCCTCAACTGTGCGTTTCTGCAGATATATCCTATCTCGCATAGCTAAATTGTGGAATGAACTCGCCCGGATTATTTCCAGACCGTTACGATCTTCAAACCTTCAAGAAAAGAGCGTACTCCCCTCTTAAAATCCGGAAAATGCATCTAGCAACCCCTCAGGTGTTACAGGTGTCCATGGGCGATGGTAAATGCTTACCGTCAGGCGACTTGCTGCTCGTTTGCCTCATATATCATAAAAAAGAAGCTTACTTGCTAGCTAATGTTAAAGATGTAAGGGTATAGTAGCCTAAAGCGGGTAAAAAGCAGCTGTTTTATTGCGAAATTCAGTGCGAAGAAAGAAGTATGCATACCTGTGTAATGATTTTGTGAACGCTCAGGAGTTTTTGAAAACTCTAGAGGAGGTTTTAGAAAACTATAGTGTGACCTTTGGCTGCGGAACCCAAGTTAGTGCAAGTGCGCGGCGCTAAAGAGACGTGAACTATCGACTCCCTACTAATGACCCCGCCACGGCTAGGGTTGCCACATGCAAACATATTCCATAAATTCATATTTTTGAGTATACTACGAATCCTATTTATGAAGTAGGTAGTTGACTCTTTCGCTTTGTAACCTGTCCGACCACCGATGATCAGCCATAAGGACCCGTTCGGATGCAGACAACATCAGTATTACTGCTGTAGTATATCAACGCGACATTACTGCCGACTGCATTGCTGCTACAAATGTCAAAAATCCGCAATATGAATTTGACATTCGCAAACTGCAGTCGGTAGTAAGGTCTAGCAGCAATATTGCTCTGCGGTAATGTTGCCGACTGTATTGCGGCAGAAAATGTAATATAAATTTCTCGATAAAATGAACTTTTTGAATGTTAATGCGTGTAGTCTGAATCCGAACGGTACCTTTAAGCGAACAGCAACGAGCAAGTTGTAAAAGAGAAATGTTTAGTCAACCGCACGTCTCTCATTACGGTCCAAGAACTAAAATACCTGATAATAATTATATTACATTTTGTCAAAAACGATATTTAGGATGTTACCTACTAAATAGTTGTTTTAATTAAAATTTCGTTTTCGGACAAAGGGTAATTTTTTGGAGGTTTTTTTTAAGCCTGTCTTGTGTCCCATTGTTGCGCATAGGCCTCCCCTTTCTTCCGCCACTCATCACGTTTTGGCGTGTGCTCCCGCCAATCGCTGCAAATAGCGTTGAGGTCATCCCGCCATCTCTTTTTTAGCCTATCTTGTGTCCCACTGCTGGGCATAGGCCTCCCCTTTCTTCCGCCACTCATCACGTTTTGGCGTGTGCTCCCGCCAATCGCTGCAAATAGCGTTGAGGTCATCCCGCCATCTCTTTTTTAGCCTATCTTGTGTCCCACTGCTGGGCATAGGCCTCCCCTTTCTTCCGCCACTCATCACGTTTTGGCGTGTGCTCCCGCCAATCGCTGCATAAAGCGTTGAGGTCATCCCGCCATCTCTTTTTTAGCCTATTTTGTGTCCCACTGCTGGGCATAGGCATCTTTTTTGGTCTGCCTCTGCCCCGGCTAATCTGCGGTGTCCATTCGGTAGCCAATTTGGCCCACCTATCCGGATGCATACGGCACACGCGTTAGACAAGTTTTGTAGTTTGTATTTTTTACTCATAGCAATAGAAATATTTTAAAAAGTTATAGTTCGATAGCCAAAGTTTATTGTTATCTATAACTTCTCCAAGGAAGTGACAACCCTAGCAACTAGTTGGCTTCGTTTACCCCCAAAAGCGTTATGTTCCTTTGACAATCACTTGCCACAAACTTCAAGTTTCCGACAAAAATGTCTTGGAATATTCAATGTTTCAAGTAAAGTGCCGGAAATAATGACAATAACATGTTGTTTACAGGGTTATTTCTTACATACAAATGGGGTAAACGCCTACAGATTATATAGGTGACATATAGTAGGTATAGAACATTCTCCACTATCTCCTTTATGGGCTCTTATTATTATGTACGGTCAGCAAACAAACTTTTGCTTTATATGATGCACTGCAGACGGTATTCGGGTTTATAATTACATTTAAAGTAATATTCGGTGAGCGGTGGTGGCCGAGTGGATATGACGTTCGACTTTCAATCCGGAGGTCGCGGGTTCAAATCCTGGCTCGTACCAATGAGTTTTTCGGAACTTATGTACGAAATGTCATTTGATATTTACCACCAGCTTTTCGGCGAAGGAAAACATCGTGAGGAAACCTGCATACGTCTGCGAAGAAATTCGAAGGTGTATGTGAAGTCCCCAATCCGCATTGGGCTAACGTGGGGACTATAGCCCAAGCCCTCTTATGCATGAGAGGAAGCCTGTGCCCAGCAGTGGGACGTACATAAATTGAAAATAAATGTCATATACTAAGAAAAAGTGACCAAGGCCTCTAGTGCCCCAGGCTGGAATCGAGCCACCGTCCTCTGCTATCGCGGCAGGTGCCTGAGCCACTCGGCCACCGGGGTCACGGCAGCATTGATACGTCGATTGATATGGGGACGTATATAGGCTGAATTATTATATTATTTTAGGAGCAAATACCCGAAAAATAAAATGCAACATTAACTAATTTTGTGGAAACGTAATTTAAACGCAAATGCTAAGTTTCTTTCGCGTCGAATTTAAATTTGAATTTCATACAAAACAGGCGTATAAGCTAATATTTCAGTAGCTTTTACGTTAATATTGTAATAAATAATAAGCATAATATTAATGTTTTTCCATGTTTAATATTGTTAGGGTTTCTCTTGGGGTTCTGAATCAACTCAAGTTTCACTCCAAAAATTTCAAGCTCTATAAGTACACGGTGTTTTTGTTTTTGTTAATTTCAAGGGTGCATTCTTGAGCTTAAATTAAGTAACCTTCTCAACTTTTCTTTCTTTACCTTAGGGCCTGTTTACATATTGATTAGTGTTTAGTACGAGTGTGTACATTTGCTACTAAACGTACTTAAATACTATTTCGGACGATTGATGTTCGATATTACATTGATATGTCATAGTTTTCAAATGTTTGGTTGAATTAAATGTAATGCCCGTGTTACAACAGCGCTATATGCAACATTTAATTACTTTTTTATAAAAATAATATGTATTTTTTTTTAATTAACTATCCCATTACTTTCCTTAAACGTACTTATCCATACCGGCCATATCCCGTAGTTAACGGAATTCAATAAAAACACAGTTTATAAGTCTTAAGAAATATTCGTACCAGAGAAGTGTAGTTTAAGTTCGTACCCGGGTTCAAAACGAACAAAATGTCAGCTATTTCTATTAGGGCGCGGACTGGCTGGACGCAGGTGGCGCGCGGTGCTGCGATCGGGCGGCGGGCGGCGCGGAAAGTAAATTGATTTATTTAGTTAATTATATTTCATTTTAATTTTTAAGCGTAATTAATTGTATTTAATTTGTATAATTGTTTATTTTAAATGTTATCTAATTCTCTAAAATATGGATTATCGACTGTCTAAAATAAAAGTTTTTTTTTTTTATAGAGTTATGTGCATTTAAAAATTTGTATGTAATCTGTTTTTCGTTCCTAACAATAATCATAAAGTCGAAAAAAGTCAAACGTAAATTTTGTAAAAATATTTTCCATAATGTTAATATCCAGAGAGGAAAATGGGTACTATGTTTGTATGCAGAAACGACCGTCCCTTTTTCTCTTAACACATCATCACTGTATAGTATTTGTGTAAAAAAAACGTATATCAATTTGTGGTACATGCGGTACGGAATTTACTCACGGACGGAATTTGCCGCATTCACTAAACCAAACTATGGAATTACCATGACAAAGACTCAAGCTAAAAAGCCACTTCTGTAAAACTATTACCCTATTTTATTGTCTCAATAAATATAATTAAAAAAATCTTATATTAAAATTCATTACGAGTTTTCATTCTCAAGTTCCCAATGTGATTTAATTCCCACTGAGGGTTACCATTTCCATAATTCGGTCTTTTTGCTCAACTTTTCTCTTTGAAGCCGGTTAAAGTTGTACAATTTATTATAATTTTCTGTTACGCTCCGAGCGTCTTTTTACGTCCGCCTTACTGAGTTTGAATTAGTTTGACTGACTTTAAGTTTGTAGTTTTGTATGTTAATCGTTTTTTACATGTTTTATTTATTTCTCTTCAAACAATATGATTCTGTAGGGCAAAACGACCTAACTATCTTGAATCTCTTCCAAAACTATAGGTATAGGTGGGGTCGGCAAAGTAAAAATACGTGTTGACTGTTCAACGTTCTGTATTCAAGTGAAGCAAGAATAATGATATTAAGCGAATGACAGATTGAGCGAATGAGTGAATGTATTTATACAATGAATGAATGAATGGAAGGTAGACTTGGATTTTTGTAATATACCAACAGTCCCCCTCAAAAATTCAAGTATTTTATACATTTAATATACACTCTAATCAAACGCATTTTAAATACATTTTAATCATTTTATATTATTATCTTATGCAATCATATTAGATTTATATAATTCAATTATAATAGAATCAAATTAAATTCAATCTTACTCTTAATTCGTGAAACTTGGTCATTGGAATCGCCTTTGTGAACATATCTGCTAGTTGGTTTCCTGTGGAAATATATTCTAGCATTATCACATTATTATTTATTTGTTCACGGGTGAAATGATATTTTATATCAATGTGTTTTGACTTTTTGTGATTCGTGGGATTATTAGCAATGCTAATGCAACTATTGTTGTCTTCATAAATAAGTATAGGCTTAGTTACTTCTATATATACACTAATAAGTAACGATTTTATCCATATAGCCTCTTTTACAGCTTCAAATAGACCCATATATTCGGCTTCTGTTGAGGAAACGGCCACTGTATTTTGTTTACGTGTGCACCACGAAATTGTACAATTATCAAACATTTGAAATAAATATCCTGTTGTACTTTTTCTATCAGTTTCATCGCCTCCCCAATCAGAGTCCGCATAGCCGGTCATTAGCTGTTTATAATCACATTTATAATAAGTCAATTTAAGATTTAAAGTTCCTTTCACATATCTTAAAAGATGCTTTAAACATTTCCATAATTCCTCATTGCCTTTACTTTGAAATCTACTTAGAATATTAACAGCCGCGCATAAATCAGGGCGCGTACAAAGCATTGCGTACATAAGGCAACCTATGACTTGTCTAGAGGGTGCATTGTATTGGACATCACTATTCAATGCGTCATAGTTTAATTTATTTGGGAACGGTGATTTTGAGGGATTGCAATCACTCATGGAAAATTTGTTTAAAACATTTTGGAGATATGTTGATTGGTCCAAAGTTATTTTATCTTTAGTTCTCTCAATTCGTATGCCAAGGAACAATTTAATATCATTTAAATCGGTCATTTCAAACTGTTTCATTAGACAGTTCTTAAGTTGTTGCATTGTTTGTACACATTTGGTTACTATTATTAAATCATCAACATATAAAACTATATACACATTCAAATCGATCGAATTTTTATTCAATGTGTACAAACATGGGTCAACTTTCGAGCTTTCAAAACCCATGCCCTTAATCGCCTGATCGAAACGTTCGTACCAGCACCGTGAAGACTGTTTTAAGCCATAGAGTGTTTTATTTAATTTACACACTTGATTAGACTTAGAGGAAATACCTTCTGGAACCTGCATATATATGTCCTCCTTTAAGATGCCATTTAAAAATGCAGTCTTCACGTCCATATGATGGACAAGTAAATCATTTTGATTCGCAAATGCTAAAATCATTCTAAACGTAGTAATCCGCGCAACTGGGGCAAACGTTTCGTCATAATCTTCCAAATATTGTTGACTAAAACCTCGCGCTACTAATCGGGCCTTATATCGTATCGGTTCACCTAACTCGTTATTTTTAATAGTAAAAACCCATTTGCTACTTACAATATTTACACCACTAGGCTTATCCACAAGACACCAAGTTTGATTGCTACGTAATGAATCAATTTCACTTTTAATTGCACTTAACCACTCATTTGTATCTGGCCGATTGAAAATATCATTAAAATGCACAGGTAATGGTAACTGTTGTTTAGAACAAAGCGATAAAACTGCTAAATCTGGGTCATTCATTAATTCATAATTTTTAGAGGGTAGATTACGAATTCTATCGCTACGTCGTAAACAACTGGATTCGGTGTCGAGTGACTTGCTGCTAACGTCACTTTGTAACTGTTCATTGTTGTTATTTAGCGACTTGTTGTTTACGACACTTTGTGTAATGCCTATCAACTCCACCGAATTATTTGGCTTGTTGATTTTGGCGGGAATTTCATTATTGCTGCATATTGGCTTGATCAACTCCACCGACTCATGGTTCGGCTTGCTGATTTTATTAGGAATGTCATCACTGCATATTGACCTAGATTCACCAAAATTTGACTCGTCAAACAATACATCTCTGGCGATCAAAAATTGATTATTTTCAGTGTTAAATAATTTATAACCATTAGGCACATAACCAATTAAAATTGATTTAAATGATTTTTCGTCAAATTTGGTCTTTCTAGTTTTATTATGAACATATGCAGTGGAACCGAATACCCTCAAGTGACTTATTTTCGGTTTTATACCATGCCACATTTCGTACGGGGTTTTGCCAATTAGCGCTTTAGTGGGTAGCCTGTTTATTAAATAAGTTGATGTTAACACGGCTTCGCCCCAAAACTGTTTACCCAATTTCGCACTTGTAAGCATGGTTCTAGCCATTTCGGTTAACGTACGATTCATGCGTTCAGATACTGCATTTTGGACAGGTGTGTAGGGCACAGTTAAATGATATGATATTCCCTTGTTTACACAATAATCTTTGAACTCATTTGACAGATACTCTCGGCCATTGTCGCAATATAAATTAACTACCTTATAATTAAATAGATTTTCGCTTTTAGAAACATAATCTTGAAAACATTTTAAAACTTCAGATTTCGAATGCAATAAGTAGGTAACCGTGTAATGCGTGTAATCATCGATAAAATTTACAAAATAGTTTTTATCATCAATTGTAGTGGGAGTTATGGGGCCACATACGTCACTGTGAACTATAAATAAGGGCCTGTTGTTTGTGCGTTCTGGTTTTGATTTTGCAAAAGGCAGTCGAGATTGTTTACCTAGAACGCATGGCTCGCATAACTCGTCGGTAGGTGGAATTATTTTATCAATTACAGAATAATCATCAATCATATTTTTAAGATTAATGAACTTCTGTTTATGTATATGTCCAAGCCTGTTATGCCATAAATTGTATAAATTTGAATTTCTATTTATATTTACACTCAACACCTTTAGCAAATTAATAGCAAATGTTATCTTAGACAGGTTATTGCAAGTAGTGCCAGACATAATACACTTATTATTTTGATAAACACGAACGCCTTCCTTATTAAAAACAATTTCCATACCTGCTTTTTGCATTCGACTTACTGACAGTAAATTATCGGGAACCTCCGTCGAATATAAAACATCTTCGAGGGAACCTTGTATTCCCATGTTGGTTGTGACATCAATACGACCTCGTCCTGTTGACTGTATGAATGCTCCAGTTTTAGCTATATTTATTTTCAGGGGTGAGGTAAGTTCTGCATATGATGAGAAAAAAACCTGTGTGTTTACAACGTGGTCCGTGGCTCCAGAATCTAGAAGAAAAGTAATTTCATTAGTATTATGATTAGGTTTTGGTAACTTACATTGTGAGAACATAAAAGCGAAACCGTCCTCGTTGTTTTGTTCCGGCACGGCAGCGTGGGCGATGTTTTGCTGCGTCTGTTGCCCGTTGTTGCCGCCACCATTGCTGTTTACTTGTGATTTCTTGAAGTAACGGCAATCTTGTTTGAAGTGATTACGTCGTCCACAAAAGTCACAATACATTCTAGATATATGATGCGATGAATTTCTAGTTTGATGATTTGTCTTGAACTGATGATGATAATTAGGTTTCTTCTTTTTGTAATCGGGAACGTAGCTCGATGAATGATCCACGTGTCTCTTCCTTTTATGGTATGGGATGTGAGAAGAGAATTTGTCACTTGCCGCATGAAGTACTTTTAATCCGGTGACTGTCTCGTTCTTTATTTTAACCTCTTGATCCAAAAGGCGCGTTTTGACAAACGATAGGTTTAAATTATCTTCGCCGAGCGTCTCCAAAGCAGTAATAACGCCATCGTAACTGGCAGGCAGCGTAAGTAACAAATGAGATATTTTATCCATTTCTTCGAGTTTAGCGCCAGCGGAAATCAATTCAGTGATTAAACTATCAAAATTTGTGAAGTGCTGGATCAGATTCACGTCAGGTTGCAATTTTAAATTTAACAATTGTTTACGTAACGCCAATTGTGTAGCCAAGCTTCGCCGTTCATATATTTTATCGAGATTGTCAATAACGGTTTTTGCGGAATCCGTATCTTGGGCGAAATTTAAAAATGCGTCACCCAAATATTCCACTATTGTACCTTTAGCGATAAGATTCTTTCGCGTCCACACGGCGTCAGGGTTTACGGGAGCTGGTTCTTCGATAACGGACGAGACTTGCAGTTCCGCTAAAAGTGATTTAATGCGAAACTTCCACGTGCTATACCGGTCGCCATTAAACGGTTGAATATTTCTTTTTGCACGTTGATCCATTTTTACGTATTTATATTTGAACGTAATTTTCAAACTGATTTTTAACAACCACGTGGCCTGGGCCCATAACCTATAGGTATAGGTGGGGTCGGCAAAGTAAAAATACGTGTTGACTGTTCAACGTTCTGTATTCAAGTGAAGCAAGAATAATGATATTAAGCGAATGACAGATTAAGCGAATGAGTGAATGTATTTATACAATGAATGAATGAATGGAAGGTAGACTTGGATTTTTGTAATATACCAACAAAAACTAACTTATATATCTTTGTTTTAGTTTAAGGAACTATTATTTGAATGACTATCATTATTATTTGAATGATTATTTGAAAATTAAAAGGGTTCGATCTCCCTCGCAAACTTTGGTGTCGCCTGAACAGATTGAGGACTGGGCATGGCTGTTGCAACTCTCTTACCTACAAATGGGGCTGGAATGTTTCTCCACTCTGCGAGTGCGGTGAGGAAGAGCAGACAACTGAACATATCATCCGGCGCTGCCCCCTTCACTCTTATTCTGGACCAGCTGAAGATTTGGTCTCCATCACTCCTGACCTGATTACCTGGCTTGACAACCTCAAGGCCATACTTTGATTGCCCTTTAACTGTGCATACCATACGATTAATAGTAATAATTTGAATGACGAAGTTCGAAGGTAAAATATTTTCATAAACGGAAGAAAAAACTAAGTAAGTATTGTACTTAATTTCTTGAATTTGATTTGTTTTTGTTTTGATTTATTTATTGATTCTATATTATTACATTGAAGACTTAAAAAAATATTTACATGTGCTTTTGTATAGTAGTTAACAAACTTAAAAACTAAATCTAAAAAAATTACAATATTATACACTAGGGTCGACAGGTACCCGGATAAATGTGCCTAGCACGCTGCTGGCGTTACCTCTTTGATGGTTTATTACTAAGTTTTGGAATGGATTTCTTATTTTATATCTTAGTTATTTTTATGGTTCTATTATTAAATACTCATATGACGTATAAATATAAGTAATAAATTTAGTTCAATATTATACGCCTGTGTTACGGTAAAATATGGATGACACAATTTGATGCCTATTCACCACATCTATATGCCCATTCGTTGTTTTTTTCGATTTTTATTTTCTCCAGCTCTACGTTAATCTAGCTCTAGACTCCTTATATTTTCAGAGAAGTTGCATGTGCCCCATAGTTGCAATCGCCCTGGCCGACCTTACGTATGTTTTTGTTGAATGGATAAATTACTTACCAGGTCAAAAAGGAAGGGTTTATAATCGGTTCTCTAACATATAGTAAACACCCCTATAATAGAACAGGCACCAGTAATGGGATGGTACATTCTGTAAAACAAGTATTTGCAATCAGTTTATTGCAATAAGTTTAATTTTTTCATGGATATTTGTTAGTTTAAATACTAATGACGCCATACGCCATGACTGGAGCAATAAAAACCAAAGTTTTAATTGGTTGATAATATTTAAACCAATCGCATTAGCTTTCATTAAATACATAGAAAAAATAGAGGACGAATTGGAAATTCAACTTTTAAGCATAAAGCGGTAGGAATTTTACAGGTGTCGGTAAAATATCAAAAATACTCCAATTTTTTTCTTAAATGTTCCATGATTGGTGCCGTTAACATGATATCTACTTTTCTATACAACTATTATGGCTACTTAAGTTGGGGCACCGTCCGTACAGTCACCGTAAGGTAATATCGACACGACTTAAGGTAGTGTGTACATATTTTTGGCACATTGTCCGTGTCGATATTGAATACCTAAACTGTACCTTGGTATTAAAAGTTTGAACAACATTACTAAGCTTAATCAAGTTGTGGAACACTTTCACAAATTCGCTTTCAACCATCGACTCGAGTCTAACAAGAAGTTTTTATATAAAAGGTTAAAAAAGTCGACTCCTAAGAATGAAAACTTCAAAGAAGAGCCTTTCCGAACACCATAACCTCAAGTCCTTTCCGTGTTCGGGCAACGGGAGCCCGATTCAGATATAATAGCTTGTTATGGTTTTATCTGGTTTTGATACAATTTTAAATATTATAAGGACTTCTTACACAAATTGACTGTACCATGGTAAGCTCAAGAAGCCTTGTGTTGTAGGTACTCAGACACCGATGTATATAATATATCTGTACATACATAGAAATCATACATGACTTAGGAATAAATATCTGTGCTTATCCCACAAATAAATTGTTGACATTGACGTTTTATGTTCTTAGATTTTTTGATAAGATTTTCTGTCCTTTATTTTCGTTTTATTTCATTGTTATTAAGTAAAATGGTATTATTATGTTACCTAATACTCTAGAATAGAATATGTAGAATATTAATATTGTGTGCCCTTACAGGGTGTCATGAACTAACTTTATATAATGTAACACCTATTATGTACATGACAATACAGTATTGAATAACTATATTAAAAAAAAAAAATTGCCTCTTCTCTCAACAATCTGCCGTCTTGTTGATTGCCACACATCTTTTGCATGACTTCCAGTTAATTTTACATTACAACAATCACTAAACGATCTTCAAGGTAATATCAAAATAAGATCAAAAACGTAACAAGTCGTTTGATCTGAATCCGGCCGTTTTAAAATATTATATGCGTACTTGTAGTTTTGTAAAGGTGGCGACTGACTTGTAACATTTCGGTGTAATGTAACGTGTTACAACCCGAGCATTACAACAGTCAGTGCAGCGAGCCGAGCCGCTCGACGCGAGCACCGCGTGCTCCACTCGGCTGTCGGTTTTTACGCGAATCCCTGAGTGTTACAAAGGTGGCGACTGACTTGTAACGATCGCCGTGAACGATACATTACAAGCAAATGTTACAAGTCAGTCGCCACCTTTACGCGAATCCCTTTGAGTGTTACAAAGGTGGCGACTGACTTGTAACGATCGCCGTGAACGATACATTACAAGCAAATGTTACAAGTCAGTCGCCACCTTTAAGTTTTCCACTAGTAAGTTTTGTTGAAAATTTTATAATACACAAAGTTTTACGTGTCCGTTGGTGAACATGGAAATTTAAATATGAATAATAATAAATACAGGTTGGCCCAAGAAATATATTGACAAAGGAGTTTTTAGGAATATTTTTCTTACTTACACGTGTTTTACAAAATGTTATTAACAATTAAAAATACACATCAATCACACGCATACTACAATCATTGAAATAAAATGTGGAGTAACGTAGTATTAATCCTCGCTTATCTACTCATTTAACGTAGATATTCGCTTCGGGCGTAAAAAGCAAACGAGCAGGATACGTTTTGTAGCTTTAATCTTGAGCACACACATGCATAAGCGAAAGTTCAGAATTGCGGAAGGAGATTTGATGATGAAATGAAAACGCTTGTTCAAAAACCTATGTTGCAGTAAAAAAAAAATGTATTGGCATCTGTAAGTTTTAATAAACAAACAAACATACATTCAGTCAGCAAATAGGCCACAGGGGCACGTACATGTCAAATTTTTACAATCATAAAAATAACAAATTGCAATTACAAATATGGAATCAATTAAATATTTAATACTTTATTAGTGATGTATACGGTCTCTAAAGTCTAAATGTCGAATTACACAAAAAAACTACGATATAAAAAAAATACAAACAACAAATACTAAAATTCTCTAAGTGTCAGAGATAAAATATAATTTAAAAAAGATCATTAAAATATCCTTAGAGGTGTAAAGAGTCTCCAAAACTTTAATCATTATATAAATAATTAAAAGACGTGAAATTAACAAAACAGGCAAGAACCGAATGAAGTGTCTCACGTTAATGGCACTCAAAAGTAAAGTTACATACTTATAACATAACATGTAGCCCGTGTAAGCTTAAACAGACCGGTCTCCACAAACAGCACCCGTTCACTCTAATGTAACTCTCTGTACAATGTACTTAAGAAACTACTCGTAGTATGACGAAACTGAGCCCTGTTTCCGGGTTTCCTAGCTCAGTAGGGCTAAGATGGTCGGCTCTTTATTATTTGTCACCATGCCTGTCACGTTCTAACAAATATGTAAGCGCGAAAGTGACGGGCATAGTGTGTTGCTACCGCTGGACATCGTGATTTACTTTATGTTTATACAATAAAGATTTTTTATTTTCATTTTTGGGAGACCCCGCATGAACAACTATAGGAAATGTTTTATATATTTAGATATATCCTCCTGTTATTTTATCCAAACAAAATAATGAGATAACAGTCAGATCGTCATAATAATCTTACTTACTTACTCCTCTGGCGCAGCGACCCAAAGTGTGTCTTGGCCTCCAACACTACTGCTCGCCACTGATCCCGGTCCTGTGCAGTTTCTCGCCAGTCTTCAACCTGGAGCTCGCGTAGATCCGTGTCCACCACATCCGCCCATCGATACCTCACACATAATAATCTAACCTAAATAAAAATTCTCTGCGGCTTTTTAACTTCATACACTTTCCTTTGAATCTCTGTTATCATTTCAAAAGATATCCTTTTTATATTTTCAAACGCAAGCTAAAAATAAATTCCTTTTCCACGGGCTACCCACTCAAAATATCGGAATGCTCAGTATATTTTATATCGGCCTTTGAATAAACCAATACGTTTAGGGTATATGTATTCATCATATGTATTCGTAGACGTATCGCTACCACTTATGAAATCGCTCAGATTGTACGGTGTGGTGTCTGGGATAGGCGAATAGCGGGGAATGAAAAAGTTTGGTCATTTCCCTGTTGTTGTGCGCACTTACAACCCCTCTGGTGTTCATAGGCGGTACCACCAGGTCATCCGTCTGCTCGTTTGCCTCCTATATCATAAAAAAGAACAATTTAATGATTGAACTACGTTAATAATGTTTTCTTATGCTCCTGCTGGGCTAGCACATGATTGCCGCGACAGTATCTTGTGGCAATATAGACTACCCGTCCCTCTTTAACTAACATAGTTAGAAAAAGACTTGTAGTCTATTTCACGCCCTATTGTCTCCGCTGATTAAAATATCCCTGTCCATGCCAATGTGTGTTTTGAGGTAAATTTAGAAATGAGTAACTGCCACAAGTCTTTGTTGTTTCATTCGTTTTTAGACTGTTATAATTTAGCTTTTGCGAATTATATAAGATGATTATGCTTACCTATAGACATGTATGATGTTATGATATTTTATTTAGAGCTTTATTTATCTAAAGAGAATAATATCAACTGACAAAAAGGGTTTGTTAAAGCAACATAAGAGTGAAGGAGAGAGAGAGATGAAGTAATATTCGGTGAGTGCGTAAGCTGTATAGTCCGTCCTTGGTCATAATCGAATCAAATATCGTATATTTTCAGGAAACTAAGACTAAGATACATATCCTACAGACTGAATATACATACAATTACAATAATTCTTAAAACAATGAATTTGTGGCACGACTGGCATGTTTTGTCAAGAAACATTCATCGATCGACTCTGCGGTTAAATAGAGAAACAGTGACGTTTGCTCTTACAAGAGCAGTTTTTCTGTTTAACCGCAGAGTGTCATTCGATCTCTCCATAAATTTATAACCCGCTTCCGCTCATGACTCGCGCGTCGCCCGCTCCGCTCCGCTCGTATTATGATTTTACTCGAATGCGCTTATTGAGAGAGCCACTATCTCCTCTATGGGCTCTTATTATTATGTACGGTCAGCAAACAAACTTTTGCTTTATATGCTGCACTGCTGACGGTATTCGGGTTTATAATTACATTTAAAGTAATATTCGGTGAGCGGTGGTGGCCGAGTGGATGTCAATGGAGGTCGCGGGTTCAAATCCTGGCTCGTACCAATGAGTTTTTCGGAACTTATGTACGAAATGTCATTTGATATTTACCACCAGCTTTTCGGTGAAGGAAAACATCGTGAGGAAACCTGCATACATCTGCGAAGAAATTTAAAGGTGTATGTGAAGTCCCCAATCCGCACTGGGCTAGCGTGGGGACTATAGCCCGAGCCCTCTCGCGCATGAGAGGAGGCCTGTGCCGGCCTAGAAATCGGCGAGGCTGTGAGACTTTAGTTTCGTGATTGTGCACATTACTTAATGTTGGCGGCCGATCGTAAGATCAGGCAGTTCGTGAAATGCCTGCATATTGTGAAACGTGAAAATCTTTGTTTCGTTCCCTGAGTCGACGGAGCCCAGCTCCTAGTTCTGGACAGTTTGTCTTTCGGGCATCTAAAGCAACCTAACGAACCTATCTTACCTCTATAGGTTTAATTTGACGATCTGCCTGATTTTACGATTGGCCGTCAACATCTTTATTTTTTCTAAATTCTATTTGTTTTACAAGGAGGCAATTGTTCCCCTCGTCCTAATATTGATTCGCGAGCTAGTGGAGCGAGTGGTTTGAAAAGTGGAATCTTAGCCGTTAGCGGGTCTCAAAACACGAGGGTTAAACAAACTTTGGTATCGAGTGAAACACAATTTTTCACCACACCATCGCCAAGAAAATACTAACTGTAAAACATTACAAATAAAATCCAAATAAATATTATATTTATCTTGGCTTGGTGCGTATGTCTGCGGTGGCAACATGGTTCCATTTTTATCATTTGTCACTATACCCGTCACTTTCGCAGTTACATACTTGTTAGAACGTGACAGGTATGGTGACAAATGATAAAAAGCCGACCATCGTAGCCCTACTGATTTATTTATATATGTAACCGAAACCAGCAGAACGCCTCACTTTGTCGCTTGCCATAAGGGCGAGATTTGCTTCTATCTTTATACGAATAATCTGTCAAGGCATCATTATGGCAAGCGAGAAAGTGGGACGTTTTTCCGGTTTCGGTCACAGGAAGTTTAATGACTATTTTTCGGTCACATATTAAAAGGTTAAAGGTTTAATGACTATTTAAGTGGGACGTTTTACCGGTGACGGTCACAAATAAAAAGGTCAAAAGTTTAATGACTATTTTTCAATGACATATAAAAAGGTGAAAAGGTTAATGATTATATAAGTGAGATGTTTTGCCGGTTTCGGTCACATATAAAAAGGTTAAAATTTTAATAAGTATTTTCTTATGTATTTGCTGACCATTCCTTGGTCCGATCTCCAATGTCGTGTGCTTCCTGGAACACATCAATTTTATCAGGAGCCGCTATTCACTGAGAAAATACATATATATGAGCTTTTGTTGAACTCTACGGGTCCAGGTTACGATAATAGGGTACACTCGTATCCAAGTTTTGAGTCAGATTCTCATATGTATATTATATAGTTTATTATTCAGGCTGGGCGAATAAGAGTGATACACTTTGGTTTTTAAAGTTTAATTATATATATTTCGGGTTCCTCATGAGGACCGTGTATATTTATATTTCCTAAAAACAAAGAAGACATCCATATCCCAGGAACACATATTTCTGACGAACACACGATCCTTTTTGGCTCAAATCAATTATTCGTCTTTAGTCCCCTTACGTAAAAATTCCTCAGCCATTTCCCTACTAAACTTTCAGGCCAATGTGCCCTGAAAGGCCTTGAGCAGTTCGTGGCCATCCATTGAGATCTGACTCTCAGCGCTGTAGCCGACTGTAGTTTCAACCACTTCAACTAATTTCATATCTTGTAGTTATCAAGTTTTAAATCCTTTTTTGATATTGACCATTATATTAAATTCTAGACCAAGTTACAACTATTGTAACATTTCTTTTTATTTTTACGTTATAAGCAAATCTATTTTTTTTATTGTTGTTAATGTGTTATTTCTAGGACTCCTTTTTGTTTATTTATTTCTATTTTTATTTGAACTTTCAGTCAGTGTCACCCCAAAGGGTCCATATCAGATCGTCGCCGTCCATTGAGATCTGACTCTCAGCGTTAGTTTCATTTCAACCGCTTGACGACCACTTCAATTAAATTTCATATCATTAATCTAATCTAATTTCATATCTTATAATAGTTATTATTATCAAGTTTTAAATCATTTTTTGATATTGATCATTGTATTAAATTCTGGACCGAATTACAACTATTGTCAAATTTCTTTTTATTTGTACAATATAAGCAATTTTATATATTTTTTTATTGTTTTTAATGTGTTATTTCTAGGACTCCTTTTTGTTTATTTATTTTTATTTGAACTTTCAAGTAAGTGTCACCTCAAAGGGTCCTTATCAGATCGTCGCCGTCCATTGAGATTTGACTCTCCGCGTTAGTTTCAACCGCTTGATGACCACTCGCTTTAATTGAACCAGGGGGCCAATTCTGTCAGTAATTTTTGTTATGAAACGGTTATGGATACGGAGCTGCTTGAACACCGATGTGGGCCATTTTATTTAATATTGAACACTATACTTTCTGTTTTTTAAGATCTACTCAGAATCACAGGCTCTTTCGATCCTGATAGGAGAAAAAAAGTGTCCCAAACTTTTTATAACCAACTAATAATTAACCAACTCTTCGCCTAAGGAATCTGCTACGTCGTTAGAGGCAAAATTCGCGCTGATAGGCCTTTAGCAGTTCGTGGCCGTCTATTGAGATCTGACTCTCAGCGTTAGTTTCAACCGCTTCACGACCACTCGCTTTGAACTAGGGGGCAAAAAGTCATTTTTTGTTATGAAACGGTTGTGTATATGATCCGTCAGCTGTTTAAATACTAAATGAGCCAATTTTTAAAAGTTGTGAACATATTTTTCAGATTTTAATTATTTAATTTTACTCCGAATCACAGGCTCTTTCGACTCTGATAGAAAAAAAAGTGTCCCAAACTTTTTATACAATTTTTATTACTAAACTAACCAATTTTTCATCTTTAGTCCCCTTATACTATAAGATAAAGATAAAGATAGTTTATTATTCAAGTAGGCTTATTACTATGCCCTTATGAACGTCAAATAAAGCTACGCCGGCTCTAACCCTACACCTCTGACCCGAGAAGATTTAAATCCCTCCTCCAGGAGTGTATCCCATTAAGGACCGGCAAGAAACTCGGCGGGACACATCTTTTCAAAACATTACATCTTATAATTATCATGCATTAAATAAGAAAAATAAAATACAATTTAGATTACTATAGAAATCATGCAATTACATACAGTAGCTAATTTCTTTGTATATAAAAAGTAATTTACTATGTCATTAGAGCCGAAATTCTGCCATTTCCCTACTAAACTCTGAGGTCACTGTCCCCTCAAAGGGTCCTTGTCAGATCGTCGCCGTCCATTGAGATCTAGCTCTCAGCGTTAGTTTCAACCGCTTGACGACCACGCGCTTTGAACTAGGGGGCCTATTCTGACGATTATTTCATGTTATGATACGGTTATATGATTATATATATTCCTAGATACATTAAATTGTCACGTGACTTTTTTAGGCAGTCATTTTTTACCTACACTTCAAAAGTAACATCTGTTCATGTTCTGAGGACGCCATTCTCGAAAATACGTGTCATTTACTGAGGGCATCGCGATGACTTCACAGTGTAAGGCTGTCATTGCCTCCAAGAAATTTTGTGATTACTAAAAAAATATGTTTTAGATTCAGTTAAAGCCAACTCTGGTCAAGCCAACCAACTCAACTTCACTTCAACAACATCACTCTTCAAAACTCAAGTCAATTTCACTTTACAGTGACAATGTGTGTCAAAGAGCAGTTTTAAATTGTATCCACAAATATTAAGTGACAAATTTAGTATGTACTGAATATCTAAATGACTGTAGCTATAGTTGCAAGTACAATTATTGTTCTTACATATTCGAATTCTCTCATAAAAATAGTATCAAATTCTTAAACCAGAATATACATCACGTTACTACTTGTATTTCAATCGAATTCCCTGCTCAAACACCGATAATCTAACCCTATAGACAATATTTATGATCAATTTCTATCTGACCCGTTAACCCTATTGTCTTACCCCAAAACGCCATTGTATAACGATTACCGCAGTTAAACCAATTTAAAGTTCGCTGGGAAAACGTCCATAGTTCAAGAACTTACAATGAGAATTTGAGCCCTATATGTAAATGGGGAAGTTGCAAAATAGCTTGGACAATGGATAAAAGGGTCATTGGTTTTCGTATCAGTCTACCAATTTGAATTTGTTGTTCCAAAAGCCTTATAAAAACTATTATAAGTGTATCCTTGAGATCTGTAACAATTATTTGCAACTGGAGGTCGTATTTAGATTACGGCTACGATAACATTGGTAACCAACTACTTTAAGTATAAATTGTTGGATTTTGACTCCTGACTTTTTATCTGCAGTTGTTCCTATATGCAGCTCCACCCCGCAAATTAGGAGGCGGATTCTAATTGTTATAACAGGTTATGAATTTGATCTGGACAATGTTATGGATTTATCTGTCGGTGTAAAAGTGAATTTGCTCCAATCAGAAACAAATTCCAAATTTATAAATTGCGGTAGCGATCTCAAAAACGTAATTGAATATTCTGACAAAAATCAAAGTAATGTGTACTTGGTACGTAGAAACTTTTAACTTCTATGAAGTTTGTATGAAATAAGTAACACTATAATCAGATCATAAGGTAATAAAAATGGAACCAACTGTCAAGCACCTACCTATATAGGTACTTTCAAACGACTAAATCCAGATTAGGACAGGTTTCTTCAAGAAATTGGCCAACATACCAAAAAGAGCAAAACCAATCATATGATTTGTGAACCTCCTTTTTTAAAACGGGTATAACACTTTCACACCAAACCCCTCACCTTATATAAAAGCTTTAACAGCAGAATTTCTATTCGGATTTGCAGCGCTCCCCACGGAGTTGTCTCCATGTCTCAGCAAAATGCAGGAATATTGTAAAACAACGGCAAGCTGCAGGGGAGTCTCGGAGGAATTCACATCTAATCAACCTTGAGGTTTTTCCAAACACTGTTTTGTTCGGTTGAGAAGGAGGCTGGCTCAACTGGACTCGGCTGGAAAGAGTTGAAAGTAGCCGCACAGGATCGCGATAAATGAAAAATTCTTCTGCGAGCCCTATGTCCCTAATGAGGGATAACAGGATTGCATCACCATCATCTTGTTCCCGCCATGTTTTCCCAACACCCTTCCGTATTCTTCCGAACCGCTCCGAAGCATCTTCTCACTTTTTTGGCTCAGCCGGCTCATTCGAATCGTGAATGGGAATGAGCGAACGAGCGAGTTAAATTTTGAGTGAATTGAAGAGTGAGTTCAATCAAAAGTATACCTAGTTCATATTTTAAATCACTCACTCGTGAACAACATATGTCTATTTGTTTGAGATTTTGTGTATTTAAGACACGAATAAAACACCACAGTATTTGCCAAATAGGTGTAATTGTATGCATCGAACATTTAAAACTAAATGATTTTTAATATCCGCCAAAGTTAAAGCTGACTTTAAGAACCTACTAAGCCGAGAGCTTTAAGAAACTACAAAGAGTTTATGAAGCATACACACACTTAAGTAAAAAAACCTAAAATCTCTATGAATTAAGCAACTACTATCTTTTTAATTCGGTTAAAAGCATTCACCAAACCTAACCCTTACCTTACATAAAAGCTTTAGCAGCATTTCTACTCGAATTTCTGCAACGCTCCCATCGGAGTTGTCGCCGCGCCGTGTCACAGCAAAATGAGGGAATATTGTAAGACAACTGCTGTGCAAGCCACACGAATCTCGGAAGAATACGTATCTAATCAACCTTGAGGTTTATCTAAACAATCTTATTTCACTCTTACAAAAAATTCAATCTGTTGAGATTGCATTTTTTACATCTAATTCAATTCGGCTTAAAACACTTTCGCACCAAACCTAAGATTACATGACATAAAAGTTTTATTCACAAATAAGCTTACAGTCTAATAAACCAAGCGCTTATAAGTAATGTTATTATAATTATTATACATACTATGTCAAAGAGGTGGCGGCAAATTGTTAAAGAGAAGCTGTTCCATAGAAGTGGCCACGACCCTCAGTGATGAGGAAACCGATGCAAGGAGGGGGCTATGTCACACTTACACTATGAGAATTACATATCAACTTTACAAAAACAAAAACAAATTCAATCAATTAAGTAGCATTCTACTCCAATTTCTGCAACACTCCCATCGGTGTTGTCTCCGTGTCTCAGCAAAATGCAGGAATATTGTAAGACGACCGCTGTCCAAGCTTCACGAATCTCGGAGGAATACGTATCTAATCAAACTTGAGATGGCAAAAAAAAAACCCTTGAGGTTTATCTAAACAATCTTATTTCACTCTTACAAAAAAATTCAATCTGTTGAGATTGCATTTTGTGCATCTGATTAAGAACCTCCATCTAATTCAATTCGGTTTAAAACACTTTCACACTAAACCTAAGATTACCTGATATAAAAGTTTTATTCACAAATAAGCTTACAGTTTAATAAACCAAGCGCTTATAAATAATATTAGTATCATTATTATACTTACTATATCACACTTACACTATGTACAACACACTGGCTGGCATGTGGCTTACATGTCAACGTTAAGAAAAAAAAAGAAATTCAATCAATTAAGTAGCATTTCTACTCAAATTTCTGCAACGCTCCCAACGGAGTTGTCGCCGTGTCTCAGCAAAATGCAGGAATATTGTAAGACAAGGATAAGCTGCACGAATCTCGGAGGAATACGTGGTAATCAACCTTGAGGTTTTTCCAAACAATCTTGTGTTATCAAAGCTACCTACAGCTTTAAAAATATTATAACTGGGTTTTTATCTATGGAGTGAGACAACTGACAAGCTGCACCTCAGATCATAGAAAGTACTAGATGGCTGACGGAGGCGTGGCGCGTGTCGCCGCGACATGGCCACATCGTGGCCATACCGGCCCGCCGTAAGACAGTAGCAAATTAGCTGTCATTGAACAATGTGCGCGTCAATTTTATTGAAATGTCGAATTATAGCGTTATTTTGTGTCGAAATAGGAGTGCATCCAAAAACTATAAGGATCATGGAGTTACATATCACATGTGAGTACATTTTTTTTCACGTATTAGTTAATTAAAACCACACATTTTAACAAATAAATCCAGTGACATATGATTTTTCTGAGTCAGACCATGTTGTCATACAAACGCGTGGCAACTTGTCTATACATTCTACATTGACGCTTTGGCATGAAAAACTATTTGTAGTGTCCTTAGCAACGGTGCAATGCATTAAACCGCTAACGATATTCACAGCGGCATTATTGTTTCTTGGTACGACCGCCAACCGCTCCCTTCATTGACGCCGCGAAGTAGAGTGGTGCTCGTGCATATAATTGATCTTTGAGCGTTATCGATAAAAATGTTTGGATATAGTGTGTCTGAAAGTAATTATTTTTCAAGTAAAATTTTACAATTATTTTATATGCACCTAATGTTTAATTTAATACTTATTAATTTGGATTAAAAATCGAATAGGTAAGCCAAAAAATAAACTGATTTAATTAAATACAATTTATTTATAACATTATAGTTTATACCTATAAGTATATTTTATTCAGGTTCTTAGCAACGATTCGAATAACTGCACTAGGTATAATCAAATATGTTCATGTTGTTGTTTTTGACGACCGGTTTGGCCTAGTGGGTAGTGGGCCTGCCTACGAAGCTGATGGTCCCGGGTTCAAATCCTGGTAAGGGCATTTATTCGTGTGATGAGCATGGATATTTGTTCCTGAGTCATGGGTGTTTTCTATGTATTTAAGTATTTTTACATATTTATATATTATATATATATCGTTGTCTAAGTTATTATTTATTCGTATGGCAAAAAAATACAATCGTTCATTCATATGTATGAAATATAGGTAGGTATATTTATTACAGCAGTACGCCCAATTGCTGGATCCATTGGGTGACATTGTTGTCCAGGGTGAACAAGTCTACTGCCGGGTTGCCCTGGTATTTGGTGAGTGGGCATTCGCGGATAATATGGTCCATGCTCTGCACCGCAGCTCCACAATCGCATGCTGACGACTCTCTCCAGCCACATCTGTGTAGGAACTCTCGACATCCACCCCAACCGGTTCGTAATCGATTTAACTGGCACCAACTTCGTCTGGGTAGTGAGAAACCTGTAGGTTTTTCTGTAGGGTTGATGTTTGTCCCTAGGTTGGTAGGCAAGTTCTCATTCCATTCTTGGGTCCATCTCTCATTAATGTTGAAGGGGGTGTTTAAAAGTATTGAGGCAGTTTTATGTGGCGGTTGACGTGATTTCAGCCGGTTGGGTGGAGGTCTCTTGAACTCATTGTAGGCGGGTAGATTTGGTTTGGCCAGAATCTTCTGAGCTTCCCGGGTCAGAGCATGTTGCCTTCTTAAGTGCGGAGAAGCTATATGGCTCAGCACAGGTAGCCACTCTACGGGGGTGCTCTTGATGGTTCCTGTTATGCATCTCATAGCTTGTCTCAATTGCACATCCACCCGATGCACATGCGCACTGTTAAGCCACACCGGCGCGCAGTACTCTGCTGTGGAATAGACCAAGCTGAGGCAGGTGGTTCGAAGGACATCAGCATTTGCTCCCCAGGTAGTACCCGATAGCTTGTGCAAGATATTATTTCGGGTTTGTAGTTTCTTACCCAGCTTTTCTATATGTGGCGCGTACGTAAGGCTGCGGTCGAGGGTCACGCCCAGATACTTTGGCGTCGGGTTGTACTGTATAGTTTTACCCGAGAAAGTTATATTAGGTTGGTACTTGGCTATTTTATTGCAGAGATGGAATGTTGTTACTTCTGTTTTACTAGCGTTTGGGACCAGGCGCCATTTCTTGAAGTATCGTTCCAGCATGCCCAAGTCTTTGTTTAATATCTCTTCCGATGGTTCAAAGTGGGTACTTTGGCTGGTAATTGCAATATTGTCTAAGTACCCTCAATACAAGCCTTATTGAGCTTACTGTGGGACTTAGTCAATTTGTGTAATAATGTCCTATAATATTTATTTATTTATTTATTTTATTTATTGCAATTTTTTTCAGTTTCCCAAAAAATCCCAGTATTAAAGAAAAATGGATAGATGCTACAAGGTAGAGGCCCTAACTGGTTTACGAGCGAGAAAAGTGTTATTTGTTCGGATAATTATCAAGAAAAATGTTTCCAGTTACACTTTGCCTCATTTATATAACGATAGAATATAAATATGCGTCGCAAAGTTAAGCAGCTCCTACTTGACAGGACACTTTATAGCGTTAAAGAATACTTAAATGATAATTATTAATGTATAAATAGACTACGGATAATTGACGAATTATTATTCAAATTGTATGTGTAAATGTGATTGTATTATATATATTCTTATTTTTTTTTATTTTTTTTATGTTTCAAATTTGTAAAATAATGTAAATGTTAGTTTAAAATGTGTACCTAGAGTACCGACTTTGACGATCTCATTATGTGTGCATATTTTTGTTTGTATTAATGAAAATTGTGTATTGCTATTGAGAAATAAATAAATCTGAATCTGAATCTGAATCTATGTTTAAAATAATACTATATTGTATACTTAGTCGATCCAAAAGTTCTATCAGAAAGATTTTTACTGATAATTATGATTACTCTTTCCTTGTTATTCGTACATATGATTTAAAAGCTTATTTAATGGTGCATTATACTTACAATATAATTTACTATAACTTGCTTTCGCAGTTCTTCATAACTCTATGTAACATGCTGGAATTGCTTTCAATTGGTGACGAAATATGCTATAATAAACTGAAACTATTGTTTTAATGAAGCGCTCGCGTCTAACGACAATCCCAAAGTAAACAATTTAAACAAACATTACATCAAATAATTACTAAAATTTTAACCAATTTGATTAGTCAAGTATAAACAAGCTTTCGCATCACGGTACATGTTTTTTTTTTAAATTAAAAGCTTTGTATTACATTTTATCAGTAAAAACCTTTGTGAGAGAACTTATGGATCAACTAATATACCTTACACGTACCTTAACATTTTTAGCTCGTAAATAAGGTCAAAAATTTAATGGAATATAAATTAAGTCTATGGCAATTATTACTTAAAACAAAATGTCAAAACTCTAAGGTCATGTTCAGAACATGTAAAATATCGATAGCTCTATCGAATTGTCCTCACTCTAGTGCCGCCGCTCTAGGCTTCTACACCGCGCGGTTTGGCCAATCACAGCGCGTGATTTGGTTGTCTGGCCACGCCTTTAATGATGTGGTGGGAGGCTGTTGGAGACAGCGAGACTCGTTGAAATTATGCTTCGTTATAAATCTCCTTACTTCTTATATCTATGAGCTGCACGAATCTCGGAGGAATACATATGTAATCAACCTTGGCTTTTTTGTAAACAATCTTGTTTCCACTCTTATAAACCTTATAATATGTATAAAGTACAGGTTATAGTTATTTAGGAAGCAGAGTCTCTAATTTAAGGAAATCTATGTTATTCTATGCATTATTGAGCGTAGCAACTCTAACATAAAATCCTGAGCTAGACATTGAGAATACTCGTAGTAGGTTGAAAGGCGCCCATTCCTGTTGAGACTGAAATGGTTCCTTTCACTTGAGTTAAACACTCTACTTTTCATTTCGAATACAAGGAAAGTAAAATACATGTGTTTATTAAAAACAACATGACTAAGTATAAACTTTTATAGTATTTCTTCAGGGTACTTTCAATTAACAATTTAGGTAAAAGTATCGTGATTTATGGAATGGGCAGTTAAATATTGGAATAGAAATTGTACAGTACAACCAATCCATTTAAAATCAAATTTTAATTTCTTATTGTAATATAAACGCAAAAAAACGCACTGGGAAAGTAAAACGAATCTGGACGATTTCGTGGCAAAAAAAAGGTTCCTATACTCGACAGGCTAGTGCCCAAACAGTTAACACCATGTTGTAATCTCTTATTGTCAATGATCAAACCCCGTTATCAATGTTGCGCTTAGGAATCGGAACAATTTTTAGTATAATTTTCATAATTAAAAATAAACGATAAGGCGAAGTTGGGGACGGGTGGCCAAGTTTGGTTATTTTGGCGGTGTTCTACAGAAACACGTGATCACCGATCACCCGTTATAGACAACGAAGCGTCCAAAGCCTCGACCCGGCCCTGGACAATTCTAGGACCCGGCCCTGGACAATTCTAGCGTGAGTCCTCATGGCTTCAGTTTGTGCGATTCTACAATTAACATGCTAGGTGACATTCGTTTACAGATAACGACCATTGAAACTTAAATAATGTACATTTCTATAGGTAGCTATAGAACTGATTACGCGACTTCGCTCGCACCCGATCATTCTCACTCGTGCTCGATTCATTTATGTCTACTTTTCGATTAGGGAGCGTTTGCCGATATAATACTTTCGCCTTGACTAGGTCCCCGACTGATGACGCACCCGATGATGATTACTTTGTTCTAAACTGAAATACATGCATAATTAAATATAAATTGACAAAGTCCTCCATTGGCGGAGGCCAGATTCAAACCAGCGTCTTACGTGGCTAGCGCCCTGGACCTCTAGGCTATACGACCACAGCGGTACCCGTCCCAATTGTACAATCCTAGAAAGTCTAGGCCTCTTTAAGCTTAGAATACATTTAAAAGAGGAAAAATTCCTTGGGTGACATTTGAACTCACGGCCTATGGATAATCGCATTATTTGCAAACGTTTCTGTTTGTAAAAAAATTAACTAGGCGTCTTGGGAGAACATTATGTGCCTTGGAGGATTTAACAATTAAACAGGGTCGCCTTTAAGAGCTTACCCCTCTGTGGAAAACCTCGGCCAATGGTCATATGTATTGTATGGACTGACGTTTATCTGACGTCTATTTGTACGTTACGTACAAATAGACATATAATTGACGTTCCCCTCCCCCGCAAAAATCAGCAAACTGTTTTGTACAGAAAATTACAGACAAAGCGTCTCCATTTGGTCATAGAGAAATAAGAAGTAATAGAGTGCTCACTCCATACATCAGACAATAGATATGGCGGCAAAAAAAAACGTCTAATGCTCAACGATTTTCCGCTAATATTATAACCAGAGTAACCGGAACTCTGTTTTCAACTCCTACGCTTACTCTGGTTATAATATATATAGGTTGACTGGTAGAGAATGCCTCGTGGCATTAATTCCGCCTTTTGTAGTATAAGATTGTTTTCTTTTGTGCAATAAAGATTAAATAAATAAATAAATAAATAATATTAGCTGAAAATTGTTGAGCATTAGACTCTTTGTTTGCCGCGATATCTATTGTCGAGTAGCAGTACTGAGAGTTCTGCTACTCGATGCTAGATGTCGACTGCGAATGTAATAAGCATTTTGGTACCAAAACTGATGTATGGAGTGAGCACTCTATTACTTCTTTTTTCTCTATGATTTGGTATGTGCTGACACCTCCTATACGAATGCCCTCAAAATGAATGAACACCAATACGCAATGCAATTAATTGTACACTAATTGCAAATTATAGGTACACCTACAAACAATTAGAATACTACGAGCTTAAATGTCCACTTCATTTGATTTTAAATGTCCAGTTGCGGCAAATTGTGCAGTGATTTGGAATTAAATGGCTTTGTTTGAATTAGTTTCGCGTGTGAATTTCGACTTATTGATGCAAATGTACTGATTCAATTATGCCAAGTTAAGTAGAAATGGCCGAATAATTTAAATGCAAATGTTTGTTCGACGAAATCGGTATAATTAACTTTATTCGAGTATATTACAAAATGATATAATGTCCTTTCATGAATAATACGCAATGTGCCTTTGCATTTTTTTTTAAACAAAACCTTTGAAAGCTTTACCATTTAAAAAAAACCTGGTACCTATTATTTTAATATGTTTTAAAAATGTAGCCTGGTGTTACCTGAATCAAAAAGAATTAAATCGCCACAAACGGATTCATCCATTTCCCTTCTTGAGTGTAGGTATCTATAAAATAGGGTAAACTATGAAACAAAACTATAAAATACATCTTATACATACCGATATTTCTAACCCATCACAGCGTGAGTGGTCAACGGCTGATTGAGGAAAAATTATGAATCAAAATACAAAAAATAATGAACCATAAAAACTATAAATTTTAAGGCTGTTTCATAGTTTTTTTAATGAAGATACGAGTAGTAATAGATTATATTTTATAATATGTATGCTAGTTTTATGGTGTTCATCTATGGGCCCATAGTTGCCTAAAAATAAAGATATTTCATTTAATTTCATTAAACTATATTAATTTCGTTCAGTCTCGTGCAATGATTAGCTCCTTCGACCTTATTTCAAATTAAAAATGGTGATTGTACTGCATAAATAGAGTTCAACTTTACCCTAGGGTATTGATTTAAAACGCTCATTTTCCGCTATTAAAAGCTCGGCATTGCGAAAATTGCCGTCATACTTGTAAGTGTAGTTACCGACTTTGAAACGACAATTAAGTGGAAGTCATAATTGTTTTAAGCAAGAAGTTAGATCGTTGGTAACATTAAAGTGTTACCTATTTAGAATGACCTAGAACATACAAAGTTTGAAAATATATTTTTCACGTCAGCAGCTGGAACAAGGGTAATTTGCTGCTTAAAAACAGTGAGCAAAATCGCATTTTGCTCACTGAGTGAGACAAAATAACATTCAAGTGACCTTCATATTCGAATGTCATTTCAACGTGCGGGGCCTAATACAAGTTCGAAGTATTTGGATTCTATTGTCTTTGTCCCTTTCACGTCATTAGCAAAAAGAAAGAGACAAAAAAGTGCATACGTAATTCAACGATATATTGACGGTTTATAATAGACTCCCGAAATAAGTCAAACCGCGTCGTTCCAAAACACCCTACTAGTCTTCATTCGTAATAATTAATATTATTGAAATAAAAGTTTAAAATTTAATAAAAATGCCATATTTTACGTATTTTATTATACAATCAAAACAATATACTTATACAAATTTACGCAATTGTTACGCAGTAAATAATTCTACTTAACGACTTTTAACGATCTCTACTATAGTTGACAAATAGTAGTATCCGCAATTCGGACCGTAACTTACAAAGTTTTTTTTAACAAAAAAAGTTGACGATTGAACTGTCAATTGATGTTCGTTAATTCATTATTTTCGTATCATTTTATTGAAATTTCTTTCGTATTGTTTTATTGCGGTAATTCAAGTTAATTGTTAGAATACCTTCAGAAAACATGAGTGAAATAGTGATGAAGACGGATTACATTTTTTCAGGTTGTATTTTTTGATGGCTGAGGCTGACTGACGTGAAAAATTTTGTGTACTACACGAGATCAAAGTTATTTACATCTCGTGCGCTTTTGAGTCCCTTACTGCGCTCAAGATTCTAAATTAGATTCACTCGCTACGCTCGTGAATCTATTATAGAATCTTTCGCTTACACGGGACTCAAAACAAGCACTCGAAGAAATATCAAACTTTGCTCTCTTGTTGTACAAATAACTATATAACTGTGGAAATAGCATCGTGTATTGTATTGTATTTCTTTATTTGCTATAATCATGGTTAACACAGATGTTACATCAAAATATTAGTCCAGCCCAATTCTGCCGTGATAAGGGGTTGAAAACATGTTATTTTAGGGCGATTAAATGAGACGCGCCGGCAAAAAAAAATCATACAACATTGATGGCCAAGGCAGCAAAATGACCTAAGATGGCGATAACAAACCACACCATTCTATACAGTTAAGTTTATAGGTTTCAATTTGTTTTAGCTCCTTTATGCGGAAAAAAATCAGAAAAGCACTATACAATTACTAGAACTGACATTTTAGGTGTTAATAAAAGACCTCGCTTTATGCACCCGTTCCTATCAGGGTATCATATTATATTATATTATCTTCTTCTTCCTCGCGTTGTTCCGGCATTTTGCCACGGCTCATGGGAGCCTGGGGTCCGCTTGACAACTAATCCCAAGATTTGGCGTAGGCACTAGTTTTTACGAAAGCGACTGCCATCTGACCTTCCAACCCAGAGGGTAAACTAGACCTTATTGGGATTAGTCCGGTTTCCTCACGATGTTGTCCTTCACCGAAAAGCGACAGGTAAATATCAACATTAAATTTCGTACATAAGTTCCTAAAAACTCATTGGTACGGGCCGTAGCTTGAACCCGCGACCTCCGGATTGTAAGTCGCATGCTCTTACCGCTAGGCCACCAGCGCGTGGAAGATTTAAAGATTAACTAAGAGCGTGCTCATACTTATACTATTTTTCGTTAACCCGCTCACCCGCTCTGTGCGCCCGCGCCAGCTTGCGGATGCCCTAAAGCAGTTTCTTTGCTCCAAAAATGTTCCTAAAGGCAAACCAAGATAAGTTGTCAGCAATTTTGATAGCCCAGAATGCACGGGTTGTTTTAAACGTCAAACTTCTATGAAATGACGTTTACGTGACACTTGCACCGTCTATCAAATTTGCTGCCAACTTATCTTGGTCTGACTTTATGATAAAGATATTTTATTATTCAAGTAGGCATATTATAATGCGCTTATGAACGTCAAATAAAGCTACACCGGCTCTAACCCTACACCTCTGACCTGAGAAGATTTAAATCCCCCCTCAATTGGAGGAGGGTATCCCAATATGGACCGGCAAGAAACTCGGCGGGACACATCTTTTCAAAACATTACATCTTATAATTAACATGCATTAAATAAGAAAAAATACAATTTAGATAGATATATATCTTTTCTGTGATAATGATCGCAGATCCAACTTAAATTCCACTTATAATCAAAGCGGCCATATTTGTGAAGAACGGCTGTCTATTAAGATTCTGCCAGGTATGTGATCATGGACGGATATCCGGTTACGAGCCAATCAGTGTCGGCGAATTTAAGGAAAAATGGCGGCAGCGACAGCAGAAGCGTTTCGGATAATGTCAAATAATTATTGTAAGTTGTATGTAAAAAAATTGTGTATGCTCGTGATAATTTGTCGGTTATATATTTGGACACCTGAAAAACAAATAATAATTATTTTTGGCACGAGTAAGCACGTAAACGTGTATACGTATAGTATTTTTCACATAGCGTGGGTACGGTGAAACTGTAATCTTAATACAAGTTTGCGTTTTAAGGTTTTAAATGATAAATAAATAAATACTTCCCTCCTTTTAAAAAATATGGCTTCAGGCCAGCAGTGGGACTATTTCGCCAGTATCAAGGTACTGAGAGCTTTGTACGGTTAATACTAAGACAGTGTACGGTGATTTTATTATCTACTTCTTCTTTTATAATTCGCCAGTATCAACGTATTATGAGCTTCAGATACGACTAAATTTGTACGGTTAGTACAAGACAGTGTACGGTGATTAATCAGCACTTGAAAAGCGATAGCTGGACTTTACAAGTAGCACGCGGACTACCGGCCGTTGACTCCAAAATGGTGTTTGAACGCGTTTCAAGATTAATTCTTCATTCACTGCACACTACCACATTAGTTTAGACGACCGGTTTGGCCTAGTGGGTAGTGACCCTGCCTACTAAGCTGATGGTCCCGGGTTCAAATCCTGGTAAGGGCATGTATTCGTGTGATGAGCAATGGATATTTGTTCCTGAGTCATGGGTGTTTTCTATGTATTTAAGTATTTATAAATATTTATATATTATATATATTGTTGTCTAAGTACCCTCAATACAAGCCTTATTGAGCTTAATGTGGGACTTAGTCAATTCGTGTAATAATGTCCTATAATTTAAAAAAGAAAAAAAATATAAGTTTACACTTTAAACAATATTAATGAGCAAAAAACAAAGTAATTAATCACAAGGCGCGACCATCCAGATGGTGTTCGAACCGGAAGTCCTAATAAATAAATATTATATGACATTCTTACACAGATTGACTAAGTCCCACGGTAAACTCAAGACGGCTTGTGTTGTGGGTACTCGGACAACGATATATTATAATAAACAAATACTTAAATACATAGAAAATACTCAGGAACAAAAGTTCCTGAGTATTTTCCATATATGCATATGTGCTCATCACACAAATACATGCCCTTCCCGGGATTCGAACCCAGGACCATCGACTTCATATGCAGGGTCACTAACCACTAGGCCGACCGGTCGTCAATTATATAATTACCGGTTATAAGTTATCTGAAGAAGACTGCTATCACAATACCCAAGCTATGTGAGAAAAATATTACAATGAAGATAATGTGTTATCAAATGTTACTTCCACAACTATTGGTTTTGTACGTATCAAAAATGTAAAAACAAAAAATACTTCAATGAGTGATTATCATAGATTATTAATTAATAATGGTCTTAAGCAAATGCACTTAAGTCCTTTATGCCAATTTACACCATTGAAAATTTTCCAAAAAACGAAATGATAGAAAAATTCTAACTCCAGAACCTGCTCACAAAATTTCCATCCACCATCCAGACATACGAAAGCTGTTTGATCGAGTCCAAACGGAGACCTTCGCTTATGCTTCGGTCAAATAAATATTACATTTCGGACCGTACAATTTAAGCGATTTTGATAAAATTTACATTCAAAGTGCCTAAGTCCTGCTTAAGCTATAGCTAAGTCTGGAAATGAATAAAGACTATACTTAAATAAATATTCTATTTATTGACAATAACAATATACATAATGGATGTATACAGATGATTACTATAACTAGCTTATATCTAAAATAGGCCCTTGAGGCATTGTACCAAGGATGCTGGCGGCATTTCCTCGTTGTATCGCAATACTGATACGTTGTGCGAGGAAGCCGCCAGCTCTTCGGTCACCAGTTACGTCAACCAGACGTTTCGCGATTTCTCCAAAAAACTTGTGCGCGCTGGGACCCCATGGACCTAGAGTTTCAACGCCAAAAGGTACAAAAAGGTACTCTCTACCGAGGCTCTTATATTTATTACGTTTCAAAATTTCGGCGCTTTCCGCCGCTGCGCCCTCTTTTACATTAGTCCGTTGGAGGTGGGACGGTGCCAGTGTGTCTACGCAGGTAGCATCCCACACTAACATCCGTCCCAAGCTCCAAGGAACCAAGGACACCCCATCAGGCCTCTTGCCATCATCCCTGATAATGCCAGTTGGCTCAAGAAGAGCAGGCACATTGATGGTGGCAAGAGATCGACGAATTATGTCATTAAGCGACGCATGTTTTGAAAAACGACCTGCACTTTTTTGACAAGATAATCCGTGGTGTCCCAGTCGGTCCACGTCCGTGCCACAAGAGCATATATGTGGCGTACATATAGACTACTTTATTTTTGAAAATCCACCCTGGAAAATGATATTTAAGAGAATGGCGACACAAAGGCAGCAATGTTCTTGTTTCCTCTCCTAATTACTCACAGCACAAACTAGATACACATACATATGCGACAAAACTTTATGCATAACCTAACCGACAAAGGATTGTTCTGCCGACGCTCCCGCCATCAATATGCGTCGGTGCGACATGACAATAAGATTTATTAGCGCTCATTACTCGTGCCACGTGTCTGGTACCGTCAGTAGCTGACGGAGAGAAAAAATTATATACCTAGTATGCCAATAAAGTTATCAGCGGCTGTGTCACGTTCTAACAAGTATGTAGGTGCGAAAGTGACATGGATAGTGACAAGTGATAAAAATGCGATTGTGATACAGCCGCAGATGTTTTGTGTCAATCGAGGAGAATAAGTTGTTACATATCAAACTGAACAGTAAAGGTCCACTTAGAGCATAGATAAATATAAGTAAAGAAAGAGTGGTAACTCCATAGACTACCGTCAAGTAGCAGAATTTATAGGTCGCTCCTAGGAGTAAAATGACCGATACAAATTCCATTTCTGTCCGCTGCGCTTGGGGCGCCGGCCACCGCCCGCGCAGCCGCGCGTGCTGCACGCGAGGCCACTGCCGGGGCGCGGTGCGCACAACTACGCGGAACGAACGCGTCTTCTTCCTCGCGTTGTCCCGGCATTTTGCCACGGCTCATGGGAGCCTGGGATCCGCTTGACAACTAATCCCAAGATTTTGGCGTAGGCACTAAAGCGACTGACATCTGACTTTCCTACCCAGAGGGTAAATTAGGCCTTGTTGGGATTAGTCCGGTTCCCTCACGATGTTTTCCTTCACCAAAAAGCGACAGGTAAATATCAAATGATATTTTGTACATATGTTCCGAGAAACTCATTGGTACAAGCCGGGGTTTGAACCCGCGACATCCGGATTGCAAGTCGCACGCTCTTACCGGCGCTTTCTTTTTATATTTCAATATTTCCTTACGTTTGAGAAAAGCACTGTGTATACTTTGCACTGAAAGAAATGTTTGCATAACTGTAACAAAATTTTGGTTACTGTTTACACAAAAATTGGGACTTGCGAACTATGTGTTATATGTTACAAAACCGTGTTTGGCTATCAGTGTTCAGGTACTGGGTATACACTACAAAATAAGTTTGTAAATTTATGCAAAGTTTATTTTCTTATAACCGTAGTTTAGTTATTTAGTAAAGTTACAAAACCAGTTCGGCTATCTATTTTTTTCAGTGTGGTGGAAACAGGCGTTTTCTAACTCGGACCTTTTCCGTACCTCGTCATAAAATGCCTTTCCTTCCATCCCTCGGCAACAATGTACATCATGATGACATAAAATGTTATCATTCTAGACCCAGTCGCGGTCGTGCCGCGATATAATGAGGCACGTGCACGGCGCCGACATACAGTAGGTATAAAGCACCACACATCATGATGACATAAAATGTTATAATTCTAGACCCAGTTGCAGTCGTGCCGCGATATAATGAGGCACGTGCACGGCGCCGACGTACAGTAGGTATAAAACACCACATAATATATCAACTATAGCTATGCTTTTGTTTTGTTACCTATCGTGATTGTTTCACTGGATGGTCTCATCGGAAGATTGTAATAGGCAGAGCGCCGGGGTGGAGGGGTTGAATCACTTAACACAGTATACAGGTTAACAGATGTATTGTCTCCCAGCTTGTACACTTGAATCTCCCCAATACTTCCTATTCTATCATTTATATAATTATTGTACGTGACAGAAGAGGAAATCCCTTATCGAGTGGAGGCGCAAGATCTATATTAAATGTGCTGATCACTCAATATGCACTGACGTGCCAATATGAGTGTCTGCCTATCGCACCTCCTCCGCGTAGCCGACGACATCCCGAACCTCCGACAAATCCAAACCCACCGAAGCCAATGAAGCAACACTGATACTGGCAGCGGTTACCATAACATTGTCCTTCCTTTATCATTATGATCTCATTCTCCGTTTCAGACCACCCATCTTGGTACGTTGATTACCCAAATTAACAAAACAATAAATCACTGGGTAAGCTCGACGCCGCCGACTCGTCCTCAAAGTCCTCTTCATTGTCGTCATCCATGATGATTTTATATCCGCAGTATCCTCACACAGAATTCATGCCCACGGTCGCCATGTAATAGGCAGAGCGCCGGGGTGGAGGGGTTGAATCTCCAAACTCAGTATACAGGTTAACAGATGTATTGTCTCCCAGCTTATACACTTGAATCTCCCCAATACTTTCTATTTTATCATTTATATAATTATTGTACGTGACAGAAGAGGAAATCCCTTTTCGAGTGGAGGCGCAAGATCTATATTAAATGTGCTGATCACTCAATATGCACTGACGTGCCAATATGAGTCTGCCTATCGCAAGATCAGCGCTGGAAGTTGCCAGCCACATGCTTATGAGACCGATTCGTGGCACTTTCTCCCTTTTATGTTTCTCTGTTTTGTATAATTTTCTATAGTGTGTTTGTACTTATCAATAAATTATTTATTTAGGTACTCGTATCCGTGCCTGCCGCTTGAACCATCTATGAGATAACACCCTTGTAACTCAGGCCTAATCGGGTGAATTTCTCATTTAACAGCGCCATCTATCGCGCCACTCAAGTACCAATGTCACCCGGTTGCCAGCGCTCGGCTGCTTTCTGCTAAGTACGCTTTTGTAACACAGCCGAGCAACACGAGCATTTCCTCATAGGATGTTTTACGCAGCTTGTTGCTATGTCCCTTCATATTGCTTTTTTGATTACCTAGTAAGAATTAGATGCGAAAAAATAATTCCATAAGTACTAATTTTTAAAAGCTCTTCAAATAATAAATAAATATAAAAAAAATCAAAGAAGGGGGTAAAGCTGTGGGTAACGAACATCAAATTACGTACAAATATTTTATAATGTTAATATCCAGAGGGAAAATTGGGACTAAGAAGCGGTCACGTGACTTTCCTGTTACATGACTTTTGTTTTACATCCTTTATCTCGATTTTTTGTATGACTATATTTTGTGAAAGTTTTAGTATTAAATTTGATCTATGAATTATATTCATTAGTATTATATATGGAATAATATTTACAACATCAATAAATTGCTCTGATAATTAGATTAAGATAATTATATGTAATACTGTCTTACTATTCATAAGTGCTTGTTGCTAGGCCTACATGAATAAAGTATATTTGAATTGAATTGAATTGATACTTTTTCAATTTTCGACTAGCATTAGTTGATAAACAATATCTGTCATCTTTACTGCCTTAGGTTAGTAAAGACCTTATAAATACCTACCCAAACAAAATTGCATGGATACTGCAGTTTTTCTCCACTAATGCACCTTCTTTAAGTGCACGTGTGATGACACGGTCTTGACCCGCTTATCGTGACCAGCCATAATGAGACGCTGCGTCAACCTGTGCCCATACATGCACAATGCACATGTACAACAAGGGGTGACTGTAAACTGCCGAAGGCCCAACGTTTTTTTAATGTTATATTTTCTGGGAAAATTATTAATTTACAAAACAATAACAATATACACAATGGATACTTACAGAGGATAACTATAACTATAACCAACGATGCTGGCGGCATTTCCTCGTTGTATCGCAATTTCGCAATACTGATACGTTGTGCGAGGAAGCCACCGGCTCTTCGGTCACCAGTTACGTCAACCAGACGTTTCGCGATTTCTGCAAAAAACTTGTGCACGCTGGGACCCCATTTTTTCAGTTTTAATATGAACTTGCAGTTTTGTCTATGGTACTAACGAACATAGAGCAAAATTATGAATTAAATTATAAAACGGCACAAAATTTATTATTATTATTTTATCCGAGCTTGACGGAATAAAAGCACCAGAAAATTATAAGGAATTAAAGTAGACTACATTAAATTCGGAAAGAACCATGAATAATACTAGGTAACTTGACTGCGACTTAACTTTTAATGTATTTCATATAAATTCTTAGTAGCTAATCTTTTCAACAGATCGAAGAAAGAAACTGATTTGACGAGTCAATCACATAACATATTCAGGAAGGTATATTAAGTAGTATAGTTTTATTTGAAGTTCATAAGCGCATTGTAATATGCCTACTTGAATAATAAAATATCTTTATCTTATGGTAAAAGTATCGATAAAATTTTTAGTAATATCGAATGTCAATGTTTTTTCTTGATTTTCACACTATAATAAGCAATTACTGCAGTTCCGATATTACGGAATAGTTGTTTTCCATTAACCAGCAAATTGCTTCCAGTATCAATATTAAGCGGCATAGAAGGAAATAAGCTGAGAAATTACCCTCTTTTTTGTAGGAGCGAGCTTTAAGTAACAAAGAGGCCGATTCTGTTTTAATGTGCAGTGAGTTTAAATGAAATGAAATGAAATTTTTTATGAAAATCTTTATTATTTCATTATAGAATTTAATAATTAAAACAGAAAAAACTATGATAAAAGAATTTATTACTATTTTAAGCATTTCATTACTGCATTTCTACAGCAGAAAAATGCGGGAATCCATTGAGATCAAAAAACATTTTTATTTCAATCGGGACGAGGGTTTGGGGATCTCATCGATATGTAATCCAGTCATTAGTATATGTAAGTGGAAACTAATATCGACAGTCGAAAAATCAAATATCATTAGTGTTGTGTGTCGACAGAGTATAAGACCAAGTGGGGGTAGTTTGGAAAACTCGCGCGGCTACAAGATGTTGATGTCAACTTTAGCCAGTACCACGGGGACAACGCCGTCATCGAAACATCGAAGGTAAATTTAAAACTTAAAACGCGATTTTTACATTTGTATGATTTAATAATGTGTAATAAAGTTTAAATCAGTGAAGATCATTATTTCAGGCAATTAGTGGCCCATAGATAAATATGTACTTTAAAAGTAGGAAAAATATTACAAAAAAAATATTAAAACTAAAAACTACAAAACACACCAATCATCATGGTTGCGATGTATTACGCAACTCCGCAGGGAGCCGCGGAACCGCAAGGAGCCGCGGAACCGCCGGAACTTGACACTCTTCGGCCAAAAGTCTTCCTTGTTGAAGGTCGCTAGACTTTCAATCGGAACGTTCACCCCAAAAGGACTCGCATTGTGTGTGCGTTAAGGGGCCCACTGATTAACAGTTCTCCGGACGGTATCGGCCTGTCAGTTGATAGTTCCGATACCGACCAACCAACCAACCAACTGACAGGCCGATACCGTCCGGCGGACTGTTAATCAGTGGAACCCTTTAAAGAAAGATCCGCTCGCACAGCATCATTGACCGTCGGTATCATGGGCCGCCTACTGAACGCCTCATTAACACCTGGAACACCAGAAGGGTTGTAATACCCGGGTACCCGTGGACCCGGGTATGTCCTTAAACTACGTCTAAAAGAGAGGTATGGGCAATGTGAATGTCATATCGCCTTGTGTGGTAGGGCACAGCACAGCAGATGTCATTCCAGATCTAGAGCAGAGCCCAACTGGGGAAGTACCTCCACCTTACAGAAAACCGCAGCCAAATAACACTTGACCCTACTCATAGTGTTGTGTTCCTGCCGGTGAGTAAGGTTGCCAGAGCTCAACGAGGGGGGTGGGGTTAGGGTCGGCAATGCGCATGTAACTCCTCTGGAGTTGCAGGTGTACATAGGCTACGGAGACTGCTTACCATCAGGCAGGCCGTATGCTTGTTTGCCACCGACGTAGTATAACAAAAAAAAAGTCGGCAACGCACTTAAGATGGAAGTAGGTACTACGCTCTTTTCTTGAAGGTTTGAAGGTCGTATCGGTCCGGAAATACTCGTCAGTCTCGAAAATCTCTAAAGAATTTCAGTATTTGTTTCTTGTATTCTTTTATAATAGTTTTTTCTGTAATTCGACATTTAGAGACTGTATACATCTCTAATAAAGTATTTATTATTTCATTGATTCCATATTTTTAATTGTATTTTATTATTTATATTGTTTGTAAAAATTTGACATGTAAAATGGCCTATTTATATTTGATTCCATAGGGACCGTACGCGTTGGAGGGTCTGCCATCTTGTGGTCTGAATCGGAACCATAAACAGGCACATTTACACGTCAAGTGTTTTCTTGTGCATAGTAGGGTCTGCCATCTTGTGGGCTACATCGGAACAAAAAACATCACATTTACGCCTCGCGCCAAAAATCTGACGGCTCCTGTGCTGCCTCCTTTAGTTCATGCACGCTCCCTATAGTTTAGCTGTGCAAGGCAGGAAGTTTCTGGAGAAGCGCACAGTAGAGGACTGCCAACCATGTAAGTGGTAAAGATGGAAATGTTGTCGCGTAGGGCGATGGCGAAAAGAAGCGGCAGGGATTAATCCGAACAATTCCTCGGAGCACTCCCCGTTGTACATGCGGTAGAAAATGCAGAGCGAGGCTACATCTCTATGCTGCGCCAAGGAGTCAAGCCGATCTGAGGGTTTATCAAATTTGTAAATTAGAATCGGCCTCGAGCCTTGAGTAACATGTTTTTTCCTTGCAAGAAGTCAATTATACGATATCGGATTATCAGAAAGGAAAAATACGAGCTTTGACTGTTTTGATATATTTTTTCTTATATTACATTTATGTATTTTTTGTACTTCTCAGTCATCTACAAAAATGACTTACAAATAATGAAATGAAAAAAAATCTTTAATAAGACTTGAACATGGTTCAAGATGGCTACCAAGAAAATCGAAATTCGTAAAAGTTGTTTATTAATCTCTTCGCTCTTACATATATTTTGCGTGACGCTGATAGACACTTTTCAAATTTTGATAGATTTTAGTAGTAGGTTGATATGCGAAGATATCTTGGTACCCCTAGATATGTGGGTAAAAGTAGACGTCTAACGTCTGCAAAATAATGAAGGATATCTTGGAAATCGGGATTTTATGCAGCTGTAAACCTTTCCTTTTTTACATGCTTTTATTTAACTTGCCCTGTTAGTATATTAGTTAGTGTGGGTCAAATTTTGGGAACTAAATTTGACCCACTTCCCGATTTCCGATCTAGCTGAAATTTTGCATAATACATATGTAAATCGAGTGACAATGCTATATTATGATACCTTCGGAACTTTGTGATGAAACAATGCAACCTAATGTTTGGGGTTTTTAGAATTGTCTCGATGAGTATTAGTTGCCTGTGGTAAAAAAGGACAGACTTATTTATTTACAAGCTTTTAACTTACCCTATTATTATGTAGGTATGTTAGTTAGTTAATATGGGTCAAATCTTGGAAGCTAAATTTTACCCACTTCCCGATTTCCGATCGAGCAGATTTGGTCTGATCTGATCTGATCTGATGATGGAAGCAGGACGTGGCCATAGGCAATTGGGCACTCTGTGATAAAAACAACACAAACTTATTGTGTTTGGGGATGTTAGAATTATCTCTTTGAATATTAGTTGCCTGTGGAAATAAAAGTACAGTCAGCGATAAAAGCTTGTACCAAAAATGAAATTTTTGTCATTAATTTATTCCGATTAACATTTTTATTTCATTTCAAAACTTCGACTAGTCTGTTTAGGTTAGCTTCGCATTAATATAACAACGTGAGAGAATGTCATTATAAACGTCATATTTTCATAAAAAAATTACATTAATGACTTACCACACTTTATCATTTCAAGGTATTTAAATAAAACTAGACAAAATCTACCCTCAAATGGCTCCTTAAGCCAGTTGAAAATAGGTGAAAACATTACATGATCAAATAATGTAAAAGTCAGGTCGTTCAGTGACAGATCCAGGCGGTTTTTGTATTTGGTTGGTTAACCAATAAATGAAATAATATAACTACCCGAAAGTGTACAAATTGTTTGTTGAATTTTATTTAAATACCTAAAGATACAAAGTATCATCCTTGACGATCGAAAACATGAATAATCTTAGCTTCAAACTTCAGAAGCTTCAAATAACTGTCGTGGTTAAAGAAGGTCTTAAATACATGGCAATTTCAAGCAGCAATCGCTGTTTTGGAGTGTTACCTGTCATCGTTACAAAAGAGCGTAAGTACACTGTACTCTGAAGGTACAGACGTCTTTTTTGACTGAGATAGCAGAATGTTCCAGTTATTTCGAGACTATGTGGTGGCGCGTTGAATAACACGTTAACAGTTAGTAGAATATTACAGTAATCTGGGGGCCAATTCAAACTAACATTATAATAAAATAATAATAATTCAGCCTATATACGTCCCACTGCTGGGCACAGGCCTCCTCTCATGCGCGAGAGGGCTCGGGCTATAGTCCCCACGCTAGCCCAATGCGGATTGGGGACTTCACATACACCTTTGAATTTCTTCGCAGACGTATGCAGGTTTCCTCACGATGTTTTCCTTCACCGCAAAGCTAGTGGTAAATATCAAATGACATTTCGTACATAAGTTCCGAAAAACTCATTGGTACGAGCCAGGATTTGAACCCGCGACCTCCGGATTGAAAGTCGGACGTCATATCCACTCGGCTACCACCGCTTACTACACAAACACAAACTAACATTACTATCTAAATAATGTCAAACGCGCATTTCGCTTGTACTCGTCCGTACATGTCCGAGACGCACGGGCGACTGACATCATTTTGATGTCACAATGTAAATTGGCCTTCTAGATTATTTACCCACGAGCCACACACACCGTCCCCCAAAAGACGGCCAACTGACCTCCCTACCGGTCGGTGGGGAGCGACCCGGGGTATCGAAAGACATCCAGTCCAGTCTCCAGTCCCGACCTTCCCGGTGAACATTTCGCGACGCAAGTACACCCTTCGGCTTCCTCAGGTTAAAAATGAAAAGAATCCGTTGTGGACACCAAAATAGGCATCAATAAAGGGATATTCTCTCGCCAATAGTTGTGCCAAAAGTTTCTTAATTTGAAAATTGATAAACAACTCAGAGATCCTAATAATGAGTTCAACTTGGTATAACCTTATCTGAGTATATTTTTCCCTCCCTTCAGCCTAATTCTGATGACTCTTGGCAAGTCAACATGTAATTCTGTAAAAAAAAAAATTAGCAACCCAATTTTCAAGTTTGAAGACATCTCAACAATGCTTACGCAGATTAAAGTTTGTCTGAATCCAAGGCAAGGTAGCTGACTTTATTATGCACAATTTCTTGTTCGCGAGCATGTCTATTCGTCCATTTATTCTCCGAATTTAATATATACGTTCAGTGTGAGTAACTTTTTACGTGTGTGTTTTGTGCACAAAAATAAATGTTATTAATTATTCACAAAACGATTAAACGGCAAAAAAATGTGATACACCACTGGAAGTTTTTTAATATGCTCTATCTCACCAGTACCCCTAGTGTACATTTATTCGATAGCGAAACGTGACGTACGCGTTTGCGTTAGGTCTCATTTTGTATAGGATTTTGAGTTTCCAAAACGTCCCGCTTGGCGCGCTGTTTCTAAATCCCATACTAAATGTGTCGTCAAGCTCACCATACTTATTAACCTATCGAATGAGCTAATGGTTTTACGGATACTGGAAAGCGATATGTAAATGTACTACATACCTATACGAGGCCTGGATGTTAGTGAGATGACGATATGAGTTGTGCTGGTGTCCGACTTTATTACCTACATATAACATGAGTATCACATGATTATCCACCTGGTTTCTTGAGCTTAATAGTCGCCTCCAAACCTCCCCTTATAGCGACCCCTTTCCTCACACAAAGTTTACCTTAAGTTCATATTAGCCTCACTGGATCACTGTTCACTCTGAGTACTGATAACGTTGGTCACAATATACTAGAGACACATCATTATTCTAATAACACCATAAGAACGTTCTTGACTTGATCTAAAAGCAAATATCACTGCCGCGTCGATCTGTTCGCACACAACCTCCTTTTTCCTACTGTCGTTCTCATCTACCCTCTCACCTTCCCTCAAAAAATCCCAATAACCTCGAAGCGGTTACTTAAGTTAAACGTGACTACTAGCGCCATCTACTCCATGACGTTGGCAAATATTAGCGGGTTCGCAATACGTTGGCGACACTCCCGCCCAGAAAGAAAATGCTACTCTTAATTGAAATTAGATGTCTATAGGCAAACATATAAATAAATCAACAACTAGATAATAAGAACACTTGTGAATAACAATGTGTTTTCTCGAACCGCATGGTTCACCCTTTGCGTCGTGAATCGGCACGGCCTGAGACTTTGTGCAATTTCTGATGACGTTACAGAAATGTGCTGAGACACTGCGTTTCTGAGATCGATCCAATCGTGCATCTGGTCTGAGTTGAGTTGTGATTGTGAGTGATCTGTCTTGAGCTGATAAAGAACAGGATTCTGAGTCTGGTCTGAGCATTCATCAATGTTTGTGCTGAGCCAAATAATAACAGGATCCTAAGACTGATCTGAATACTGATCAATTTCCGTGCTAAACTGATTGAAAGCAGGATTCTGAAACTGGTGTGAGCGTCCATCGATGTCTGAGCTAAGCTGAGTGGGATCACGGCTGCGACCTGTCATATTTGGTCCATTACTGGTCTCTCCGTCAACCCATGACCAATGTTATTTCTTACACTCCAGCGCGTACGGTTCTCGATTGCTCCGAGCAGTCTCTAGTTGCAATTTAGGTCACGAGAAGAGACCGCGTCATGCGGCCCATGTGTCAGAGAGTGGCAATGCGATCTGATATCAAATATCGGTATTATTAAACAGTGAGAGCTCCGTTCGCGATAGGTTTATCCCATCTGTAACTACCATCTGTGATTCGCTCTGTCACTTTGTCACTTTGCTCTTTTGACATCGTTATTAACATAATAACCTATTTCACCACTTCAAGTGTCACAACTATTACTACAGCAGACGTAAACAACTGTAACTGTTTTGAACACTGCGACGACCGCGAGAACGAAAAGAACATACGTTTTTTATATGCAATGATAGTTACCACACAGACAAATGCGGCCATCTTATCCGAACGGGTGTATGTAACCTAAATTCCCACTACTTCTCTTTACTGAATATTACTCGCAGTAATCTACTATGTTAAGTATTCGCTTTAAATCTATTCGCTTATCCATTAAGGCCACTGTTGACATGTCCATCTCTGGGTGCACCCACTTCATGTCCGGCAGCCCTCCCCAGCCAAGGGAGAATCACGCTATTTTTATATAATCACAAATCAGAATGTAAAATAGAATCTATTTACAACTCGACCACACTCCTTTTTTTATGCTAATTGGACATTCAACAGACTTGTCAAATCAGGCTCCCACTTCGAACCGTCAAATCCAAAACAAGTGATGTGATATTCAAGGCACCTTTTCTTACCGTTCATTTCGATTTATCAAGCAGATATTGAGTCAAAATGAACTCTGTTTTTTTTGTTTGCAAAGTGGTTTTTATTCTTCTTATCATTCTCTGGTGCGTTTATATCGCGCCTGGTGTGAAATAATCTAGTTTAAATATGTTGGGACAGTCAAGTTGTCAGCAACAGTTTTAAAAGTATTATATCGCGTCCGTGATTTTATTCACGTCGATTTACGCATAAACATTTTTGCCACACTTTATTCTGTCTAAATTGAGCTACACTGATACCGCCTTTGGGGGGTGGATGCTGGCGAGTACCTCGGTATTAATTCAACGCATTCAAAATGCTTTTCTTTTCTGTTTCTTGCCGTTCTCACATCACACCATTTTTAAACCGTTATAACCTATTAAATATGTCTGCCAGACCTACCTTACACTTTGCATCATTGCTTTTTGGAGTCATTCGCGATTAACAGCCGTCTTATCTATTTGAAAAACTTAAGATTTCGAAGGGTCATATACGTGGTGTCCTCAGGCTTAACGGCACGCAACACAGTAAGTCCGCTTTTCGTGGCAGCTTTCGATATGTTTACTCTTTGATTACATCCCCGTGCACATGCATCAGTCCTGCTAAGGATGGTAGAAACAGCAATACATATACTGTACATCCGAGGTACCGATCCATCTTCCTCATTCCGATCAGATCTTAAATTAAGCAAAATATCGCCAGCCTTCCGCACCACAGTGTTTTAACTGCTGTGTCCATCAAATTGACCCAATCTGTTTCTTTTATTCACGAATAATCACTTCACAACTTTAACAACCATGCGAGACATATAGATGGGTACTCAGTAGCAAATTCTCAACGTGTGCCAATTAATAAAGAATACAGTGGGTGCGGCGTATACTCTTTAAGGCTTTGCGCTTTATTGACTTCGCATTCGCAAAGGCTTTTGATTTCTTTAACTGGAGTTAAATGTTCAGAGTTATGAGAAATGGGGATACCGTAACACGTAATCCTTTTATAGTTGAACGAGGAGTGCAACTGTTCACTGAGATCTGTGAATAGACAATATAGGATAGGAGTATAGGAAGGTTGTGAGGGTGATGTCCAAGTTGGTGGCCAACTAATCAATAAACTCAGTTTTGCAGATGACATGACTATATTAGGTTAAGTGTCCGTGGAAAATGAATTTCGGTTCTGCTACAAAAGATTGGGTATGCCAGTAATGAGTCCATTTTCAGGATGCAGATCCATACCTTATGATCAATAGAAATGAGATGAAGATGATGCATGTCGATCTTCCTTGTAAAATTAAGAGAATCAATGAATTGCACGATCTTGAGGCAAGTTGTTCGTTTACTTGGTATTTTAAATAAGTGATGATGGCATCTGCGACTAAAAGGTGATCAGAAGAGCTCATGTGGCCAAAGCTGCGGTGAAACGACTCGCCAGGATATGCATATGGAATAACATAAAACAAGGATCAGACTAATGCGGGCGCCTTGGTTTCTCGATCATATTCTTTACATGTCCGAAACCTAGACCATTGAAACTGAAACCCATCATAGGACAGATGCATTTGAGATATGATGCTGGCGAAGAAAGCTTGAACGTTACTACGGTGCAACTGCTTCAACTCTTGACAAACTCGACATCACCGAGGTTATCCACTGTTTGTACCCATAGCGTTCTTAGTTTCTTCGGCTATCGAGGCCGAACCAAGAAAGGAAGAGCCAAGGAAGCGTAGGGATGGACGTATGGTCACACGCCGTTGGGCGAACAGAATAACATTAAAGATAAATCCACATTACAGGCTAGCATACACCGCCCAAGAAAGAGCGGCTTCGAGTGCACTGGTGAAGAACCACACAGGACAGGTGTCCACAGTGACTTATGACGATACGGCAACGAATAAGACTTTGATAAATCTGTCTTGTGACTATTGCTACTGTAGGAGTCGTACATAAAACAATTAAGGCTCCTCTTCCCGCAAAATACCGTAAAACTAAGTTATTCAGAACCATATTTTATATTAAACATTGATACTTTCTGAGCAGCAAAAAACATATAACAATCTACAAGATATGACCAACGATATATTTTTCTGGAAATCTATTTTAATTTACACAACTATATTTCTTTCAGTTAGATCGGTATTACTTCTGCAAAAATATGGAACTTTACAATCATTCTCACAAGACACTATAAAATGATTTGGTTTTCTTGCTTTTTGCAATTTCATAAAACTATGCCTCAATTTCTAAAAACAATAAGCCTAAATTCCGCCTAGATTCCTACCATTACCCCCCTCTGCGGAGGCAGTGCGAGGCAAGTCGTATTGCTAGACGGACCTGTGCTGCATTGCACGCGCGAGCAAGCGATATTCTATTTCGAACGCATAGCTCTGCGCGCTCGATCTTTTGCAGTGGGTGGTGCGGTGAGGGGTATAAAGCTCCGCCCACACGCGCGAGGTCATTGGCGTCGAGTGCAGCCTTAACACTACGATATTTCACGGCAATATTAAAATGAATCAAGAAAGATATCGAACTTCCTTATATGACATCTGATTCTAATTGTGATTATGATTCTTGGGATCATAGTGTAGCTCCAGTCTGCATTTCAATCCGATTAAATCTGATAAACAAGCTAACAAGCTGAGGTGTCCCGATCAATTATTATCAATAATTATTTGGCTTATGATTAATCTCTTCCTTTTAAAGGTTTAATGGTCTGAGCTTTTGCATACTAAAATAATTAATAATAAAGTCCTTTTTATTGTTTCTAAAGATGATATTATACAAAATAGATGATATTATATCTGAATTACTTCTGTCATTACATTTATTAAAATAACACAATACTTGAGAAATTCTGATCTTATTCAGAAATGTATCCACCATGGTCTTCTACCGCCTTTGTAATTATTACTATGAGTATGAAGGTTGAAGGTACTTAATATGTACATCTACGACGAGTAGACTCGATTGAGTTGGCGACATCAATTAACATCTACTGCTCGATTCCACTTTCATTTAACAAAATTAAAATAGTTTTGCATGGCTAGTGACTATTCTTTAAATTATCTACCACTCCCTTACCTGTTTTTGTTGGAATAAAATACATAATAAAGAAACCACTAGCCCATTCAATTAGTATGCAATTCATTTGAAGTCTTCTCAATAATAATATATTTTAATATTTTTAACCCTAGGTTTGGGTCATCGCATGTACATGACATAGATACATACACAATTCAGAAGTTAAGTTAATATTTATCTAATTAGTTTATATCAAATCGCTAATCTGTGACTGTCCACACTATGAATCAATGGTTGAATAATAATAGGAAGTCCTTATACCTATAGGGTATGGCTTAGGTGCAAACATATATATTATAATAGCCTGGTGGCTTATAGTAAACAGTTTTGCGTTTGCAATTTACTGTTATACAAGTTGATATTTATTGATTCTCTGATGACAATCTCTAGATTGGAATGTTAATTGGGATTGAATCAAGATACTGTGCTGAGTTACATGAACAGAAAAAGTAAGTGAATATTATTTAAACAATATTTATTTATTTTTATTCGTTTACAATCCTTTTAACCGTTTATTTTTTAGGACAGCAATATCATGCATGCCAACTGTTAAATCTAGCGAGAGCCCCATATTGGCAGTTTGCTGGTGCCATTGGAGTGGCTGCGCGATTCTGATTGGGTCTCAATGATGGTCCTGGTCCTTTGAGTTTGGGTAGCCATGTACATATTATGACATCAAATTGTAATCTGATTTCAAGTGCCTCCTGCATTTTCATTAAGGCACGTTACAGGTTACTACATCTAAATGATACCTATAACTTCTAAGAAACCAACCCGTACCAATACCTTACAACTGTAACAACAAACAACAATGAGGCAAGACATTCCTTAACATCTCTTATGTTATGAGTGGTTCTAGTCCTTCAAACGAAGTGAAAGGGTTGATTTCGAATTTTGAATTACACGCAATGCGAATGCTTCTGATTTTAGCTTAGTGAAGATATGGATGCGCAAAACATACGATTATAATAGCCTAGTTTGGTTGTTTGGAAGATGTCGCTCTTCAGCGATAAGACCGCTTGTTGTGCACCATAGTTTGAGTTATGTGCTTAATCTGTATGTTATTTTCGTTTTTATATTGGTGAGCAACAAAGAATATTTGTACTGTATTATTTTATTAATCTTGATAAAATAAATTTTGTTTCATTCTAAGAGAATATTTATGGATCATATAAGTATATCGAACGAATGTTAAATCTGGTTCCTACCTAATACGTTAAACATGATACATTCGTTTTCTGAAAAGACACGCAGTATAAATTGTTTCCATCCACCACGCACACTTGCGCACACGACGAGTCAAATCAGGGCTGAGCTGATAATTTGTGATAAAGCGGATATTCTGCAAGCAATGCGTGTTATACAAAAGCATCATTCATAAGAGATTATGGTCCTTTTCACAAAATGTTATAAACACCAATATAACTAGATCCCGAAGTTACAGAAAATATACCAAATCGGGGGTCAGACCTAAACTGGTTTGTAAGCAACAACAGTCGGCAAGGCATTATATCACTATCCGCATGATAAATAAACTTTAAATTTGATACTATTAACTATAACAACTATTCCGCCAAACAGAACAATGAATGAGAGATTTTGATTCTTATTATTTTAATATTAAAATGTTAATTATTTTGTTAATGAATTGTTGATCAACAGCATGATTTGAATCTGTGATAAAGTCGCTGTTTGAAAGGATGTATCCTGGGTCACAACACAAATTGACCAGCAAATTTTAATTCAAAATTTTATTTAATTTATATCAAAGATTGGTCAGGCAACTAAATCTAAACACGTAGGTAAAGTACCTTGTCCCCTACATAATCAAATATAAATATCAAAATTAACATAACGTATAGGTACCTAAATATAGATTATAGTTAAACCTCTTGTTTAACTTAAACTTAGGTTTGAGCAGTTTGACCTGTTAGGTATGAGCAGGTATGGTAATGGCACCATTCATTAGACATTTAAGAGAACAATTGGATAATTGCTGACACTTCACCGATAATTGAAAAATTTCTACCGCTTTGGGCGTTAAAATTTGAGTTGAATGTCCTTTCACCTTTTATTATTTTCGACATGTTTAATGAAATATGTAGTTAGGTACTTGGTTTCAATATAATGAAATGTGAGACTTAAGAGTTCTAAGGCTCTTGTTGAAGGTAAAATGTTACTAAGTCAGTGTTTAAAAACTGATGATAAATACTTGTTTTATAGGATTTATAGTAAACACGAATTACGAATGTTTACTGAGACTTACCTGATTCATAAATGATTACTGATTACCTTTTATTATTCAGTAGAGATAACTATATTTTCTGATGTGACAATCTTTGCCACTCTCTCATTCTTTTAACATAGAAATGTTGAATCTGTTTAGTAACGTCACATATAATCATGAGCGTAAAAGTAAAATCTTGAGCGTTGCGAGTGTTTCAAGGCACGTGAGTTGAAAACAAACTTTGCTGCTCTGGTAAAACATAAACATTTTTATCACATCAATTATTGTCAAATACTGGTTCTAAAACATAAAAATTTAAATATTTATATCATTCAAAACCATAACATGAAATTCCATTCCATTCCACTGCTTATAGCTGCTATAGGGCTAATAAACACACTGTTTTCAAAGATTAAAGAGAGCTTTTTAATTCAGACTACCCTTTGTCGCAAAATATTAATAATCGTGAAAGTATGTATTTATATATCTGCTTTTTATAAACTATATTATGATACCTACTGACACTTGCAATCTCTTGTATATCAAAGAGCAAGAATGTTCAGTTAAAATGTATGTAGGTACTCACTCAATTGCCTATGTGCTCAGGTGAACCACTAACATTCGCCTGCTGAATACCTTTTTGGTAGAAATAATATAAATATGGGCTTCATGGTTGAAATAAAACATTAAATTGAATTAAATAAACCAAATATTGTAGCTCTTTAGTTGTACGCGCGTAAATAAATTGACTTTTCATATGTTAGAGATAAATATATGTTACTTTTGATGATGATAACAGTGCATGTGAATAAAAATTCCCAGCATGCTCCACCATGTCGTCAAGCTCACCATACTTATTAACCTATCGAATGAGCTAATGGTTTTACGGATACTGGAAAGCGATATGTAAATGTACTACATACCTATACGAGGCCTGGATGTTAGTGAGATGACGATATGAGTTGTGCTGGTGTCCGACTTTATTACCTACATATAACATGAGTATCACATGATTATCCACCTGGTTTCTTGAGCTTAATAGTCGCCTCCAAACCTCCCCTTATAGCGACCCCTTTCCTCACACAAAGTTTACCTTAAGTTCATATTAGCCTCACTGGATCACTGTTCACTCTGAGTACTGATAACGTTGGTCACAATATACTAGAGACACATCATTATTCTAATAACACCATAAGAACGTTCTTGACTTGATCTAAAAGCAAATATCACTGCCGCGTCGATCTGTTCGCACACAACCTCCTTTTTCCTACTGTCGTTCTCATCTACCCTCTCACCTTCCCTCAAAAAATCCCAATAACCTCGAAGCGGTTACTTAAGTTAAACGTGACTACTAGCGCCATCTACTCCATGACGTTGGCAAATATTAGCGGGTTCGCAATACGTTGGCGACAAAATGAGACTTAACGCAAACGCCGTACGTCACGTTTCGCTATCGAATAAATTTACACTAGGGGTTCTGATGGTGCTCTATTATGTTCAAACCCTAACTATTTATGTATCTAATGGCCTGATAGGTACTGTTTCCTTAGTTCTACTGTGGACCAATAGAGTATCGGCATTATATCCGGGTAATCCATAGCTTCACCTGTCCAGTTAGCGGTACACTCGGCAACTTGTCACGTCTCGCCGATACGTCACCCGTATCCGTGGGTACACTCCGACACATTATTCTGTATAAGTTATTACGAAAATATTGATGTCCTATTTAAAGGCCTTGGAAGACCGACGTACGATAGTCAGGAAATACTTTTTTACATTTGAAGATACCTTAAAGAGCTAACGCAAATTAAAGTCTGAATAAATTCAAGACAAATCAAATGTGAAAATTAATCAAAAATAACAGATTTCTTTGCAGGAATAGAAATAAATATGAAAGTATTTTTTGTGCTCCTTATGTATGAGTATAACCTATCTAAAGGTATATAATATCATTGCGGGTGGGGTACAGTTATGGAGAAGGGAAATCTGTCAGAAATATTTATTAAATAAGTGTCAGTCATATGGTTCGTTTTCCGAAGTCAAAAATAATTATACTGATAGTTGCATGTCGATTAATTCATATATTATTGTGTGCATGTCCTAACATTGCTTTTCAATGTTCTATTTAATCCTGCTTCGCCAGGACCTTTCCGAAAGGTTAAGTTATTTAGCTGCCGGTTGTGGTCATCGCTTTCGATCAAGCACCAATCTTTCACTCACAATTCCTTCCAATACGACGCGCACATACAAGAAATCCTTTACTGTCCATGCCGTTAAGTTATGGAACGAGTCTGTAGCATCACTCAAGGAGAAGCTTAAAAAATTGTGGCTTTCCGATACTTTGGTTACGACTTCCTACTTCCATTAAGTACTTCTACTTTTTTAATTTCCTTTACTTTTCTGGTTCGAATCTATTTATATTATATATTGAATATTTATTTATTTTTATTTATATATATATGTATGCATTATTTTATGGTTATTTTTCTATCTATGTATATTTGTATCAATGTGTATTCAAAAAATGCATTTCATTAATTTCAGCGATTGTACATTTTTCTTTGTGTTTGTCATTCATTCACCGTTACTTCTGTTTTACTCATTTCCTCAAAGGTTAACTGGAAGAGATCCCATACAGGGATAAGTTCGCCTTTGTTGTATTTAATCTAATCTGTAACTGTGTTTTTCGTGTTTTTATTTCTATGTACAATAAAGTATATACATACAAACATGCATATATTATATATTCCGTAGCTGTTATAAAAGTGTTATTCGTACTGAATGTACCGTACAGCCAGCTAATCCGTCATCGCCGCAGCTCCAATGGCCGACGGAGGCGATTTACAAACGACGTATCCTGTTTGACACGAGACTGCCATGGTGATTTAAGGCCTGCATTGAGCTCGGTGTCGGTTCAATACTTCCGAAACCCTTTCATAAAACTTCAGAAGGCTCAGTCACTTGCACAAAACCGTCTGTATGCTCGATGAAAGTTTCAGTCAACAGTCATTTGAGTCATTTCAACTCTTGATACAAGATACAAGGCTACCGCAAGGGACCATTTCTAATTGGAAGTAGAATTGCTTTTATTTCGTTCGATTAGAAAATAAAGAAAATTCAGTTATTAAGTAACTATGCATGTTGACTGTTAAACTAAATATAATAGACGTCATTTACCTATCATTGGACAAACATCTACCCTTAATGTTATGTAAGCTGCAGATTATTTATTAATTATGTATTAACTGTTGGTGCTCCTAAATAACGAAATAAAAATAATAATTAAATGTCAAACTCAAAACCAATGCCGCATATACACAACGCTTTAGCTCGAACTATATATTAGTGGACTGTTTGCGTAATTTATTCCTCTTATTTGTATGGAAAACATAACCCTCCCCGATCGCTGTGACGTGGTTAGAGCGGATAACGCAATTATTAAAACCGGCCATAGCGCCCCAACAAACAGTTAAAATTCAATACCGACCCAAATCCGAGCAAACATAGGGGTGATGGCGAGCAACGATATAAAGATAAAAGTGGAGGCGGAGCGGAGTGGAGTTATTGCACAAATTTAAATTGATTTAGTTGACGACCTGTCTGGCCTAGTGGGTAGTGACCCTGCCTATGAAGCCGATGGTTCCGGGTTCAAATCCTGGTAAGGGCATTTATTCGTGTGATGAGCATGGATATTCGTTCCGGAGTCATGGATGTCTTCTATGTATTTAAGCATTTATACATAAATGTATATATTATGTAGGCATATCGTTGTCTACTTAAGTAACCCACATAATAAAATCAATAAAATCCTAAACATTTACCCTAAACAGTCCCAGGAATGTAAGTCCACCGTAATCAAATGGCTCACAAATAAAACATATGAGGAAACAGAGTGCCTATTACGATGAGTACCATTACACACACACACACACACACACACACACACACACACACACACACACACACACACACACACACACACACACACACACACACACACGCACGCACACACGCAGTCAAGCTTACTGGAAATTAAATGAAATGAAATTAAATTAATTTATTTTAAGATAGTTTATGTCGTTCTTGTATCGTTCATAATTAATGTATAGCTTGTTAGTAGTATATTTTGTTTGTAAATTGTAAATAGTATTTATAGGTAGTAAATTTTGTAAATAGTACAGATCTTAGTATTAGTTATTAATTAATCACGGAAGAGCGGTGCCTCCCAACACAGGCAATATTGCTTACTGGGAGACACCATCCCCTAAATTATATAAACTGTATTTAATGAAATAAAGAATTTTGTATTTTTTTGTATTTTGTATTTATTGCGATGGATACATAACATCCACCATAATCTTCTACGTCATTTCTTTTTAATTACTTTATTATTCTGCAGATTAAGAAAATGTTGGTACGTGGCGTATAAATAACATGCCGCACCGGCTAACGCTTCCACGTCAATCGTGGAAAACGAATATATCGCAACTGAATGTCGCCATCGTGTAGTGGTGTTTCAACCATCGCATATCTATTATGAAGAGGAGATTAAGGAGAAATGATGAAAGACTTACCGCCTTCTGTGTAATTGGGTGGCTTAGGCAGATACGTTACTTTTATCATCGGCCACACACGCGACACATGTCCGAAGGTTATAAATGCTCTGTACCCTACCTAGATGCGGTATGAGTAAATTAGCGCCTTCTTGTAGTAGAAGTAGAATGGGCTGGATTTCTTCTAGCCCGGGAACTTTATAAGGGCTATAATGCATTGTCGACTAATAGTCGTCGGCGACTTGGTCGACGGCGACTGGCTTACTACAGTTTTATATTATAGGACATTATTACACAAATTGACTAAGTCCCACAGTAAGCTCAATAAGGCTTGTGTTGAGGGTACATAGACAACGATATATATAATATATAAATATTTATAAATACTTAAATACATAGAAAACACCCATGACTCAGGAACAAATATCCATGCTCATCACACAAATAAATGCCCTTACCAGGATTTGAACCCGGGACCATCAGCTTCGTAGGCAGGGTCACTACCCACTAGGCCAAACCGGTCGTCAAACAGTTCATATAGGCGTTTACGCACCTAGTGCGCGGTCGTCCGGGCGAATTGGCGACTCGCTGCATAGTGGCGACGCACAAGCGACACGCAGCAATAGTCGAGACGACATATTTCTATCCGTCTCTCTCTCTCGTGAAGAACACATGTAGATGCTTGCGCTCGGTTTGGTCTCCTTGCCCTAGTTGCCTATGTTTTGGTTGCCGACAGACCAAGTTGCCGGCGACTAGTCGACAGTGCGTAACGGCTATAAGGCTGAAATGTTGATAGCGACCAATGTAAGGCGTAGTTGGCAACGATGTTGATAGCCCAGCCTGTGCAAGTGTTAAGTAAACGTCATAATTTCATAGAAGTTTGACGTTTAAGATAACACTTGCACTGGGCTGTCAACCGCTGCCAACTTATCTTGGTCTCACTCTATCTTGTTGTATATTTACCTTTTTGTCGGTACGTAGTATCGTTCCTCTGCACCGCGGCAGCCCATCAATATTCCCCAGCAGTTTATGCAAAACATGCCGCGGTTAGACAGCCTCCGAGCGGGCAGTGAGTACTGCCCAAAATATCGCCATTACAAGGCAGCGGATAGATATAGACAGATTATTATACAGGGTGATTCAGGGGTCGTGAGCAGGATAAAGCTTCAGCATTCAATAAGTTATAAGCAACTGTTTCGTACAGTCAGCGCCAAAAGTAGCGGATGAAACAACGCGCCAAAAGTATCTGATATTCCGGATAACTTTTCCTAATATATATAAATTTCTAAAATTCTAGTTCAAAATTACTTATTTTACAGTCTTATTTGTTCTATATTTAAGACATCACTTTTTGTTAAGCTGTTACTTATGAAGCGTTATTTGATCCGCTACATTTGATGCTGACTGGTACCAGTATTTGTCAGATTAACGTTCATTCATTATTTACTGTTCAAAAACATAATGTTTTAATTTATTTACGACATTTATGGTCACCCTCTTTGTTTCATCCATAACAAGTGACAAATTTAATGTCATCGGAGTTTGGTTACTTCTGAAAAATCGTATCTCATCAAGTGTGACATTTTATTTTCTTCATATTCCAAGGGATGCCATAACGGTTAAAGAGGTTTTATCTTTCTTAATAAAGTTGTGTAGGGTGTCCATGATTGTAGATTATCTAATTTGTCCTTACCAAAAAGTTAAATAACAGAAGTAAAGCGAGACTGTTTTACTTAAATATGATGATGAACCATTCATTAACATTTACTGATTGTGTAGGCTTAGTCCTGCTCACGTCTCATGAATTACTCTGTATATGTTATATATTAACACTAAAATTCGCAAAATATCTTCCACACTCAAATTAATTTACGTAGGTATAATAGAGAATTATCTCTTTTTATAAAACTGCTACTCAATTTCTCCAAAATATCAAAAATGCACAACGTTAATATTCAAGTTTTCACTTCTGCCGGCATTCACGGAGTGCAACCCGTTGTTTTTTCTTCTTCTTCCTTCTTCCCTTAGGGCCAACACACATACCCACGATACGAAGTTGTCTCACGTTGAGGCGTCGTGCAACGTTACGGCGTTGAATCGCGGGGCCAACACACATACCCACGTCGTATCGTTGGTATGTGTGTTGGCCCTCAGTCCCAGTTTTATCTGCGGTCGGGCCTCCTTGTACGGCGGCGCCAGGACGCTCTATCCTGTGTTGTCATAGGCGTTAGGTTTTGGGTTCTGGGCTTTCATCTCCCTCTTTATATTGGACCACCATGTGTCGGGAGGTCTTCCTGTCCCCAGGGATTTTGTGGGGATATTTAGGACAGATTTAACTGAGAAACTATCATCTCGTCTCATTATGTGGCCGTACCTAAGCCTGCTTTCTTTTACTTTGTCAATAATAGAGGCCACTCGGAAAGATCCTCTCACGTGCTCATTGCGTATTCTAGCAAGACGGGTACCACTGCCTGCCCAGCGCATCATCTTCATTTCCGCTGTATGCAACTGCTCTTCGTGCTTTTTTGCCATTTTCCAGCATTCCGCTCCGTACATCATAGCAGGTCGGACTGACTAATCGGACTAATTTTTAGTTTTATTTGTATTATATAAATAAACTTGTATAGGTAATTGTATCACATTTTTATTATTATTATTCCTTTATTTCTCTTTCTTCTTAGGGTTATGTTTTTTACAATATGGATATAAAAGTAAAATATAAAAATACATTAAAAAATACTATACAAAACACATATAAACACATTGTAAAAAACTTAACCTAGTGTGCCGCCAGCAGCGGGGCAGGGCCCAAGCTGCCGGTGGTCAGGGCTGCAGGGAGAGGAACCGACGCACTATCCGCGCCGTGTCCAAGATCACCGCCTTCTGCATCTGACCCTTGATCCAACCTTATTATTATTATTATTATTTATTTCAATAAAATACAATGGATACACTTAATATTAAATACAACGTCCCACAAAACTGTTTGCACAGTTTGACTGTGGGATCCGTGGGGCTATACTAGATTAGTTACATGATAATCATAAAGTCTTAAATCTAATTAATTGTAGAGGCAAAAATTGGATAGGTATGTGTTAAATGGTACCAAGGTATTACCTACATGAATTCCCAATTTGTCGTTATAATTTCTCATAAAACGATTTTGTTCGAGAAAACTTGTAGGTATTCTATATTCTGTTTTTTTTGTCCGTAGACTAAAATGACATTTCATGTGGTACTAAGAAATGTCATGTCTTACATATGAAACGTCTTTTTAGTCTACGGAATAAAAAAACAGACCTTAATTTCTAATTGTTTTTTTTTTATTGTTATATAGCCTTGCATAGGTAATTTTATTACAAAAGCTTGTAAACATGATTTTATCTCCGCAATAAAGCGCTGGGATCAATCTAATGCGTATTCTGTTTCAGTTTGCTCGCGTTACATTTATCACGTCATCGGAGCGAGTCCACGGGGACGCACTAGGCCAAGAGCCAAAGCCGCATTTACTTATCAAAATGATATATTTCCAGAATTGCTTAGGGCCGGAGCTTCCGGCGCTTCGTTTTCTATGAAAAGCCCCACGTGATCACCGATCAGCCGTCATAGAAAATGACGTGACGGACAACTCGGCATCTTTAAAGGTTTGTAAATGGTCGGCAACGCGCTTTTGACACCGCTGGAGTTGCAAGTGGACCCCAAAGAATCTGATCAACTATTCAATTTTGATGGCGCTTGGAGTACTTACAAAAGTTATTTCATTCTAAATATATTCATTATTTAACATAATAAACTACTGCGTCCAGTATAATAACGTTCCTGGTGATTATGGGGCTGCCGTGCTTCTGCAGCATTTCAGGAATGTTCGCCGAAGCCCAGGTCGATTGCTTCTATGCCACTATCCGCAAAAGGGCCGCATCCCTGGTGCGCCGGATACGCGCCTGCCCCCACATCATCATGAAGATGATAGGGAACAGGTTGGACTCTCCCTATTCGCTATGCTGCAGTCGGCTACATGTACCGTACTCAGCTGATAAGAAAAACATGTAGTTTATAGATGTAGAAATATTTCAAGGTTTAAGTACTAATATCAATTTAGAAGTAATTTTTTATATAAGTGTAATGTAATGTATGTAACTTACTCAAAATAAATGTTTTTTTTTTGACGACCGGTCTGGCCTATTGGGTAGTGACACTAGTGACCCTGCCTATAAAGCTGATGGTCCCGGGTTCATATCCTGCTAAGGGCATTTATTCGTGTGTTGAGCACGGATATTTGTTCCTGAGTCATGGGTGCTTTCTATGTATTTAAGTATTTATTAATATTTATATAATTTATATATCGTTGTCTAAGTCTACAACACAAGCCTTATTGAGCCTACCGTGGGACTTTAGCCAATTTGTGTAATAATGTGTTTATTCCAAATTTTATATTAAAGGAAAAAATGGAAAAATTTACGCCTACGACAGGACTTGAACCCTTAATTTTTTTTAAAGCATTTTAAAATGCTTGTTAAAAAATTACTTTCCTATAGGTTAGCACATTATTACTGGTGAATTCTCAATACACTTTGAGACTCCGTTGCCGTTAAAAATAATGATTACCATCATCTTTCGGTAAATGTCGTTTTACGCCACCCCAAAGGCGTGTAAACATAAGGGAAGGAATGGAAAGATTCGCGAGGTTCTGGTAGGCTTCCGTAGCTCAATTGGTTAAGAGCAAGCGCACGGATTGCGGAGGTTGAGGGTTCAAGTCCTGCCGGAAACGTAACATTTTCCATTTTTTCCTTTAGCATAAAATTTTGAATATCGCTCGCAGACGTATCTGCTTGTTAAAAAATGTGTTTATTTTTTTTTATTTTTTTTTATCTAGCCTGTTTGAGTGTCCCACTGCTGGGCAAAGGCCTCTCCCCTTGATTTCCACGATTCCCGATTTGGTGTTTCCTCCGGCCAGTTGTTCAGGTAGCTGTCCAGGTCATCCCGCCATCTCCGCCTGGGCCTGCCCCGTCCACGTCCCTCTACCGGCATCCACTTGGTGGCTATGCTAGCCCACCTCTCTGGGTACATGCGGTAGACGTGACCGGCCCAGTCCCATTTTAGCCTAGCGGTTTTCTCGCCTACGTCAGCAATGCGGGTTTTTGAATGCAGCGTGGTGTTTCTTATCCGATCCGTTAGTTTAACACCTAGAATGCTGCGCTCCATAGCGCGTTTGCAAACCTTCAGTTTGGACTTCTGAATCTCTGACCAAGCTTGGGCCCCGTAGGTTTAGTTTAGTTAATGTGTTTATTATATTAAAAAAAGTCTAATGTAATGTTCCCAAATTTTAATTAAACCTATACAAATTGATGATAGCTCTCCGACTATGTTGTGAAAGCCCCGGTAACAAATTGGCAAAACTCCGGCACTCGCGCCCCGGAGCCTCCAAGTTGCTGTTTTGAGTTATTGCCTCGTCTGTCAAAGCTTTGAATTCCTGAGTGCTTTAAGGGCTTTGGCACTTTGGGGGTTCGTGTGGGAACTCCACGGATTCCATGTTTAATGGGTATTTATTTATATTGAAAAATATTAAGGTTTTAAGCTTAGAATAAATCTAACAGTGGAAAAAATGGGTGAGACTAGAATTCACGGCATCTGGCCTTTGACTCTGGTTCACTGACTATGGATGAGTTCTTGGTGGCTCAGTTGGCAGAGCGCTGGAGTATCGACTCAGAGGCCGTGAGTTCAGATCTCACCCAAGGCAGTAATTTTTCCACTTTTAAATTTATTCTAAGTTTAATAGCCTCGTTTGCAAAATTTAATCATTATTAAACAAAATTTAATCATTTTTTTCGCATAAGTCTATATGCTGAAAGAAGGATAATCAGGGCTGTTTTATTTAAAGTGCATTTTTTTAGGGTTCCGTAGCCAAATGGCAAAAAACGGAACCCTTATAGATTCGTCATGTCCGTCTGTCTGTCCGATTCTGTCACAGCCACTTTTTTAAAGTTGGGGTTTTTAAATTTTATTTATACTTAGAATCACGACCCCTTTCTACCGAGAAAAGTATCCCAAATTTTCCATACATTTTTCGATCCCTTCATTCAGTTCCCGTCAATGAAAAATGGTAACAGAATGGAAATGCAAATCTTGGGACACTTTATGTCCTAATAGAATTATAAGAATTCTCAATTCTTAAAAATACCAAAAAATAACCAAATAAAAAAGTGTAATGTACAATTTCAAATAAAATATCCCATATAATTAACACAATACAAGATACACAAAATCTAAATAAAAACATATATTATAATAAACAGGAATATAATATCAATATTGCATAAATTGTAATGTATATAAAAGGACAAAACAATAAATTGCAATATATAACTCAGAGCAATACACAAAGTTACCTGCATCACTAGCGGGAACCATCGTTGTATCACGTTGAACGGTCGCCCCTATCAGGGGCCTACCGCGAAAACTGAAATTCGCAAATTTCGGGAATCTTTCTCTTTTACTCAAATGAAGGCGTAATTAGAGTGACAGAGAAAATGCCCGCAATTTGCGAACTTCGATTTTCGCGATTATAACCCAGTGGCGAGGGCCGTTGGGACTATTTCCAGTCTTCTTCCTCGCGTTGTCCCGGCATTTTGCCAGGGCTCATGGGAGCCTGAGGTCTGCTTGACAACTAATCCCAAGAATTGGCGTAGGCACTAGTTTTCACGAAAGCGACTGCCATCTGATCTTCCAACCCAGAGGGTAAACTAGACCTTATTGGGATTAGTCCGGTTCCCTCACGATGTTTTTCTTCACCGAAAAGCGACTGGTAAATATCAAATGATATTTCGTAAATAAGTTCAGTCAAACTCATTGGTACGAGCCGGGGTTTGAACCCGCGACCTCCAGATTGCAAGTCGCACGCTCTTACCGCTAGGCCACCAGCGCTTTGTATACAGACTTTAATTTTAACTTGATTAGTTTAGTATTTAACTTAAAGTGCGGTCAGGTTAGAACAACTTGGAGCTTAAGCGTTAAGTTTAAAAGGTTGAGTATAATGAAGGGCATGAAGGGTAAATGAGTAATTTGAAGGTTAAGCTGGGTAACATGATATTATTTTAATATACTAGCTACTGCCCGTGATTTTGCGTAAAATTAAGAGCAATTCCTAACTGAGCAACTTTTCAAATCTCGATTATTTGGGAGTGCGTGCGTGCGATAAGGACAACTGCAGTTCGGACTAACATTCCCACTCAAAAATCGAGGTTTCACTCTCGACTCTTTCCTCTTCCAAAACACAAAAAATCATTATGAATTTTTGAGAACTGCAAGGCGAATTCCCTCAAAAATAAAATTGCGCATTTTTAGAAGCAATTTCCATATTTATCGCTTTTTGTTTGTGCATAAATTGTCACAAATTTTTAAAGTGCGTTTTAGACCTATGTTCATATTTTTTTTTATATCGAACAAAGACAAAGAGTCAGGATTTGAATCACTGAAGTCCCTAGATAAAATCCTCAAGATTGGTAATTAAATTTTTGTCGAACGTATTGCTTAAAATAAATAAATTAAATTAATAATTGTTGTATGTACTAACACTATATGAGTTTTTAGCTCGAAATAATATTATTTTCAATTTCAATTTTTAAAAGTGGTACGATTTTTCATAATCTCCGCCCATTGTACCTACGGCACTAAGTAGTTTCACTACAATTCCAATCGGCCTGATTCAAACTTTCAGATACGTTAAATATTAGGTCTAGAAACTATATGGATATATTTGACGTGTCTTAATGTTTGAATCGGGCCATTGGTCTGTATATTATATCGTGTTTCGTTAAAGTAGTATTCAACTTATTTCCAGGTAAGAAACCTTAACCTGCTTAAAGTCTTTATCCTGTTCTAGTTTCCACCTCTATTTTCCTTATCTGACTTCCCTTATTTAAATATCCTCCGCGTTTTCCAATAAACAGACGCTGCAAGTCCAATTCGGTGTTGACAGAAGTTTTTTTCCTTAAAAGCCTTCGCAGATCCAAATGCGACGGTTCAATATTTATTTAATAAATATTCCAGACGGCAATCAGACGGAGCGAGAGCTCGGAAAAGTGGATAGGGCGATGAAAATAAGGTGAGATGTAAGAAAATCGATTGGTTTAGGGTTAATTCTTTTCATTTTTCAAGCTCTGAAGGGTCGTTGTTACAATATTTATATATCACGGTTACACTCAGCTTCAGCGGGCGGCGCGCAGTGCAAGGAGTGCAGCCGACCTGAGCACTCAAGCCTGAGGAAGGTCCCCCGATGGGTTCAAAATATGTCGTCAATAGCGACAAAAACAGTCAAATGAGTTTAAACGTAATATTTAAATATTTTAGAATATGTTTCGCGAAAGTTTAATTTCGATTCGGGTCGTTGTTGTTCTAAAACGTGTGCAAAATGATACGTTTCTGTTCTAGAACACTGTTCTTTCTTAGTACGTTTTTTTCTCTTTTTTTACGATAATCAATGAAAGTTTTGGTATTAAATGGATTTGTTGCACAGTTTCCATTCTGATAATTAACTTCCCATTTCATAAATAACGATATTTTTACCTAAATTGAAGAAGAGAAATTTATACTTAGCCGTGTTTTTTTTAATGCACATGTATTTTACTTTCCACGTATACGAAATGAAAAATAGTTTTTATCTCGGGTTAAAGACACTATTTCAGTCTCGGACTATTAGCGCTCTTACTATATTACACAAGAAAATTCCAATAGTAGGTATAATTTACTTTTTAGATAGTTTTAGTATAGATTTCTTTTGTTCATAGTTTATTTCTACTCGTTTTAATTTATTTTAGGCCTAAATTTAAACTATTATTAAAGTCGTAAATCAATATTTTCCCTTGGTAATGATAGCGGTGGTGGCCGAGTCCATCTGACGTCCGACTTTCCGGAGGTCACGGATTTAAATCCTGGGTCGTATCGATTAGTTTTTCGAAACTTATGGATGGATTATTTGATATTTACCACTAGCTTTTCACTACCATCTCAGTCTGCCAAAGCACTTGCACTTCTGCTGTTGCATATGTCCATGGCCGACAGTAATCGCTTCTTCTTTGTCGTTGTACTCTTTGCAGAGCGTCGTGGTCAACTGCTGACATCAGGCACAGATGTTGCTTGCCGTACGATTTCTCGCCATTTTTCACTTACTATCAGGCTATTTGTATGTTTGTTTGTCTTTTATCTCATAAAAAACAATGCCTCATCTGTAGTTTTAGGTATCTCCTTCGTTTCGCTATACACCAAGCGGAGAATCAAATTAGCTGGATGCGAAATGCTCGTTGAATCAACGCGGAGACGCTGGCAGAAGAACTCCGCAATCATTGGCTATTCTGTACTTAGTTAGGTCACAAGTTCTGTTAACGTTTCGAATGCTCGTGTCAAAAAAATGCCATTTATCAAATCAAATCACTTTATTGCCAAAACATGATGATACAAAGAAAAACAATGCAAACAATACATAAAGTCTAGGTTAAGTATGTACTAAATTATTCTAGGTTAAGTACTAACTTATTGTCTAAACTAATTGGTAATCAAAATTAGCAAGACATGTTGGCTGTGGGTACCAAGCTCAGCATATGCTAGACTGGCGTCCAGCGCTGGTTTTCAGTTTGGCCCCTTTTTGTAGAGGTCTGACGAAGTATTTACATGTTGATCTTTTCTGCATCAGTAGCATGTATAATCACTGCTTCACCAGCTGAAAGCGCAGCGGAAGCGCTGGTGGCCTAGCGGTAAGAGCGTGCGACTTGCAATCCGGAGGTCGCGGGTTCAAACCCCGGCTCGTACCAATGAGTTTTTCGGAACTTACGTACGAAATATCATTTGATATTTACCAGTCGCTTTTCGGTGAAGGAAAACATCGTGAGGAAACCGGACTAATCCCAACAAGGCCTAGTTTACCCTCTGGGTTGGAAGGTCAGATGGCAGTCGCTTTCGTAAAAACTAGTGCCTACGCCAAATCTTGGGATTAGTTGTCAAGCGGACCCCAGGCTTCCATGAGCCGCGGCAAAATGCCTGGACAATGCGAGGAAGAAGAAGGAGAGAACCAGCTGAAAGCTAATATGGCATCAAATTACCTTCAACGCAGTAACATCAACGTATATTACTGTATACAAGGCTCTATGGAACGACCTAAAACGCTAGTTTAACTATTCAAGTAACACTTATGTTACACCGGTTCGTGCGCTCTACAAATGTGCCTTGTGCTTATATTGAATATAATCGTTAAAAGAAAATTTTTTTAGCAAAAAATTCAGTTATCGGAGCATTTAGGTCATTTAGCTTATCACTCAGGTCAATGCTAATCTCTTTTTTGAAACTAATTGAAGGTTTCTAAATATGGCTAACATTACGGCCCAAAGAATCTGGAATTTCCTGGATTCAACGGGCATCAGTAATGAACTTTAAAGGGCTGTCACAATAGATCACTACCTGGTCGACGTGGCACTCAAAGGCCCAAAAACCCCAATAATAATCAATAAATATGGCTATTCATTGCAATACAATTTCCTACGTAGTAATTTTTTAATACCCCTTTAATTTCCGTAGCTTTAGTTACTTATATTATTATTTATAACAATGGCATAATCAGCAAAAGAAATGGCAGCATACTTAGAGAGTAAAACAATATTGAAGTCATAGTATGAAAATTCAATTAATTATTGATTAACATATTGGATAATTAATAATATTAGATGTCTTTGTCCAAGTTGGACAAAGAGACGGAGTGTCATTATAAACGTCATATTTTCAAAGCAATTTAGAATCAATGACGACATTTCGACATTAGTTATTGGTTCGACTATAGCAGTGAAATCGGTCTGTGCTCGGCATGGTGTAGCGAGTTGCTAACTAATAAGTTGCTAACTGCCGCTTGAGTGCTATTGCAACAGTCGCTAACTACAGTTAGCAAAGCATTTAGCGTTTCACTCTGGCCAATCATGTTATTAGCGAGTCGCATCGCTCGTACGGCGCTTGCGCGCCAGACCCAACATCATCCTAAGTATGATTGCGGACAGGATTAACTGTAACGGTGAACCGTTGGAACTGTCTAGCTTTATCATTACTAACATAGTTTTAAGTTTTTCTGTTATTGTAACATTTATAACTAACATTGTATGAGCCTGAGCTTGAAATAAAGGTATTTTTATTATTATTAGTTACTTTAGAATATGCACTAAGTACTTTCGTAATATGATATTATAGCACAATGTCTCACTGACTATTCTTAATACGCTGTTGGTGGCAAACAAACATAATTGGACCCGAGTACGTCCTTAAACTACGTCCAAAAGAGAGGTATGGGCATTGTGAATGTCATCTCGCTTTGTGTGGTAGGGCACAGCCAGTGGATGTCATTCCAGATCTAGAGCAGAGCCCAACTGGGGAAGTACCCCCACCTTACAGAAAACAGCAGCCAAATAACACTAGACCCTACTCATAGTGTTGTGTTCCTGCCGGTGAGTAAGGTTGCCAGAGCTCAATGAGGGGGGGCGGGTTTAGGGTCGGCAACGCGCATGTAACTCCTCTGGAGTTGCAGGCGTACATAGGCTACGGAGGCTGCTTACCATCTGGCGGGCCGTATGCTTGTTTGCCACCGACGTAGTATAAAATATATATATATGCTGTTTGAAGCTTTCTGAACATATCTTTGGTAATTTTTGTAACACAATCTCTTACAGAGAAGAGCGGTAACTATATACGTACTTATTTTTTGCTGTTTTTGTTACAGTCTAGTCTCACATATCAGCTAGAGCCATTTGATTGGTCATTTTCGAGGGAGACTGGTTATTTTTAGTTTAACATAATCTGTAAAACTTTCAGTGTTATGTGTACTTAAAATTAGTGCTCGGCACGGTGTAGGAGTCGCTAACTAATAAGTTGCTAACTGCCGCTGGAGTGCTATTGCAACTGTCGCTAACTACAGTTAGCGGAGCATTTAGTGTATCGCTCTGGGCAACTATTGACTGAGCGAAAGCGAATTGAGACCGATTCAACTTGGGCAAAAAAAAACTCGCAGGTGGAATTTCTCAACCAATTCTTGGAAAACTTGTCAGGAGGTTGTCGGTAATTATAATTATATAGATTCTTCTGCCCATTCAGTTTTTAGAATTTGTTACCATGGCGTTACCATGGCGGTTTGCGAGGTGTATAGAACCTTTACTATTAGTTACTTTGAAATGTAGTACTTAAAGATATGTAAATATTAGCCATTTCCCTATAGTACAATTAAAAAATAATAGTCATTCGATAGCTTATAAATCCGGTCATAAATTTCAAGTATAAATTTCACAGAGAATTTTCCACAATTACTCGAGAATTAATAAGAAATATAAAATTGTCTACAAAAATTTACTCTTTTTTTACATTTTATGTTTTTTTTTTGAAAACGAGGTCATTGACCTGTACTTTTTTTATTGTTAAATGTCAGTACAGGATGTGAGCTAAAAGTTGACATCAAAATGATAGCCCTAGTTAAAACATACGAGGGTTGATTGAAAAATTCGCGGCCTGGCCAATTAAAAAAAAAACTTTTTTCTTTTTTCTGTCGCCATTTTGAACTGTCATTATTCAACTTCAATTGGCGTCTTCCCGCGAAATTTCAATTGGCGTCTATATTTAAAAGCAATTTTACGGCATATTTAAAGTTACGTGTCGGTAGATATCGTGAAAATGGAGAAATTAGAGCAGCGTGCTGTGATTAAATACCGGCATAAAAAAGGATTGACACCGCAGCAAATTTATGATGATATGCACAGTACATTAGGGCGATCCTGTCCATCATATACGATGGTGAAAAAATGGGCAGCTGAATTCAAGCGTGGACGAGATAGTATCGCAGATGACACTCGTCCCGGGAGGCCATCAACGGTGACTAACACGGACAATGTGGCTATTATATGCGAAATGATAATGAAAGACTGGCGATTAAAGGTGCGGGAAATAGCAGACATCGACACACACACACACACACACACATCACATGAGACATCGACATGGGATGGGATGGGATGACATCGTAGGCATCTCTTATGAAAGAACTCAAAATATTATAGTCAACGAATTAGGTTTTTCCAAGGTGTCGGCGAGATGGGTCCCGAGGCTTCTTTCAGTGGAACAAAAAATCGCTCGCCGTACTAATTCACGTGAATGTCTAGACCTGTATGAAGCCGATATACTCACGACTTTTTGGACAGATTTGTAACTATGGAATAATAATGGTTGACTATCTCCAGAGAGGTAAAACCATAAATTCCGACTATTATTGCGAGTTCTTATTTTCTTTCTTTCTAACTAAAAAGAAAACTCATGGACATGTGCATTCTCCCCATCCTCACCTACGGAGCACAGACTTGGTCTTTGACAAAAGTTCAAAAAACCAAACTCAAGGTTTGTCAGCGAGCTATGGAGCGTAGTATTCTGAGCGTGAAGTTAACCGATCGCATTAAAAATACAATACTACGCTCCAAAACTGGAATAACTGATGTAGCTGAAACTGCCGCTAAGCTCAAATGGGACTGGGCAGGGCACGTCTGCCGTATGCCGGATGACCTGTGGGCCCAAACAGCCACCTGTTGGGTCCCACAGGTTGTAAGGCGTCACGGTAGACCTCGTCGGAGATGGCGGGACGAACTTGATGCCTTCGACAGAGACTGGTGGGAGACTTCCGAGGATAGGGACACGTGGAAGAATAAGAGGGAGGCCTTTGCCCAGCAGTGGGACAGTATGGGCTCATAATAAAATAATACATAATAATAAATAATTGCGAGTTATTACGCAGATTAAATAAAAAGACCTGGAATGTTGACAAAGAAAGTTATCGGTATAAACATGAAGATATCGGTGAAATATCAAAAATATTCCAATTTTCCTCTTAAATGTCCCATGATTGGAGCCGTTAAAGTACGCATTTTACTTCAGAATAAGAAATACAGCAGTGTATTAGGCAGGTTATTTAGTTGGGATTTCGGTTTCGTTCCGCCTCGGGAAATGTTCTAATTTCTTGCGTTGCCCTTAATAGGCAATCTTTGAAAGATTACCAGTGGGTGCAATTACACCTTACGACCATCTTACGACTATTAAATTTGTCGGAAAATGAAGTATACAATGAAGCCTGATAAGAAGAAAGGCGGTAAAAAATGTGCGGAAAATCAATCAGATCCGCGTTAATGTAGAAACATAAGAAAAATACATAAGTAATGTCTTTGTATTGAAAAACGCATTTACTTTACGAAAGAAAAAAAAATGTAAATGATCGTATTAGATTTGTGATTGTTACATATTTGCCGTGACTTATCTTTAAAAGAGTTTTTCATTAAAAAGACACTTCAAAATCGCTTACCTTTTTTCTAATTAAATTAAAATTAAAATTTATTTATTAAGGACAACATATGGTCCATAAATATGTTAGTTATAGCTTATCAGTTATGTTAGTAGCAACCGTAACCTAATAATTATTTAATAATTTATAAACAATAGCGACTTTGTCCTCTGACCGATTGCCCACAACAGAGGACAATCTAGCTTATTAGCTATCATGTTTGAATGAATGAATGAATGAATGAAAGTTTATTCACAAGAACATATGGTACATTAGATATCATTAAGTGTACATTATTGACCCTTGATATGCTCGGCCCTAGGGCATGTGAAAATTATTTGTATTGACACAGTTTATGCATGTCAAAGTAAAATACATTACATAAATGTCGTGTTTCCTAAAATATTATCAAATACAAACATTAAATTGTTAAATACAGACGTCAAGTTTTAAGTCTCAATCAGTTAGTCATTCAAATTCCGCACATAAATTCATCAAACTGTTAGCTAATAACTAGTTAAATCCAATTTACTTATTTATGTCAAAAATAAGTAATAATTAGAATCCATAATGTCAAAATGAACCAGTAATTAGAATCTATAATATTTTTATTTTATTTAATCGTATGGCTAGATATTTGTCAAGGTCGCTTACAGTATTAGTGAAACTTTAACTAATTAGGTACTATAATTTTACATCTAGCTCCTTCACCCATCGGGCTGCGTTTTCATCAGGGAGGAGCAAGTCCAGAGTATCTCCAGGGTATTTTCTCTTTGGGCAGTCGTAGATGATATGGTGCATGGATTGCACTGGCTCTCCGCAATCACACATTGGTGACTCTCTCCAGCCACACTTGAACATGTACTCTCCGCAAAGTCCATGTCCAGTTCTAAGCCTGTTCAGCTGGCACCACTCTCGTCTGGGGGCCGAAAAGCCGAATGGCTTTTGCGTGGGGTCATAGTGGGATGCAGTGGCCTTTGGTGGATTTAACTTCCATTCGCCTTTCCATCTAGTTTTTATATCGAAAGGTTTTTCCAGCAGATCAATCGCTGTCTGGTAGGGCGGATGTCGGGACTTCAAACGATGACGGGGTGGGGCCATAAACTCCTGGTGGACTGGTAAGTTTGGGTTTCCTGTTATTTTCTTAGCTTCATTTTTCAGTGCCAGTAGTCTTCTAAGGTGTGGAGGTGGTATGTGGCTAAGAGTTGGAAGCCATTGAACCGGGGTCGACTGAATCGTGCCCGATATGCAGCGCATAGTTTTGCGCAGCTGGACGTCGACCTTTTCTGTGTGGGCACTGTTAAGCCATACTGGAGCGCAATATTCCCCTGCGGAGTACACCAGGCTGAGCCCAGTTGTTCGCAATACGTCTGCACTAGCACCCCAAGACGTGCCCGTTAGCTTAATATGCAAGATATTATTGCGAGTCGCTAGCTTCTTATTCAACTTACCAAGATGAGAGCGGTATGTCAGCGAGCGGTCCAGGGTGACGCCAAGATATTTTGGTTGTGGGTTGTATCCTAGCACTCTACCGTCGAAGATAACCTTGGGGCAATATGAGGCCATTTGATTGTTCAGGTGGAAGGTAGAGACCTCGGTTTTGCTGGCGTTCGGTACTAGCCTCCATATTTTCAGATAGTTGTTCATCTTCTCTAAGTCTTGTGTCAGATGGTCTTCAGAGACTTTAAAGGTTTGATGCTGGTATGTGAGAGCAATGTCGTCAGCATATATAAACTTTCTGGAAGTCGTACTTGGGAGGTCGTGTGTATAAAGGTTGAAAAGTAGCGGAGCCAGTGACGAGCCCTGAGGTAGACCGTTTTGCAACTTTCTGATGCGGCTTTTCTTGTCTCCCAGATGCACCACGAACTCTCGACTACTGAGCATATTATTGATTAGGCTAGTAATTCGACGGCAGGGCACAGCCCTCATCAGCTTAAAAAGCAACCCATGTCGCCATACGGTATCGTAAGCTGCGGACAGGTCTACAAAGACAGCCACAGTTTTTAATTGGTTTTGGAAACCGGCCTCTATATGTGTAGTAAGCGACAAGACTTGATCAACGCAGTTACGGCCACTTCTGAATCCCGCCTGCTCCACAGGGACAATGTTGTCTATAAGTGGGGATATCCTGTGAGCGATGAGCTTTTACAATAGTTTGTAAACGCAGCTAAGTAAGGCTACTGGTCTGTAGCTTTTTGCGTCATCGGCCGGCTTTTCGGGCTTGAGAATTGCAATCACTTCAGCGAAGTTAAAATTCGAAGGTAGTTTATTTCTTGCCAGTATATCCGAAAAGAAAGCGGCCAGCCATTTAATACGCTTAGGACCAAGGTTCTTAATAAATTCATTATATATTCCATCACTCCCAGCAGCTTTACCATAAGCGAGTTGTTTGATGGCGGCTGTTGTTTCATCAAAAGTAAACGGCTTAGAGATATTCTCATCAACAGGGAGACTCTCTTTGAGAGTTTGCGAGAGTTTTTTGATGTTTTTTTAGCAATACGGTCTCCCTTTACTCGTGACGTATCTACGATGCGATTTGCAATAGATTCCGTCAATTTTTGTGAAGCATTTAAGTTTTTAGCCCCAGTTTTACCTGTCAGTTTATTGAGTACCCTCCATGCTTTTCTGCTCGATGTTTTAAAATTCATATTTTCGACAGTGGCTACCCATTTGTTCTTCCGCTTCGCATCTAGTGACTGAAGGAGGTCATGGCCCACCTCTTGGTCGATCTATAATGTCAAAACTTAAATGAAGTAATAATGAGAATTTATAATGTCAAAAGTTTACATGTCAAAATGAAATAATAATTAGAATTTATAATGTCAAAAGTTTACATGTCAAAATGAAATAATAATTAGAATTTATAATGTCAAAACTTTACATGCCAAAATGAAATAATAATTAGAATTTATAATGTCGAAAGTTTACAAGTCAAAATGAAATAATAATTAGAATTTATAATGTCAAAAGTTTACATGTCAAAATGAAGTTATAGCTAGAAATTATAATTAAAAGTTTAGAATGCTGTTGCTACTCCCGCGAACTCTGGCAAGCAGTGAGGCCGTTTTTTTGCGCCACACGGCATTAAAACCGTCCGTGCGCGCCTCGGCGAACATGGACGATGCGCTGCAGAAACGCGGAAGTCTCAACAGCATCCTAAAAGCATTACTATATTGAATGGAAATCTAATGCTAAATAAAACGGATTATAGGTATAATAAATTTAGAGGATGGGAGCTACATTTATCAGCAAGGTCTCATAAAATTAAAAAAATATATATATATCTTTATTTCAGACCCAGAAGTCCATATATGCCAATCAGATCCCACATAACCTAACGCTCTGACCATTGGAATCTGTATAGTTTTTTCTGTTACTTAGTAAAATTATATTACTAACCCATAGCTCGGAAAATTTACATAAATTAGTTATGTCAAATGCCCCATTTTTTATACCACGTCGGTGGCAAACAAGCACACGGCCCGCCTGATGGTAAGCAGTCACCGTAGCCTATAGACGCCTGAAACTCCAGAGGTGTTACATGCGCGTTGCCGACCCTAAGACCCGACCCTATTTTAAGACGTTTCAAAAGTCGAAAACTGTCCGCGTCGTGTAAAAGCCCTCTTGTAATCCGCTATTAATACGCAGCCGTCCAAAGATGTTTTTCAGCGGCAATTAGAAGGATCGACGGCTTTTGAGCTAGCGCCATCTTGTCCGGCGATTGCTTTTTTATAAAACGGAGATTTGGGCTGTTTGTGATTTTTGAACTGTCACAGATTGATTCTGAAGAGCTGGAGGAAATTCCTGTCAAAGTATAAAAATATTCATACACGCGTTACTGTCCAGTAAGTTTTTTTTTTTGCGATGAGGGTAGTTTTTTTTTATAGAACGTCGGTGGCAAACAAGCATACGGCCCGCCTGATGGTAAGCAGTCTCCGTAGCCTATGTACGCCTGCAACACCAGAGGAGTTACATGCGCGTTGCCGACCCTAACCCCCTCCCGCCCCTCGTTGAGCTTAGCAACCTTACTCACACAACACTATGAATAGGGTCTAGTGTTATTTGGCTGCGGTTTTCTGTAAGGTGGAGGTTCCCCAGTTGGGCTCTGCTCTAGATCTGGAATGACATCCGCTGTGCTGTGCCCTACCACACAAAGCGAGATGACATTCACAATGCCCATACCTCTCTTGTGGACGTAGTTTAAGAACGTACCCGGGTCCACGAGATATTACGACCACGAGAATAGTTTTATAAAAGTCTTTGAATGTTTGTGTCGTTGCGTTTTACCTTAACGTCGAAACTACTGAGTTTAGGAGACCTAGGTATAAACGAGGATATTCTGTAAGAAAACAATCAAGTCAAAGTTTCTTAAACTTTTTATTTGTTGATCGATTGGTTCGACATTGAACGTAGTATACTTACCTAACCTAGTCATTTCATCAAGGTCTCAATGTTAATTTCATATTTCGTATTGAACAACTTTTGAGAAAAGCCTTGTCTTGGTCTTGATCATATTACCGAACGATCGCGTTTAATGTCTTTCTATCAAATTAATATACCGTTTTTATGGTTCCGTACCCAAAGGGTAAAACGGAACTCTATTATTAACACTCCGCTGTCCGCCTGTCCGTCTGTCTGTCACCAGACTGTATCTCATGAACCATGATAGCTAGACAGTTGAAATTTTCACAGATGATGTATTTCTATTGTCGCTATAACAACAAATAAAAAATATTCCTCGGTGGGTAAGTCCGACTTTCCCAGTTTATTTCACAAGACGAAAAGCTCGTAATAATATATTTCACTCGTAATAATATATTTCGCTCGTAATAATATGTCTCAAGTCATTAAAAACCCACGTTCCCCCACAAACTCAGGGGTGTTACTAACAAGGTTCACTATAAAGTAGCATTCGCAGGCGTCGTAAACATCTACCCGACATGTTTAGTACCTCTGGAGTGTAATAGATTCCTTCTATAGTACAGCAAATGTGTAGTGAAAACTAAAAAGGGTGTTGAGAAATTGACAGTTTCTTAATTAGATAGGTATTTTAACATTGGTTTGTATAGTAATAGTAGATTTTTATCTATGAGATGAAGGGCCCCCATTTCTGTCGAGGTAGTTTGGCGCTCGAACGTAGTGAGAAAGAGCAAATTAATAGTTATTTGTTTTATACGGGGGCCAAGTTGTTGTTTAACCGCTCGTGTTAATACTGATACCCGAGCTCAAGCGTAGCGAGTGGTTCGAGAAGTAGAAACTTGAACGTTGCGAGGGTTTCAAGGCACGAGGGTTAAATAAACTTTGCTTCCAAGTGAAACACAAAAATTTTCACCATATCAACGCGAGGAAAATACATCCTATGCAATACCAAATGAATCAAATTAAATCCAAATGAACGTAATAAAAAAAATATCATTCAAAATCATCATTTAAAAGTCAATTCTTCGAATTAAAGAAACAATTCAAAATTTGCATCTGATTACTTTGCCCCACATGTGGATAAAATGCAACTTTCTCATTAGTTTTTGAACAATCAAAAGGGCATTTACCAGTTGGTGTGGTGAACGAATTATTGTTCATCACGGTGGACCAGACATCTTTAGAAGAGCTGTTTTTTGTTGTTTTTATTACAAGTATTCTCGCGGAGCGCCCACAGAGGCTTTGCGGAGCCCTAGGTCTCTAGGTCCCTAGCACACTTTGAGATTGTCTGAATTAGACTGTAACAGACACATTTGAACGCAAACTGTAGAGATTTTCCAGTTAGAAATAATATTCTATGGTGGTAGATATTTTTGGCGCGTTATTTCATCCACTGCAATTGATGCTGATTAATATTATGATGGTAATTAGAGTAACCGACTGAAATAATCACTCAGACATTTTGACACGTTCACGGCCAGAGACCTGCTAGGTGTGTTCTCTGTTCGTAGGTGCTTTTCGCTACGAAGCGGGCAAACCGTACTTTCGGTTACATTACAAGCGTAACGCGTAGCTCACGTTGACAGTAAATTGATTCGATGTCCATTAAAACGCGACATAAACGCAATTAGTGCACAATGTCAGTAAAACCATTGCAATCATAATAAATGTGATTACCTTCTTGAAATATGTCCGAATTTTTTTGACTGGGGCCATAACCGGCCACGCCCCACTAAACAAACACCTATTAACCCTACGTGTTACAGATAGCCCCCTCTGCAGAGCGTGCATGGAGGAGGAGGAGACAGCCGCCCACGTCATTCTTGAATGCCCAGGGGTGGCAGAATACCGGGCACAATACCTCGGTTCCCCGGGGTCTCTCCCAGAAGTCGTCGGCAACATCAAGGGTCTGCTAGGCTTCCTGGTAGAGTTGGGTTGGCAGGAGTAGTGCCGTCAACCCACCATCACGCAAAATAGGCGCGAATTGCGACGTCGAGTTGCGGAAACCCAGCCCGCGAATACGAATACGAATACGAATATCTCCGAATTTTTTAAGCAGGTTGGTTCCATTGCACCTATCAAATACCTTAAGAATATCAAAAGTACTAAAAATGCTCCCTTCGGTCGTGTTTTAATTTATCGCCAATCGTTGCGAATTACCTTTTTTTTTAGGTAGGATGGTAAACGAACAGACGGATCACCTGATGGTAAGCGATTACCGCCGCCCATGGACACCTGCAACACCAGAGGAGTTGCAAATGCGTTGCCGGCCTTTAAGATGGGAGTAAGCTCTTTTCTTGAAGGTTTAAAGGTCGTATCGGTCCGGAAATACCGCAGGCGACAGTTCATTCCACAGTTTAGCTGTGCGAGGCAGAAAGTTCCTGGAAAAACGCACAGTTGAGGACTGCCAACCATAAGTGGTAAGGATGGAAATGTTGTCGCGTAGGGCGATGGCGAAAAGAAGCGGCAGGGATTAATCCGAACAATTCCAGTTCGCACATGTATCGTACGCACAACGTTTTACAGAACATATGGCCCTTTAAGTTTACGACATAGTAATGTGCTAATTATCGTACTAGTGCGGTAAAATAGGACCATATGTACTGTAAAATATATTATGATAACTATTTTGCTAACTCTTCTTAGTGCGACCCAAATCTCGACTCAAACTTCTAATTCTAAAAAGTGTAATAAAAAGTTTACTTTACAGTTATCCTGACTACGGTTTTTTCCTAAACAAGCTTAAAACTCAAACTTAAATAGAATCTCATACTTAATCACGTACTTTTAATTAATTACACATCTCAAGAAACCCGTGAAATGCAAAAATCTTTATTTTGGCGCGAAATCCTTGATTCCCGCCTTCAAGCAATATGGCTGACTTGCAAAACGCCACCATAACTTTACCATCTCCACCAACCTCTAACTTTACTCTCAACCTTGATACTAAGTAATAAGGTTGTAGTTAGCATATTAAGATTATTAAGGTAATTGCAGGTGTATAGATAAGTTGGTGATCGTGTACAAAAGACTGATTGTGGCGACGGAAGCCTCGTAGGAGCGCCTTTGTACGCTGCGGCGTGTGTAGGTTAGGTTCTGCTTTTTCAAAGCGGATTGTTGATTTTCTAGGGACCCGTGTTAAATGAGGTGGAAGATAATGTCTTAGTAGAGAGTAAATACACTTTTAAATAAGGCTATATATCACTCCTCACGATGTTTTCCTTCACCGAAAAAAAAGTGCATGTGAAAGGTGTGTGTGAGGTGTGTGTGAGGCTTCAAAGGTGTATGTGAAGTCCCCAATCCGCATTGGGCTAGCGTGGGTACTATAGCCCGAGCCCTCTCGCACATGAGAGGAGGCCTGTGCCCAGCAGTAGGACGTATATAGGCTGAATTATTATTATTATTATATATCACTGTGTTAATCAATCGTATTAAGGCGCCACATCGCTTTTTAAAATACGGGTACAGAATTTTAATAACAGGTTATGTTAGCCTGCCAGTCTCTATCACAGAAGCGGTAAAGCTTAGTTCCTTCAAAATAAAACTAAAAAATTGACTCGTCAAACAAAGCTTTTATAGTTTTCAAGAATTTCTAGATTATAAAGAATAGTGTAATATAATTAATTAATTTAATTTGATCGTTTAGTATTAAATTGATAGATATAAGATGTGTATAAGTATGAAATTGTGACCTGTAATATCTTTTTACTAATAAATTATGTCTATGTCTATGAATTAGATCTGGATTAATTACGGATATAAATTAATTCATAACGTGTTATTAAGATCATAATGCGCCTGTTAATCGCATGTTAAAGTTTATAATAGGTTACCTGACGATATAAAAAACAAACCAACAACATTATTCAATGCTGTGCTGTGCCCTACCACATAAAGCGAGATGAGATTCACAGTGCCCATACCAGTGCCCAGTGCGCTCCCGGGCAGCCCGGACTGGCCTAGAAGCCCTCGCCCCTAGAAACGGGTACCAGAAAGACCCGCCCGTCGTCACGGGCGGCGATCAGAAACCGCCAAAAATCCAGAAAGGATGGAAAGGCCACTCACACCAAAGTTACTTTGGTGCGAAAGAAGCAAGGATCGAGTGCCCATACCTCTCTTTTGGACGTAGTTTAAGGACGTACCCAGGCCCGGCTAATTGATGCATATTCTCAAAAGGTGACCGTTTTAACTCGACAACCATTTTCTAAACTTCACCAAATTAAGATTCATACTAACTGGGCCACGTTCAAATATGCAAATACGACAAGATCCCCTCAGTTTCGAATAAACTTCACCGTCAAAGTGTCAAAGTTTTGCTTTTTACACGGAGCCGATACTTATTTGCATAATTCGCGGGTCACTCGTAATTTACTTATAATATAGAAAACTTTGATATTTTGGTTTCGAAGTAGTCAAGATTCTTAGATAGGATACTGTGTTGAAAAGTATTTTACTAGACTAGAAAGTTATACAGAATATTTATTTAGTCACTTGTAATAATTTACGGGCCAAATATTTAAAAGTCATATTGAGCAATTTTTACTATAGGACCAATCCGGAAATTGCGAAAAAAAAATTACTTTCCCATAGAAAATGTCAAGGTCAAACAGTAAAAATGTATGAAATATCCATTTTTCGCCATTTCGGGCTTGGTCCCGTAATAGAAGTTGCTCAGTATTCATTTAGCGCGTTCGTTTATACATTAAACTCTGTCAAATGATACCTCAAGTCTATGATAATCGTTTTGTCCCTATCTGTCATTTAGGCATTCGTGTTTGTTAGACAGAGACAAAATTTGACAGAAGTTTTTGGGGTTATTAATTGTTTCTCTTCGGAAATGGCCTACTAAGCTACGTTCGTAGCGCGACTTGTAGCGTGGTTTCCCCTTAGCGTCGTAGAGGTGCAAGGCGTACACTGCATCTCCACGGCCTTGAAATACACGCTCAAGGGGCAATATTGGTTTAATCATAACAAAAAGTTGACAGTTGACATGCGTATTCTGTGCGGCGGACTGTGGAATCAGAATCAGTTGGCCCCTTCGGAGCGTCTGGAGAAAAAAAGAAAGAAAATACATTTATTTAACGCCACAAAACATTACATTTGGAAAAAGAAGAACATACAGAGAAAAAAAACATTGGACGCTAAATCCCCACTCAGCATAATGCCGCGCACGCTCAAAACTGACGCCACAAATGTACGAGTATGGCGGTTGGAGATCGTGCACGCTCATGGCGCTCGGAGCGTCTGTTCCGTGGGCGCAGAACATTGGACGCTAAAATAGGATCCCCACTCAGCATAATGCCGCGCACGCTCAAAACTGACGCCACAAATGTACGAGTATGGCGGTTGGAGATCGTGCACGCTCATGGCGCTCGGAGCGTCTGTTCCGTGGGCGCAGAACATTGGACGCTAAAATAGGATCCCCACTCAGCATAATGCCGCGCACGCTCAAAACTGACGCCACAAATGTACGAGTATGGCGGTTGGAGATCGTGCACGCTCATGGCGCTCGGAGCGTCTGTTCCGTGGGCGCAGAGCGTTACAAGATGATACTGAAATAAAAACTACCGGAACAACCGGAAATAATGTTCGTTGATACTTAGATAAATGACCGTTATGTCTCGCCGTTTAAAAAATATGACAGCGAACAAGCCCCCCAAGGCTTAACTGCCGCTGTAATTTATTTATTTAACCTTTATATGCGACCTACGAGTGCAGTACAACAACGCTTTCAGGATGCTGATGGGGCTGCCTCGACACTGTAGCGCCTCCGGGATGTTTGCGGAGGCGCAAGTCGATGGCTTTGCGGCTATCATACGGAAGCGGTGCGCCTCTTTACTTAGCCGCTGGCGGGGCAGCGCTAACAGTATCATGATAGAGTTGTTGGACAGGTGGGACTCCCCTCTGCTGCAGCGGTGGCCAAAACTCCACTCTGTAGCAAAATAACAATGTATTTAGGTTAAAATTATTTTGTTATTCCCCTAACACTATTTTATAAGTTAAATGAAAATGTAAAAATGTAACTAACAACTATGGATTTTTTATCCGAAATAAAATCATTTTATTTATTATTTATTTATATATTGCATAAAAGAAAAAACCTTACAGTGCCTTACTTAATGTCATTAGGGATTCTCTACCAGTCAGTTAATCTTACAGTACAAAAGGCGGATCGTAATCTCTTATTCAATCTTAATATTATTATTATCTTATAGGGACCGTGCGTGTTGGAGGGTCTGCCATCTTGTGGCCTGAATCGGAACAATAAACATGTATATTTACACGTCACGTGTTTTCTTGTGCATAGTAGTATAAGGGGTCTAACCATAATATTAAAAGAACGGTAGGTGTGATCAAAATACATTTATTTGGCACAATGAATCTCCTCTTCCAATCTAACTAACCACACGACAGTAGTACGCTTGTCGCTCAGACAAGCAATTATATTGTATCGAGTTCTAACAAAACAAAACGTACTGACCTGCTAATAATACAATCAACGTAATCACTTGTAATTTGCATCGACTGTCATCGTTCGACTGTCATCGTTCGAATGTCACCTCCCGAATGCTCGTTCAATATTTAAGATGGAGGGATCGATCACGTGACTCTTCACGTGATCGATCGTTACAAATACTTTTAATACTATAGTTAGCTTATTTAATCTAGAAAAATGTATTATAATGACAAAATATCTATATAAACTAAACAGTATCCTTACAGCTCGGCCATCCTGCTAGAGCAAGTCCCTTTGCTCACCTACATTTACCATTAGGTTACATTTTAGATTTACTCGTTTCATATCAGTATATTACAAAATAAAGTATTTTAACTAAGCAATACGAATTTCAAAATTCTAAAAGTAAATCTGCAAGTAGACCTCAAGGACTCTTTTACAAGTCAATACAACATTTATAGTAACATCATGTAGTGACATGAAAAAATATAACAACATTTACAAATACAACGGCCAATACCTAGGTAAACATTACATTATAATTATCTTAAAATAAATAATGACTACAGTAAAACAGAGACATATTGTCTCTATGGTAAATAATACATTAAATCTGGAGATGTAAAAGGTCCCCAATGTCAGAGTACTAATACTAATAAGATTTGGAGGTGTACTGTCTCTCCAAGTGTCAACATGAAATCTATACTAAATAAATGAATCACGCCTAGACTGTTAAGCTAGCAGTTTCATAAAGTATACAGCTCACATAACTTAATTTGAATTATAATTTAATTTATTAACGTCTACAAAGCCTAATCGAAAGCATTTATTTTATAACAATAGTGCAATATTCACAAAAAATATCAATTAATCTAAATTACCTATATCCTAGACTATTAGCCATGATGATTACTCAGACCCATTCCATTTGGACTTTCAGTGTCATCGTCCCAATATCATCGTATGTTTTTATTTTTTTACTTTTACTAACTTAACACCCAAGACAAATAAAGATAATAATAAAATAATAATTAATTACGTTTATCATAGTAATATTGCTCAAGTGAATCTCCATATCGAGCTTTCTTGGACAGCATAGTTATTAAAACTTCCGTGTAATCATCACGACTTGGAAATAATTCTACAAGCTTCCTTTTCCACTCTGACCACGTGTATAGGTTAGTGCTGAGACCCTGGTACCAACATTTAGCAAGACCTGTAAGTTTCAGAAGCGTGAAATGTATAATCTCTTTCTCTGCCCACCCGTAAGTCTCAGCACACTCCTCTACTTTTGTAAGCCATGTAGGAATGGTTTGATCTTTCGATATTGGATCGAACTCGAGAATCTTCATCTCTTCAACATCTTTACGATGATTAGAAATTTACTTATAGTATTTTCACCAGATTCATTCAGGTAGTCTACTTACTATCTACGACACGATTGACGCATGGAGAGTGAGAGTACAACCTTTTATGTTTAGAGGTTACACGATAGTCGTCATCAGAACTACTACTATAAACATAGTGCCTCTTTCTCTCCATGCGTCCATACCGTATTGGACTTACATGATGTCGCGGATGCTTATAATTATGCTAGTTGTCTTCATAAGAGGAACTCCACTACCATCCGCAATTTCTTGCGCGCCCGTGCGTCTATGGCGACATGCTTCAACTGCACGGAACATGTCTGGACCCAAATTTGGTGTTCGTGAACGTGGCGCTCTCTCACACCGTAACTCGCAATCATACTCTTCATCATGCAGCAAGTGTTTGCGGCTTTGCCTACCTTTCAGGCTCCCTTCCGCTCCCTCACTTGGCATGGCAGATGATTTAGGCGTTGGACGTTCCCGAATCTCACATTCGTTAACGTCCACTTCCGCGACATTATGATCGGAGCTGCGCTTCTCTCTGCGCCCATTATTGCTGACCTTATCGTCATTTGCGTCCATCACTGAAACTTAGATTTGTTCGGATAATATCATTGTTCATTCAAAATTTTAATCGTCCTTACAAAAACATTACGATGCGGCATTTTGCAACATATGCTTAAAATATGATTAGGTAGAAAACACGTTGTTCTTTTAAAAGAGCTCTATCAGCCGACATGATAAATCAAGGTATCCTGATTTCAGTTAAGTTTTATTATTAATTTCTAATACCATTAAAACTATAATATTAGCATTTCCAATAAGCTGTAACAGCCCGAAATATCACCCCTGCCAATTTATTAAATTTCATCAAGTCCTGAGAGTTTTCAGGAAGCGACATGTCAGGTCCTTTCTGATAAAACTCTACACTATATAAAATATATTAATTTTAAATCAAGTTTTAGTCGTTTTCAGTAGCCTGAAATATCCTTTGTTGTTTTTATTATATTTGTTTGACATTTAGAATTTATTCTAGAAACAATCTAGACTAGTATTTTTTTATACATTTTTTTTGTATGACTATATTTTGGGAAGTTTTAGTATTAAATTTGATCTATGAATTATATTCATTAGTATTATATAGGGAATAATATTTACAACATCAATAAATTGCTCTGATAATTAGATTAAGATAATTATATGTAATACTGTCTTACTATTCATAAGTGCTTGTTGCTAGGCCTACATGAATAAAGTATATTTGAATTGATTGAATTGAATTATTGTTTCAAGCCATTTCTAATGATACCTTACGCAATGTCAAAACATTGGAATTTATCACGAGTTTCAGTCGCCATCAGCAGCCTTAAATATCGTTTCAGGCCGTTATGAATGAATCTCTACACAATATATGAGATTTGAAATTTTAACAAGTTTCCGTTATTTTCAGCAGCATGAAATATCTACACTATATCAAAACTCTAAATTTGCATCAATTATTAGTGTTTTTCGCAGCCTGAAATAACGTCTCAGGCCGCGTCAAAACGGTTTCATTATTTTTCTTATAAAAATCATCTTAATTCCCCTCGTCATGTTACATTAAAATTATCCTAACATCACAAGGTATTTATGTATATAAATCTATTATATAGATTTATTATTGATTGATTTATCATATCGTTTATTTTCTTTATACCAATAATTTGATCACTATTTGAATAAACAACTATTCAATTTGTTCATATAAATGTAAGACGAGCAAACTCAAGCTCACCTAGGGAATTCGAACAATAAAAAAACTAATAAAAAGAACAGGCAAGTTTGCATCATTGCCACACCATCACGCATCTAGCTTTAAGCATAACGTAAAAATATATATTTTCAATAAAAGTACAATAAAAAAACCATTTTATTGCGAACATCGAACTAGAATAACTATAAAAGACTGACTTGGGCTCAAAAATGACCCCTCGGCTACTGTGCCGAAAACGAATCGACTGTGCGAGTAGTTCGAAAAAACTCGCGCGATTTTCTAATGTAAATGTTGATGTCAACTTTAGCCAGTCTTCTCCGACAACACCGTCCTTGAAACGTCGGAGGTAAATTTAAAACTTAAGCGATTAAGTCCCATTTGTATAAGTTAAAGATGTGTAAAAATCGTGAAGGTTTAAATCAGTGAATTGACTGTACTAGGCGGAATTAGACAGCTTTAGTACGACAGCAGCCTTCTGTGGCATAACATGTCAGCCCATACAAAATTATTAATTCAGAAACCTATATCAAATGCCTTATTGTGCGTTTATTGGTACCAAAAATTCAATACAACACAAGAAGAAGAATGAGATTAATTGGTTTGTGTAAGTTCAATTCCTAAACATGATAAATAATTATTTAAATTAACAGACTGTTGTAGACTAATACGCTAAACCAAATGTCGTAACTGTATGTATTAGTTTCATAATAACTCATGCCCTTTTGGGCATACTTTGATACGGGGTGACAGAATGAGATGGCGTTATGCAACATTTTACTTTAAAGGAACTCCAATTACTTGTTCTTATGTAAAATATCCAGTACGGTGCAAATTTCTTGCCGATAAACTTCCTGTTTTATTTATTCAAGTTTCACAAAGGATCGTTACCGGTTTTCTGACTACCGGTTTAAAATTAGGTATAACCGGTTATAGTTGTATTTCGCAATTTTTATCACTAAAGCTTTGATTACAGGTATAATCAATAACGGTACTCATGTTTATTAGTGATTTTGCCATTAGACAACAATATCTGTATTTGACATTTTACCCTTAAAAACCATTACCGGTTATACATGTCAATGTCAATACACTCCTTTATTTGTGACTTCGAAGATGTTGCGCTTTGCGTATTGCTAAATTGTCAGAATATTTCAGACTTAGTACTTTGGCAAGGCTTTTCCTTTGCGAATAAAAATGAAGGACATCGTTACTTAAATAATTTACTTTCAGAAGCAAATAATATTAATCTAGGTACTACTACTACACTTCAGCCAGCTATGCAAAATATTATCACGTGACGTTACAGTATTATACCTATTTGTTGTGATTTAGTAGTAGTGTCTGATTGACATCTTACCTTTCAAGTACAATGAATGGCGGTATTGAATAAAGGTATTTAATATTGTAAATAGTCTATATATAACGGTAAAAACAAAAGCAAAATCAAAACAATACCTCTAATAGGAATATAGCTATTATTTTTATAGCGGTATTAGTTTGAGAATTTATTTACAGGTATTAAATAAAACCGGTTGCACAATCCCTGACCGGAACAGAAAATTATTTGGACAAAAATGCTGTTACTTTAAACAGGCAGGCACCAGGTTGTAGCGTACAACACGCGAATTTGTAGCGTACATTTCAAAGAAATTTATTACTATCAGACAGAAAATGGATAAGTGGGACTTGAAGATAAGGTTGTTCTTACGCTTACTTATATTTTTGGTTATTTCATATGTATTATATTTAAAACAAAACAATATATTCAGTTAAGAATAATATTTCAGATGGCACGTACTGAAAATATCTCGGAGAGTTCAATTGAATCTAGTAACATCCCAACAAAAGGTCGTATGATAAATAGTTAAATAATTTATTAAATTTTAAAATAAAACGTCGTCTCACTTATAATATTTTAACTTCAGGTTTCTTTCCATATTGCGTTGTTGTTTTGTATTATTTACATTTTATTGATACATAACTAAATACGTATATTAAACTTGGGAAACATTCAACACTGGCATTTTATAAAATTTTGTATGTACTTTCATTGTTCCAAAATACATAATACATATTAACATTACGTTTCAAATTTTGTATGTACCGACATACACTTATAAAGTATAAACATGCCTAATCTTGACAATAAATACGCGTCAAACAATAATTTATATGAATTGGTTCCATCTTAGTAAAATTATTGTAAGATTTGACAACGCCAAAATATTGTAACGCAACAACGGTTTGACGCATAGAATTTTATTATAGGCAATCAAAACTTTTATTGATCAATCACAACTTTTTGTTTAATAGCAGGAATTAGTTTATTGAATATAATTCGAAGCTGCAAGGATATATTCACGGTGAAGGGGTAGCTGTCAGTGTCAGTATGGCTGGTATTTTCTATGGAGAGCGTTGTCTATATATATATTCCGTCGCTGATTGCGAACCAATCAAAACATTATTAAATCAGACCGTTGTAATTGAAATTAATTGTATATTGAAGTAAAAATGAAAATATTCTAATTAAAATGCAACAATCCACCTTAGGTTTTATATTTTACTTATTGGATTTATTGGAAATTAATCCACGCTCCACGCCACCAATCCGGGCTCCACGGTGCCCTACATTTGGCGACAGATGGAGGTGGCGGTAAATTGTCAAAGAGAAACTGTTCCCTCGAAGTGGCAACTACCTTCAGTGATGAGGAAACCGATGCAAGTAGGAGGAGGAAATTATAATTATCTAGTGTAAAATATGTAACTGTTATTTTTGTCCTAACAACTCAGGATCTGTCCTGGCAAGCATACGTTTTACTTTTAACGTATGCACTCGTTTAATATTTCTCACGTAAGCTAATTCAGTTTTATGATGTTATTACATTACAATATTTTATTTTTTCGTTTACTATTTTTATTTATTTAGTTGTCTTATAAGCTAACATTATTTAAGTGTGAGCACTAACCTCACATAAAAAAATTATTAGTCAAAATAAGTGGTCAAACATAGACAAACAATATCATCAGTCGTTATGCGTCAGTAATTGTATTCATTGTGCCAGGGCCGATTAATTAACTTTTGCAGGCGGGATAAACGAGTGATTTGTTAAAATACTCGCCTATCCTCACTTCTGAGATATAAGGGGTCTAACCATAATATTAAAAGAACGGTAGGTGTGATCAAAATACATTTATTTGGCACAATGAATCTCCTCTTCCAATCTAACTAACCACACGACAGTAGTACGCTTGTCGCTCAGACAAGCAATTATATTGTATCGAGTTCTAACAAAACAAAACGTACTGACCTGCTAATAATACAATCAACGTAATCACTTGTAATTTGCATCGACTGTCATCGTTCGACTGTCATCGTTCGAATGTCACCTCCCGAATGCTCGTTCAATATTTAAGATGGAGGGATCGATCACGTGACTCTTCACGTGATCGATCGTTACAAATACTTTTAATACTATAGTTAGCTTATTTAATCTAGAAAAATGTATTATAATGACAAAATATCTATATAAACTAAACAGTATCCTTACAGTAGGTTCTGCCATCTTGTGGGCTACATCGGAACAATAAACATCACATTTGCGCCTCGCGCCAAAAATCTGACGGCTCCTGTGCTGCCTCCTACAGTTCATGCACGCTCCCTATAAGTACCTAAGTAGATTGTATAGATTTTAAAGCTATGGAGTATTTCATTTTACGAACACATTCCTATTTTTGTGACGAATATGTAATTATTGTACTGACTAATATATGCGGCTTTCATTATTTAATTAAAAATTCAAGCGTTTTAGGCCTCAGGTCTCAGGCCTGGTACAATCCCATCAGAGTTCCCATACAGGGATAAGTCTGCCTTTGTTGTATTTAATTTACTCTGTAACTGTGATTTTATTTCTATGTACTACTATTGGGAGCGTGCACGACTGTCACGCAACCTAGTGTCCGCAATTCTAGGGGAAAACGTCAATTCACTACATCTTATAAAACTACTCCAAAATTAAAAACTACTGAACGGATTTTCATACGACTTTCATCTATCAATAGAGTGATTCTTGAGGAAGGCTTAAGTATATAACTTGTTAAGGTTTTGTGTAAATTGTTTGAAATATAACGATGTTGTCGGAAAAAATCACGCTGGCTAGGAGCTTTAATCGAAAACGCTGCCTAATCCGTTTGAGCTATAACAAAACAATGTATGGTGGGGTTGTTTCTCATTCATAGGTCTACAAAAAAGTTTCCGATGTGAAATGTCTATCTTTCAAGGATAACTTACTATATCCATTCTTAACTTCTAGAAAAAGATCACGTAATATGTGGCATTTGCAAAGCTATTTACATGGATACATTATTAACAATTATCAAAATAAATACGTTAGTTATATTAAGCATTTCATACAGATTACAATGGTCCCTTACACCATACAATTTAAATGAATATTTCAGGAGTAATCGTAAATCAAAGTTTTATTTCGAGCCATATAATTGTACGAAATGTTAAAGACGCTATCCGCAGTTAGTTCAAATTCGGGATCGCTTTACCTACCCCCACCACGCACTTCGCACGGTCCCAATAAAGTATATATACATACATACATACAATTTAGAACAATTCACATCATTCGAAATACGCATTTTAATAAATAAATCACCTAATTACTTCTTAAGTAGAATATTTTTTAAGAAGAACGTGAGAGTTGGCTTTATTGAATATCTAACGTAGGTACCTATTTTATTATCAAGTATGAACCTATACCGTAGGAATAGTATATGTAGATATACTTGTACATAAGCAGTTATAGGTACAGTCACGTCTGAAAATATCGGTACGAAAAATGTGCCAAAAATATGTATACACTACCTTAATACCTATAATGGCAATAAAGTCGTGTATACATATTTTTGGCCCTTTTTTCGTATCGATATTTTCAGGCGTGACCGTAATAGTCTAAAGGACTGTATAGTTGCTCAGATAACAGTGCAGTGATGTTTGCATTGACCACACAATAGGGGTGACCCAGATAATAAACGTATACCTAACATATAGTTCAGATTAAATACCATGTGCAACTATCAGGGCTGTCTTAGCAATTATTAAATATTATATATTTTTTTTTTTATAACGATAGGCAAGCGTTTAACCACGATCTCACCTGATGGTAAGTGATGATGCGGTCTACGGTGGAGCACGCTTACCTATGAGATACCTATTTACCCTAGCCTTGAAGAGACCCAGATTGTACTCATGCGGAAACACAGACTCGGGCAGGGCATTCCACTCCTTGGCAGTTCGCATAAGAAATGTTGAAGCAAAACGCTTCGTGCGTATTTGTGGAATACCTACCATGAAGCGGTGCCGGAGTGCCGATTGTCTGGTAGTCCGATGGTGAAATGGGGACGGAGGAATAAGGTTGTGCAGTTCCTCGGCACACTCTCCGAAATGTATCCTGTAAAAGATCGTTAGGCTGGCAACCTTGCGACGATGCTCCAGACTTTGGAGTCGAGCATTCGTCAGATCGTCATCATTAATGATTCTCTTGGCTCTCCTCTCAACTGACTCGAGCGCCTCAAGCTGGTATTTTGCTGAACCATCCCACAGATGCGAACAGTATTCCACACACGATCGCACTTGTGCTAGGTAAAGGTCGAGCAGTTGCCTAGGTGTAAAATACTGCCTCACCTTGTTGAGGATGCCCAGCTTTTTTGCTGCTAACTGTGCTTTCGACTCGATGTGCGGGCCGAAGTTGAGTTTCGAAGTCAGCGAGATTCCGAGAAGCTCAAGATGGTCGGTTATCGGAAGGGATACATTTCGGAAAGTAGGAGTCAGATGGAATGGACTCCGTTTGGCGGAGATAAGACACGCCTGGGTCTTACTAGCATTGAACGAGACCAAATTGGCTTCACCCCAAACAGAGACTGCGTTTAGTGACACGTTCATGCGTTCGACCATTGCCTCCCTGAGCGACTGTATTTGGACTCCACTAGCTCGTGAATTGGGTATGTAGCTTTCAACAACCGTAGTGTCATCTGCATATCCGAACGTACCTGGTTTCAGCAGGTCGTTTATGTGGAGCAGGAAAAGGGTCGCTGAAAGCACAGACCCCTGAGGGACTCCGGCATTGATTGCCAATTGATCGGACGAGCAGCCATTAATGACCACACGAATCGATCGATCCCTCAGAAAGTCTGATACCCAGTCACAAAAACTAGGGGGAAAACCGAAGGACAGTAGCTTGCTAATAAGGCCCTCGTGCCAGACCCTGTCAAAAGCCTTCGATATATCTAGAGAGACGGCTAAAGCCTCTCCATTCTTTTCGATGGCCTCACTCCAGATATGGACAAATACTATACGGGACATTCTTACACAAATTGACCAAATCCCACGGTAAGCTCAAGAAGGCTTGTGTTGTGGGTACTCAGACGCTGTGGGTCAGTGGGTATATAATATACAAATACTTGGATACATAGAAAACATCCATAACCTAGGAAAAAATATCTGTGCTTATCACACAAGTAAATGCCCTTACCGGGATTCGCACCCAGGACAATCGGCTTCATAGGCAGGGTCACCCACTAGAGCAGACCGGACGTCAAATAGACAAGACTATGGCGAGGGATCTATCAATTGAATTAAATTTAATTATTATGTACCGCATATACTTCTTCAGCTAACAGTGATACAGTATAACCAATATGTAACACTACTTATAATGTTATACAGAACAAATTTATCAGAACAATGAAATATAAATTTAAATCTTATTGCCCTGACAATTTCTCTCTTCAAACCCGTAGAGAAATTCGAGATCAGATATTTTTGTTCAAAATCATACATGGCCTTATTGATTCTCCCAATCTTTTGTCTAAAATTTCAATTAGATGTCCTGATCGGCGAACTCGCTCCACAAGCCTATTTGCAATTAACTTTGGTCGTACTACATATGCAAGAAATAAGTTCTTAGCTAGAGCGTGTAGAACTTATAATGAAAAATTTTCTGATATTGATATATTCCATTTATCATTACAGCAGTTTGTTTCTGCAATAAAATGTACAGCTAATAATAATATTGATTAGTTAGCATATTTCAGCATACTTGCCAATTTGTTAATATTGTTTTCAACAGTTAGTGTTATTTGAGTTTTGCATGTTTTAATATTAATGTTAATTTCTGAGCAACATAATTGTTATTATTCATTAGTGGAAACTGTTTGGCTTATGAATGTGTAATCTGATTAACTATATGTGTTGTTTTTGCCTGTTTGTTTCCCAAAGGTTTAAATAAATAAATAAATACTCTTTGAGTATAATCTTTATATATATACGATAATGTCAAACAATAAGTAGACAAGAACTATAAATATTATTATTTCTATGTGTAGGTAGTTTTGCACATTGTAATTGGGTACTTGACACATAAATAAATAAATAAATAAATATTATAGGACGTTATTACACAAATTGACTAAGTCCCACAGTAAGCTCAATAAGGCTTGTGTTGAGGGTACTTAGACAACGATATATATAATATATAATAAATACTTAAATACATAGAAAACACCCATGACTCAGGAACAAATATCCATGCTCATCACACGAATAAATGCCCTTACCAGGATTTGAACCCGGGACCATCAGCTTCGTAGGCAGGGTCACTACCCACTAGGCCAAACCGGTCGTCAAACATGTTGAATATTATAACAAAATTTAGTTAAATGGATTGATAATGAGCCATCCATTATAAAAAAGTGGAATTTAAAAAATTATATTGCGATTATAAAAAAATACAAGGCTCCGAAGCCTCAAAAAAAATATTTTTTTGTCTTTCAAAAATAGAAAAGAAAATGGTACCATTCGATTCCTTACATTTTATTGAAAAATAAATTGTATGACAACTATACACATAAACGCAATATTTCAGGGTCAAAATGGCAATTTCCTTGATCTTCCATACATTTAGAACAGACTTATATGCTGTGACGTCACATAACATTATCATTTTGTTAGAAGCGTTTCAATCGTCGAGTGCGAGCGTCAGACTTTAACTGTCATTTCTGACCTTTGTGTTGCTTAAATGCCATGAGTCATATAGACATTTGATCCTCAGGAAAATCAAGATCGTTTGACATTATTTACAAAAAACAGTCAAGTAGCCAATTATGACAAAGGTGTATATATATTTTTACCTCAGCAGCTCGAACAATCCTAGGTTCGTCACTCCAGGGAGTGTGGAAAGTGCGAATTTCCTCACTCCAGGGAGTGAGACAAAGTAGCTTTTTAATTTAGTGAAGGCCATGAATACAGGAATAAAAAATTTACTTGACGTTGAATTTTTTTAACCTTTAATATGTTCTCACTACTGAGGTGAAAAATTGTATGTGTCACACGAGAGCAAAGTTATTTTACATCTCGTGTTTTTTGAGTCCCGAATAATAAAAACTAACTTTCCTCTCTTGTTGCACAGATAACTAGTCGCCCGCTGACGAATGCTGTAGTGTTGAAACGTCGGGATGTATTTTAAATTTATACGCGATATATCCGTTTACATAGTATTATTTCATGAGTAACTGTGGCCGTATCAGAAGACCATATTATTGTTTGTTTTTAAAGGTTAGATTTGACAAATCTGCGGGTCATCGTCATCGAGGATGACACGAAATCTAAGTGTCTTCAACGTCGTGTCACTGACAAATGACAGCGTGGTGAAAAAGGATCGATAATTTTACTAAAAATTTAAACTCTGGGCCGCTTCCCATTTCTTTCTCTGTCTTTGGCTTAAACTGTAGTTTTTAACGAGCTACAAAGAAACACATATACCTACAGAGGTAAACAACAGGCGGCTTTATCGCTAAAGAGCGATCTCTTCCAGACAATCTTTAGGTAGTGGAGAAATGAATACTAAGTTACTTTAATTTTTATCTAGTTACTTATTCTGAATGCTACTTTTATATCATTTACCGTATGTTACGAGTAGTGATAACCCTGTGGGTATGTGGCAAGGTGATGTGTGGAATGCGCGATAATCTGCGACATCTCAATACCAGGCATTCAGCGACGATATCCCAAGCCAACTGTTTACTGTGATACAATTATTGTATCTATATGAAAAAGAGATGTAGACGGTCTTGCCTCCCGCATTGGTTTCTACACCCACCATAAAATGTGTTTTTAACTTAAGCGAAAACCTATATACCTTTACCTTATAGTGAATTTTACGAGTCTAGATCTTCATGTTATTAAACGTTAGATTTGACAAACGCTATAGTGAATAGCCTGTGGATATGTGGTGAAGTGTATGGTACGATACTAGGCCTTCAGCGACAATCTCCCAAGCCAACTGTCTTACTGGTATGTTGGCATTCTATATGGAATGCTTTACACGATATTAGACAACAGCCTTACTTTCAAATCGTAAAAAAGTTGAAATCAATTTACGGGTAAGGGCCAACACACATACCCACGATACGACGTCGTCTCAGCGGCGTCCGTGCAACGTTAGGGCGTTGTATCGTGGGGCCAACACACACACCCACGATACGACGTTGTCTCACGTAGCGGCGTCGTGCAACGTTATGGCGTCGTATCGTGGGGCCAACACACATGCCCACGATACAACGTCGTGTCGTGAATGTGTGTTGGCCTTAAGTGTGGCTGCGGCTTTCACATTGGGGCTTGTTTACACATTGATTAGTGTTTATTGCGAGTTCATACATTTGCCGGTAAACGCAAATTGCCTAAGATCTTATACCAATTGAATACGTTCTTTTCGTATCGGTACCGGAAATACTGCAAGCGACAGTTCATTCCACAGTTCAGCAGTGCGAGGCAGAAAGTTCCTGGAAAAACGCACAGTTGAGGACTGCCAGCCATCTAATTGGTGAGGATGGAAACGCGTAGGGCGATGGCGAAAAGAAGCGGCAGGGATTAATCCAAACAATTCAACGTTCTGTGTTATGGCTGTTATGCCTGGTGCGTAAAATAAATATTGGTCTAGCTAGAGACATGTTTGTTTTGTATCAATAGTCACTTAAAAAAAACCTACTTCCGTGACGGATGTGGGAAACATTTTTTCACTATTATGTATCTGAAAAAGTTTTAGAAAATTATTGTTTCTTATTAATTTATTATTTCTTTATTTTGTCGGCGAAGTAACAAAAAGCAATTGGATACATACGGAAGATGTCTTATATTATTATAGTGGGAAATTTACTCGTAAATTTAAATTATTACAAAGCACAACAGTTTAGAAATTATAATATGTAACAATTAACTTATAATTTAGGTGACATCATGGGCAGTGACATCTTGTACTTTATGTAATAGATATGTGATAATTTTATTAAACTTTTTTTTATATTATAAGACAGATGAAAAATGTCTAAAGCCTGACCAGTACATATATGATCGCGCCATATTATGAAATTTCGTTGGTCAAATTTTTCATAACAGCGCCCTCTTGACAATAATCATACATTTCTGGGCTTTACATCATTATAAATCTTGTTATAAGAAGTTTACATACGAGCCAGAGGACTATGTTGTGAAACTATATCCTACAAAACAAATTGTGTACCTACCTACATCTAAATGGTCCCAATTCCCGTGTCCCAGAAATTCCCGCTATATTTGCGGTAATAGGTATTATTAGGTGTAAAAAGATGAGCGCGGGAGCCCGCACCTGATATCGACAGGTGAAGCCCGAGGGAGCACAGACTTGAGAAACTTGAATATTTTTATAACTTGTTTATAGATGATATAACATTTATCCACTACAATAAAAATGAATTTTACTATAAAAATAATAATAATCCAAAATATTAATCACAAGAAAAACCGAGAAAATAAGAATTTTTTTTTATACCACGACGGTGGCAAACAAGCATACGGCCCGCCTGATGGTAAGCAGTCACCGTAGCCTATGGACGCCTGCAACACCAGAGGCATTACATGCGCGTTGCCGACCCTTTAAAAACCTGTACACTCTTTTTTTGAAGAACCCCATACTGTAACCCCTCGGGAAAACCTCGGGAAGCTCATTCCACAGCCGAAGCGTTCGCGGGAGGAAATTCCTCTTAAACCGCACAGTACGCGACCATTTAGGTTCTAGGGTGTGAGGATGAACACCCTTTTTTTTTTTTTTTTTTGACGGAGTGGGAATGCATTTACGCACAGTGTGTGGGACTCGCCGTTCCTTTCCCCTCTCCTGGCAAGAGGGGGGGAGAATTGGCCCTACCCACTAAACCCACTCCGGCGTTTCACCCACTTTGCCGTTTATGAGGGCGCACTGGGATCGATGACATTCCACCACTGCGCCCTCCGGCAGCCCCGGCTTATCGCCAAGGCACCCTCATAATGGAGGGGGGGATCAGAAACGCTTGATCCCCCTCCCCCGACAACGTCTATGGGGCCGTGCAGTGCGGGTTTAGTACCCGCTGGCCCTACTAGGGCTCGAGGCGAGCATGGGCTCTTCGCCCTCGACCCTGCCGCCTGCGACGGAGAGGAGGCGCATTCGCAGATGCTTCTCGCTCCCTCTCCGCCTTCTCCTTCTGCGACATGACTTTTTCGCAGAAGGAGGCCACCGCTTCCCATTTCCTCTCGCTACCCAGCATCGCCACAATTATGCTGTGTAGCGAGAGGTCCGCAACCCCCGTCACCGCCCTAAGGGCCACTCTTTCCACGGCCCAGCAATTGCACTCTTCCAGAGTGTGCTGGGCCGTGTCATCCGCTGCGCCACATTCGTTGCACTGGGGCCCCGGTTCCCTCTGTATCTTGTGCAGGTAGTGTCCGAAACAGCCGTGTCCGGACACTACCTGCGTCACCCTGAATGTCAGGGCCCCCTTCCTTCTCCCCAACCACTCATCCATTACTGGGAGGATAGCCCCTATGGTTCGGGTTCCATAACGGCTATCCTCCAAGGCATTCCTCCATCTTTCCTTAAGGCGCTCCGCGGCTGCTCGGGCCAACCTCTCCACCTCTCTCGCATCTGTGGGCTCCCCACGCCTCCTGGCCTCCGCCCTCTGCCAGTATCTTTCAGCCAGCACCCCCGCGTCTAGTTCCCACGCCGGAGTGCCGGCAAGGAGGCATGCCGCTGCGTGAGAGGTAGTGCGGTAGGCCCTCACCATCCTCTGGGCCATGAACCTCTGCGGCCGACGGAGCAGTGCCTTCGCGCGTCTCGTCAGCCGTCCGGCCCAGATTGGCGATCCGTAGAGCGCCATGCTCCGGACTACCCCCGCATATAGACGCCTACATGGGGCATTCGGCCCCCCCAGATTAGGCAAGAGGCGGCCCAGAGCCGAGGCAGCACCCACGAGACGAGGAGCCAGTCTCGCAAAGTGCTCCTCAAAATTCCACTTTCTGTCCAGGACAAGGCCCAAGTACTTGATGTGGGCCTTGACCTGGACAGACTCACCCCCCACCCTTACTCTGGTGCCCTCCGGCAGCTGCCCCCACCCCCTTGTTCGCCCGAGGACCATGGCCTCGGTTTTCGGCAGGGCGACCCGAAGCCCCAGGAGTCCTATGCGCTGCACTGTAAGCTCGGTGGCCACCGCCGCCCTTCTGAGCACTTCCTCTAGCTCCTTTCCCCGCACGGCCACTAGTGTGTCGTCCGCATAACACACGGTGACCATGCGGGGAAGCTGCACCCCCCGGAGCACCCAATCGTAACCGAGGTTCCACAGGAGAGGACCCAGGACAGACCCCTGTGGAACCCCGCACGCCATAGCCCTCGCGCCCCGGATACCCCTCTGCTCATAAAGCACTAGCCGCCCCGTCAGGTAGTGCTCTACAACACGCCTCAGGATGAACACCCTGCCGACGGCGAGCGGTGCGGTGATAGAAAGCGGCCGTTGGCATCATGTCAAACAATTCTTCAGAGCACAGCCCATTGTACAAGCGGTAGAACACACACAAGGAGGAAATGTCTCTCCTTAGACTTAAAGGTTCAATACCGCTTGTGAGTTTGGGATCGTCGACGATTCGTACAGCTCGCCTTTGGACTGAGTCGAATGGTCCAAATTGTCGGCGTGTATGGTTGACTCAGCGATTGATAATAAACATAGATGACGAACTAGCTCTGCAAAATGACCCCACACATATTGTGCCAAAGCGGGCGGGGCGTCAATTTTGTGCCGCGGAGCTATTTAGTTCGCAAATGGCGGCCCGTTGTCACAGTCGTAGTAAGAAGTATTAAAATTATATCTTTAATAAAAGAAATATGCCTTATTGTGCGGATAAATGATGTGCTAGTCGTTCCATCAAACACTGGAAACAATATGGGATTACTTTTCACGTACAGTTTAGCTAGGATCATATTATTTTGATTTCTCTTGATCAAAACAGGTTTCATATGGGGATGATGTTATGCATTTTAAACAATCGTTGATATTAAGAAACTTTCATTTTAAATTTGTTCAGGTTGTTATTTTGACAATTTAAATTCGTGATAGTAAATACGAATCGTCGTTGTAGGTGGCGCTTTTTTATGTGTAGGTACATTTTTACTAAGTAAAGTAAAGTAAAGATCTCGCTGCTATTTATAACTTTTCGTTCAATTCGCGGAAGGCCGGACCGATTTGGCTAATTTTGGTATTGCAATATTTCTAGGTCCAGGGACGGTTTGAACGGTGAAAAAATATGGAAAGAATGCAAGTGTGGGTGTTAAACCTACGTGGATCGTAAATAATAATGCACGCATTTAATAAACAATATGTAATGTTCGAAATACAGTTAAAAAGTTATTATTATTTAAGTTAGTATTAAACACAAGCGGTTAGCACAGGAACACACAGTTCACCGAAACACTAGTTAGGTTCATGCACCATACCATTTATATTAGTCCGTGAATCCATAGGTTAGTATCACGATAAGCTACTAGTCAAGTACGCGGATAGGATTTAACTGGCGTTGACGATGTGCGAGCGATCGATCCCGTGACGTAGGTAACACTGATGACAGACGCGGGCGGCGCGGCGCACGCGTTACCGGCGGTCTAGCATCGGTTGCCAGCCCGCGCGCCGCCATGTTGTCGGCTGTCGTGAGTGGGTCCACACGAAAAAGGTTTTGTGACTTTGTTTTGTTTGCGTACTTTGATGTGGAGTAGGCCCCACAAAGAAAATAGTAAAAACAATAATGATATTTCCCATTCCCATACAAACTGTTCCTACGACGACGTGTTCAATACGAATTTCTGCATGAACGATACAATGTATTAATTGGTTCGGAGGCTTAATTGCCTTTAAACACGTGCGACAAACGAACAAATAATAAGCCTATATATTAATACTCTTTAAAATAAAATAACAAATTATCATACAAAATATAGCATTTAAAACGTTCTATATCGCATGAAACCGTCTACGTGGAGTTGGTTTCCATTGTCATGTATTTTCAAGTGTCAATGCTACCGCCAATCACAGCGCCTTATTTTATAATACACCAATCGTAGTTTGGGTGGTTTAAATTGACTAATCATGGTCAAACGCAGTTTCGTCGAAGAAAACAAGACGTCAACATCGACGAGTTGCAATTGGTCCGTTATGAGTACTGCGTGTTTTAATAGTGGGGCCACTTTTACGCTGATATTATATCTCCTTGGATTTCACGGGCCTATAAATCCCGGTCTTTTGATAGGCTTGCGTGGGGATATAGATCCAACACGTAGAGGCCTCTTGGAGAGCTTTAATGTCATGTAGAACGCCTGCTGGAACCCGTTCACAGGCGCAACAATAGACACCCATGAACCGGTCGCAACAGGCATTGGGACTATTGTAGTAAAGTGAACAGTATAACGGTCTATGGATTGAATTTTAGGAGGACAATGAGACTGGGTTATTGTAAAGACGTCCGGACACCTGCCATAACAAAGTTTTCACTAGTTATCGAGGCAGGCAGAGACAGATATTGTGTTTGAGATTAGTCTTCTATGTTTTTTTCGTTCGCTGGGTTGACTCATTATACTTTTATTTTTAATTTTCCGCCTCTTTAGTTACTAGTATGGTTGGCCAAATTATGAAATATTACAAGAATAATATATAAAGCAGATACAACTGCTGCAAACAATGCTAGACACTTTTTAAATCAAAGGAAAAGTGATTAATTTAAATAAGTTTTCTGCCAACCAACTGCTATGCAGTTTGGCAGATAAGTGATTATAGCCGATGTAACTTCTCTTTTACAAATTAAAAAAAATATATATATAACTTAAAAGTGTAAGTAAAGTGACACCACTAGAGTGTAAAACGTTCCAGTTGATAACCAAAACCAAGTGCGGGTAGTTCGAAAAAAAACTCGCAGCTAAAATCTTTAGCCAGTTTAGTTTTTCTCCCTGGCCACGGAGACAATGCCGTCCTCGAAACGTCGGACGTAAATCTTAAGATTTTATTTTAGACTATTAAGTCCCATTTTATAATTAATATTATACATAAGTTGCCTAGGCGGTGTGATTGCCTTTCTCTAGCCTTTTAAATCTAGGCTGGCCAATCCGTTTGGTAAAAATTATCCCGCCACTTTTTACTTCTGCATTTTTAACCTCATTTCGACTCAGTGCCTAGTTTTCTCGTTTACCTGGTCTGATCGGATTTACCAATTAGCCCGATTCCATAGCATTTACTATGTTACTTAATTTTATTGTATCTAAATACCAAAATAGTTAAAACAATCGGCCAAGTGCGAGTCTGACTCGCATACCGAGGGTTCCGAACAAAGCTGTAGGTTTATATTATTATATAATGTAACTAAAAATATACGGTATTCACAATTTTTCCTTTATCTATGCTATAAGACGTTGCTTCGTTCCAAATTTCAAGATTCTGAGTTCACGGGAAGTACCCTGTAGGTTTTGATTCCCTTGCGAGTGGCGAAAATTTGCGGCATAAACGGCTGTATCTTTTGATTGCGTTGACTTAGAAGTTTGATTTTTTCACAGCTCCAAGAGACAGTAGACCTGAGTATTTGATATAAATTCCAGCTTGATACCTCCACGCGTTCCTGAGAAAAAGGGTTTTGGCAGACAGACAGACGGACGGACGGACAACAAAGTGATCCTATAAGGGTTCCGTTTTTTTTCTTTCGAAAACACTTAAGTCTTAAGTTCAGTGGGCGCCTGGTATACAACTCTGACATCAAATACTGAGCGAGTATTCCATCGCCCCCGAGTAAGTAAACTAACCATCATCTACACTGTAACTACTATAAATTCTAGCAAATAAAAACTATGACTATGACTATGAAAATAAATACAGAAATTGCTCATCAATTCTCAAGACAAACAAATCTGACACCAACTTCCACACGCAGATATTACCCTTGACTTGAAATAACTTTACAATATAACAACTCCTCTCGCAAATATCTTTTATGAATTCAAAATGCACATAATAAGAAAAATATTGAAAAACGCTTAAGTCTTAAGTCAAGTGGTCGCCCCGTATACAACTCTGACACCAAATACCGAGCGGGTATTCCCTCGGCCCCGAGTAACTTTGCAATCTGACGGCGCTCTTCTTACAAACTACCTTACCGCAATTCAAATTTCTCTATAAGGATACAGATATTCATTTTTGGATATCGGTTATATCAAATTTTAAATTTATTAATTGGACAGAAACGTCGTTCCGACCAAATGTCGTGCGTAATAATTGTTCTGAATGAGTGATCTCATACCAAAATTTTATACTTGTCATTAGAATAAAACAAATAATACGACATTATTGTTCTGATTATTCATAAATCAATTGTTTTTATTCCAAAATTAATCATGTCAGTACAAACAATAATAACATAAAAAATAACAATACAATTATAACTTAAGACTAGCTTAAGCCTAGTAATAAATTCATAAATTTCCTGTTCATTAATTTAATTGCTTCTGACAATCACAGTTTCTGACGTTGTATGTTTCCGGCAATAATCTTTTAATACGTATTATGTAGTACATACATAATATATATTGTGACTGTTCGCAAAATAACATTTACTACCATTAAGGTACTTACCAATATTACTGACTACCTTTTGGTCTCAAGACCGCACCATTTAAGGCACAACTTACCTGTAAACTATCAGATCTTGGATCACTGCAATACCCGTGCAACTACTATAAAACCATCTCAATTTGTGTATTCTGTATTCAAATTGCTCTTTACTTACTTACAATTTAAAACTTACTCTAGTTACAAGAATATAGGGTTGCTTTTGGTTTGAAGAGTATAGATAGGGCTAGACATTGATACATAGTTTAATCAGAGGGTTTAATTGAGTAGGGTAGTCATTTAGCGTTGGGACGTTTGTCTTTTAGTAACATTGAAGTATTTGTTTTTATTTCTCGTGAAATAAGTTTAATAAACTGGTTTAGCTTATGTATGGTTGGTTAGAGCTCGTTTCTTTGTTTGTTGTTTATATTATTTTTATATATTTTGTAACTCGTACCATTTCTTTTATACATATGTGACAATAAATTTTTTCTATTAAAATTCTTAAAATCTACAAAACACAAAATCATTGTGTATACGTGATTTATTTGTAGTTTCTTTTTATACTACGTCGGTGGCAAACAAGCATACGGCCCGCCTGATGGTAAGCAGTTTCCGTAGCCTATGTACGCCTGCAACTCCAGAGGAGTCACATGCGCGTTGCCGACCCTAAACCCCCCTCCCCCTCGTTGAGCTCTGGCAACCTTACTCACCGGCAGGAACACAACACTATGAGTAGGGTCTAGTGTTATTTGGCTGCGGTTTTCCGTAAGGTGGAGGTACTTCCCCAGTTGGGCTCTGCTCTAGATCTGGAATGACATCCGCTGTGCTGTGCCCTACCACACAAAGCGAGATGACATTCACAATGCCCATACCTCTCTTTTGGACGTAGTTTAAGGACGTACCCGGGTCCAAAATGTGAATACAATACAAAAACTAGATACAAGAGTAAGATACAATTAAAAACTAAATATTTGCCACTAAGTATGTGGTGGTGTGACGACGCGATTTACACAGCAACTAGATATCCGCGTCATAAAAAAATATTGAACTATTATAGTTCGTGTCATCCACGACGACGCGCAGATATGTCAAATCTAACCTTTAATAACATGACAATAGAAGTCAAAACACGCATCTTCGTGAATGACACGATCGATAAACTTATTCTTAGTTATGACTACGTCGTGTGGTTACACGATAAAAGGTACAATAAAATATTGAAATATGTACTATAAATACTCTTTTTAATACAGTTGCTCAAAAAGTGCTACTTTACGTAGTTGTTTAGCGTGCGGAAAGTTGGATTTCGCGAACTAGTGCTTTTTACTTTTCCACTTGTTCCAATTCATGACTACTTATTGATGAGTGTTAATGTTAGTTTCCTTTAAAAGTCGTAATCAACATAAAAACCTATTGTTAATGTAAAAATAATAAATATAAGCATATTTCATATTTTATTACTTACCTCTTCATCATTGTAACACGTTTATTTTTTAATATTGAACAACCGTTCTTAATAAGTTGTCTGGATGGAACGGAATAGCTGCCGAAACGCCTGTCAAAGAAGAGGCGTTTTTCTTACTGCAAGAATGTTTTAAGTTTCCAAAGCCAACATTCGATATTGTTTTCATATAATTTAAATATAAAATACACAAATAATCGTAAGTAACGCTACTTAGGTAATAATAGTATAATATTTTATATTTACCATTGTTTCTGTCTTATAGAACATGCATAAAAAAGTACTTGTTGTTTTTTTTATTTTTTCGCAACTGTATTGAAAAACGTCGTTCGATACACGTGCGGAAATGTCATTCTTCACTCGTCCCGAGTCTTCCTACTCGCCTACGGCTCGTGGCAAGATATCTCGGTACTCGTGAAGTAATGACATACTTTCCGCACTAGCATCGAAATGTACTATTCTTACATTCACAAATGTGACATGTCCGTAAGCGAGGGAGCAATAATTTTAAAAGTAAACTTTGGCCTTCTCCTTGCATCGGTTTCCTCATCACTGAGGATGGTGGCCACTTCTGGGGAACAGCTTCTTTTTTCCAATTGCCGTCACCTCTTTCTGTCTAACGCCGAATGTAGGGCAAGGATAGGAGCGTCACATGTAGGGCTGAGCAAATTTGGTCTGGCAGTCTAAAAAAATTTTGGCATACATTATTTTGGTTTTAGGGGAATCTAAAGTATTCTTCCTATTCTTGTTGTAACAGAAAGCTAAAGGAAAGGAAGAATAAATTACAATTTATTCACGACTGAACAAACTTGTTAGCTAGACCAAAAGTTAAACCCTCCAGGGTCAAAGTTAGGACAGCCGTGCTTGTATTTGTCACGTTCGGCTATCTGTACAATTTCGTTTATTTGATAACACTTGCAAAAATGTTTGTTTAGCGAATTATTGAGACATTCGACATAAAATCTGAACACCTAATGTAAATTTTTTCGAAAGTGTGACGTGACGTACGCGTTTGCGTTAAGTCTAATTTTGTATGGGATATAGAAACAGCGCGCCAAGAGGGACGTTTTGGAAACTCAAAATCCCATACAAAATGAGACTTAACGCAAACGCGTAAATATTTTCAATTGCAACATCAAAGCGTTTGGGTAGAAGCAGACGGGGTAAAACCGGGTATCCGCCAAACCACCCACCATCACCACCAAACCAATTGGTTCAAAATAAAACACCAGAGCAAAGTTAAAAGCAAAGGGATAGAAAAAAAACAAAAGCTGGGAGAAAAAGTACTCAAAATAAGAAAAGTAAAGAAAACATAGAAAGAGGATGATGCTGAGTGTCTCATTTGCAATGAAAAGTATACTTCTACGAAATCTAAAGATGCCTGGATTCAGTGTCCGGCTTGAATGCACTGCACATGAATTGTTGTTTTTTGTATGCGATGACTGCAAATAACTGGTGTCCGTATTCACCCCACAATTAAAATTGCGGTATCTGGTTTAACCCACATATAAGGGATGAAATCGGATTGAAGAAAATGTTGATCGATCTCCTGAATTAATAACTTGATCTCTGTAAGTTTGTGCCCAATGGTAGTTGATTAATTGTTGATTTTGATTATAGATATTATTCAAATATATATGTGTTTAATAATTAACTATGTTTTTTTTTCCTTAACTATCCGGTATTATCCCCTCCTCCCCTAGTCATATTACAATGCGCTTGTGAACGTCAAATAAAGCTACGCCGGCTCTACACCTCGACCTCGAGAAGATTTAAATCAACTCCCCCCCCCCCCCCCTCCATTTGGGAGCACCACTAACACTTTCAACAGGTATCACATTTCCATTGTAACCTTGACACCTAACACCATACGCAACATACCAACTTACCCCCATATCCGCCGCGTCATTGTCAACTATAAACTCTAAGGCACTTTATAACCGACGTTTCAAAATTTAGCCACCCAACCAATTAAGTTTGTACCATATCTTTAGCAACGTCTTAAACCCCATTGGATAGTATGGCGTATACGACCTTTCAATAAGTATAATCCATCCATCAAACTGGAGCCCTCTCGAAAACAGACGCGAATTACTGAATAGGGAATTGAAAGCTACCGATATCCTCCGTCTCGCTCTAGCTTGGGGATTGGAGTATGGGTATCTCGCTCTTTAATTAAGCTCGTCAAGTCTGTTTAGATGGAAAGACACTTGACGTTCCCACAGTGACGCTGCCAATTTGACGTCAAACTTGTGAAGAGATGCCTATTTGGCGTTATTAAGTGTGATAGCCATTGATCATTGAACTTTATCAATTGCTATGACTAATTTCAGTGCTATATAATTTCGATTCAGTATTCATGACGTATGCTTGAAGCGCGTCAAGAGCTTCGGAGAACGCGTGTTCGAACCTCGGCTCGTACCAATAAGTTTTCGAAATTTAGGTATTTACCAGCCGTTTTTCATTGAAGGAAAACATCCTGAGAAAACCGGGATTAAAGTAACTTTCGTAAGCCAATTCTTGGGATTAGTTGCCAAGCGGACCCCAATGAGTCGTGGCGTGGCAAACTGCAGGGTTAGAGCGAGGAAGATGATGATCTATTAGTCCATTACCTTTACTGGTCTGGTGTTAAGTCCCCAGTAATTTTCTTAAAAAAAGCAGAATTTGTAATGTATGTGTATTGTGTACCTAAGCACTGGTATTGGTAGTTGCATTATTAAGCTTACGAGCTTGCTTCCAAAGCGGAGGCTAATGAAATAAACCAATGATTCTCTTTGAAATTATACTCATAAACATATTATGTCAGTGATTCCGGCGATTCTGGCGGTCATTAATTACTATACATCCTAAATTTACCATTAAGTGATCGCTATCGCAATCTCCTTTCCGCAATCTCCACACGGAGTCCGACAGTGCAGTTTCGCTGCAGCGTTCATTACCGAGCTCCGAGCTATTTGGGCTATCCCGGGAGCGAGCTTCACTTAAACTAGGTATCCTGATATATTCTGGCCTTTTTGGGACATTGACGTGATGACTTGAAATAACTAGGCATTTAAATAAAAAGCAGCCAAAATTTCAAATTTGAAACACACTTAATTATTCCGTCTGTAGGTACTTGTATTAAAAAAAAAACGGTATTAGAAGTACATAGGTTAAAATCGAGTTGCAGGATTTTATTACATTGTTCGTTACAATTTAAGGAGTATAGATGTGATAATAAGATTTTTTTGTGGTATTAGACTAGGCCTATCTGAAATATGGTAATGAAATATGGTATGTTATTAGGGGATCATATTTTAAGGACACCACAATTGAAGAAAATATTCGAAAAGTATTCGTTATTTGCTCGTAAAATTATATAAACAATAAAATAAAATGTAATATATCGTATTTATATATACTGATTAAAAGAAAATAGGGGAAAAAAGCGTTTTGAACGTTACGTGAATAGCACAACGTAAAAACGGGGTGTTTGGTAATCGTTAACTGTATCTATTGTATCCTTTAAGAAAACTTGTACCTGTATTTTTCACAAGACATCCTGTTTTTTAAAATAAGAGTAAAACAAGGCTTTGGTCGTTATTAAATACAAAATACAAATACGTTTATTTCAATCCGCCCTCTAGGAAACCGCGCCATTTTGTTTACATCTAATGCTCAACGATTTTCCGCTAATATTATAACCAGAGTAACCGGAACTCTATTTTCAACTTCTACACTTACTCTGGTTATAATATTAGCTGAAAATCGTTGAGCATTAGACTTTTTGTTTGCCGCGATATCTATTGTCGAGTAGCAGTACTGAGAGTTCCGCTACTTGATGCTAGATGTCGACTGCGAATATAATAATCATTTTGGTACCAAAACTGATGTAATAGAGTGAGCACTCTATTACTTCTTATTTCTCTATGACATAGATAACGTTCTAGTGACGTCATTTCACCGCTATAGTACCGCCAAGTGTGAAAAATATGTATAATGAATATTGCTGTGTATTTTTTAAAGAAATTAAAAAAAAAGTGGTGAAAGAAACCTAACATGGTGCCGCTCGTGAACGACGCCAACTAACCTTTTTGTGCCGGAAACCAATAAAACCGCTGACAGCGACACAGAAATATCGCCAAGCTCTAACAAACTGTAATCGGCCTATGTTTTTGCTTTATACGGCTTTTAGAAACAATTCTTTTGTTTGTGCAGGCCGATTATAATATGAAGGGTACACGGAAAGAACATTTCTAGTCACTTTTTTCGGAAAATAAGATTAAAATCTCAAAAGGCACTCTCAATGAACTTATATCTTCTATTACCGCTATTATAATATGTAAACACAGCTTTTATTTTACTTATAAAAAATCTGGTCACGGAATTAACGTAAATTTATAACATTTTTAACTAAAATAAATTTTTAACATCGTTTTAAAGTTTAAAAACGCGATTACACAAAATGTTACGGTCGGCGGCCGATCGTAAAATCAGGCAAATCGTATATGTGATGTTTTTTATGGCATCGGCACGGCAGTCACCTTAAATCAATAGATGGATCACTGGTTTAGACCGAGCACAGGTTCTTTGGGTTCCTAGGTTGCTTCAGATGCGCGAAGGGAAAATTGTCCAGAAATAGGAGCCGTCGACTCTGGCAAGGAGACAAAGATTTTCGCGTTCTACGATATGCCTAGGAATTTCATGATCTGCCTGATTTTACGATCGGCCTAAAGCAAGACCTTACATGCTGCTGGCCGGTTTTTACACAACTGTTACATTTCGAATTATGAACTTAAATATATGTCGTATAGTAATAAAAAATATATACATAGCTCTCGAGTGGCGAAGGCGGGGTTCGAACCGGAGTCTTCAATTGTCTCGGCTAAACGCTCTGGACCTCTAGCTAGGCGACCCCGTCATGTCATTAATATATACCTAGTAGTGTGACTACTTAAAAACACAAATCACAATATTTCATAATATAATTTGATTTGTTCCCAAAGTTGTCATATTTTGTTTCAGTCATGCCCCATTTACAGTACCGATGATAACGCATTTGTCACAATTTTTATTTTTCTTCTGAATGCGGTTTCTGACTTATTTCCCGACGAGGCAATATTTCGCTTCCGCACCGCCGGGCAATGCTACAAATGGAACGGGCTCAATGGAACTGCAAAAAATAACACGCAACGCGAAACAAACCTAAACGATTGTTATTTTCACGTGTTAATCTACAATATTCTAAATGTATCTATTGATAACCGGCCAAGAGCATGTCGGGCCACGCTCAGTGTAGGGTTCCGTAGTTATTCTTCCGTCACAATAAGCTAAACTGGAGCTTAAAGTATAGTAAATTGTTAACCAAGGGATGAAACGGTACCTTTCACCCGAGTTAAACAAATAGGCAGATTTACATAATCAGTACCTAATTAAAGTAAGTCTTTTTACTATGAAGGGAAAACTTTTTGCGATAACTCAAAAACAGCTAAACTGATCATGTCTGCTATAGTTTTCATTTAATGTCTTTCTTAAGCTCTACTTCCACGATTTTTTTCATATTTTTTGGACCTATGGTTCAAAAGTTAGAGGGGGAAGGACACATTTTTTTTTCTTTCGTAGCAATTATCTCCGAATTTATTCACTTTATCAAAAAAAATTTTTGAAAACCCCTATTAGTTTTGAAAGACCTTTCCAACGATAGCCCACACTCTAGGGTTAAAGCGAAAAAAAAAAATTCCCCCCACTTTACGTGTAGGGGAGATACCCTAAAAAAAAATTAATTTTAAGATTTTATTGTACGACTTTGTCGGCTTTATTGATTTATATATCCATGCCAAATTTCAGCTTTCTAGCACTAACGACCACGGAGCAAAGCCTCGGACAGACAGACAGACAGACGGACATGGCGAAACTATAAGGGTTCCGTTTTATGCCATTTGGCTACGGAACCCTAAAAAATTGATTGTATAATGACATATCACATATGTATTTTTTTTTTCATTCTTAGTGCCGAGAAAATATAGCCGTTTGATTATTTTGCTCTAAAGACGACCAGCTATTTACTAAGGCATGGCTCGACATGCTCCTAGCCAGTTTTTCCACAGTGGTTAAATTTCATTTTAAAAATTTCACGTTTCCAGTACTGATGAAAACGCAATTGTCACAATTTTTATTTTTCGTGTGAATGCGGTTTCTGCCTTGTTTCCCGACGAGGCAATATTTCGCTTCCGCACCGCCGGGCAAAGCTACAAATGGAACGGGCTCAATGGAACTGCAAAAATAAAAGCTCACGCAAGACCGACACAAACCTAACAGAGTGTTGTTTTCACGTGTTAGTCTACAATTAATTCAAAAATAAGTTTACAATAGACACTGACGTTAGTATGCATAATTACCGCCATTTACACTTTTTACATAAGCCCTGCCTACGAAGCTGATGGTCCCGGGTTCAAATCCTGGTAAGGGCATTTATTCGTGTGATGAGCACGGATATTTGTTCCTGAGTCATGGGTGTTTTCTATGTATTTAAGTATTTATATATTATATATATCATTGTCTAAGTACCATCAACACAAGCCTTATTGAGCTTACTGTGGGACTTAGTCAATTTTTGTAGTAACGTCCTATAATATTTATTTATTTACATTTACACATTAAAATATTTTATTCCTATAAATGAAAAACTAACACACCTCAGAAACAATACGTAAAAAATTACATTATCCTAAATACAAGTTAAATTTAACTAAATCTTAAAAAGCCCCAGTGGCAAGGTTTCTAAGATGCTGGTTAGTCTGGCTACATTACCCCCCTGAACTGCAAGACTAATGCGTTGAGCACTGCCAGCTCTCGGTCCCCAGTTGCGTCCCTGAATCTCTTTGATAGGTCTCCCAAAAGACACAATGCTCCAGGGCCCCAGGAACCCAGGGTATCGACGCTGCACAAAACCGAGATCAATTCACTTCCCCATCTTGGCATTTTCGGCCGCCTCCACCGCAGCTGCCGCCCTCACGGGAGAACTGTGGAGATGTGACGGGGCCAGCGTATCTACACAGGGTGTATCCCACACTAACACCCGCCCTATACTCCATGGGATCAAAGATATCCCATCAGGCCTCTTGCCGTCGCTCCTCGATATGCTAGTGGGCTCCGAAAAGGCACAATGATCGAAGCAAAAGACCGACGGATTGTATCGTTAAGGGCTGCATGCCTAGAGAAACGGCCCGCGCTCCTCTGGCAGAAGAGAAATAGAAATAGAAATAGAATTTGTTTTATTCATGAACACACAAACAGAAATAGACAGACATAAAAGAGAACATAGTGAGAGTAAAGTGTCACGAAATGGCCTCATCTCAGCATGTTGCTGGCGACTTCCAGCGCTGATCTTCCGATGAGACCATCGAGTGCGAAGTAATCACGGAAGGTAACAGAAAAAAGGAAGGAACATACTTAACACTAAATAAAATTGCACGGACGAAACGAACGTCCAGTCTGTACCGGTCCGGTCGGATCGTATCGTGGTGCGGCATTAAGCGTGCGCAACTAGCGCCAGGTCAGCGGTAGCTACACGAATTAAATCCAGTGACAGATTTGACAAACATAATAATAAGACCGTGATGCCCTAATTGAGAAATTTGATAATCAGACGAAATTTGCAGGCAGGACTTTTGGGGCATTCTACAAAAAAGCCTTTTTTGATAGGGCGAACAGGACAGACGGCAATTTTGCTAGTGGAATATTATTCGCTCTACACAACGATAAGTGCCCATTACACATGTTTTCTACACATATATATTCGACAACTCTTTACTGCAACCATTTTCACAAAAGAATAGTTCGGGCGAGAGAAATTCATCCTCATTTTCCAGGACAATATACACAATTGCATCCGCAATTTATTAAATAACTTTGGCCTATTTCTAGTTAAGCGTGTAAAGCCCGTCACAGACGGAGCGACAAGATATATTATCATACCGTAATATACCTTAGAGTATCGCTAAGCACCACACACGCCAACGATGCCAAAATATATCGTTATCAAATCGTAATATACCGAGCGATATATCGCAAATCGCTAGGTATCCTAAAATGACTTGCGATAAGATATGGTAAGATACCAAAATATATATTACAGGTTCGTGTGTGGGCTCTGTTAAATACGTAAAATTATCGTCAGATGCCGTATCTTACGGTATCTGACGGTATATTGTCGCTCACTCTGTGACGGGCTTAATTCTTTGCAAAGACCGTGGATTTGTGGCATTGCCATAATATAGCAAATTTATTTTGACGACCGGTTTGGCCTAGGTAGTGGGTATTGACCCTGCCTACGAAGCTGATGGTCCCGGGTTCAAATCCTGGTAAGGGCATTTATTTGTGTGATGAGCATGGATATTTGTTCCTGAGTCATGGGTGTTTTCTATGTATTTAAGTATTTATAAATATTTATATATAATATATATCGTTGTCTAAGTACCTACCCTCAACACAAGCCTTATTGAGCTTACTGTGGGACTTAGTCAATTTGTGTAATAATGTCCTATAATATTTATTTATTTATTTTATTTATGCAGCATTTTCATTTTGGCGTTATTAATTCTGCGGACACTGTATGTTTTTAGATACCTACTTATATTATTAATGTGCACGGAAACCAAACCCATGTAAAAAGTATTATAATGTGACTTATAAACAAAGTGATCTTATAAAGGTTCCGTTTTTTTCCTTTTGAGGTACAAAACCCTAAAACATAAAAAATAGTTTGATCCGCGACCACGATCAATATAACCTGCATCGAAAAGTCGAAAATAAAGTTAATAAAATAAATTCGCGATAGACCCGATATAAATATATTTAAAGCGCCAACTTGTCTAGTAATAAGTACATCAAAATTTAAATACCTAAACAAATTCCCGAGTCTGTCTTCTCTCGACGTTTAACTTCCAAGTCAATGTCCGAGGAACATCGCATCTGTCTTAAAAACACCCATTTGAGAACTTTAAGGAAAATCGAGTTTATTATTGCCTTAAAAATATTACCCGTTTAGAAACTTTCTTAACAAAATTAACGTTTGTTTCATCACGTAATTCTTTAGGATCTTGTTAAAAATATACCTCCGTAAACCATAATCACAAGTGCTTTAGGATATAGTATTAGCGATTTTCAAAATTACCCCATTGTAGAACTTACCCCAATAATAATAATAATAAATTATTTATTCACGACCAACTTGGATCATTTTGTGTTAGTGACAATTTTTATCTTAATGCTAATGTTAATATATACATATGTATTTAATTATAGCAAACTATATACTATATTTGAGCTTCTTATAAATAAATAAATAAGCGGATTCAAGAAAATCCGCCTAGGTACTCACTTATTCCTGCGCACATGAGTCATGCAGCAGTTACTTAAATATAGGCCATCAACCCTGTCCGCAAGCATGGTCAGGATGCTGTTGGAGCTGGCCCGTACTCTGCGCACCAGGGATGTGGCTCGCTTGCGCATCGTGGTGTAAAAGCAGTCTACCCGCGCTTCCGCGAACATCCCTGACGCGCTACAGAATCTAGGCAACCCCATTAGCACCTTTAGGACCAATGCCTTAGGGCCAACACACATACCCACGATACGACGTCATGCCGAAAAGCGACTGGTAAATATCAAATGATGTTTCGTACATTAGTTCCTAAAAACTATGTATGTACAGTCAGCATCAATAGTAGCGGATGAAGCAACGCGCCAAAAGTATCTGACATCCCGGATAACTTTTCCAAATATAGATATATCTCTAAAATGTACATTCAAAAGTATATCATTTACAGTCTTCATTGTTCTACATATAGAACCATCCTTGTATGTTAAGCTGCTACAGAATGGTAGATACTTTTGACACCTTGTTTGATGCTGACTGTACGAATTATCATTTGATATTTACCAGTCGCTTCCCGGTCAAGGAAAACATTGTGAGGAAACCGGACTACTCCCAATAAGGCCTAGTTTACCCTCTAGGTTAGAAGGTCAGATGGCAGTCGCTTTCATAAAAACTAGTGCCTACGCCAATTCTGGAGATTAATTGTCAAGCGGACCCCAGGCTCCCATGAGCCATGGCAAAAATACCGGGACAACGCGAGATTCCTAAAAAGTCATTGGTACCAACCGGGGTTGAACCCGCGACCTCCGGATTGAAAGTCGCACGCTCTTACCGCTAGGCCACCAGCGCTTCATCGTATCATGGATACGATACGTGGGTATGTGTGGGTGTGTGTTGGTCCCGCGATACAACGCCGTAATGTTGCACGACGCCTTAACGTGAGACAACGTCGTATCGTGGGTAGGTATGTGTGTTGGTTTATCATTATCACTAGAGATCTAAGTATGGAAGGTGGAGGTAAGGGATGGAATATCCATGTACCAAAAAGTGTCATCAAAAAACCTTAAATAGGTGGCGCTACAATACCTAGAATACTTGAAAAAAAATCAAATCATAGACAGCGCTCTTAACTCCGTCAATAACGCCTAGGTTCTAAGCTACTCTAGCGCTACTCTGGAGAGATTTGGAACTATTATTTATAACTGACAGCTGGACACTTTTGCGCCAGTTCTACCATAAGAGATTTCACTCCTTTTAATTCCACACTCCATAGATCTAAGTTCACAAATTTGACAGTTTGTAGTGATGAGGCTAAGACGTCGATTTCAATTCGATTATAAACGAATTAGTCGAATCGATTTTACAGCCGATTTTTGCATGTTTGTGTTGTTTCGTTTATATTGTTTTTTTACATCGTAATTTACGGGCCATTACGGGGTCAAAGGAGTTTTGGCCAGGATGGGATACTCCAACAACACCGATTGTCGAATGTGTGGCGAAGAGGACGAAACAGTAATACACCTAATGTGTGAATTACGCCCGCGCCACTCAAATAATGAAGGACTTCAAACCAAAGGAATTCAAAATGCTACCCACCAGCACCATCATCCGGAACCTGGAGATGGTCAAAAAAGCTCTGGAATAACTGACGAATATTTTCTAAGGGGGCAACTACACAAAAGGTCCCTATGGGTCGAAGTTTATTCTCAAGGATATATCCTAAGGTAAGATAAGATACATCGTAATTAATTTTCTTGTTTTTTTGTTTGTTTTAAATGTATCGTTTATTATTATATAATCGATGTTTATAAACTTACGGGAATGCCATATGAATCGAAACGACAGACTCGCCCACGACACTGTTTAAAAAAAAGAAAATACATAATAGGTAACTGTTTGCGTGATAAATTAAAATCGTACCTGAATTATTCAATACCTAAAACTAAAAAATAAATTTAACATAAGATGTGTTTCAAAAAAGCGAAATATTGTTTTTAAATACTTGAATAACCCTAATATAGGGTATTTGCAGACTACTAGTCAAATCCTGTTAAAACGATTTGCTACTATGGAGTTTATAAACACTAGCAAATGACATCACGGTCAAAATGCCTACTTTTTATAGTTCTATACGAATCATAAAATAGAAATATCAAATATCAAACATTTATTCAGCAAATAGGCCACAGGGGCACTTTTACATGTCCATTTTTACAAACAATAAATTAAAAAAAAAAACAATACAAATATCGAATCTATGAAATAATAAATACTTTATTAGAGATGTATACTGTCTCTAAATGTCAAATTACACAAAAAAAAAAACTATGATAAAAAAATAAAACCATAAAATACTAAAATTCTTTAGTTAGAAATAAATTAATTAAATAGTTTCTAAAAATAACTGCTGTCTACGTTTCTCTATTAATGTTATGGTGCTTTATTTCGTGCATAGTGTGAAATAATTTATTTTAAATACAGCAATAAGGGATTTTATTTATTATTTCAATGGGTCATGCGCGTTTACGTTCTACGTGCATTGACATGTGTCAAATGTGTGAACTTAGATCTCTCCAACAATAAGTATTTAATAACTCAATTTATTCGATAGCGAAACGTGACGTCCGCGTTTGCGTTAAGTCTCATTTTGTATGGGATTTAGAAACAGCGCGCCAAGCGGCACGTTTTGGAAACTCAAAATCCCATACAAAATGACATTGAACGCAAACGCGTACGTCACGTCTGGCTATCGAATAAATTTACACTAGGGGTACAGTATGATATTTAATTAAGGTCTATCACGGTAGAGATAGACCAAATAATGATTCAAATATCATTTTAATATTAGTGTACGTTCGAATTAGTCTGTAAAACTGATAGATTCGCTTTTACAGAGAATACCGTCAACAACAGATAAGTAGGTATGTTAAACAAACAAGAAACATTTTTTGGTCAGTAATTTGTTTTATATTATTTCAAAGGTCAAAGGTCGAATTGGCCAAAGGTCAATAAGTTGATTTAAAAACACTTTCTGAAAAGAACTTGAGCTTTTTTCCTCAAAAATTATTTTACCCTTGTAAAAGGTTTCCTTGTTAATTAAATTTTGAGGTCGCAGTCGAAGTCGTGTTCAGAATGAATCAAAATTATGATTTAATTGATACTTTCATATGTTGGTGGTTGGTGTTCTGACGCATATTTTGTACCTGTACATGAGTAATGATCAATGCGGTCAAATCCGTCTATGGGTAATTTCGTACACGAGCGCCGTATTTCTGAAAACAAAATACGTGTCAACTTCACCGCGAGTAGTGATTGCTTTTAGTTCTAGCAGTCAAACACGCTTTAACTGACCGTTCGAAAAAAATACGAAAATTCCCACAGAGGGATTTGGCCTATTTTACCGTAATAAAGACAGATATGATACTTGTTAATTTATTTATTCTGATTATTCGTTTTAATACTTTATTGCAAGATTGACTTGGACATCCCTACTATCCCTATACACACAGTAACTTACTGCAATGTTTATAATTGAAATATCCGAGTTCGGACCGAGTTGCAAGTTCATCGTGAGTCGTCTTTTATTCTACATTTTATTATTAAATATCATATCCATACATCCGTATAGTCCGTTTCTACACAGGGAGGTAGTACCAGGATAGATCTGCGCTAAATCTATCCACTGAGGTCCTCAATGCAGACATTAGGGTTATTATGGCTCATTGGGCAAACAATATCAATTTATATGTAACCGTGGTCAACACAGTGCTTCACATTGTTGGCCTCCCTCTGGCGTCCCTCTTTAGTCTTGAACGGAGTTAACGTCCAGATGTCGGCTATGTTGTGCTTTTTATGACCCTGTAACATATAATAAAAATAATAATTCAGGCTGTATACGTCAAACTGCTGGGCACAGGCCTCCTCTCATGCGCGAGAGGGCTCGGGCTATAGTCCCCACGCTAGCCCAATGCGAATTGGGGACTTCACATATACCTTTGAATTTCTTCGCAGATGTATGCATAACATATAATTAAGTTTCCTGTTTGTTACTTTATGAGGGAATTTCGTAGGAATTTTATTAGGTATAATATTAAATAAGAAAAATAAGTAAAAGTCGTCAATCTATAGTTTGAGATCAGCAACTGAGCAGTAGACACAAAAACAAACTACATGACATAATGATATACTTGGATATCAGAAATATAACATCTCCCGAATGTCGTCGATGTATATGGGATACATAGTAGATATTCAGAATTCCCCAAAATTACTTTTCGATTAAAAGGTCAAGAAGGAGGGTAGGTAGACAAATAGTAGCCTACATTTTTGTATTTTGTTGGTCATATCTTGTATAAAGAGTTTTAAGCATTCATTAATTGTGTCCTACCATGTGAGTCATCTTACCATCTTAGCATTTATCCCGGTTGCGTCTTAATCTTAAGCTGCTGTTTCTGAGTCTACTGTGTAGGGGCCCGTACTTTTCATGCCGTTGACGCAAAAATGGCGTAATTTAACATACAGGGAGTTGTTTTACAATACTACAAATTTAGATAATTTACTTATTGACGGGTATCAAAATAAATACTTGTTACGAGAATAAAAGCTTGTTACGCTGTTAAAAATCAAAAACATGTATTATTTAATAAATTAATAATCTATTATTTATTTGAGTGACAATAAGATGAAAGTCAGTTAGATGTTTCTGTACTGATTGTCAAGTATATGTATAAATTACCTAAAGAGGTTGATAAATGATTAGATAATTATTACGAAAATACTAATTGGAATCATACTCTATGTAGTGTGACGTCATTTTTCTGTCAACGGCATGAAAAGTACGGGCCCTGCTACTAAGCCTGCAATATTGAATAATTTATATTAAAATTTACCTTCAAATCCATGTCAAAAGCTTCTTCAGGAGGTAACACTATATGCGGCGTAGACGAAAAACTAAACGCTAGACCAAAGAACGAATACTTATTCACTTCCGCCATAAAGGCCTCCCACGAATAAACCTCATTAGGATAACTTCCATACGCCCGTATTTGTCTCGAAAGGACTTCATAATAATACTTCAATAGTTCATCATAATATTTTTCCCGCATATCTTCTGTAGTACAAGCGTATATGACAAAACTGATATCTAAAACTGGTGACGCGCATCTAGCAAGCTGGAAATCTATCATTATAGCATCATTGGGCTGTCCGTTTACATATTTATACAGGAAATTGTTCGTCCAAGCATCACCGTGAGAAATCACTCCGTACTTACGGTCTTGGACTGCCTTTATCATCTTTTTATATGTCTCTGTACCAGCGAATTCTTTTACCTTTTCGACATATTTGGAATTAGGATATTCTTGTTCAACTGCGTCAATAGCGATACTAAATATACGTGTCCAGTAATCTTTAAACCAATCCCAGATGCGCTCATCATAGTAATTTTCAAATATTAAATTGCTTATTCCGTTAAACTCTTCTGGTTTTTGGTCTCTCATAGCAAAGGAAAGCGCGTGGAATTTAGCCATAGCATTAAAGGTGACTTTACAATGTTCGTATTCTATTCCTTCCTGTCTCACAGGGTATGGTTTGAACTTGTATATGGAAACATCTTCGAGACAAATTATATCGTTTTCTCCATCACAATGCGTTAGAAAGACTTTTGCATGGTTATCGAAAGGATCTGATATATTTTTGGTGGATTGAAATTTAAGCATAGCTGGTAGGACTTCTGTGTAGAAAAGTATTTCGTTTTTGAAGAACTCGTCACACCTGAAGGTGAGACGACGGGAGACACTTTTAGGGATGCTTTTGAGAACGATTTGTATATATTTGAGATCTCTTGGGTCTGTTTTCCCAAAGATTTTGATGCGAATCACTTCACTTAAGCAGGAGTCGCCCTTACCCGTTTTGCCGACGTGCTGTAAACGAAAAGATATATTTGGAAGATATCAGATGAAACATATTCAGTGATCAGAGATTCGGTAGCCGCGTCATGGGATCTAGTGGAAATGTTTGTATGGATACTCCAGCAAACCCGGAACAACTATTAAATTGTTTACAAAAACGCTGTCTAAGGAGATAATATTGAAACGCAATTACCTACTAAAAACATTGAATTAGATAAACATGTCTTTTGTCAACACCTAGTAGCAACCGAATCGCCAATCACTGAATTTGAACATTGTGTTGGAAAGTTAATATATTCAGGATTATTAGGGTATCATTATATAAATATTCAATGCAAATATGCTTTTCAGTGTCACGATAATAAATTTATATGATAATATACGCACGAGATGCATGCAAATATTTGCAGTTGCTATGTGATAATTTGTCTTGTGACTCAATCATACCATTATTGTATTAAAAACCTCATTATTTACGTTTTGTATTAGTAGATTGTAAACCAAGGGATGAAATAATGCCTTTCACTCAAGTCATTTTCACATTGTCCGATCTGATATCAGATTTCGGGTGGGTTTTGGAGAAAAACAGCTTCTAGAAAAGCGTCAAGTCCTTAAATTTTTGCATTAACCTACCTCCCATAGAGTAAAGGTGATGATCTCCCCGAACCAGTCAGAGAGATAGGCAGTTAGGCCTTGCTGGCTCTAGAACAACCTATATAGTGGTCAACTCAACAAACGGCACTTGAATAACCAATACCAGCCCCGTTTTTAAAACAATGTTCAGAAATATTTCTTAATACAGAGTTGTATTAACCTACCTCCCATCGAGTAAAGGTGACGTTCTCCTTGAACCAGTCAGAGAGAGCCTTGCTGAGTCTCTCGTCAGTGAGCACGGGGTACACGCTACTCAGGGTACTGAAGTCCTCGGAAGACATGTTGCTCTGAAACCGGGGGTTAAAGGACAGGTATCTTCTTAATAATTTGTGAAGGGAGTAATATAATCACCTTAGAAAATCCAGTTTTTATTTTATAAAGTAGTTGGTCATTCACTGACACAAACCCCTAGGGTACTTCTCGATGTCCTAGAAAGCTGGAATTTGGCACGAAGCCTAAGATTTATTTATATACACAGCTAAGCTGTAACTTTTATCAGGCAGATTTTCAGATAATTGCTTAACTTAACCTTCAGGCAATAACTTTAAGAAAATTCAAATGCTAGTATTTCAACTAATAATCCAATGAGTCGGCTTACCTGGTTCTCACCAATTGGCAAGTGTAACAGAAACTGAGACATGCATTATTTTAGATAACGCGTTTTGTTTGCTAAATTTATCAAATAAAGCGCATAGCGCCATTCAAATTCTTAAAATTTGTTACTGATTTGATATGCATGGTAATATGATGGCAGCTTGCTGCGTATAGAGTAAAATCATATCAATCTTGTTTCTTCATCTGAATGTTCCTCCGAAGTATTAAGATATAATTATTACTGTGATTTCTCAAGGTAGATCGCTATGTGACTACGTGTTACTCTAAAACCACGGATAGACTAGGCACAATTTCCGCCCGACATGTCTTGCGAAATTCGGCAACGTCGCGGCACTTTGCCCGACGTCGTGGGACAATTGTCCCTAGTCTACAGGACTCTTTCGTATATGAGATTATTGTGAGGAAGACCGGCAATTTTCAGTTGGGAAGACCATCATAGGACCATAAATAACTTTCATATCTGTATACTTGCTTCGCTCCTACTCTACCGAGTAAATGTAGATGTGTACAACTACAAACACAAGAGTTAGAAGCGCCGAAAGCAGGGATCGGAAACCGGTATTTTTTGTATGGGAACGAAAACGTTTTTTTCGTTCTTTGTTAATTACTTCATTTCTAATTAGGCAATCTAATAATACGAAGTCGTTATCTGAAAACACAACTGAGTCCTACATTTAGAGTATAAAATAAACCGAAATATATGGTTATTTCGATGTTTTTGCAAAAAACCGGTTTCGATCCCTGGCCGAAAGAGTTTGTAGACGGTCTTACCTTATAGACGGTCTTCTCCACATCGACCTTATATAAAAGGTCAGTAACGCGTTTGTAACAATGATGAAGTTATGATGCTAAGTTATGGTGATATGTCTAAGTAAGGTCTGCTGTTCGCTTGGTTGCAACCATCGTGACCACGACGTTGATACCTACTATCGTACAGAATAGGAATTTAGATTCAACCCAGTGATTACTTTTAAACAAAGGCCGGCTACAATAATGCCTGAATTAATTACTCTAATAAATTAAGTACTTATTCCTAAGTGTGGTAGGGCACAGCACAGCGGATATCATTCCAGATCTAGAACGGAGCCCAACTGGGGAAGTACCTTCACCTTACAGAAAACCGCAGCCAAATAACACTAGACCCTACTCATAGTGTTGTGTTCCTGCCGGTGAGTAAGGTTGCCAGAGCTCAACAAGGGGGAGGAAATGCTAGGGTCGGCAACGCGCATGTGACTCCTCTGGAGTAGCGGACGTACATAGGCTACGGAGACTGCTTACCATCAGGCGGGCCGTATGCTTATTTGCCACCGACGTAGTATTAAAAAAAATCGCTTTATTTGGGTGAATGAGCAGAAACTCGGGAAAAAAATGTTGCTCGTGCAACAAAATCAGGCGCTAGGCGTTCAAAAGTTAGATTAGAGGGGTGGGGGGGCACTTTTTTTTTCGAAGCGACTATATCCGAAAACATGAAATTTGTCAAAAAAATGGTTTTTGGAGACCCTTATTTGTTTCGATGACCTATCCAACGATAGATCACACTATTGGGTCAAAGCAAAAAAAAACGGAATTTACGTAACCAATTTGCAAGACCGACGTGATTCCACAAGTGTTCCGTGAACAAAGTTTTGTACGGAACACTAAAAATCAAGAAATATCTTTTTTATGGGAGGTACCCAAAAATTTTTTTTTTTTTTGTAGTTTTTATTTTACCTCTCTGTCGCCATGCATAATGTATTATACGTATCTACGCCAAATTGCAGCTTTCTAGTACTAACGATCACGGAGCAAAGCCGCGGACAGGACAGACGGATATGGCGAAACTGTAAGGGTATTTTAGGTGACTTAGAAAGGGGGCGTCCATAAATTACGTGAGGTGTTTTTTTTTTTTAATTTTCTTACCCTCCCTCCCCCCTTGGTGAGATGTCGTGAGATTTTATTCAACCCCCTCCCCCGGCCCCCAAACTCACGGGAGATTTTTCAGAATGTGGGTTTATTACGTAAACGCGTTGGATTGTTTATTGTAAAAAGAAAAAAAAATTTGGTTCGTGCTTTTATTTACGACTAGTTTAAGCATGTACATACAATTTGGATTAAATGGACCAAAATAGTATAATTTTTTTTTTGTTTCAATCAGAGAATAAATTGCGTGATATTTGTCGAGACCCCCCCTCTCCCCAACGGGAGATTAGATGAGATTTGACTCGACCCCCTCCCCCCTTTAATCATCTCACGTAATTTATGGACGCCCCCAAAGCGAATATTCTGTGTCAGATATTTTTTTATTATTCTTTATTGTGCACCATATACTTAAGAATACATACACTGAAATGAAATACAAGTACCAAATTAAATATTCCCGCTTTAGAAAAACTCCCATACCTCGCACCTCGCACTTCACTGAAGTACCTGCAGCGAACGTTGACATTTCCCATTTCCATTCGTTCATTTATAATTCACCAGTTCACTCACGAACAGTATTACCCGCCGAGAATACGTCTATAATGCTACTAAATTGTAAATGACCATTTCGACTTTGACTGAACTTGGAATTTGGGGCTACTTAAATTATGCATGTTATATTGGCTGCGTGCTGCGGCTGGGGTGGGTATGAATTTTTTAATGCGAAACGTTTGGTGACAAAATATCTATGGTAGGATCGCTAGTGCTTAAAACGATAATAGTAGTCCCCATTTTCCTCTCTAGATATTAACACAATATAAATTTGAGCATCGCGAGGGCTTCATGATATTTACGAGAGTTAAACTAACTTTATTGCTACCAAATGGAACAACATTTTTCACCACACCAATGCGAGAAAATACTAATTGCAAAACATTACAAATAAATCCAAATGGACGTTAGTAAAAAATATCCATTTATCATTTCAAATCATCACTAAAGTCAATTCTGTTAGCCAACTAATCCAACATGAAAACAACTCAAAATTAGCAACAACTTACTTTAACACTGTGGAGAAAATGCACCTTTCTTTCGAAGTATAAGGAATCCCTTTTCGTGCTGGTGTGGTGAAAAATAAATTATTTTCATTTTACTACAGAGGGCCTCCCGCGAACCACGTTCGACGTGTTGTCTCCCTGTCACACTTACGTACGAATTCACAAGTGCGACAGAGAGGTAACACGTTTAATATAACGCGGATCGCGGTGGGCCCTCAGCTATCCGAGTACGCACACCAATGCACTACAGAGCTGTATCGTTACCTTTGATAGCGTTTTGATTTTGCAGGTGTGAGCCTTTTAATTTTCCACGAATCCCTTTCGAAATTGGACTCTATTTCTATACCTGTAAGGTTCACATTTAGATGTAGCTTTAAAGTTGTTTCCACTGTTTTCTTTAGATTAACGTGGGTACTTTAGGCTGAAATCTGGACCGCACACTTATGCATTTTGTCGTAATTGAGCTACTAAAGCAACACGATACGATCCATATAATTCTAGAAACTTCTTTATCTGTGTCTCTATCGATCGAATATGCAAGAGCGATAGAGACGCAGATAACGGAATTTCAATTTCTGTTTTTCGTGGCCCTCAGAATGTCGACTCCGAATCAGTTCGTTTGTTAATCTATTTCAGCCATATTCAACTTTATTATGAGGGCCATTTTGCCTTGTATTCTCGGTCCGCAAGATATAATATCTTTGCTTAAAGGTGACGTTGGCCTCGAAAACGTTTTCCCGAAATGGAATTTCATAAATAAAGTATCTTCTTCTCTTTTTCTTTGTATCTTAAAGATCTACAAATCAATATATATTTACAATTCTTGTACAGCACAAGTCACAAGTCTACCCACAGATGATATTTTATTTTGTGTAAATTCCAGGGAGTTCTGTTATTGGCTATGCTTATAAGTACTCATGTTTTTTGTATATTATTCATTGTAAACGCTGTAGAACTTCTCAATAAATAAATTAAATTAAAGTACCGTTACTTCATTAGATTCAAAAAGCTATTCTTTCCTGTAAATGTACTAATTATTTAATTATGTATAAACAGGTAATAGTACATTACGATAAAAGTGCGAAAAATAGGAAATTCGAAACGAGTGGCGATAAATGAAAACACGACCGAAAGGAGTGTTTTTAAATCGACACGAGTTGCGAATTACCTATTCGCACATGTATCGTACAACGTTTTACAGTACATATGGCCCTTTAAATGTTCGAGACAGTAACGTAATATGCTAATTCTTGCACTAGTGCGGTAAATAAGTAGCACCATATGTACTGTAAATAGCGATAATAGCTCGCTAATTCATTCGCTGCCACATTGTTTCATAAATATCAACAAACAGATGAGATGAGCGGTTTACCACTGTGTCTACTTTGTTACGGAGTAGGACCAAGCTGGCATTTACATAGTGTGGCAGTGTCATGAATGTCATATTTATAATGTTACGACCAGACTTTGTTCAGTTCAAGGTGTAAAATTAACTTAGACGGACTTTATAATATTAAAGGCTTCGTGCGATGCTATTTCTGTATTCGAGTCATTAAATTTTTGAGGGAAACTATAGGTTTACATCATAAGAAATCTACTAATCTCTAGAGCTAGCTCTTAGTTTAGTTACTTATAAAAATAAGTTTTTGGCAAAAATTTAATTTTTATTACAAGCTTTTATCGCTGACTGTACTTCTTTTAGACAGGCGACTAATACTCATCGAGCTAATTCTGAAAACCCCAAACACAATTATGTTGCGTTGTTTTATCACAGAGTTCCATCAGCTCGATGGAAGGTACCATAATATTGCATTGTCACCCGACTTACATATGCATGCAAAATTTCAGCTCAATCGGAAACCGGGAAGTGGATCAAATTTAAATTGCAAGATTTGATTACAGACCGACAGACAACGGGACAGGAGAAACTAAATAAAAGCTTGTATTGAATGAAACTTTTTCGGACAACAGCGGCGCCGTGCGTGCCTTAGACCCTGGGGGCCTACCGCGAAAACCGAAATTCGCAAATTGCGGGGATCTTTCTCTGTTACTCTCACTAACACGTAATTAGAGTGTCAGAGAAAAATGCCCGCAATTGACGAATTTCGATTTTTCCGGTACCCGCCCTGGAACCTAAATCCTGGTTGTGCGGCGTGATTAAATATAAGTTCGTAATAACTTATTCCTATATAATTTCAAACTTTTAAATTGTTACACAGATAGGTAAATATTTACATAAATAGGTATAGGGTTTACGAATATTAACTACACTCAATCTACTTTGAGGCACAACCTGCCTCACCAAAAATCCAAAACGCAATGACGAATAATCGCTCGAAATCAAACCGAGCCCTGTTGAATGGGGGTAAAAGAACCGGTTAGTTGGCGCCCGCTGTGAAATTTGTTGCAGGGAAAGTGACGTCACCACAGGAAGGAGTCATCAGATGGGCTATTTGAGGCAAATATTCATCAAAATTCCAATAAACGCTCTCTCACGACACCGGAGAGGACGAAGGGACAACAATATCAAACTTTTAAATTGTGACATACAGATAGGTAAATATTTACATAAATAGGTAGTCATAATAACCGACCGGAAACGCGTGCCCATTATAATATCTAAACATCTTATTTATTAACATTTTGCAAAAACAAGATATTAATATCAAAATTCCACGGTATAATGATAAACGCGGCAATTTTCGCTGTCGAACGCTGATTGGATGATCGATCTCAGTTGATATTCGCGTTTCCGGTGCGTTTTAATCCTGCATTTTATAGACACGTCTATTACCACCTTTATATGAAGCAAAAGATGATTCTTGGAGGGAACCACATAAATACAACTTTTTTAAATATCAGTATTATAACGTGATAGTCAAAGTTATTGTTAACATTTATATGTCCTTTCTAAATAAATTATGTATTCAAATCCCATTTTGTGTAATATGTGCAATATCTAAACGCTTTAATAGCAATGTTGCCAGTAGTATCCGAAATACAGAGCTTTGGATATTTTGCTGATAGCAGCCGAGGAATTACTTATTTATTACATACTTTATTTAGACGGGTAATTAACTTTCGATATTACATGATTTGAGTCATTAATTTAAATCAGGAAGAGTTAGACATCTGGACATGTATAATTTGATTGATTATCATACCTTTACCTGCTTTAATTATTTATTTATAGCAACTTATATTTAACTACTTCTCATGGTATTGATCGGATTTTCAGAACTGGGATAATACCAAATCGTCCTTTTTAACAAACATAAACACAGACTCGGGCAGGGCATTCCACTCCTTGGCAGTTCGCATAAGGAATGTTGAAGCGAAACGCTTCGTGCGTATTTGTGGAATACCTACCATGAAGCGATGCCGAAGTGCCGATTGTCTGGTAGTCCGATGGTGAAATGGGGACGGAGGAATAAGGTTGTGCAATTCCTCAGCACACTCTCCGAAATGTATCCTATAAAAGATCGTTAGGCTGGCAACCTTGCGTCGATGCTCCAGACTTTGAAGTCGAGCATTCGTCAAATCGTCGTCATTAATAATTCTCTTGGCCCTCCTCTCGACTGACTCGAGCGCCTCAAGCTGGTATTTGGCTGAACCATCCCACAGATGTGAACAGTATTCCACACACGATCGGACTTGTGCTTGGTAAAGGTCGAGCAGCTGCCTAGGTGTAAAATACTGCCTCACCTTGTTGAGGATGCCCAGCTTTTTTGCTGCTAATTGTGCTTTCGACTCGATGTGCGGGCCGAAGTTGAGTTTCGAAGTCAGCGAGATTCCGAGAAGCTCAAGATGGTCGGTTATCGGAAGGGATACATTTCGGAAAGTAGGAGTCAGATGGAATGGACTCCGTTTAGCGGAGATAAGACACGCCTGGGTCTTACTAGCATTGAACGAGACCAAATTGGCTTCACCCCAATCGGACACTGCCTTCAGTGACACGTTCATGCGTTCGACCATAGCCTCTCTGAGTGTCTGTATTTGGGCTCCACTAGCTCGTGAATTGGGTATGTAGCTTTCAACAACCGTAGTATCATCTGCATATCCGAACTAGTGATGGGTAGGACATCAATTTAAAATGAGTTTGTATGAGTACCTCATTCTCTAAAATGAGGTGTTACAATGTCTTACTTCAAATGAGGAGAGGTACTAGCACTTTTGCAGCATCGACTATTCCATCAACTCCAACGGCAGCAAACAATATTTAATGTAAATACATATTTAGGCATTGCTAAACTTCACTCAATCTACTTTGAGGCACAACCTGCCTCACCAAAAATCCAAAACGCAATGACGAATAATCGCTCGAAATCAAACCGAGCCCTGTTGAATGGGGGTAAAAGAACCGGTTAGTTGGCGCCCGCTGTGAAATTTGTTGCAGGGAAAGTGACGTCACCACAGGAAGGAGTCATCAGATGGGCTATTTGAGGCAAATATTCATCAAAATTCCAATAAACGCTCTCTCACGACACCGGAGAGGACGAAGGGACAACAATATCAAACTTTTAAATTGTGACATACAGATAGGTAAATATTTACATAAATAGGTAGTCATAATAACCGACCGGAAACGCGTGCCCATTATAATATCTAAACATCTTATTTATTAACATTTTGCAAAAACAAGATATTAATATCAAAATTCCACGGTATAATGATAAACGCGGCAATTTTCGCTGTCGAACGCTGATTGGATGATCGATCTCAGTTGATATTCGCGTTTCCGGTGCGTTTTAATCCTGCATTTTATAGACACGTCTATTACCACCTTTATATGAAGCAAAAGATGATTCTTGGAGGGAACCACATAAATACAACTTTTTTAAATATCAGTATTATAACGTGATAGTCAAAGTTATTGTTAACATTTATATGTCCTTTCTAAATAAATTATGTATTCAAATCCCATTTTGTGTAATATGTGCAATATCTAAACGCTTTAATAGCAATGTTGCCAGTAGTATCCGAAATACAGAGCTTTGGATATTTTGCTGATAGCAGCCGAGGAATTACTTATTTATTACATACTTTATTTAGACGGGTAATTAACTTTCGATATTACATGATTTGAGTCATTAATTTAAATCAGGAAGAGTTAGACATCTGGACATGTATAATTTGATTGATTATCATACCTTTACCTGCTTTAATTATTTATTTATAGCAACTTATATTTAACTACTTCTCATGGTATTGATCGGATTTTCAGAACTGGGATAATACCAAATCGTCCTTTTTAACAAACATAAACACAGACTCGGGCAGGGCATTCCACTCCTTGGCAGTTCGCATAAGGAATGTTGAAGCGAAACGCTTCGTGCGTATTTGTGGAATACCTACCATGAAGCGATGCCGAAGTGCCGATTGTCTGGTAGTCCGATGGTGAAATGGGGACGGAGGAATAAGGTTGTGCAATTCCTCAGCACACTCTCCGAAATGTATCCTATAAAAGATCGTTAGGCTGGCAACCTTGCGTCGATGCTCCAGACTTTGAAGTCGAGCATTCGTCAAATCGTCGTCATTAATAATTCTCTTGGCCCTCCTCTCGACTGACTCGAGCGCCTCAAGCTGGTATTTGGCTGAACCATCCCACAGATGTGAACAGTATTCCACACACGATCGGACTTGTGCTTGGTAAAGGTCGAGCAGCTGCCTAGGTGTAAAATACTGCCTCACCTTGTTGAGGATGCCCAGCTTTTTTGCTGCTAATTGTGCTTTCGACTCGATGTGCGGGCCGAAGTTGAGTTTCGAAGTCAGCGAGATTCCGAGAAGCTCAAGATGGTCGGTTATCGGAAGGGATACATTTCGGAAAGTAGGAGTCAGATGGAATGGACTCCGTTTAGCGGAGATAAGACACGCCTGGGTCTTACTAGCATTGAACGAGACCAAATTGGCTTCACCCCAATCGGACACTGCCTTCAGTGACACGTTCATGCGTTCGACCATAGCCTCTCTGAGTGTCTGTATTTGGGCTCCACTAGCTCGTGAATTGGGTATGTAGCTTTCAACAACCGTAGTATCATCTGCATATCCGAACTAGTGATGGGTAGGACATCAATTTAAAATGAGTTTGTATGAGTACCTCATTCTCTAAAATGAGGTGTTACAATGTCTTACTTCAAATGAGGAGAGGTACTAGCACTTTTGCAGCATCGACTATTCCATCAACTCCAACGGCAGCAAACAATATTTAATGTAAATACATATTTAGGCATTGCTAAACTTCCTTTTAAATATTTACTTGGAGTGCAATTCTGGAGGTTTAAAACAGAACTTTAACAACAGAAGACATACATTTAAGAATCAAACTAAGGAGTTAAAGTACATACATCCTATTGCAACTTAATTTGATGCTTTTATGAAACTTGTTCTAATTTAGCAGTTTATTATTTTTATTGTTAGATTGTTCAGTATCAATCCTTGCTACTTGATATCATTTTAAGTTTAACATTCATATATTGAAATAAATACTAACCATAAACTACCAAACAAACAATTAACAAACTAAGGAGAACAAATCCAATATTTTTTGTACCATTATTATATAGAAATTACTAACTTACCACCTCATAATTTATCAGTAATAACAGCATTGTAATATGATAACAAACGAAAGCCTCAATAACGTTCGCGCGGTAATGCCACCGGCGTGTAATATACACTTGATTTTTGTATGCAAAAGACACAAAGAAAGACCCACAGGTATATTTTATCGCGAAAACAATGTTAATATATTGTTATTTTGGTATAATTATAAGAATGGTCACTGATCACTATTTATAAAACACAACTAAAGATTACGAACAACTTTTTCGAGTTTCTCGTACTATAAATATGTCAAAATCATAAATGATCGAAATACTATACGAAGCACGTTAACAAAAAGTATTACAAATTCAAATCGTTAAAATGTACATGTTTATTTCACCTATACAAATTATATTTACTTTTTTATTAATAAACTAATGTAAAATATCATATTTTGTGTACGTCACTATATTATATTTCAATAATTTAAATAATATTTTGGTCTCTTAAACGATAACTGTTTCCAAGCTAGCTTCGTAAATGCCCAGTGAGACTTGGTTGGCATTTCAATCGCTTATCAAGTAACCATTTCACTGTCCAGTCTAATTGATTCAGATTATACATGACACCAGCAATATGAGTCTTGAGGTCAGGTTATACTGGTATGCGCGTTAGTACAACAATAGCTAACAAATATGGAGGCCTACCGCGAACCACGAAGTTTTGCTTTGCTGTCGCACTTACGTATGAAATTACAAGTGCGACAGAGAGAAAAAAACTTTCTTCGGTAGGTTCTTTGATGACTTAGATTTTTCGGTTTTGACAAGTAACTTAGCAATGCTAGGATCAAAATGGCGTAATATGTATGTAGGCTTGCGGACGCTTACGCTTGTTTCCTTTCGTGTTTCATTTTTAACGTATTTTCGATGAGGTGTTATTGAAGCACGGCGCGTGTCTGTCTCACTCCCTCTTTCGGTAAATCTAATTCATTGTTTCATTTTGAAAGGATTTTTGAGGAGATGTCACAGTGAGGCGAGTGAATGGTACAAACACAACGCATTTCTCGGTGGACCTTTTGTCCTTGCAATAAGGTTTGTAGTTGGGCAGTTGTTAGTGTGAGCGATGAATGCGATGACGTCAATGACTCATTTCTTCATTTGAATGTCGGCGAGCACCGAGCGCCTCGCGACTCTCTTGCGAGTTGTGAGGAACGCGAGTGAGTTTGAAAGGCTGAGAGTTTTTTTTTAAATTTGAAGTGTTTGAATGGTTTGAGTGGTAAGAGCTGTGTGTGATGCGCGCGAGTAAATGAGTAAAATTAATTGAGGAGTGATGTATGACATTTATGCGGTGTGAAGTTCTGCGACAATTTAACTAAATGAGTGGTACAAATGAGGTGCCTCACGAGTGAGCAACTCAACACTAATCCGAACGTACCTGGTTTCAGCAGGTCGTTTATGTGGAGCAGGAAAAGGGTCGCTGAAAGCACGGACCCTTGAGGGACTCCGGCATTGATTGCCAATTGATCGGACGAGCAGCCATTAATGACAACCCGAATCGATCGATCCCTCAGAAAGTCTGATACCCAGTCACAAAGACTAGGGGGTAGACCGAAGGACGGTAGCTTGCTAATAAGGCCCTCGTGCCAGACCCTGTCGAAAGCCTTCGATATATCTAGAGAGACAGCTAAAGCCTCTCCATTCTTCTCGATGGCCTCACTCCAGATGTGCGTGGCATACGCTAAAAGATCTCCGGTAGACCGGCCTCGGCGGAACCCGTACTGCCGGTCACTGAGCAGGTCGTTCGCTTCTAGGTATGCCAGGAGTCGATTATTAAGTACACGTTCCATACTCTTACAGAGTATGGAAGTGACCGAAATCGGTCTATAGTTGGCAGGGTCAGCCCGGCTACCTTTTTTCGGTACTGGTTGCACATTAGCAAGCTTCCAAGACTTCGGAACCTGACCGGTAGCCATTGAGAGACGGAAGAGGCGCGTCAATATGGGACATAGCTCAGGTGCACAGGTTTTAAGTACTATGGCTGAAATACCGTCAGGACCACTTGCTTTGTTCACGTCCAGGTTTTGCAACACTTTGCGAACCTCCGTTTGGCGTATGCGTATGTTCGACATAGAGGTCTCGCAAACTAGTGGACTAGGAGTTTTTGCGCCAGTTGCATCTAGACGTGAAGATTCAGCGAAGATGGAAGCAAATAAATTCGCTTTCTCTTCAGCTGTGTGGGCAAGTGACCCATCTGGTTTCAGCAGTGGGGGTAGTGAGGGGCGGCAGAAGTTCGATTCGATTGATTTCGCTAGGGTCCAAAACGCTTTACTACCTGTAGGGTGTGCAGCTAGTTTGTTTCCTGTCCGGCGTATATGGTCAAATCGAGCCTTCCGTAGAGCCTTTTTACTGGACTTGGTTGCCCTATTATAGGCTCTCTTCTTATCTGGTATGTCACTAGCTTTGCGGTTTCGAGCATCAGCCCAGGCAAGGAAGGCCTCGTGTTTCCGTGCTTCAGCACGTCGACACTCGGCTCCAAACCAGGGTTGTGCTTTGCTAGATGTGCTTGCATCGGAAAAAGGAATAAAGAATTCCATACCTTGGCGCAGCACATCTGTTATAGCATCCGCGCATGCTGAGGGATCACCCGAAGAGAAGCACAAGGGCTGCCATGGATAGGATGCAAAAAACGAGCGCATCCCATCCCAGTCTGCCGACTTATATCGCCATATCCGCCTAGTGCCTGTTGGGCTAAGGTCGGGTGGGGAGTATACCGACACAGACTTCACTAGACAGTGGTCAGAGCTACCTAAAGGTGACGACACTGACACTGCGTAGTGATCCGGGTCGGTAGTCAGCAGAAGGTCCAGGCAATTGGCTGTTTGGCCGTCAACATCGGGAACCCTCGTTGCCCCTTGGACCAGCTGAGTGAGGTTTAATGTCAGAGCGAGTTTTCGCATCTCTCTCCCAGCATGGTCAGTGTGCTGGTATGGGAATAGCCACTCTTGGTGGTGTGCATTAAAATCCCCCAGCAACACTAGTTGGGCAGTTGGGTATTTATGCTGAGCGGCTTCCGCCGCCTCACTTAAATACTCTGTGAGCCTGGTGGTCTCCCGATCTCCGCTGTGCGACCGATAAATACAGCCATAGAGAATCTTCTCTACGCCTGTATCCACCAGTACCCATAGGGTGGAAAAGTTGGGGTCTTCAAAGCATCGGAGACGCCGACAGCAAATGTCGTCGCGGGCGTACACGCACACACCAGCACGGGGCTTAAAATTGTGCTCCAGAGAGTACCCTGGGTAGCAAAGGTACGCCACGTCAGCCGGACATCTTATCTGCGTCTCCGAGAGAAATAAGAGTGCGGGTTTTTCAGTCTCAAGGTGGTGGTGGACTGCATTGAGATTTGAGTGCAATCCTCGAATGTTTGAGAGGTGCACTTTTAGTGAGAGGGAGTGCAGCCGCTGTTTACCGTTTCTCTTTGCCATATTTTATTTTAAGTAGGAATAGGTATGGAGGAAGACGGTAGTGAATTTAGGCTATGAGCTGCTAACCCTTAAGACGTACACTGCGTGACCACACCAGAGGCGTACTAGCCTGGAGACTGCGGGGACGCCCGAGCCCCCCCAAAGTTGTCCATAGGGCCCTCTCGTCCGGTCGCCAACCGGCACTATGGCGCAACCCGGGATTTTTCGCTAGTTGGCGGGGCAGCCTTTCCCAAGGGGCTAGCTTGGTACTTGGGCCCCCTACTAACTGCGGTCGGCCAGCGGTGAACCGTGCCTCGGATCCCGCTACCCTCCGCGGCTAGCAGCCCAGTGCGGGGAAAACAGTGTACGTCAGACCGGCTTGCAAGCTACAAGCAACCAATTCGACCCGTCCTCACTTGTGGCAACACCGACCTTCGTGCCGGAACACGGCTAGGCCATTTGGCGACACGGCTTAGATCGGTGGGTGGTCATAAGCCTCGGCCGAAGCCTACCACCATTAATTGTCACCTGATTAGCACCACCCGGGGACCACGTGTAGGGATTCGTATTACAGGGTATCCTCCTACGGACGTGGGTGACTCAGCCCCCAAAACAAATTTATTTAGGAAACAAACAGCCTTTTACAAATATATCTAAAGTAAATGAAGTAAAAATAGGCCTAAAGTTTCCTACGTTACAAAGAAAACTATTACATAGAATTGTAAATTACGCAATTATAAATTACCGGTTTAGTTGCATACTACATGCTAGTAAGGTAATAAAACATACAAAACTGAAAAATATGACTGGAACCAAATTGATCAATATCTAGAAAACAAAATTTGCCGAACTTTGTTCTTGAACACGGACAAACTATGAACAAAAATATCTATATCGTTAAGAGATTCATTATATCTTTTAAAAATGTTATTTATTTTTACCCAAATAAATCTGCCACTCTCTAGCAACCCTGCCACGTCATCCCTGATAACGTCATTCCTTCAAAATCAGCGTTTGACATTTTACGAAAATACGACTGATTTCAAAACGCAAACTGTGTCCCAACAAAATGTGAAATATAAGAGCACTGTATTTGGTCGGATTACCAAACAACAGCACACTTCCTACTTCTTATCAAGTCAATATTATTAGTTTCTCGTAGTTTTGTTATACTTCTGTCTCTTCTTATAGCGTTTATTTTACAATAGTGTGAAAGAGAGATAATAACATTGGTGACGAATTTCGGTATAACATAATATAAAAGATGAGCCGGTATTGACATACAGTACAATTCATTGTTTGACGGACACAAAGTTGAGTGCAAGTAATTTAAAGATACGCGCGTTTACGGTAAGTTTTGAAATTGTTTTTATTGAATAATTATTCTATTAATTTTATATTGTTGAGTCTAAACAATAATGTGTGATAATTGTACAAGAAAATATACTACTTATGTTAATTTCACTTATTTACCTACTATTAAAATAGTTAGTGTTAAATTGTTAGTCGAAGTATAATTTACGATTATTTCTTCAAAAAATATTTTGGTGACAAACTGATAATAAAATTAAAATGTTCTAAAATTACTTTATTTACAAAACCTTACTATTTGCCAATTATTTACAAGCTTATCTGATCCCGTGTTATTACGGTTAAAAAGTGAAACACAAAAATAAAATAAATGTTTTCTGTGACAAAAGTGAAACAATTTGAAGTATATTTAACGGGGTGAGTTAATAATATATATATTTTTTTAACACTTTATTATCAATCTTAACTTAGGTAATGAAAATAAATGCTTACCATGCCATAAATTATGTAACCCTAGAAATTGAAAGGTTAACTTAGCGCTAGCCAAAAGTACCAAAAAAATTTTTATTCAAACTTGGAGAAAATTATTGTTTAGCCTAAACATTTGTAAAAAAATGCTTTAATGTACTTAACCTACTTTTTGAATAAGAAACATCAATAGTTAAACTTTCTCATGTTATTTATGTAGGTACTTACTTACAGTCACATCAAAAAAAGTACGGACAAAGTGCCAAAAATATGTAAGTATACACTATTAAGGTAGTGTATCCATATTTTTGGCACTTAGACCATATCAATATTTTTAAATGTGACTGTACTCATTGCTTCCCAGCAAATATACAAAATGTATTGGTTCCTTGTTGATGAGACTTGAAGAAACCAAAATTAAGTCCTAAATTTAAATATTTTATATTTCAAGGCTCTCTATTATGCCTTGATTATTTAGACCCCCGGTGGTATAAGGGTTAATACTTTGCATAGATACCTAATAAAACTGATTAAATAACATGGTTTAACCATTACGGTTGTTCACTTTTTCAAGTTTCATTAACTAAAGTGGACAGATAATAGATAAAGCATGTCCATACACTCACTTTGTTAATCTGAGTGCTCATACTATCTATCTTTAATCTCTTTTATCTTGATGGGACTGGGCCAACCATGTCTGCTGCTTGCACCCACAGAGGTGGGCCAAAATAGCCACAGTAAGGGTTCCTTAAGATGGGAGAGGAGGTGGCAGGCCCAAACGGAGATGGAGCGGTGGTACTGACGTTACTGAGTTATGCGAGCCAAGCGTGCACAGTGTGCAATCCAACTAAACTAGTTGTTAAATAAGTCATATCTTTGATATGCATAACAACTTGTGTCATAATCATCATTGTGCATACAAATGAAAAGTCATATTATATTGTGTCATACATTTTTAGCCATAATATTTGATGACATACACAGCAGTTGTCACATATTTTTTGTGCATACCTAAAGAACCAACCGTTAAATTTTATGCGAATTAAATTTATTACTATAAAAATTATGACATAACTCATTTATGACAAAAACCCAATTATGCTCAGGAAAAATTCTGACTAAAGATTTTTATGACTTACAATTTAATGCATAAAGTGTTATGACAATTAAAAATATGACAAAAGTTGTTATGCGACCAGAGGGAGTCCCAGTTCACCCAGTTGCGACCAATCACGCGCGTGATGCGAACTCATCAACCAATCGCGTTGTAGTATTCCACCGAGGCACACCAAACGAGAATGTTCAGTCGAAATTATAAGAACAGCGGCGGCATCATGGTTCCATTTTTATCACTTGTCACTATGCCCGTCACTTTCGCACTTACATACTTATTAGAACGGGACAGGTATGATGACAAATGATAAAGAGCCGACCATATTAGCCCTACAGGCCTATCTTTAATAATTAGGTATTAGTTAATGACAACACAAATAATTCTAATCTTATAATATATTCTAATGCTTTTTAAGTTCAAAATCTAGTGCTTACACCACAGTGGTGGATCAGTCTTACACATAGAACAAAACGAGGCTAATCTGGCTTGCTTTTCCTTTGAAACCTGTATGGCACCCTTGGCGATCCATCGGGAAGCAAGTCCTATAGATGCCCCACCACTGATAATAAATAAATATTATAGAAAAAAAAAAAAATAGTAGGCTCAATAAGGCTTGTGGGTATTTAGACAACAATATAGGAATATAGATACATACATAGAAAATACCCAAGACTCAGGAACAAGAAGTATCCATGCTCATCACACAAATAAATGCAGACCATAGGCTTTATAACCAAAGTCACTACCAAATAGACCAGACAGGACGTAGACTAATACACTAACTTGGATTAGGGCAATAGCTTCTTATTAAAAGGATTATAAAATTACTTACTTTTCTCTGATGTTTCAGAGCACCATGTCTTCCGAGGACTTCAGTACCCTGAGTAGCGTGTACCCCGTGCTTACTGACGAGAGACTCAGCAAGGCTCTCTCCGACTGGTTCAAGGAGAACGTCACCTTTACTCGGTGGGAGGTATATATACAGGACAATTATAAATTGGGTGGGTACCCAGGGACCGGAAAACCCGTTCATTTGGCTTACCCGTTGGAATGGGTAACCCCTTCATATGATAAGCTAATCGTTTGGGTAACCCGTTCAACCGGTTACCCAACAATAATGATTAACCCGTATTATTCAGATTAACCTAATCGTAACAAGTGGTTACCGCTTACAGGAGCTGATTCGGTTTGTGTTTTGCGTGTACTAACCGGTAACCTTTCGGTTTAGGGTAAGCCTTACCCCTCTCCCGCGCCTTTCCTCCACCGCTGCGGCACCGCGGCAGAGATGGGCATTACGTAATTGATTCGATAGTTATATTGTAACTACCGACGTAAAAGTACTTTTCGTTAATGTTGACTTACTATATAGATGCTTATTTGTATCCGGTTTTAGTAAGATGGCGGCCACACACTTTGTCATAAAAATCATCATTTTTAGGTTTTAGGGAGTTCCGATTTCGAAAATGATGACGATTTTGGAATCCAAGATGGCGGCCAGGCAGTAAGTCATAAAAGTCGTCATGTAAATCGGTTTTTAGGTTTATGGGAGTGCAGATTTAGAAAAAGATGACCATTTTGGAGTCCAAGATGGTGACCATGTACTATGTCATAAAAATCGTCATGGATGTTGTTATATAGGTTTTAGGGAGTGCAGATTTCGAAAATCGTGACTATTTTGGAATCCAAGATGGCGGCCATGCAATTTGTCATAAAAGTCGTCATGGATGGAGTCCAAGATGGTGACCATGTACTATGTCATAAAAATCGTCATGGATGTCGTTTTATAGGTTTTAGGGAGTGCGGATTTCGAAAATCATGACTATTTTGGAATCCAAGATGGCAGCCATGCAATTTTTCATAAAAGTCGTCATGGATGTCGTTTTTATACGTTTTAGGGAGTGCGGATTTCGAAAATGATGACCATTTTGGAGTCCAAGATGGCGGCCATGCAATTTGTCATAAAAGTCTTCATGGATGTCGTTTTATAGGTTTTAGGGGGTGCGGATTTCGAAAATCATGACTATTTTGGAATCCAAGATGGTGGCCATGCAATTTGTCATAAAAGTCGTCATGGATGTCGTTTCATACGTTTTAGGGAGTGCAGATTCCGAAAAAGATGACCATTTTGGAGTCCAAGATGATGACCATGTACAATGTCATAGAAATCGTCATGGATGTCGTTATATAAGTTTTAGGGAGTGCAGATTTTGAAAATCATGACTATTTTGGAATCCAAGATGGCGGCCATGCAATTTGTCATAAAAGTCGTCATGGATGGAGTCCAAGATGGTGATCATGTACTACGTCATAAAAATCGTCATGGATGTCGTTTTATAGGTTTTAGGGAGTGCGGATTTCGAAAATCATGACTATTTTGGAATCCAAGATGGCGGCCATGCAATTTGTCATAAAAGTCGTCATGGATGTCGTTTTATACGTTTTAGGGAATGCGGATTTCGAAAAATCATGACTATTTTGCAATCCAAGATGGCGGCCATGCAATTTGTCATAAAAGTTGTCATGTTTGTCATAAAAGTAGTTTTATACGTTTTAGGGAGTGCAGATTCCGAAAAAGATGACCATTTTGGAGTCCAAGATGATGACCATGTACAATGTCATAAAATCGTCATGGATGTCGTTATATACGTTTTAGGGAGTGCAGATTTTGAAAATCATGACTATTTTGGAATCCAAGATGGCGGCCATGCAATTTGTCATAAAAGTCGTCATGGATGGAGTCCAAGATGGTGACCATGTACAATGTCATAAAAATCGTCATGGATGTCATTATATAGGTTTTAGGGAGTGCAGATTTCGAAAATGATGACTATTTTCGAATCCAAGGTGGAGGCCATGCAATTTGTCATAAAAGTCGTCATAGATATCGTTTAATAGGTTTTAGGGAGTGCGGATTTCGAAAATGATGACCATTTAGAAATCAAAGGTGGCGGCCACACATTTTGTCATAAAAGTCATCATGGAAGTCATTTTTTAGGTTTTAGGGAGTGCGGATTTCGAAAATCATGACTATTTTGGAATCCAAGATGGCGGCCTTGTTTTTTGTCATAATAGTCGTCATGGATATCGTTTTATAAGTTTTAGGGAGTGCGGGTTTTGAAAATGATGACTATTTTGGAATTCCAAGATGACGGCCACGTACTATTTAATAAAAGTCATCATGGATGTCGTTTTATAGGTTTTAGAGAGTGCGGATTTTGAAAAAGATGATCATTTTGGAATTCATGATGCCGACCATGAAATATGTCAGAAAAATAGTCATGGGTGTCGTTGTATAGGTTTTACGGAGTGCGGATTTCGAAAATCATGACTTTTTTGGAATCAAAGATGGCGACCATGCAATTTGTCATAAAAGTCGTCATGGATGTCGTTCTATAGGTTTAAGGGAGTGCGGATTTCGAAAGTCATGACTATTTTGGAATCCAAGATGGCGGCCATGCAATTTGTCATAAAAGTTGTCATGGATGTCGTTTTATAGGTATTAGGGAATGTGGTTTTCAAAAATGATGAACCTCAACCATGTGTATCGTAAAGAACTCGTCATGACATTTAAAATGAGCTTAAACTCGATAGCATTATGGGAAGTCATCGATGAGTTCCATTGACAACTTCCGATTTAACTATCAGACCTTCGTCACCATGTGTATCGTAAAGAACTCTTCAAGACATTTTAAATGAGCCCAAACTCAATAGCATTACTAGTAGTTATCGATGAGTTCCATCAACACCTTCCGATTCCACCATCAGACCCTCGCCACCATGTGTATCGTAAAGAACTCATAAAGACCTTTAAAATGAGCCCAAACTCGATAGCATTACTTGTAGTTATCGATGAGTTCCATCAACACCTTTCGATTCCACCATCAGACCTTCGCCACCATGTGTATCGTAAAGAACTCGTCAAGATATTTAAAATGAGCCCAAACTCGATAGCATTACTAGTAGTTATCGATGAGTTCCATCAACACCTTCCGATTCCACCATCAGACCCTCGCCACCATGTGTATCGTAAAGAACTCGTCAAGACCTTTAAAATGAGCCCAAAGTCGATAGCATTACTAGTAGTTATCGATGAGTTCCACTGACACCTTCCGATTCTACCATCAGACCCTCGCCACCATGTGTATCGTAAAGAACTCGTCAAGATATTTAAAATGAGCCCAAACTCCGATAGCATTACTAGTAGTTATCGATGAGTTCCATCAACACCTTCCAATTCCACCATCAGACCCTCGCCACCATGTGTATCGTAAAGAACTCATGACGACCTTTAAAATGAGCCCAAACTCGATAAGCATTACTTGTAGTTATCGATGAGTTCCATCAACACCTTTCGATTCCACCATCAGACCCTCGCCACCATGTGTATCGTAAAAAAACTCGTCAAGATATTTAAAAAGAGCCCAAACTCGATAGCATTACTAATAGTTATCGATGAGTTCCATCAACACCTTCCGATTCCACCATCAGACCCTCGCCACCATGTGTATCGTAAAGAACTCGTCCAGACCTTTAAAATGAGCCCAAACTCGATAGCATTACTAGTAGTTATCGATGAGTTCCACTGACACCTTCCGATTCTACCATCAGACCCTCGCCACCATGTGTATCGTAAAGAACTCGTCAATGTATTTAAAATGAGCCCTAACTCGATAGCATTATTAGTAGTTATCGATCAGTTCCATCGACACCTTCCGATTCCACCATCAGACCCTCTCCACCATGTGTATCGTAAAGAACTCGTCAAGACCTTTAAAATGAGCCCAAACTCGATAAAATTATTAGAAGCCATTGATGAGTTCCACTGACACAGGAGATGTGCACAGACAGCTAACGATAAAGAAAGTGACTATAATAGGAGTAATAGGTACTAAACAAAAATATACCAAAATCAATGCAACGCCTTACCATATTAGGTAATTTGCCTTAAACTTTAGCATGTGTTTGAAATCTACGTTGTGCGCTACGTGACTTAACGTACACTTTTGCTTGAATTAGCAATATTAGGTCGGCAAATTACAAAGCCTTTGACAAATACCGACTGCCGCCGCGCCGCGCCGCGCACTCGCACGTGCACGTAGGGAATGGAACCGCCGTGTTTCGCGTCGGGCGCTACGTTAATAGACCATATGCAGTTCACGTAAAAGTTAAAACAGCTTGTTCGTATTTAATCAGCGCTTGAAGCGGTAACCCTTTCCCGGGTTTTTAATATCGGTAAGCGCTAACCTGAATTAATTCAAATAAAAGGATTAGTTTCTTAACCGGTAAGCCAATCAAAAGCTTACCGAAATGAAGCGGTTTTTGGAACACAGCTTTACAATAACCCGGGTTTTTGAACGGGTTAGGGTAAGCGGGTCCGGTCCCTGCGTGTACCCCGTGCTCACTGACGAGGACTCAGCAAGGCTCTCTCCGACTGGTTCAAGGAGAAGGTCACCTTTACTCGGTGGGAGGTATGTATACAGGACAATTATAAATTGGGGCCAACTTCGGTACCCTGAGTGGCGTGTACCCCGTGCTCACTGATGAGAGACTCAGCAAGGCTCTCTCCGACTGGTTCAAGGAGAACGTCACCTTTACTCGGTGGGAGGTATATATACAGGACAATTATAAATTGGGGCCAACTTCGGTACCCTGAGTGGCGTGTACCCCGTGCTCACTGACGAGACTCAGCAAGGCTCTCTCCGACTGGTTCAAGGAGAAGGTCACCTTTACTCGGTGGGAGGTATGTATAACAGGACAATTATAAATTGGGGCCAACTTCGGTACCCTGAGTGGCGTGTAGCCCTTGCTCACTGACGAGACTCAGCAAGGCTCTCTCCGACTGGTTCAAGGAGAACGTCACCTTTACTCGATGGGAGGTATGTATACAGTATAATTTAAAATTGGGGCCAACTTCAGGGGGCCTACCGCGAAAACCGAAATTCGCAAATTGCGGGGATCTTTCTCTTTTACTCTCACTAAGACATAATTAGAGTGACAGAGAAAAATGCCCGCAATTGACGAACTTCGATTTTCGCGGTAGGCCTCCTGTACCCTGAGTGGCGTGTACCCCTAGCTCACTGACGAGAGACAGCAAGGCTCTCTTTGACCTTTACTCAAATGGAGGTATGTATACTGGATGACCAAAAAAATTTAAAGTCCCATTTTTAGCTTTTCGTAAATAACTCGTAAACGGTGGTCCATAGTAAAAAAAATCTTATAATCAATATAAAATTGCCTACAAGAAAAATTCCGTACACTTTTTCGCTAGGATCGACATTTAAAAAGATATTAAAGCGGAAAAGTAATTAAAATCATATCATGGTCCATTTTCTATATTTTCGTAAATAACACGTAAACGGTGGTCAATAGCAAAAAATGTTGTTAAACGTAAATAATCTACACAAAATTTTCTACAAAACAGATTCAGTACACTTTTTACAAGGATCAATATTTAAAAAGATATTAAAGCAGGAAAATGAATTAAAATCAATTCTAAGGTTCCTTTTCTTTAATTTTTCGTAAATAATTTGTAAAGTCTTTTTTTAATGTTGATCCTAGGGAAAACTGTTTCGTATGTTTCTTGTAGGTTTATGTAAATTGTTTACGGATTATTTTATTTGCTATATTTTACAAGGCTTTGATAAGGCTTTTTATCGTTATGTAAATAACAAATACTTAACAACTGCAATTAAATTACTGAGATATACAGCCACTTTACAGGTAGTTATGGCAGTTATTTTATAATGATAACGTAACCTTGTCCATATGCAATTATGATTGATAAGCATGTCATATGATTTATGATAAATGAAGTGTTTAATAGTACATTACGATACAAGTGCGAAAAATAGGAAATTCGAAACGAGTGGCGATAAATTAAAACACGACCGAAGGGAGTGTTTTAAATCGACACGAGCTGCGAATTACCTATTCGCACATGTATCGTACAACGTTTTACAGTACATATGGCCCTTTAAATGTTCGACACAGTAACGTAATATGCTAATTTTCGCACTAGTGCGGTAAAGTAGCACCATATGTACTGTAAAAACAGTTGTTTGTCACTTTGTGAAAATGTCTTAAGATTTCCTATGGGTTTAGTTAAGATAAATAAATAAATATTATGGGGACATTCTTACATAAATTGACTAAGTCCCACGGTAAGCTACGAAGGCTTGTGTTGTGGGTACTCAATCAAATACTTAAATACATAGAAAACATCCATGACCCAGGAACAAATATCTGTTTGTAGTTTTGCAGTGATTTAGTATATACTGTTATGCTGTACAACTATTTTGGAAATAAATAAATAATAATAATAATAACACTCAGACCGAGCTGGACGCCCTGGATCGGAGGGTCCGACTACTGCTCACCACACACCGTATGCTACAGCCACGCTCGTCTGTTATGAGATTGTACATCCCACGGAAGTGTGGAGGTCGAGGCTTCCTAAACGCCAAAGATCTCCACAACCGCGAGGTGTTGCAATCTCAGGAATTATTTCCTTAACAACGAGTGTGGGATGCATCGTGACGTGGTGGCAGTAGACAGGAACCTCACGCCGCTCTCCTTGGCAAACGAGAACTGGCGCAAACCTGTGGTACTAAGTACTGCGGATCGCAAAGCGGCATGGGAGAGTAAGGGTGCTACACGGGCGGTTCTACAAGGCCCTCACGGGACCTGACGTGGACCTGCTCGCGTCGGTGAACTGGTTACGATTCGGGGACCTCTTCGGAGAAACCGAGGGTTTTGCCTGTGCAATTGCGGACGAAGTTATGATGACGAACAACTATCGGAAATATATCCTGAAGGACGGTACGGTCGACATTTGTCGGGCATGCCGCCGTCCCGGAGAGTCACTCAGGCATATCATTTCCGGTTGTTCTCATCTTGCTAACGGCGAGTACTTGCACAGACATAATCTCGTAGCCAGAATTATTCACCAGCAACTTGCTCTTCTATACCGCCTTGTGGACCGCGAAGTACCGTACTACAAGTACTCACCTGCTCCAGTTCTCGAAAATGGTCGTGCCACGCTCTATTGGGATCGATCTATTATCACTGACAGGACTATTGTAGCCAATAAGCCTCCATCCCCCATGATGAGAATCTCGTGAAAGCCGAGAAGGACAAGTCCAGTAAGTACCTAGACTTGGCTCACGAGATAACCGCCATGTGGGATGTTGATTCAACGATCATTGTCCCGATAGTCGTTTCAGCGAACGGTCTCATAGCGAAGAGTCTCGACCAACACCTTGAGAGACTCTCGCTAGGTGGTTGGATCAAGGGTCAGATGCAGAAGGCGGGTGATCTTGGACACGGCGCGGATAGTCCGGCGGTTCCTCTCCCTGCAGCCCTGACCACCGGCAGCTTGGGCCCTGCCCCGCTGCTGGCGGCACCCTAGGTTAGGTTTTTTATAATGTGTTTATATCTTTTGTATTGTTTTGTAAGTGTTTTTATATTTTACTTTTATATACATATTGTAAAAAGCCTAATCTGAGAGAAAAAGATAAATAAAGGAAAAAATAATAATAATATCTGTAAGACATCCATGACTCTGGAACGAATATCTGTGCTCATCACACAAATGAATTCCCTTACCGGGATTCGGACCCAGGACTGTCGGCTTCATAGGCAGTGTCACTACCCACTAGGCCAGACTGGTCGTCAAAAGCCCGTACATTTAAATCTAATCTATAGAAATCTATTTGTTATTTTTCAGTACGTCGGCGAAACAGGCAAAGGCGATTCCTACTTAAGCGAACTGATGCGTATCAATGTCTTCGGCAAAACAGACTACGGTGACCCCAAAAGTATCAAAGTCATTCTTAAGAGTATCCCCAGAAGCCTCTCCCGTCGTCTTACCTTCAGGAGTAACGAGTTCTTTAAAAACGAGGATTATATTCTACACCGAAGTCCTACCAGCAATGTTAAAATTCCAATTGACTAAAAACATATCGGAACCATTCGATAACTGTCCCAAAGTCTTCATAACGTATTGTGATGGAGAAAACGACATCGTTTTGTCTCGAAGATGTTTCTATTTACAACTTCGCACCATACCCTGTCAGGCAAGAAGGAATAGACTACGCACATTGCAAACAGACATACAAAACTATGGCTAAATTCCATGCGTTATCTTTCGCAATGAAAGATCAGGAGCCTGAAGAATTTAACAGAATAAGCAATTTAATATTTGAGACTTATTTGATGAGCGTCTCTGGGATTGGTACGAGACTTTCTGGAAACGTCTATGTGGCATAGCTATTGACGCTGTAGAAAAAGGAATATCCTAACTCCAAATATGTTGAAAAGGTAAAGGAATTCGCTGTTCCAGAGCGGTATAAAGAGATGATAAAAGCAGTCCAAGATCGCAAAAAATGGAGTCATCCGTTCACGGTGATTCCTGGACAAATAATTTCTTATACAAATATATGAACGGGCGGCCCGTGACGCTATGATGATAGATTTCCAGCTCACTAGATGCGCTTCTCCTGTGTTGGACACATCTTTTGTCATATACGGGTGTACTACAGAAGATATGCGGGAAGAAACATTATGATGAACTATTGGAGTATTATTATGAGGTCCTTTCTAGACAGATTAGGGGCGTATGGAAGTGATCCCGATAAGGTTTATTCAAAGGCGACATTTAGGGAGGGAAGTGCGGAAGTATTCGTTCTTTGGTCTGGCGTTTAGTATTGAATCGACACCACATATTGTACTGCCGCCCGAAGAAGCTTGTGATATGAACATGGAGGTAAATAATTTTCTTAGATAATTGTCAGTCCTTCAACTGTATGTTTGTCCAAAACTTCCTGCCTCGACAGGCTAAACTGTGGAATCAACTGTCTCTTGCGGTATTTTCGGACCGATACGGCCTTCAAGAAAGAGCGTAATAAGATGGGAGATCTTAGGATGGCAACGTACTTGCAACGTTTGTGGTGTTGCAAGTGTCCATCGGCGACGGTGATTGCTTATCATTAGGGCGGTTCGTCTGGTCGTTTGCCTCCTATATCATAAAAAAGCGCATTTTGGAAAACTGCTCGTCCAATTAGTATCTAATAATTACTATAATAATACAAAAACTTTTACTATAAAGATCTGTCATAATATGTGAGAGTATTCATATATGGATGTTTCATCAATTGTTATTTAATTTCTTTTCTAAACAGATGCATTTAATGGCAAACGTAAAGAGATCGTTTCATATTGTCACAACATCAATTAAAATTCATGACATTTTTATGGTCAACAGCAATTTAAATTTTATTGAAGAAAATACAAAAAAAAAAAAAATATTATAGGACATTATTACATAAATTGACTAAGTCCCACAGTAAGCTCAATAAGGCTTGTGTTGAGGGTACTTAGACAACGATATATATAATATATAGATATTTATAAATACTTAAATACATAGAAAACACCCAAGACTCAGGAACAAATATCCATGCTCATCACACGAATAAATGCCGTTACCAGGATTTGAGCCCGGGACCATCAGCTTCGTAGGCAGGGTCACTACCCACTAGGCCAAACCGGTCGTCAAACGAACTTAATGCCTAATGGCATTCTCTAATAGTCAACCATCAGGTTAAAGCCCCATTTAATTGGTTGATCGTCCTGAATTAATTGTACTCCGTAGCAATGTATTGAATATTGCTTGTAAATTATTGAATGGTCTAAATGGGGTTTAAACAGAACAGAGGACGTAACTATACTATTTCAAACTAAATAGGAATACAGAAATAAACTTATTTTGTTTTCCAGGGTGACAGAAAGCGCAATATCGACGAAATTTGGCCGATGACCCCATTCAAGACCAAGGAGGGGCGCCAGAGAGAGGCCAACAACGTGAAGCACTGCGTCGACCACGGATACATATAAACTGGAAAATAGAGGGGATCCCACAGGGCTCCTGAATGGGTCAAAAACCTTCGGGAAAATCGACGTCTCTTCTTTAAGCCCCATACTTGTAGACGGTTCAAGAACTTGCATGCTATTTTCGTTAAATTGCGGTCAGGGCCGGATTTAGGGGAGGGCAACCGGGGCTACTGCCCCGGGCCTCCACAAAACGAAAAAAGAGTGAAAGAGTGAAGAGTATCACTGAGCCGTGACCCTTTTGTCCTGCTGCAACGCACACAGTATGTAGGTAGGTACTTTTATTTTATTTTATTGTTTATTAATTATGCCTATTTTGTTGTCTCAATTTTCTTTTGTGCTATTTTTATTTTGTTCCTGTAATAATTTGTGTTCTTTATGATGATTTAAACTATATATTGTGTGTTTTTGCAGCTGCCAAATAAATGATTTATCTATCTATCAAAAGAGGGGCCTCCACAATAGAGAATTCGGAAAATTTACCATTTTCAATTTTGGAAAAATTTGGGGCCAGGGGGCCTCCACTCCTTTATTGCCCGAGGCCTCCAGACCTCTAAATCCGGCATTGATTGCGGTATTTGGTCGATCGACTGAATTTATTATACCCTGCAGTTAGCAATGTATTTAATATTGCATGCAAATTAATTAACCGTTTAAATTGAGGTTTCGAAATTACAAAAAATTATGATCTGGTTGTAGAGTTTCTTGCCGGTCCCATTTTAGGATACCCACCTACAGTTTAGGAGGGATTTAAATCTTCTCGGGTCAGAGGTGTAGGGTTAGAGCCGGCGTAGCTTTATTTGACGTTCATTAGCGCATATGCCTCCTTAGAAAATAAACTATCATTATCTTTAATACATTTTTGTGAGACTGTTGTCATACAACTTTTAAGAAAATGTCTATATGGTTAAAGTAAGAAATTTAGGATTTAAAGTGCGTTTATTTTATGATGTCCACAAGAACGCATCACCTCAACTCATACCTAATACCTCATTTTAGACTTTACCTAAGCAGTATTTAGGGTAATAGAGTATTGGACTAAAATATAAGTATAGATTTATTTCATAAAAATATGTAGAGGAACCATGATTTCAATGAATAAAATATATAAATATTAATCTTTTTGGTTTACTGAAAATAAAAATAGTATTCCCCCTTATTAATAAAACTTTACAAGGCTCAATCACTTAATTTATGTTTTATCCATTTCTTACAAATACATAACTCCAAATGACAGAAAAAGACAAACGATTATTAGCTAATTGAGACTTGTAGTGCGTTTTTCAATAACGTCTTAAACCTGTACGACTACCAAGGTAACTTTAACCCCCTTATTCATAAAACTTTACGGGCCTGATTTAGTTACATTATGTTTTATCCCTTTCTTACAAATACATAAGTCAAATGACAGATAAAGACAAACGATTCGTAGCTAATTTAGGCCAGTAACGCGTTTATGAATAACACCATAAGTCAATGTTTTGGTTAAATACACTGTACTGACCGGTTATAGTAGAGTTAGACCAAGCCATAGAAAAATAAGTAAGCATAGAGTGCTTACTCCATACATCAGTTTTCTTACAAAAACGTTTATCATTTTTGTCAAGTAGCGAGCGGATTTATCAGTACTGCTAGTTGATAATAGATGTCGCGACGAACGAAAAGTCTAATGCTCAACAATTTCCAGCTAATATTACAACCGGATAAACCGGTATTTATCAACTCCTGCTTGCAATATTAGTTGTAAATAAAAAAAAAACGTTTATTCACATTTCATGCCTTATAATATTTACAATATACTTCTGCCAAACCACACAAATTGTTGAACAATACACTTTTCGTCAGTCGCGGCACTTGCCATCTCGTGTCAAGTAGACGTGGTGTTAATTTGTTGTATTGTCGGTACACAAAATGGTTCTCAACTCATCTAACTACAATAGATTACTCAAAAATCGAATATTTAAAATTCCTACGAATGCCGTCAAAACCACATTTGCACATCGTTTTTCAGTCTTTCTGCACCCCCGAATCTATAATCGTCTAGTTAATTTGTACAATTTTAAAGAATATTCGGTCGTAGAAGTAAATAAAAACCGGCCAAGAGCATGTCGGGCCACGCTCAGTGTAGGGTTCCGTAGTTACTCTCCCGTCACAATAAGCTAAACTGGAGCTTAAAGTGTAGTAAATGGTACCTTTCACCCGAGTTAAACAAATAGGCAAATTTGCATAATCAGTACCTAATTAAAGTAAGTCTTTTTACTATGAAGGGAAAACTTTTTGCGATAACTCAAAAACAGCTAAACTGATCATGTCCGCTATAGTTTTCATTTAATGTCTTTCTTAAGCTCTACTTCCACGATTTTTTTCATATTTTTTGGACCTATGGTTCAAAAGTTAGAGGGGGGGGGACACATTTTTTTTTTCTTTCGGAGCGATTATCTCCGAATATATTCACTTTATCAAAAAATGTTTCTTGAAAACCCCTATTAGTTTTGAAAGACCTTTCCAACGATACCCCACACTCTAGGGTTAAAGCGAAAAAAAAAATTCACCCCCACTTTACGTGTAGGGGAGGTACCCAAAAAAAAATTAAATTTTTAGATTTTATTGTACGACTTTGTCGGCTTTATTGATTTATATATCCATGCCAAATTTCAGCTTTCTAGCACTAACGACCACGGAGCAAAGCCTCGGACAGACAGACAGACAGACAGACAGACAGACAGACAGACAGACGGACATGGCGAAACTATAAGGGTTCCGTTTTATGCCATTTGGCTACGGAACCCTAAAAAGCTCTTAACAATTAATATGATGAATTTATCGTTTTTAGACACAGAAAACATTATTAAGATAACATCCTAACATAACACACACATACCTCCTCCCCCCCCCAACACAATCTCTCTCTCTCACACACACAAACACACACACACACACACACACACACACACACTGTGCTGACACTAAATAAGAATTAGGCTTTATAAGCTTCTCTTATAAGTTATCTGCTTGTATTATCTATTACTAAGCTTTATTAATTTTAATTTCCTTATCCTACTTTTTAGGGTTCCGTAGCCAAATGGCATAAAACGGAACCCTTATAGTTTCGCTATGTCCGTCTGTCTGTCTGTCTGTCTGTCTGTCTGTCTGTCTGTCTGTCTGTCTGTCTGTCTGTCTGTCTGTCTGTCTGTCCGAGGCTTTGCTCCGTGGTCGTTAGTGCTAGAAAGCTGAAATTTCGCATGGATACATAAATCAATAAAGCCGACAAAGTCGTACAATAAAATCTAAAAAAATAATTTTTTTTAGGGTACCTCCCCTACACGTAAAGTGGGGGTGAAATTTTTTTTTTGCTTCAACCCTAGAGTGTGGGGTATTGTTGGAAAGGTCTTTCAAAACTAATAGGGGTTTTCAAGAAACATTTTTTGATAAAGTGAATATATTCGGAGATAATCGCTCCGAAAGAAAAAATAAATGTGTCCCCCCCCCTCTAACTTTTGAACCATAGGTCCAAAAAATATGAAAAAAATCGTGGAAGTAGAGCTTAAGAAAGACATTAAATGAAAACTATAGCGGACATGATCAGTTTAGCTGTTCTTGAGTTATCGCAAAAAGTTTTCCCTTCATAGTAAAAAGACCTATTTTAATTAGGTACTGATTATGAAAATTTGCCTATTTGTTTAACTCAGGTGAAAGGTACCGTTTCATCCCTTGGTTAACAATTTACTATACTTTAAGCTCCAGTTTAGCTTATTGTGACGGAAGAGTAACTACGGAACCCTACACTGAGCGTGGCCCGACATGCTCTTGGCCGGTTTTATTCTTTCTCTGTTCAACATGGTTGCCAATAGCCGCTTATGTAATATATTTAAGTAAATCGTATAATTTCCCTCACGGGACAGGCTTTGCCTAGTGTGGGGGTCAGAATAAATTGTAACTTGCTCTAATATTTTTTTTGGAAATAAACTATTTGTATTTGTATTTGTTGTTTAAGTACGTAAATGGACGGCATAAATTTGCAGCTTGCTAGATGCGCTTCACTCTTTAGTTTAGAAGCTATTTTATAACATACGATTAAAATAAAAATTAAATTTAGAATACATTACATCATCAAAAATTAAATTAATCACTTTTCTAATGTCACCCTGTATGAAACATGACGTAAACAAAACAAAAGTACAATAGCCAACAATTTTAAAAACACCATACAGCGAAACGAACATGTCTTCAAAATGTGGTAGTCTCTATTTTGCAGGTTAATCACCTTGGTAAACCGGCACCTCACTCGCACCTAAGTAAACTTACTATTGCTAGAAAGGGATACAAGATCTTGTTCGAAACCGACTGAGTAAAGTATTGTGTTTTGAATATGTTTTATAATTATAGTTTAGTGTGACATAGTCTACAGCATAAGCTACAGAAGCGTGACTTTTTGATAACTTTACAAAACTTTTACGATAACAAATACATCTATTGTAACATTTTCTTGGTTTTAGGTGGGTCAAAGTGAAAATACTAAAGGTAATTAATTAATTTTGTAAAACGTGTTGTGTTATCGTGATGGTAATTGATAAAGTGAAATATTTTATTTGTTTTTATTTTTGATAAGTAAGTAAATTAAGTATAGTCGAAATAAAGGTGCGAACATTATTACAATAATTTAAGTATGTCGCAATAGTTAATAATATGCAGGTGTGAGTCTAGTGGGATTTTCCCTACAACAGGAAAAGGTGGTTTTGTATTTCGATAAATTCAAAGTGTATTACACTTTATAAAATTTTAATTACTTACCTATTCAGTCGCTTTGATACCTAGTACGGTCACGTCTGAAAATATCGATACGGACAAAGTGCCAAAAATATGTATACACTACCCTTATAATAGGGATGGGCCATAAAGTCGTGTATACATTTTTTTGGCACTTCGATCGTGTCGATGTTTTCAGAAGTACCTAGGTACGGCTATAGTTGCGAAAATCGAAGTTCGTCTATTGTGGACATTTTTCTCTGTCACTCACTGGTCCAGCGCTGGGCCATCGCGTAGAGGAGCCACAAGCATCTCATGGCCATCTCACTGGTCCAGCCCCGGGCCATCGTAAAGAGCAATTATAAGCATTGTTTGAATAAGCATTGGCATATAAGCATTGGTTGCCAGAGCTCAACGAGGGGAGGGAGCGGTGTTAGGGTCGGCAACGCGCATGTAACTCCTCTGGAGTTGCAGGCGTATATAGGCTACGGAGACTGCTTACCATCAGGCGGGCCGTATGCTTGTTTGCCACCGACGTAGTATAAAAAAAAAAGAATAAGTACATATATGCCAAAGCAATAGGAACATGGGGCATTATCTCCATCTCTGTCATTCTATTGGCTTTTATCGCTTTCCAGATGGGCGTATTCACCAGTAAAAGTCCGGAGTATGAGCCAGTTCTCAGTCACGAGTTCCTTTGCGATGCACTCACCAAGTGGTATGGACAGCCGGCACACTACGCACATTGTTTCGTAAGTATTAGGTATATATAAATTCGACGACCGGTTTAGCCTAGTGGGTAGTGACCCTGCCTACGAAGCTGATGGTCCCGGGTTCAAATCCTGGTAAGGGCATTTATTCGTGTGATGAGCATGGATATTTGTTCCTGAGTCATGGGTGTTTTCTATGTATTTAAGTATTTATAAATATTTATATATTATATAAATCGTTGTCTAAGTACCCTCAACACAAGCCTTATTGAGCTTACTGTGGGACTTAGTCAATTTGTGTAATAATGTCCTATAATATTTATTTATTTATTTATTTATTTATATAAGGTTATCACACAAAATATCAATCGAGGTCCGAGAGCTGGTAGACATTTGAGGCAAGCTGAAAATTTGCCTGATTCTTCTCCTATCATACCCTAACTCACCGTAAGTCTGGCTGCGGGGTAGCGGGGCTAAATCAACCTTTATATTTCAAACCCTTTGAACGTTTTACGTTATAAACAGAAACGTCACTGATACGCCAAGATCCTGTACCCCTAGTGTAAATAAATTCGATTTCCAAACGTGACGTACGCGTTTGCGTTTAGTCTCATTTTGTATTGGATTTCGAAAGAGCGCACCAAGCGGGACGTTTTGGAACCTCAAAATCCTATACAAAATGAGACTTAACGCAAACGCGTACGTCACGTTTCGAAATCGAATTTATTTACACTAGGGGTACTGGGCGCGAGCAACCTAATCTAAACCCTACTTAAAAGTGTGAAGGTTACTTTGTCAGCGTCCGCCATAAGCCATAACACCTACAGTTGTCCATGGCGCGGTGGGCACGACTAGTTACGTCGACTTTAGGTGTTTTTGGCGTTAAAAAGGTTAAAGATTTTTTGAACTGAAACGGTTGTTAGTGCACCGTCAGTGATCTCTTTCAAAAATAGACTAGATCTTAGAACTTTAAAAAGTGCAAAATAAATACAAGTGCTGCGATATATACGTACACGCAGCTAGTGTATCAAATAAAATAATAATATTACCCAATTTACCCATTTTCATTGCTACCGACCTCGACTGTACTATTTTTTTCTCATCCGTAGTACCTCGACGACCTATCAACATCTTTCACCAGCGAAGTGGTCCAATGGAAAGTCAACACACAGTTCGAAGAAAACCAACACACATATGCAGAACTCATGCTTAAACACCACCCCAGAAATAAAACCAGAGGCCTGAGCTTCAGAAGCGCAGATTTCTTTAAAAACGAAATTAATTTCTATGAAAAACTTCTAACTGAACTTCTAGAGTTCCAGAATTCGAAAGAAATTTCTGGAAAATACGACAACCATGTCAAACTATGTTTCACCCACTGTGATGGAAAGAATGACATGATATGTCTACAAGACGTTAGAACTGAAGGATTTAAAATCAACGAAATAATAGATATAGAACATGGGAAATTAATTTTAAAAACATTAGCGAGATTCCATGCCCTTTCATTTGCGTTTAAAACTGAAAATCCTGTGAAATATAAGACGATAACTAAAGAAATTACTGAAACATACTATGATGAAAGATTTTGGAGTTGGTACAAGAAATTATGGAGTCAAATATGCGTTGTAGCTATAAATGCTATTGAAAACGAATATCCAAATAGCATTTATGTAAATAAAATAAGAGAATTCGCTGTACCGAAACGTTTTAAAGATTTGACAAAAGCAGTTAAACAAAATAACGTTATTTTGCATGGAGATTGCAGATCTAATAACTATTTATTTAAATATATCAATGAAATACCAGTTGATGTTAAAATGGTGGATTTTCAACAAGTTAGATGTGCTAGTCCAGTACTAGATGTATCAAGTGTAATTTATAGTAATGAAGCATTATTAAAAGATTACGAAGGACTTTTGAAGTATTATCACGGAAATTTGGCCATAAGGATAAAAGAACTCAATGGTGAACCTGATGTATATACATTTGATATTTTTATGGAAGATGTGAAGAAATATTCGTATTTTGGTCTCGCATTCAGCTTTGAGGCGGCGTGTACTAAGCTGACGTATGCTGATATAACGAATAAAGTGTGTGATGAAGTAAGTGAATTAGAAAATAAGAGATTAAAGATCTGTACCCCTAGTGTAAATTTATTCTAGATCGGAACGCGACGTACGCGTTTGCGTTAAGTCTCAATTCGTATGGGATTTTGAGTTTCCAAAACTTCCCGCTTGGCGCACTGTTTCTAAATCCCATACAAAATGAGTCTTAACGCAAACGCGTACGTCACGTCACGCTATCGAATAAATTTACACTAGGGGTTCTGTACCTAAATTATTAATGGTGTTCTATTTTTATATATTTTTGTAGAAACTGTATAATTTTCGTTTGTTTAGACTCTATGCCATCGTCGTGGAAAATGAGTAAAAATTAATAGTTCCAGACATTAAAATAGAACTTCTTTTACGTGTACAGTGAGCTGCGAAATTGCGTGGAGAAATTATGAATGAATTGATGGGCAAAGTCGCCAATCGCCATGCACTTTTACGGCTGACGGTACAAACAGCAACACTCTTAACTGCCTATCGGTGGACCTTATGCCTTTTGTAATAAGGTCCACCGATGAACGGTTAACAGTGTTGGCGATGGTACAAGTAGCGGTCACAAATCACAATATTTCACATAATAAATTTTAATTAACCTCCGGTGTCTTTGTCCGGGACCTCGGGCGTAATTTCGTGTCCAAAACGTAACGTCTAATGTCAAGTTTTTTCAAGATAATACACTTTTTATATTCCCTTTTTCTCTTTACAGTGGATATGTGCTGACGTAAACAAATATAAAATAGTCGACATAGCGGATGCCTACGAAATCAAGAATTTGGAAAAAGAAGACCGCCAAAACCTGGCCAATAGCATTGTACACTGTATTGACAACGATTATATTTGAACTACAGACAGTTTCATCTCAGTCACAAGCCAAACTTCACTCGACTGAGATGAAAATGCTCAGGTGGGCCCATTGGCCTAGGCAGGTACAGGCAGGGGTGAGGGGGGGGGGGGGGGGAAGGGGGCTGCTCGTGGCGCCTCATACGTTTCTCTTTTAAAGAGGTAAACCAGGCGGCGGTTTTTTTTCCTACTCACCCCATTCACACCTCAAGCTGTAACTGGCCCCAGGTGAGGCCTAACAGTGTAAGCCATGATAAAAAAAAAGCAGAATAACACGACTCCAAATGGGCCAGTTTTTGCCATTGGTTACATGAGAAATTAAAAGAAACCATATCATGCTTGACGCAATCTTTGAAGCGTAGCATTGGCCACCCGACCAGTCTTTTTGCCTCAACAACCTCCCCTAGGATTTGAAGTGGTAAACAAAATTCTAAATTCAAAAAATTATTCGGCAAGTAGGCCTCAAGGGCTCTTTTACAAGTCAATACAACATTTATAGTAACATCATATAGTGACATGAAAAATACATAACAACATTTATAAATACAACAGCCAATACCTGGGTAAATATTACATTATAATAATCTTAATGAGTCTTCCATTCGATACACATGCCCAAGCCACCTCAGTCGTCTCTTCTTTAGTATGGCTGTGATACTATGGAGCTGTGCCTTAGAACAGACTCATTTGTCACGCCTGAAGGACGCCCAAAAGCAACCTGGTGGAGAAACCTTCAAATAAATAAATAAATAATAAATAAATAAATAAATAATAAATAAATATTATAGGACATTATTACACAAATTGACTAAGTCCCACAGTAAGCTCATTAAGGCTTGTGTTGAGGGTACTTAGACAACGATATATATAATATATAAATATTTATAAATACTTAAATACATAGAAAACATCCATGACTCAGGAACAAATATCCATGCTCATCACACGAATAAATGCCCTTAACAGGATTTGAACCCGGGACCACCAGCTTCGTAGGCAGGGTCACTACCCACTAGGCCAGACCGGTCGTCAGAACTCAGAAAAAAATCCAATAGACCAAGGTAATAAGAGCCGAATGGCGAAAAAATATTCGGAGGGACGACCCCAAATGAAATGGGAAAAGGCACGGAGAAAGAAGAAGACAGACAGTTTTAAAAAGCATAGCCATCTATAAAAAAAAGAACAACCGAATACAGAACCTCCTCCTTCTATGAAATTGAAGTCGGTTAAAATGCGGACAACGTCCGCGAGCGTTTTTTGTGTTGTCTATCGTTTATTGGTATTGGTATACATATACCTTCTTATTCATAAACGTGTCCTAAAGTTACGATGCCGCTGATCATCGTTTGTCCCTTTCCATCATACCAATACGTTGAAAAGGGACAAACGATGATCAGCGGCATCGTAACTTTAGTACACGTTTATGAATAAGGGGATACTGTTTTAGATATATATTAAGGAGAAAATAATAATTTTAGGTTGGATGATTAAAACCCTAAGGCAAATGCACCTAAAAGACAGTAACAGGTTACTTGACGCATGGTTACAAATGCCTCTACCCATTAATTTCTAGAGCAGATGCACTTATCACATGATTACATCTGAAATAATAGAGGCAAACCAAGCTAAGTTTGCAGCGAATTTGATAGCCCAGCCTGTGCAAGAGATAAGTAAAACGTCATAATTTCATAGATGTTTGACATTTAAAATAACACTTGCACTGCCTGTTTGTCAAAATCGTTGCCAACTTAGCTTGGTCTGACTCTAGTAACAATTTTTTACAATTGAAAAAAAAAAAATACTTTAATAATTTATTTTATAAGCTACAACTTTATTATAAATTATAACAAAATATAACATTTTACATAATTTCATAGACAATTTCAATACTGAATTCATAAAATTCATCAATTATTCTTATAATTTATCATCACATTTATATTTTTATATATATTTACAAATTGATAAATGCATGTCCTAACCACAAAATAAACCTTTTCAACTATACTTGCCGCAAAAAGTGGCGAGTCAGGCCATAATGCCATCTCTTTCACTCTTAGTTGGTTTTAACAAGGGTAAAGGAGATAGCATTATGATCTTAGTCGCCAGTTCTGCGGCAAGTATAGTCGTTCGAAATAAGTTGAATATCGACCAAATGCGTGTCAGATTCGTAACCAAAAATAAAGGGTTCCGTAGATTTAAAAAAATGCCAACAAAAGACTCCCGTTGTTCCTAACTGTTACCATAATCTTACTGCCGCTGGTATAGCCTGTTCGATTTCTAAGATCAAGTTAGCCATACATTTACTATGGCTCGATTTTTGACAAGTTTTGAGTCGTTACTCCTTCATTTGCATTACAGATAGAATTATAAGACAAATGGCTATCGGTTCTTCAATCTTTTATCTCAATTCTGGTCTGCTAGATTTTAAAAGAAATGAATACTTATTTTTTTATGATTTTTTTAAACATTGTTTAAAAAAACACGTATTTCGTTACTCGATTGCTATGAAGGATCTTACATATACGAAATCTACATATTTGGGTTAGTCTTTTACGTCTCTTTAACTGGTCAGAGATTTTAACTATAAACTAATTAACACAAAAGTTATGGCCAGAAAATCTGTTTTTTGTCCTAAAATTGTTCAAATTTGATGCCGAATATCTCGAGGACAATGAACTTTGCAGTAAATATGGGATAAGCTACAAAAAAAATTAGAAAACTAAGGAATTCAGATCGAATCATTGACGCCAGGGAGCCCCTTAAAAAACGGAGACTGTAACAAGTGGGAACAAACTGAAACTATACATGCTATATGAGATTCAAAGGTCCCTTTTATATTCGCAATTTTTTTTAGAATGGCAACCCTTTAAACGCTACACCACAGAATAAATAATAGTACTATCGTATAGAAATGACACTTCCTACGAAACTGAAGTTTGACAGCGATTCAGGGACGAATCATGCTGTCCCTTTCTAATGTATGGCACTATCCATTTCGGCTATTTAGGGTTGTCAAAATTCAAGTCATTATCTGTGGTCGTGCACGCATAGGGACGTCAAGTTGTGCCAACCTTAATAATTGCTCGGAGCAATACTGAGCCGAACGGAGCCGAGAATGCCCGAAAGGAGGAGTGTCGCTCCATTGGCCACGCTTGTGGTCTGCGGTGCGTCATTTTGAACCTTGTCGGAATGCACGAAGGTTTATATTGGGTTACAAACGTAAATAGACCGCGAGCCAGGAACAGATTTCGATGACCAATCGCCTCCCGGTTGAAAACTCGGTACTAAGGTAACTAATTTAACCATCTTCCAAGGATCGTAGCGTCATGAAAATTGGCAGCTGTATGTAGTTCTGATGACAATACAATAATAGGGTACTGTCGAACTGATCTGATGATGGAGCCGGAAGATATAAACTGGAACTTCATGATGGAACATCGTATCGTTGTGTTTGGATTTGTTAGAGAAGTCTTGTAATGAACTTTGACCACGATAAGGTTTCAAAGTCTGATGATGAACCCGGAAGATAGGCACTAGCATTCCATGATGGAATATCGTATCATAGTCGTGTTTTCACTTTTGATAAAGGTGACGTAATGGGCTTTAAACACGATCAAGTTTCAAGGTTAAAAAGCGTGTTTTTCGAGTGTTTTTTTAAACTATTCATTTATTTTATTTACATGTTCATGTTACAGCTGACGGTCTTTCCACCGCGGTACAACTGGCTGACGGTTTTTTTTAAATTTAAAACAGCATCTAAACTATCGTCTGACAAAGTATCAGCCTGGTGGCGCTGACTGACGAAATATGCTCCGCGGGTCTAAAACTAACTATAGCCAACAAATGTCGACGTTATAAGGGGTGAATCGTTATATCGAGTATACACTGTATTAGGTATTACTTCCTGTATATAGTTTTTTATGGGTGTTGCGAATGCAACTTATCATTGTATAAAAATCAATGCAGTAGCTAAACGCAGCCGTCGGACTCGGCTAGTATTTGGAGGCTTTTCAAAAGCACCAATAGGAGCGCTCCACATATTCTGTATCGCGGCCAATTAGAAGCATCTAAATTTAAACCAGCTTTTGTACTGATCAAATATTGCAAATCACTCTTTCATCATCCTCCATACTATCAACACCCACTTTTCTACATTGAACCGTTTTGGCAAGAACCCTTCTAAACCAGTACCTTTTGGAAGATTATACTTCACTTTATTATCAATCGAAGTTTTATTTGAGTTGTCGAGACCCAGATACAATGGGTGTAAGTAAGTAAGTAAGTAAATATTCTTTATTGTGCACCATACATTTAAAAATAGACAGGAAATGAAAAAACACGTAAAAGTTAGGTAACAACAGGCGGTCTTATCGCTAAGAAGCGATCTCTTCCAGACAACCTTTGGGTAGCAGGAAACAATGAACTTACAACATTGAACGGGTAGTGCCGATATACATATAATTCAACAAAATGAAGTCGCAAACAATACATACCTACATACTAATAAAATAAATACATATATACATACATACATTATATATTATACAATCATAAATAAAGGCAAGTTAAGGCAGCGAAAGGTAGTGAGTCTTCAAAAGATTTTTGAAAACGGGAAGGGATTTAGCACGTCTAATGTCTAATGGCAAAGCATTCCACAACCGAACAGCACGAAAAGAAAAAGAGTTGCTATAAAATTTTGATGATGAAGGTGGTGGAGCAAGGAGATGCATCTCCGCACAGCGGACCGAGGAAAGATAGTTGAAACGCTTTTTAAGATATAGAGGGGTGGAGGGGTTGAAAAGAATGTTATAAAGAAGTACAAGAATATGAGAGTTACGGCGATGACGAATAGGGAGCCACTTGAGCTGGGTACGAAATTCAGAGACGTGGTCATATTTGCGTAATCCAAATATGAATCTTATACAGACGTTTTGAAGGCGCTCAAGTTTATTTAGCTGGTCCTCTGTAAGATCAAGATAGCAAATATCGGCATAATCCAATATAGGGAGAAGAAGAGATTGAGCAAGCGCAATTCTGGTAGCGAGCGGCAAGAAGCTACGAAGCCTGCGAAGTGACCCCAGAGAAGCAAACATCTTCCTACTGATCTCACTTATCTGTGGTACCCAAGACAGTGTGCGATCAAATATAACTCCAAGATTTTTTACCTGGCTCAATAATGGAACCGGGACACCATCAAACACTATGAAAGGTAAGTTAAGAAAGTCAATCCGAGAAATGAGTTGAGAGCTGCCTAAAATTATAGCTTGCGACTTACACGGATTAACTTTCAGCCCATAGCGTTTGCTCCAACTGGAAATGTGTTCCAAGTCCCGATTTATAGAGCCGATACTCTTAGGTAGATCGTTAATTACGCATTGAGAGTAAATTTGGAGGTCGTCGGCATAGAGGTGGTAAGAAGAAGAAATATTAGTAGTAATGGAGTTGATGAAGATGGAAAATAATAGAGGAGACAGCACACCGCCTTGCGGAACGCCGGCCAGGGTGCTGCTCCAAGAAGAAATGGAAGAATCTACCTTTACTCGCTGCCGACGACATTCCAAATAACTACGGAACCAGCCAATTGTCACGGGAGATATGTTAATAGCACGCATTAAACTGAGTAAAACATCGAAATCTACAGTGTTAAATGCATTGCTGAAGTCTAACAACGTCAGTACGGTGAGCTTACGGTTATCCATACCGGCACGAACATCATCGCTAATTTTTACTAAAGCTGTAACCGTACTGTGACCGGAGCGGAAGCCAGATTGTAAAGGATTCATGAGCTCATGCCTGTTTAAAAAGGATGTAAGCTGGTGATGTACAAGGCGCTCAAGGACCTTTGAAAGGAATGGGAGGATAGAAATAGGACGATAGTCGGAAAAAGTGGTAGGATTTGACTTTTTGGGTAAGGGAACAACGTCTGCATCTTTCCAGAGGGAAGGGAAAATACCAGAGGAGATAGAATAATTCAGGATATGAGTAATGACAGGAACAAGTAAATCGAGTAGAGGGAGAATCATTTTCCGGCTAACACTATCGACTCCAACAGCATTGGATGAGATGGCAAGGACATTCTTTTTTACATCACTGTCAGTCAACTGAGCAAGTAAGAAGGGAGAAAAGTCGGGAGTTGGACACCTGGAAAGAGAAGTTAGAGTGTCAGTTTTAATTGGACCAGTAAAAGTAGTAGAAGTTGAGAAGTGCTGGTTAAGTAGGTTTAAGTCAACATTTATATTAATTGGGTTTTGCGTAGACTTTCCAACTCCTAATGTCTTCAAGAACTTCCAGACCTTGGCTGGCTCGCCATTCACAACCGCACTGTGAATGTGACGCCTTTGAGCATCACGGCAAATTGTACTGCAACGGTTGCGGAGAGCATGGTACCTAGCTTTATTTTTCTCAGACGAGTTGACCTTATACTTTGACTTGGCTAAGTTTTTCTTTGCGATAAGAGATCTAATGTCATCAGTAAGCCACGGAGCAGGAACATGCTTAACCTTAACAGGACGTATTGGAGCGTGAACGTCATATAGTTGAATTAGTGCGGAGTTAAATAGCGACACTTTATCATCTACACTAGTGGCCTGCAAGATGGGACTCCAATCTATTAACATGGCATCTTCACGAAGCTTCTCGACACTCATTCTGCCAAAATTGCGTTGCATAAGAACTTTCGCCTTAAGTTTAGGGGGACGAATTTTATAAGACAAGAACAGTAAACTATGGTAAGAAAAGGCATCCGCCGAGAAATGAGAAAAGTCAGCAACATGACCAGGGGAAGAAACCAGGGCAAGATCCAAAAGTGAAGGAGAGCAATTTGGGAAATGGTGCGTAGGACCTGATGGTAGAATAACCATATTACAGGCTTCAACCAGTGCTTTCAGAGAGTTAGAACGATAATCATTTTTTAGCAAGCACGTGTTGAAGTCACCCATGACAATATGATGATTGTAGGATGGCATAAGGTCTTCTAGAAGCTTTTCAAAAGAAGCAAAGTAGTTTACCTGAAGAGAGGGTGAGTAAAAAACACCGAGAAGAATTTTAGAATGGGATAAGCTTAACTCAAGAAATAAATATTCTGCAGAATCAGAAGAGGACGATTGGTATGACATGTTTAAAATAGAATACGGAATATTGGAGCGTAAATATATAGCAACCCCACCACCGCCTCTAAGAGAGCGATCATTGCGCACGAGACAAAAACCAGGTAAAGAATATGCGGTGGAAGGTAAACATGGCTTAAACCAAGATTCTGAAACTAGAATAGCATCAACCTTGCTCTGTTCAAAAGTCAGTAAAAAGTCATTGTAATGTGCGGGAATACTTTGCGCATTGATGTGAATAATATTAAAATTTTTCGGAAAGTCAGAGAGGTGTTGATCAAGTTGGTCGTGTAGAGGGAGAGGGAGACTATGAAAACTATCATTAGACGAAGCCGAGACAAAATCACTGAGATCGCTTAGATCGCTATTAGTTAAACAAGACATTGCCTTTAAATAAATATAAATATATATATATGAAAACAATTATTTATATATAGTTATAAAAATAACACTAAAATAACTATAACACAAAATTCTGACTACCCGCCAGCAGTACCAAATCACAGATAAAAATTAGTGAGTGCAAATACGAAACGCAAAATGCAATACTGACAACACTGAAAAGTGCCATCAATGACAGACGTCAAGTGACTGACTGTCAGTTTGAGAATATATTTTATCAGTTTTATCGCAACCCACATTTATTACAACTAAGTAGATATTAACCGACCGAAGAGAACGCTTTATATTATATAAAAAAGAGGGTATATTGCAACGTATTAAACAGCTAAATGCAGAAGTTACAAACAAGGTCAAAAATTAAGTATTAAATAAATAACTCAAAGTCAAATCAAGAACGAGCTATCTGTTTTCTCGTCCTTTTGGTCAACTGTTGATCAACTGCCGCTCCAGCCGAACTGACAGCACCAGCGACAGGCGCAGGCGCAGGCGGTGGTACCTGAATCTTATCGAGGTCGGCTCGGCAAGTTACGCAGCGACGATCCCCATCCTTGACCAAGACGAATACACTGCCTTCTCGTGTGTAGCAGTTGCGGACTCCGAAGCGCTCCCTGGCCGCCATGAATACCTCGTGCCGTGGCTTGGTCAGGAACTCTGAGATGATGACGCCAGTCCCTTTCAGTGCAGTTTTTGCAGACCAGGTAGCATTGCGGTCAGATATATCTCTAAATTTAACGAGAATGCACCTGGTCTTATTGCTGCGCGGGCGTCCCATACGATGGCTGCGGGAAATCTTGTCGGTGGTCAAGTCGGCCTTTAGATGCATCTTCAGTAAATCCACAACCCGTGCTGAAGTGTCTTCATTAGTAGCCTCTGCCACCCCGTGAATTAGGAGGATCTTGCGCCTCGACCGCATCTCCATACTGTCCATATGCTGGTCCAGCAGCTCAACCTGTTGCTGCAGTGACTCTATAGCCTTAAGTGTAAACGCTCGGAAAGCACTGAACTGCGTGGCAACAGATGACACTGTTGGACTCTCCGGAGTAGCCTTGTCAATTTGGCTCTGAAAGTCTGCCATTGTAGTGTTGAAAGACTCCGCTAACTCTGCTATGGACTTCTGGATGCCCTCCATTGTTGTGTAGTGGTGAAGTGACAGTCAGCAAAACAGGAAACAGTGTTAATTAAGGAAGAAGAGTGAATTAAGTGAAGAGAACTGCTGGTAGGTAGTGGCTATCACCTAGTCATTAATTATATATATGATTTACACCACATAAAATACTTTTACTATTTAAAATAAAAATTAATACAAGATGATATGTGCTTATGTTTTTTCGGCCTACCCCCGAATGGGTGTATTACACTCCGCGAAGTGTAATGAAATGCAATATATGGTATGGACGCTAACTCTATCGCACGCGCGTAATTATGTCTGTCCCGTGATACCGGCGGTCAATGACGCTGTGCGAGATGGACAGCAATATAATCATGCGTGTCCGATAGAGATAGGAAATGACGTGTGAACGTACGAAATTCTTTGTGCTTAGCGTCCTTACTTTATTACGTAAGTAAAATATATGGTTTATCTATGGTTTCATGCCAATAAGATGTAAGGTTTTGACATATAATGTCATTCAGTTTTTACATTTCAATTGACAAAATAGATGTCAGTTTTGACATCTTATCTGGCAGGGAACGAGAACGAGGAGAGGAGGGGAGGAGAACGTTTTTCCACTTCTAAACATGTTCCTTTCCCCATATTTTTTTATTATTCTTTTATTTTTATTTTTTTAAAGCGAAACCTATAAACTTAGAATATATTATGCTGAAGCGATCGACATCAAAATCAAAGTGATTTGTTAAGATTTAGTTAGTGGAAAACGTTTTCTCCCGAAATGGAATTTAATACAAAAATTAGCGTTATTTCGTTAGATTCAAAAAGCTATTCTTCCGTCTTAAAATGTATTGCTATATTCAGTAACTATAAAATATATGTGTACCTTTATTTTATAATATTTTGCTATTCTTACGCGAATTAGATAGGTATGTGGAAAAAACATACCATACGGGTAAAAATACATTGCAAAGTAAACTTCTAATATAAACACCAATTTGGCACACACAATTATAAAATTACAATATTAATTAGCAGGTGCTCGAATATCGTAAACGTGACGTTACCTAAAAGTAACTTTATTATGTATATCTAATATACACGATGTTTCACGAGGAACCCGAAAGATTTTAAGTGTATTTCTGATCACATTTAAAGACTAACATGTCATTTTTCTTTTTCTGGTATTCGCCTAGTTTTAAAGTTAAAACCAATAAATAAAAAAACTTCGAATTGTTACTTAGTGCAAAACACTAATGACGATGATGCCATTATGGGGCGTAGTCTAAGTAACCTTATTGATAGATGTAAAAAAGTGACATATAACACTTTGCGGAAACTAGGTTATACGAAAAAGTAAAAAATCATTATAAGTGACAGGTTTAGATTTGATTTTTAGATACAAATACACTCTAAAAAACAAAAAAGCAAATAAAAATAATTACAATAATTACATATTAAATAATATAAGAGAATAAAAGAAATATTTGTAAAAGGCTGTTTGTTTTCTAAATAAAAAAAAATTTAAAAAAAATTGGCGAAATTTATATATAAACTTTTTTTTGGCCTCGTGCGTGATTAAAATCTTTTAGCTACCTCGTGTTACACCGTGTATAGATCAAAGCTATTAAAATTACACCATTTTTGTCTACATTTTTACATTTTATTTACAATTTTCACATTAAGAATATCTAATAAGGTACAGTAATCGAGCATCGTTTCATAAAACTACATGCTTAGAATATTATAAATAATGTTATACAAGGTGCCCGTGAGCATTGCGAGAGATTTTAACTAAGCATTCCTGGTAATATTTAGAAACTAAAATGTCATATAATATTTTCTGGATTAGGCCTAGTTTCAGAGATAATTAAATGTTTTTCGAAATCATTCTTTCGCCATAAGTCGGTACAAAACACATTTTTGACTGCGGTATTGCCACTTTGAGGTCTAGTCTGGTCTATTGATTGACATCGAAAAATTAAAAAAATGTATTCGAGAGGCTACCTCCAAATAAAAAAAAAACTTTTTAGTTAATTTCAGGTTATGTGTTTGTCAATAAAAATTACGTTTTATGTACAGGAGTGTTCAAAAAAGGGGGAAAAAAATAAAAAAAATTTTTTTTTGTCGAATTTCACAAAATGTCATATAACATTTTTTGTTTCTGTTGCCATCAGGAATGCACCGTTAAAATCTCTCGCAATGCTCACGGGCACCTTGTATTATACAGTTCGTGTCATCCGCGATGACGCGCAAATTTGTCAAATCTAACCTTTACTTAGTTTAAAATAAAATATGACAATACGAGTCAAGGCACAAGTCTTCGTGAATGACACGATCTATACAGGGTTTACACATTTATATATGTATAGCGTGGTGTTTTCCGTTAGGGGATCAAATGAAAGCCAGACGGTGTATTGGTCTGACCTCCCTTAGATGTGTATTAAGTAAAGTATCAATATTCATACTAAAACAACCAGTCGCTTTAAAATAAGAATTTATATAATGATAAGTCTTAATTTCAAGAGATTTGTCTTGTTTTTGTATCAATAAATAAATATTATAGGACATCATTACACAAATTGACTAAGTCCCACAGTAAGCTCAATAAGGCTTGTGTTGAGGGTGCTTAGACAACGATATATGTAATATATAAATATTTATAAATACTTAAATACATAGAAAACACACATGACTCAGGAACAAATATCCATGCTCATCACACGAATACATGCCCTTACCAGGATTTGAACCCGGGACCATCAGCTTCGTAGGCAGGGTCACTACCCACTAGGCCAGACCGGTCGTCTGTATCAATATTGATATTAATATTATTATAGGGACATTCTTACACAAATTGACTAAGTCCCACTGTAAGCTCAAGAAGGCTTGTGTTGTGAATACCCAGACAACGATATATATAACATACTAATACGACATGGAAAACATCCATGATACAGGAACAAATATATGTGCTCATCACACAAATAAATGCCCGGATTTGAACCCAGGACCATCAGCTTCATAGGCAGGCCAGAGTGGTCGTTAACCCCGGTTGCCTTTATGCATACCCATGAAATATCATTATATCACTCCTTCACAGTTTCTGAAGTAATAATATATCCCAAAGTCTTTCTTATTTACACACGAAATACACGGATATCACCATAATTTTCAACTTTAAAGAGTTTCTTGGACATCATTAGTTTTCTCTTCCACACTATACCTCACGAAGGGGTTCCTGACCCTGAACGGCTGCTAGAAGGTCGGCGCGTGCATGATGAATATCCTCTGCTCCTCGCGCTTGATCCACCGCAGGAGGCGGTCCACTGCTTTAATGGCGTGGTCTTTTTCCATCAGGGGATCGAAGGTCACGTATAGTTCGAAGCCGTTTGTTATCTGAAAAGGTAACATTCTTTTCTCCAATATGCTTGGAAATATTACCTTATTGTATCAAAAATAGTACGGGAAATTCTTCGTTATGGTCAAATTCAAATTTAAAAAAATTGTAGTGTTTTAGCGGACAGGAAAGATATTACTACTGTTTTTTACTTTTTAAAAACATGTATTCACTAAGAAAAACGCATACAGCCAATTTATATACCTGCGGGCTACGTCTACACGACCAGGTCAGCATCATTTCAAGCTATAGGATAGAGTCGTGTAAGATCGTGTGAATACTGCTTAAAATCAAAGACTATAACTTTTCCAACACCCTACGTATCCTTATAGAACAGTGCGTCGAATGGCAATCGGAACTGTTCTTGGCTTTCGTTGATTTCGAAAAGGCCTTCGACACTGTGTAATGGAGTGCGTTGTGGTCTAGCCTAAGCAGGAGGGGTATCCCTACCTGTATCGTCCGCATAATACGCTCTTTATACGAAGGTAGCACATGCAGGTTGGTCCATGAGAAAGCTTGGAGCTCCGATACAGATATCTGCCGGGTAAGGCAAGGGTGCCTTCTATCACCGCTTTTATTTGTGATTCTCTTGGATGACGTCATGCGTAATGTGGTATCGACACCGAGAGGTATACCATGGGAGACGAACGTTTTAGAGGACTTGGACTACGCGGACGACATCGTGTTGATTTCGCCTACTCTTGCTCATCTAAAAGCCAAACTTGAAAGTCCTAAAGAAGAGGCTGATAGAATGCATGGGCCTACGAATCAACAGACGTAAGACAGTTAGTATGCGAGTTAAGTCAAGTACAACGGATCCACTGTCGCTTGGGGGTGGGTGAGAACCTAGACTCAGTGTCAAAGTTTGTGTACCTGGGGAGCGTACTATCCTGTAAAGGTGGAGCGGATGAAGACATCGACAATAGGATAAAGAAGGCGAAGGCTGCGTTCGCTCAGTTAAAGGCTGTTTGGGAGTCGAATGTGCTCACGCGACGAGTTAAACTTTCCCTCTTCGAATCCATTGTGAAATCTGTGTTGCTTTTTGGCTGCGAAACGTGGAGAGTGACTAAAGGCCTAACTAATAAACTTCAGGTCTTCGTCAACAAGTGCCTCAGGTCGATCCTTCGCGTTTTCTGGCCAAAAACCATTCGAAATGAAGACCTATGGAGTATATGCCGGCAAACACCCATTGACGAAGAAATTGCGACACGAAAATGGAGATGGATAGGAGATACTATTCGAAGAGGGGAAACGAATAATGCTACCATAGCTTTCGCTTGGAAACCGCCGGACGGAAGCCGTGGCTCCGGCTCCCTGTACACTCCCGGCCACGGTCCGTCCTGAGGGAGCCGAGCCGGCGGGAGCTGGGGCGAGACCAGAAGGGGAGCTGAAGATAGGAAGGTGTGGCGCGAGCTTGTGAAGGCCATTTGCACCTCGGGGGTGCTTTAGGACAACAACAAAGATCTCATGCGTGCACATACAGCTTATATTGCACAATTATATTGAATGGTACTGAATGGCAGAATAGTTGTGCCTTTAACTTTTAAAAAATAATTAAAGAGGGAAATTGTTTTTGATGTGAAGTTTCGATTTGAGTGCTGGTTCATGTTTAAATTATGATTATTTTACCTGATTTCTTCGCATGTTTAAAGAAAAGCACTTTATCCTCCTGAGACCCAGAAGAAATTGTTTTGTTTTCGAATTTGGAACCCTTAGTTACATAATAAAAGTTCAAAATACATTTTGGAATATGTAAAAAAAATTGTACTCAGGGTCTTAGGAGGATATATGCCTCGGCGGGAACAGCAATTCGTGAATTCGTCTTCTTTGTCGAACTCCGCTTTGCGTCGTCCGACAAAATCGAAACTCATCCACCAATTGCTCTTTCCCGGCCTCTGCAATAATCTACTATTAATCTTACCCAAGCTAGTATGGTATCTTGTGAATTAGACCTAAAGATCAGCTTGGCAGGTGTGGATGTACAATGTATCTGACTGCAGAACTTCCTGTAGTTCCTCACGTAGTCGATCTCGGACATTTTCGTCAGCTTCCTCTCTTTAACTACGTCACCGCCCTCTTTATGCCGTATTCGGTAATCCTGTAATACCAAGTTTAGGGATGAAATTATTACAAATGGGAATCAGACAATAGTGTCTGTGTATCGCAGTTATAGAACTATAAGCGAAGAGAAGGGGTGGATTTACAATCAAAATTTCGTAGCCACAGTAAATTTACTGTCATCTTTAGACATGATTAAAACTTTTAGAACGCCATTTGACTTTGATTCTTACTCTTTCACTCCCTCCTCCTTTTTGCCACGGCTCATTGGAGAGCCTGGGGGTCCGCTTTGCAACTAATCCCGAGAATTGGCGTAGGCACTAGTTTTTACGAAAACGACTGCCATTTGACCTCACCATGTTTTCCTTCACCGAAAAGCGACTGGTAAATATCAAATGATATTTCGTACATACCTAAGTTCCGATAAACTCATTGGTACGAGCCGGAGTTTGAACCCGCGACCTCCGGATCCTTATTCGTTCACTGATATTTGTTAAATATCAAAAAGTGGCGCCATCTTACTGGGTATAGGCCAAAGGTTATAACCATAACTTTGGCATTTGATCTATTAGATGGCGCCACTTTTTGATATTTCACAAATTTAACACATACCAGTGAAAGAATAAGGATCAAAGTCAATTGGCGTTCTAAAAGTTTTACTCATGTATCGAAAGATGGCAGTAAATTTACGTGGCTACAATTTTTTTTTGACAATCCACCTCTATTTCAAATTGTCTTTGTTAACCGACTTCAAGATTTCAAAAGAGGAGGTTATCAATTCGATTGTTTTTTTTTTTTTAATGTTTGTTACTCCATAACTCCGTCATTTCTGAACCGATTTTGAAAATTATTTTTTTGTTTGAATTTATATATATACAGATTGGTCCCATTTTCGTCAAAACTCAGTTCTGATGATGGGATCCATGAGGAATCGAGGGAACTCCTCAAATGTTAAAGGCATATATATAGTGATTAGTATTTTCATCAACAAATCAAGTATTTACATTTGTAGAAGTGACATTTGATGAAGTGGAACTGCTGATGATGAACAGAACGGAACTCTTCAATGATGCATAGTTCACGTTTGGCAATTTGTTCTCTTTGCCAAGCAGTTAGGTTTTCAAGGCACATTTTTATATTTCTATCCTATTTAGTTTTTTTTAATAATTATCTGGTGCTTTATTTCATGCATGGTTTGAAACAATTAATCTTAAATACAGTCGAATACTGTATAAAACGCCTAAGTAGATATGTTTACTCAATTTCCCGGTAGATGTCACTATTACGTCTATCAATAATCCTACATCACGCGAACGGTAGGTCATCGTGGTATACATAAGATATAAAACTTATTTTTGTATTTTGAGACGATTTGTGTGGTTGATAGTTCAGCCGAAATAAACATACTTCCGTTTATAATTAATTTACCTATTGCCGGTAGGTATGTACCAGTCAACCATAGGGCAAATCTGAAATGTCTCAAGGTGGGTGAAGTCGGTTTTTTTTTCTTAAAAATTATTATCCGGTAAAGTTATTATTGTTATGTTAGTTATACCTGCAATCTGTCTATAGATATAGGGTCCGAAGTGAACAGCTGCGCTGTAGATTTGCACTTATACATAAAGTGCCTGATCTCTGGTATTCCTATGTGTTTCAGTGGATCTGTCGTGGGCAAATCTGGATGCCTGAAAATATACGAGTATAGTCATTATTATATGGTAGAGAAACGACATTAAAAATGTCAATATTTTTTACTGTTTTCGGCTGTTTTGTCTTTATTCATGGAGTGTTGGAGACGACATGAAATTTTACTGTACAGTTATTTATCGTATGGCATTTTTTAGTTACTGGATTTAAGTTAAATAGTAATCTAGAGATCAATGTTTGCACTCTTCAGATACTCGATGGTTCTTTCACTATGGTTTGCGAGGTCTTCAATCCGTCCCTTGAATTTGGTGAGAGGGCATTCCAGAACAATGTGTTCGACCCTCTGCTCGGGGTCACCACACACCAGCGGGGAGTCACACCAGCCCCATTTATGCCAATGGTGGGCACAGTTTCCAACACCTGTTCGTATACGGTTCAGTTGACCCCATACCCGGCGCGGTTTGTCGAAGCCAGGTGGACGTTTATTTGGGTCGAGTGTGAAAAGTTGTTTTTCCTTCAATAGGGTTGTTTCCAATTTTTTGAAACGCTTGTATTACGTTCTATATTAACTAAAAGTTACCCTAAAATTCAACTTTTATACTAAAAACGGCTTTAAATATGTTAAATTAACAAAATAGATTTTGACGGATGCTTTCGCGCCCAAAACGCTCTTTGAAAATTGTGTGACGTCACAGTTTACGGTTTGACACATAACTACATACACACGTAGAAGATATGAGCTGTCAACTGACATTTGTCATTTGTAGTTTATCGCCTAACTGTCAACAGTGTCAATCCGAGAGTTGTGACGTCATCAGAATCTTCAAAGACGTTTCGAGTTTGGTCACGTGACGTGTGCCAAAAGATATTTTAAATTCAATGTTTACAAAAATATGGTCATTACAGGTCCCCTAAAAGTAGTTTAACATGTTCTTATAATCTGAAAGAATTTATTGAGATACAATTCTGCCCTAAGATTTGTAGATGGAAACAACCCTATTGTTGGGCATTCCACTCAGCTATCCATGAGTCGCGTATATCCCATGAGTCGTTTCTCTCCGAAATCACTTTATGACTAATACAAATCGTCTTTATGAATAGGTAGCGTGTTGTTTTTTTTTTTTTTTTTTTTTTTTTTTATATGGCCTGGATGCGAGTCCTTTAAGCCAAGTCTTTGTTTTATATTTGGTTTTTATTGCCTCTCGGAGATGACACTTTTTTCGCCGCAGGTGTGGTGGCTCTATGGCGCTTAGAGCTGGGAGCCAGAATGTTGGGGTGGGTTTGAGGCGACCAGTAATGAGCCGCACGGTTTCGTTCAGCTGGACATCCACGGAACCAGCATGTGCGCTGTTCATCCATACTGGAGCACAGTACTCAGCCGTAGAATAAACCAGGGCCAGTGCCGTGGTACGCAGACAGGACGCAGTGGCTCACCAAGAGGTTCCAGTAAGTTTTTGGACTATGCTGTTCCTGGTCCTTATTTTCTTTTCAGCTTCTCTGTGTGCAATCGGTATGTCAGGATTCTGTCGGGTGTAACACCGAGATACTTTGGGGAATTGTTATGTTGTAAGGCTGTACCACGGAATCTAACTCTCAGAGTCTTATGTGCCAGCTTATTGGACAGGTGGAAACAGCAAACTTCGATCTTAGAAAGATTTGGGCACAGGGCACTGTACAGGGCCATCTATCTTAGATTAGTTTCTCTGATATGGTTTATTAGGCCTGACAGAGAGGGTAGAATGCGTTTCGGTGTACATTCGGAAAGAGAAGGAAGAAAAGTATGACGTAGAAGTAAAAATAGGACGTCGTTGGTAGCCAACAAACATTTATTTTGCCGCAGTTTTTCCGATATAGTGTGTTTTACCTAAGAGAGAGAGAGAGAGAGAGAGAGAGAGAGGGTAGAATGCATCTCGCTGCACTAGAAAGAGAAGAAGAAAGGAATAATACGTGTTTAGTGCGACGTCGATAGCCTAAAGCCACTTGTTTTGCCGCAGTTTCTCGTCTCGATGTACTGTTAGAAAGAGAAGGAAGACGGAATATTACCTGTTTAATGCGTCGTTGATAGCCGACAAACATTTATTTTGCCGCAGTTTCTCTGCTATGGTGTGTTTTGCCTGAGAGAGAGGGTAGAACGCGTCTCGCTGTACTGTTAGAAGGAGAAGGCATGCTTGGCAGTCTTCGGAGATGTATGAGACGTGGCCGTGGAGGAAGCCACTGGAATTAAAAATAAACAAAGTTGACACATTTTTTTTTAGGTCGCAGCAGAATTATAACTCTCTCTGAACACAATTTTGTTGTTAACCCCTTACTGCATGTACTTAATAAAAAATATTTTTTGAAATTTGAACTTTAATAGCTGTCAATAGAGTTGAATATCATATCCACGTTTTGGACACACCACATGGCCAATATGGCCATAGTCTCTTATTTTAAGAGTCTGTCTTTGCGAAGCTTAAAACTGGATATATATATGGCTCCGCCATTTTGAATTTTTTAAAACGAAATCGACAAAAAAATCGGTTAAGAAATGCTACGTGTGGTGGGGAACAACCAAATATACGAAAACATTCCCGCTCAAGCTGAAACAGACACTTCACGTTTGTTTGATCAATGACAGACCGATATTCTAAATAACTTACCTGTATTCATTTAAGAGGCTGTCAATACCTAAAGCGCGCACACTGTCTATTTGTATCGGAGTAAATGAGATAGCACTGTCGCATGTTACTGGGCCTGGGCAAGGGAATAAGAAAAATATTTAAATAAAAAAAATGGATTATTAGTGTAATATTTTACTCAACAGCGGTTTAGATATAAATGTTTTGAAATTGTGATTTTAATTGCAGACCCATAAGTCAAAACAATAAAGACATAAAACCGTTTAATTGTGATTTTAAGACCAATCTATGCAATTATTTTCTATCGAGCCGATTTCGTTCAATCGTGTATCGAGTACAACCACGGTCTTTGAAATATAATTAATATGAACATATATTTTTCTTACTTGACTAAAACAAATAGTCTTTCTTAAAAAACTGTTTAAGTAACATCAATTTCAAGGACATTGGGTGTTGACAGCCTCTTAAGATTAGATACGGCAAGAAAAACACTAGTATGGAATCCTCATACTATTTCTCTTGCCTTGAGCAAAAAAAAAATGTTCCTCCTACCCTACATGACCTTATTCAAATACAAATTTAATGTGTATCCCATCAAAAACATTTTCATGTAAAATTTTGCCAAGACGAAACCCTAAGGCTCGCACTGTCAAAAAGTTATCAGATCTCTTGTAGAGCCAAGGTTCTAACTCTACAAGCCCTAACTTCACTAACTCTACACCTTGGTCAAAATATATGCCTTGGCCGTTCAGATTAATCCATATATATGTATATATTTGTGTACTCATAGTCATAAGGTATAATGAAACATACTATAGTATTTATTGAGAAATTTTATTTCGCTCAAAAATTACGTTTTTTTTTTGTTTAATTCTCACTGCACCCACCTTGAAGTTTCTCTGTTTTGCCTTATGGTTGACTGGTAGAGAATGCCTATTGGCATTAAGTCCGCCTGTTGTACTCTTTTTTATGTGCAATTAAGTTTAAATAATAATAATAAATACTCACGTAGCATCAAACTTGGGTAAACATATCGGCGTCCAACTCTCAGCAGTCTTGAAAGACTCCGAACTCCTCACCAGATTAAACAACAAATGTATATCCGAAGGGTGTAATGTGTATTTCTTCATTCTCACTAAAGTGATCAACTGGTTGCCTGCTATAAGTATTGCGAATACTAGGTCTCTTATTTTGTGGCACGCTGATATTATTGCGTGTGTTATGGATTCTCTGGATTTTTCTGGGAGCGGCAGGCAGCGGACAGCACCTGGAAACAATACGACAAATAAATTAAGCTTAGTATAAAAGTGGAAAAATTACTGCCTTACGCCTTAAATATACCTTATATATTGCCTTAAATTACTTGAACTCACGGTCTCTGTATAGATACTCCAGCACTCTGCCAACTGAGCCATCAAGATCTCATCCATAGCCAGCAAATTTTACCACCATATGGGTCTAGCGGACCCTAGCGACATCTACCGTAAGAACATTACACTTAACCGGCTACTGGAATTTCAAGTCATATTGGAAATTCACCAGTTACGATGTGCTACCTATACTAAATTAATTTTTAACAAGCCGGAACGTCTGCGAACGATGGATATATCCGAAGGATGTAATGTATATTTCTTCATTCTCACTAAAGTGATCAACTGGTTGCCTGCTATGAGTATTGCGAATACTAGATCTCTTTTTTTTTAGCTCTTATAAAGTGGCGCCGAAAAACTGTATAGGTATGAATTTTATGAATTGTTTTTTTTTTGGTTAGGTCCCAAATCTGTTAAACAAAGCCTTTGTTTCTTTTATGCAGCGGTCACCAAAGCTATCGCTACTGACTGAACGGGAACAAACTTGTTTAAAAAGCAACTTTACCGTCATATTTATATGGTTCAAATTCATGTAACAGTTGTGTTTCCTGATAGGCCACACGCAGCCGACCGATCTACATTACCCAAACTCGTTATCTCAGAATGAGCTGTTACACAAATTTGAACCTTAATACTATTAAGATAGTTGCTTTTTAACGACATGGTTGCTTAGGCACGCGCCTAAGACGAATCTCCATAAAAGAAACAAAGGCTTTTGTTTAACAGATTAGGGTCTAAGGTGTAAACATCATTTAAAATAAAAATCGGCCAAGAGCATGTCGGGCCACGCTCAGTGTAGGGTTCCGTAGTTACTCTTCCGTCACAATAAGCTAAACTGGAGCTTAAAGTATAGTAAATTGTTAACCAAGGGATGAACAGATAGGAAAATTTGCATATTCAGTACCTAATTAATTAGGTAAAGTAAGTCTTTTTACTATGAAGGGGAAACTTTTTGCGATAACTCAAAAACAGCTAAACTGATCATGTCCGCTATAGTTTTCATTTAATGTCTTTCTTAAGCTCTACTTCCACGATTTTTTTCATAATTTTTGGACCTATGGTTCAAAAGTTAGAGGGGGGGGACACAATTTTTTTTTCTTTCGGAGCGATTATCTCCGAATATATTCACTTTATCAAAAAATATTTGTTGAAGACCCCTATTAGTTTTGAAAGACCTTTCCAACGATACCCCACACTGTAGGGTTGAAGCAAAAAAAATTCACCCCCACTTTACGTGTAGGGGAGGTACCCTCAAAAAAAAAAAATTTTAGATTTTATTGTACGACTTTGTCGGCTTTATTGATTTATATATCCATGCCAAATTTCAGCTTTCTAGCACTAACGACCACGGAGCAAAGCCTCGGACAGACAGACAGACAGACAGACACATGGCGAAACTATAAGGGTTCCTAGTTGACTACGGAACCCTAAAAAATCATACTTTTAACGGAGACGATTATCGCTTAGTAACCTATCTATAAATGTACCACTGGAAAAAATGTTTACATTCATATGATATATAGAACATGCGAAAGGCGAAATATTTAATACGATCCTCGCATTCATATTTGTATTCATATTTACACGTAGACATTAATTTCTAAAAGGCGATGCGGTTATCGCTTTTGACTTGTTCAAGTATTTTCATCACACTTGCTCGAAAATGATCTTATTTCATGCAGGTGTACTGAAGGACAAAGGGCTATTTTGTTCCCGCGGGAGCTATGGATTGTGAAAAAAAAAAGCTATAACTCCTAGGGAGTTATAGCTTTTCTTTTAGATTATGTCACTTATACATACAAACCAAGTAGCATAAATGAGTTTTATTTTTAAAATACTGACATTTATAATTTAATATTTTTGTTTATGTTTAAAATTATTTAATTTGATTAATTTAAAATCCGATTAAAATATTTTTTCGATGCTTAACCTGTCAAGAAATTACAAAATGGCGGACGAATGTTTGATATGTCACAGTGTTAAGGAATTATTTCACTTAAAATTTAGTTGTTTCTTCGCAAGTGTGATGAAAAACATTGTGTGTAACTCCGGGGGTAAGAATATTGCAAACTCTGGTCTTTAATTCCAACCACCCTCGTGTCCAAAATTTCACTTAACAATCGTGGTTTTCGTTGCACAATGTACTATAATTTCTCAAATAATGACAACTTAATCCTTTACCACATACGAAGCCATATATGGCGGATATGATAATCAACTCTATTGACAACCATTAAAGGTGAAATTTCAACAAATATTTCTTATCACATGTGGGGTTAAATAATTATTTAACACCTTTTAGTGTGGCGACCGGTCTGGCCTAGTGGGTAGTGACCCTGCCTATGAAGCCGATGGTCCCGGGTTCAAATCCTGGTAAGGGCATTTATTCGTGTGATGAGCATGGAGCATTTGTTCCTAAGTCATGGGTGTTTTCTATGTATTTAAGTATTTATAAATATTTATATATTATATATATCATTGTCTAAGTACCCTCAACACAAGCCTTATTGAGCTTACTATGGGACTTAGTCAATTTGTTTAATAATGTCCTATAATATTTATTATTTATTTTAGATAGTTTTTAAAACATTTTATATTCAAAAAATTACCTAGTAAAAACGCTGGGTCCTTTTCCATGAATATAAGCAGATGGTCTATAAGCCTTTCTGCGCCTGACAGCAATCTTCTGAGATCATAGTTACGACGTTGCTCGAAGATTTTGTTCAGCTGGGTTAGTGTTAGAACCGATACTATTTGGTTGAAGGCATATCTGAAAATACATTTATTTGTCATTGTAGTTTTTAATTGAATAATAATTATAGCCTTACTTGAAACTTCTGTACTTAAATATATAAAATTTTGTACTTTAGCGTGTAGCTGCGCTCTCTCGGAAAGGTTTCCACGGAAGACCAGCGTCGAGACCCTTAGGCGGTATCTTGACATTAAGCTGAGTGGAGACCTTTTCAGTGACGCTTAATAATAAATTGATTCTGTCGTCTCATGTATTAGATACCTAAACTTAAGCGTTTTCTGAATAAATTTCTTCTATTCTATTCTATTCTATTCTATTCTATTCTATTCTACAATAAATAAATCTTTAAATTTCAACACTCATTACATATAAAGAGTTCTACACTCATTAGGCGGGTCCACACAGAGCGAGCATACGCGCGAGGTAATTTCCTCACGCACAAAACGGCGTGTAGACGTGACTCGGTCGTTTAGTGCGCGAGGAAATTGCCTATTGACAAAATATGTTTTTTTTTATACCACGTCAGTGGCAAACAAGCACACGGCCCGCCTGATGGATAACTATTATGAATGCACAGGCCTGGATTTAGAGATCTAGGGTAGGGCCCCTAGGCAGTTGGTATGGCACTAGGAATCTAGGGGGTCCGTTCTCCATCTCAAAACCATTGTGGGCAACCGGGCCCCTGAAGTCCAGGCTTCATGGGCCTAGGCGGAACTCCGGCTCTGGGATTGCATCTTGCAGCTCTTAATGTTAACGAATCTCCAGGTATGAGCTATGTCAAAGGAATTTGAACCTACTGTATGGTAGTTACATTTCACATTTAGATGGCACCTCTACAGAATGCTCGCTGAACGACTCTGCTACTCAAATGTCGTGGATATACTCGCTCAACCTCGTATCTATATATTAGATACGTATATCAGATACGAGCTTGAGTAAGTATAGCGACGATATGAAACGTAACTCTGCTGTGTAGAAGGTTCAAATTCCTTTGATTCACCCCAAGTTGAAACGGGAGGGTATTCTGTACCTACACGGTATACTTACGTCAACTGTAAAACCAATTGTGTTTCACTCTCATTGCTCTTAGACACCGCGACCAGTATGAAAGGTCCTTTCACTAGGAACACCGCCTTGCAGTCCTTAGTATTGATGGCGCTCAGGATATACTGGGTGTCTCTTGATACTAGATGTGGTCAAATTAATTGGAACCTTCTATACTGTAGTTAGAATCCATATTTAAATGGCATCGCCACAGTTTGCGAGTAGTCGATAGCGACCGCGGTGTGATACTACCATTCAAATATTAGACTTCACTACTGAACTGAAGGTTCAAATTCCTTTGACTCACTCCAAGGTGTAGCGGGAGGGCATTCTGTACAATTCTTTTTTTTTTAATACCACGACGGTGGCAAACAAGCATACGGCCCGCCTGATGGTAAGCAGTCACCGCAGCCTATGGACGCCTGCAACTCCAGAGGTGCTACATGCGCGTTGCCGACCCTTTAAAAACCTGTACACTCCTTTTTTGAAGGACCCCATATTGTAGACCCTCGGGAAAACCTCGGAAGGGAGCTACTTACGTCAACTGTAAAACCAATTGTGTTTCACTCTCATTGCTCTTAGACACCGCAACCAGTATCAAAGGTCCTTTCACTAGGAACACCGCCTTGCAGTCCTTAGTATTGATGGCCCTCAGGATATCCTGGTTGTGGTCTTCTACTACGCTGACTAGCGCTTGGATTACTCCGCAGAGGCCGGCCAATTTATCTTCGTTTCCATACCTGAAAAGCAGTAGGTATTATTTAAGTAGTTTGTGTTGCTGTTTTTTTAAAGTAAGGAACTATATGTCAGAGGCAGCTTGCTTGCACCTGGTGAGTCTGAGTAGCCCGCAGTAGCACCTGCTGCCGGAATTCATTGTTCAGCATGATGAAGATTGGAATTTGAGTTGTTAAAGTTGTTGATGATATTTTATTGGTGGCTCACATACTGACGGATATTAGTTTATTTTATGGTCCATATTTTTACTATAAGAACCTAGTTTTCATTTACTACCACTTTAGTTAGCTGGGTACAAAATTTTATATATGTCACCGTAAAATTTAATCACTCGTCAGTTTATAATCTCGCTAGTTATATCATAAACTGACGGTAGTAAGATTACAAACTAACCTAACCTAACCTACGTTAGATTATAAACTAACGGGTGCACAATCTTACGGTGTCATATATACACATTGCGTTTAGGCTCATTGGATTTTATAAGAATTGCATTGGACGTTATGTGGGATAGATGCTAGAGATTGAATTTAAGGCTATGTAGGTACTGGTAAGAAGTGATAAAACTCACCTAGAGTATATAGGTTTACCAGCAGAACTTAATATAAACACATGCTTCTCCTTGTTCACGAGCTCCGGAGACTTCAAGTAATCATCCTCCTCACTTTCCACTTCCCCATTCTCTTCCATCAGGTTGGAGTTGCTGGCAGATGCTGACATGGATTCCTGGAAATAATAAAACATTTATTACATTATTTAGTTATTTAGCCAATATTATAAATAAATATTAAATCACATTAAAAAATAGTTAGTAAATTATTATTCCACAATACAAGTACAAATGACGAACTTATGCCATAAGGCAGTGGTGGGCAAACTTAATTCATGAGGGACCAGAAAGTTTAAGAAATTTAAGAGGGCCAGAATTGCAGAAAGAATGTATTTTGATTAGTGATGATCATGGGCTGTGGGCATGTGGGACCAGCACGCCAGGCCGGATAAATCCTTTCACAGGCCGGAACTGGCCTGCAGGCCGTACTTTGCCCATCATTGATTTAGATAAGTGACTGATCTCTCTATACAGGGTTTCTTTTCCGCACTAATTGAAGGTTTCTGTTTGACCCCATAGTTGACTGGTAGAGAAAGAGAATGCCTTAAGGCCTATTTTTCTAATTGGTGGTATAGGTATGGAAGAGTATATATAAGAGTTGAAGTCACACACACAACAACAAAATCATGTACTATTTTTTAAATTAGTACTGTGTAGCTGTGTGTAATCATTCACTTCAACCTGGCGATAGCTATACCTAAAGTGATTTGGTCACTAAATTTACTAGCCAAAGTAAACATTTACCTCGTATTATTGTATTACTAAGGCAAAGATAAGATTAACCAAACCAAACAAAACACTTACATCTTTATTCTGTAAATCATCACTCGACTTTGCACTCTTCATTTGCGCTTCTTTCGAGCTCTCACCAATCTCACTTTGAATCTCACTTATAGTGCTACTCTTCACAGTCAAAGAGTCATTCCTTTCTTGAAGACTCGAGCTCATCTCTGAGGCAAATTCTTCAAAAGAATCTGTAGGATTCAGTATACTTTCCGGACAAGCCCCAGGCTCTAAATCACTTCCTATGTTCTCCTGAACATCACTTGTTACCGGCACACTATCTTTAGATGTCGACGCCATAGTTAAAGTTGTTAATTGGCAAGGAAAATAGTTTCTAATTAAATTTTATGCTGAATCCTTCATTTACAGTTTGGTTTGATGGGATGGGGGGATGATGAGAGAAATGTCAAACTGACGTGTGCGTTTCGTTACTGCTTCGATATCAAATGTTATCAAATGGCTTAAACATCTTAAATTGTTTTTAAAAAAATATGATTAAATGATGGAAAACAAGGTCTTTAGTGAATAGTAAATAAATAAAATAAATAAATTTTACAGGATATTATTACACAAATTGACTAAGTCCCATAGTAGGCTCAATAAGGCTTGTGTACTTAATATACTATGGTGCAAGATTGCAATTCCACGTATAGGGACCGTGCGCGTTGGAGGGTCTGCCATCTTGTGGCCTGAATCGGAACCATAAACATGCACATTTACACGTCACGTGTTTTCTTGTGCGTAGTAGGTTCTGCCATCTTGTGGGCTACATCTGAACAATAAACATCACATTTACGCCTCGCGCCAAAAATCTGACGGCTCCTGTGCTACCTCATACAGTTCATGCACGCTCTCTATGGCTAATACAGTGTACTAACATTAGGTAATTGTAATATTAGTTATAATGACAGTTACTGAAAGCCCGTCAGAAACATACTTTTGACACGCAGAGTTGTCTGTCGTCTGTCACAACAAACGTTGTGATACGTAGTGATTATATGCTCTTTGGTTGTGATAAGCGAAATGAAATAACATATGTTTTAACAGGGTTGTCGTTGAGATTCAAGATGGCGAAGCTCGAAGACGTCTCGAGAATATTTTTTTGTGTTTTGCTCATTTATGTTGTTCAAAGTGTAGTATTGATAGCTTATTATGCAGTGAACTATCGTGGAAGTGTGCAGTTAATGAAAAACAATGATCAACATCCGGCAATCCATCGTGGCTTTTAGTAAAGTCCAGCTATCTCTTTACTACACAGCAACTACCGAACAACGTCATGCTCTACGAGCACACTTAAAACTTACAACGAAACTTGACATTGGCAAAATCATCATAGATTTGATGGAAGCCATATTTTAAAAGAAGAAGAATATGTTTTAACATAAAATGAGTTGATTAAAACCTGTGAAGAAGGGCAAAACTTTTATACTTGAAAGCATCATACGTATCCCCAGAAAGAGAATCATGAAGTGGGCCATCAAAACATAATGAAACATACATTTTTTCATTGAGTTTGTATCGAAACAATGACGAAGAAAATTAACCGAATAATATAAAATACACAGATAATTCTGACTATTTTCAGAAAAGCAAAAGTCAAGTGTGTTTAACATTGAAAACGAAAAGATTCCGAACATTGGTAACTGTATTATAGGGACCGTGCGCGTTGGAGGGTCTGCCATCTTTTGGCCTGAATCGGAACAAAAGCATGTAAATTTACACGTCACGTGTTTTCTTTTGCATAGTAGGTTCTGCCATCTTGTGGCCTACATTGGAACAATAAACATCACATTTACGCCTCGCGCCAAAAATCTGACGGCTCCTGTGCTGCCTCCTATAGTTCATGCACGCTCCCTATAGTAAACATTTTTAAGGAATAATCTTTATTTTGTTGAGCTCATTATTTGACAGCTCCCCAGTAGTTGCGAACGCTAAGCGGCGCTGCCATCGTGCACGCTCCCAATACATTGTGAATTTTTATTTTTATTATTTAATATTTACACAGAATTACAGTTTAAAACTAATACACTGTGAAATGACAATTCCATACTATATGTACAACTATGATTGATTTAAAACACTTTTAAAACACTAGATTCCCTTTTATCCATCATCTCACAAAATCTCAAAAAAGTAGCCGAAAAAACCTCGCGTGATTTGTGCACAAGCCCTAACTAAACCTTTGATTTGGATGTCGATCGCTTCAGCATAATATGTACTAGATTTTTAGGTCTCCCTTAAATTTATTTTTCGTATTGCAAATTTAGAAAAAAGTAAAACCTATAAACCTAGTTTTGCATGGTGTCAATAACATACCAAAAAACTCGGAGAATAAATACAAAATAGGTACAAATTCAAATTCGTTTATTTCATTACTTTTTACAGCAGTTGATTAGGTAGGTAAGTAGTCTATCTTAGGTACAAAGTGCAGGTAAGTATTTATCTCAAAAATGTGCAACAATTTGATTGTATAAGTAATGAAAAAGGTGCGGGTACAGCTTGCTGGATTTAAACCCGGCCTTGGTCAGCTAATTGATTTTTTTTTCTCTTTTTGTATGGACGATCAGGTGGTATACTTCCCTCTTAAGATCAGGATATTCTGATTGTAATAACAGGGTATGAATTCGATCTGGATTTGTCTAGGATATGATCTGCCAGTGTCAAAGGTTACGCTTCTAGTTGAAATAAAGGGTTATTTTTCTGGTTATTTATTAGGTAAGGAACGAAACATATCGACCACAATGCTACACCAACCAGTACATTTTTCCTTGAGTGATCAGTTTTAATATATTTAGGTAGGTAATATTTCAGTGGGTATATCATTGCGGTTATGTTTTATGATGAAAACAGGGAAAGAGGCTAGCTAGAAAAACTACCTATTTCAGTCGAACAGGGTGCTTAGCTAACGTGCCAATCGTTAACGCTCCGTAGCGTAGCGTAGACATCTTTCTCTATCACTCTTCCATTTGTGTGATAGAGACAGTTGCGTTTTGTTCGCTACGGAGCGTAAAACTGGCACGTTGGCTAGGCACCCAGGACAGTTAAAAAGGCACAGTGAAGCGTTTCCGACAGTAAAACGAACAATTTCGACGACTGACGACGGTCACCCAGCAACATGCTCAGTCCGAAGTTGCTTCTGCTTGCCTGCTTCGCAGCCTGCGCTGCTTCAGGTAAGTGATCAAAGCTTTATCGGTGAACCTTGTCTTTGGAATAAAGGTTACAAATTGTTAATTGTTAACCAAATTGTAAACGGTAGTGGTGTCACTCACGAATTCGAGCCAGTCGTGTAGTCTAACGCAACAAGTTGCGATGATGACCCCCGTAACATTTTGACAGCACCCTCCATACAAAATCTAGAGAAACTCATAACAGAGGACATCAAGCGAATGCAAAACTGGTTCTCCCTCAATGGCCTAGTCCTTAACCTCGTAAAAAACACAAGTATTGCACATAAACTTAAATGGTAAACCTCCTAGGCCTTTATCAATTCACATTGACCACACACACAGAGCAAGTTCAACACACAAAATTCCTCGGGCTAAGCCTGGACTCCGCCCTCAAATGGAACAAACACATAGACAATCTTTGTAAGAAGCTCACCGGTGCATGCTTCGCTTTGGGAAAGCTCGCTGACGACATTACAAGGAACTACGCTCGACCTACTTCTCACTCTTCCATTCTAAAATGGGCTATGGCTTGGAACTATGGGGCACAGCGGAAGAGTGGCATCAAGTTTTTGTACTACAGAAACGTGCCCTAAGAATAAAATCTAGAGCTGCACCAGGTACGTCAGCTAAACATCTATTCGCAAACATGAAGATACTCACATTGCCCGCACAATTCATATTCACCATAGCTAAACACGTACACACCCACAAACACACTTTTGCTACCAACAAACTCACACGCACCCGTTTAGGAGGCAAGGAACGACTGCTACCAGCACCCCACAGACTAAACAAGTCTTCAAAGACCTAGGTCCTAAAATTTATAATGCGATGCCTAATGCCATCAAAATATTAGATACCTAGTACCAATATGATAATTAGTAAACTTAAAAAATGGCTTATTGATAAGACTTGACAAATGCAATAACGTTAAATTTTAATACCATAGTATTAACTATGTACAGACATTATATTTTTAATAATATTGACAAAATATTTCAATTGTAATTTGATATTAATGAACATAATGTTTATTGTAATTTTAATTATAGACATACATTTTTATTATTTTTAATTATGTGATAATAATAATTTATTTTCTGATGTTGACATGTAATCAAAATTCAAATTCAAAATTCAAAAATTTATTCTGCAAGTAGGCCTCAAGCGCTCTTTTTTGTAAAAACTTGTGTCAATAAACGTTTATAGTAACATCATATAGTAACATGAAAAATACATAAGAACATTTATATTTGTTTGTAATATTTTAGGAATATTATAAAAAAATGAGTATGAGTACAATAATTGCTCGTTTAAAGGTATAAGATTTCCTTGAATCTTTTATAAGTAAATAAATAAATATTATAGGACATTATTACACAAATTGAGTAAGTCCCACAGTAAGCTCAAGAAGGCTTGTGTTGAGGGTACTTAGACAACGATATAATATATATAATATATAAATATTTATAAATACTTAAATACATAGAAAACACCCATGACTCAGGAACAAATATCCATGCTCATCACACGAATAAATGCCCTTACCAGGATTTGAACCCGGGATCATCAGCTTCGTAGGCAGGGTCACTACCCACTAGGCCAATCCGGTCGTCTCAATTTCTTCTCTTTTATATTTAAAATATTTCTAAGGCACTCAAATCCCTTTTCTATTTTATTATAAGAAATGGATAGTAGACGTGAGTTGGACACTACGATTCAATGTGTCTCGAAATTCGGAGCAAGTCGAGTAGAAACAACTGATAACTGCGTACTTTCACGGTGCAGATTCACTGGAGCTGGAGAGTTGTTTTATAAAACGGACTTGGAATTATAAATACTTTAAAATAATACTTGCACAGTCTGTGCTATGAACATCGCTGCCAAAGTAACCAAAATTAGCTTGGTCTGATTCTAGCACTATTATACGTCCGCCGGAGATCTATATTATACATGCCGACTGTGCATTACTTTGATTTTATTCATTCATTTCATATCTGCCTGACAGATCTGTGTAGCTACTTTTATAGTAAGCTGCAGATAACTAACCCCCCCCCCCCGCTAATGAGTATCTATGCCGGGGGTCACTTATCTCTGCAGCTTACTGTATACTCCTACAACTCCCAATAAACCTGAAGATGAATTTTCGACACATTGAGAATAAATCGCCATAATGGCTTCTACAAACGTTACCGATAATCGCATGCGATTTGCGATACATTGCGGCAATTGATCGATCGAATTCGTCGTTGATCCTATTTAGCCAGTATTTTCCTAAAATTGGCTACTTGACAGTTCGCGGACACATTTTTCTGAGGATCAAATGGCTATATAGGCTGCATTTCATTTAAGCAACACAAAGGTCAGAAATGAAATGACTGACGCTCGCACTCGACGATTGAAACGCCTCTAACAAAATGATATTGTAATTGGACGGCACATTACATTATTAGTCTGTCCTAAATGTATGGAAGATTAAGAAAATTGCTATTTTCATATTGCGTTTATGTATATAGTTGTTATACAATTAAATTTTCAATATGTATCATTTTCTTTTTGAAAGTAAAAGAACATTTTTCTTTGAGACTTTGGAGCCTTGTATTTCTTTATAATCTCAATCACTGACGTACCTATGTGTACTAGACAGGCTATCGAGAACAAATTGTGTCCGCCATTTTACGGTGTTTGATGTCTATCACTAAGCTAAAGAATAAGCGTAGCTAGCCAGAAGCGAAACTGTTATGACAATGTTCATTTTCTGCCTACTTTCGCACTGTAAAGAATCTAGATAAATAGCTACTTGTACAACAAGAGAGCAAAGTTTGATATTTCTTCGATTGCTTATTTTGTCCCGTGCAAGCGAAAGATTCTATAATTTAGAATCTAGATTCTATAATTTAGAATCTTGAGCATAGTAAGGGACTCAAATGCGCACGAGACGTAAATAACTTTGATCTCATGTAGTACACAACATTTTTCACGTCGGCAGTGAGAACATATTTGGAAGGTAAAAATACAACCTGAAAAAATTTAATCCATCTTCGTTACTATTTCACTCTTATTTTCTGAAGGTATTCTAACAATTAAGTTTAATTCCCACAATAAAACAAAACGAAAGAAATGTCAATAAAATAACACAAAAATAATGAAATAACGAACATCAATTGACAGTTCAATAGACAACTTTTTTGTAAAAAAAACTTTGTAAGATACGGCCCGAATTGCGGACTACTATTTGTCAACTATAGTAGTGATCGTTAAAAGTAGAATTATTTGCTTTGAGTAACAATTGCGTAAATTTTTATGAGTTCATTGTATATGTAATAAAATACGTTAAATATGGTGTTTTTATTAAATTTTAAACTTTTATTTCATTAATTAATGATTACGAATGAAGACTCGTAGGGTGTTTTGAAACGATGCGGTCTGACTTATTTCGGGGGTCTATTATAAACCGTCAATGTACCGTTGAATTACTTATCAACTTTTTTCGTCTCTTTCTTTTTGCTAATGACGTGAAAGGGACAATGACAATAGAATCAAAATATTTCGAACTTGTATTAGGCCCCGCACGTTGAAATGACATTCGAATATAAAGGTCACTTGAATGTTATTTTGTCTCACTCAAGCAACAAATTACCCTTGTTTGATCTGACGTGAAAATGTATTTATTTCCTTAATTGTTTTACATATGTGACACTAACGACATTTATAAAAATGTATAAAAATAGTCATAATACTCTTTCTATTTAATTCTCTTACTCGTTGCAATTTTGATCTAATCGCGCAATATACTCTTTAAATATAAGCAAAACACTATAAAAAATACGGAGTAAAGAGTAATATATCGTTATTGAGTATATATATATGCTGCAAACAATAAGGTAGGTAATTATTAGTACCTACGTGTTACATCTGCGAAAAGTTGATAGTGTTTAATTTGACGTTTAAAAATAATCTAAATGAGCTTAAAACAAGAGTTTTTTCGCAGTGGATTGTAATTATATCGCTTTTATTATGTTTCTTGATATGATTAGAATACATTTTCATAACGCAGAAAGGCATTATTTAATTTTGATTAGTTTTTAAAATTTTCGTTACATGCGTGATGCGTGTCATCTCGCCAGTAGTCCGGGACGTACTAAACGCAATGAAGTGCCGGCACTTCATTTATGTGCGGAAACATTTTGCTATAGACTCTAGTACGTGTACCTCTATGATCTTTTAAATTCCACTTTTTTATAATAAATGGCTCATTTTCTATCGATTTAGCTAAATTTTGCTATAATATTCAACATGTGTCAAGTACCCAATTGCATGCCATTGGTTGCAATGTAGAAGTCTTTAAACCGTTTTATATTTATTTTAGTAGGTAGGTAGAGTTAGACCAAGATAACTCTGCAGCCAGTTAGATAGAAGACTATGCAAGTGTTATTTATACATGATAATTTCATAGAAGCTTGACGTTTCTTAAAATAACACAGTCTGATCTATCAAGATCTCAAAGATAATCTAGGTTGGGCGCATACGTAAAAATGTACCAAATTTATTCATAACAGGAAATTATTAATTCGAAATCCTAAAACATCCTACCTAATTAAGCTCCTCACTGTCTCCCGCAATTTGTTATGACGAGCCATTTGCGAACGCACTTAATCACTAAAACGTCGCGCGCAGACATCTTGCCTAAACTTGTCGGGGGCTCTTCAAGTCACTCTGCGACATACAAGTTGATACAACTCGCTTACAAGAGCGTTACTGTTTGTAACTCACGAGAAAATCACTTGAGGAACATTTTTCATTTGTAGACACAGTCATCATCATATGTGTTAATTCTTCGTTATGGCTTTTCTTTGTCATCTATTTATATATTCATTTGTTATTTATATATTGTTTATATATAGTAATAAATGTAGTATATATATATTAAATATTTTTAGGTTTATAAAACAGGGTACGTAACTGCAAGTACAAACCTAATTACGCATTAAAACACTTGTGATCTTATCATTAAGCTCACTGCTTTGATTTCATAATCCGACACTCGTATTTTATTGCCTTTCATTATATGGCAGTCACAACCATAAACTACTATAATACTATCGATGTTTACTGACGTTTTCACATCTAGAATGTTTCAAGATACGATTTTTTGGATCGTCGTCGTCGCTTTGGGGTAAGTAACTAAATATAGTTACTTAATGAAATACACGTTTTACGAATAGACCAAAGTTTTTTTTAAATTTAATATTTATTACTTAAAATTATTATTTTTTCTTCAAGGGCTCTTTTACAAGTCAATACAACAGTTACAGTATATAATAGTATTTTATGCATCAGTTGTATAAGAAGGGTCAAAAAAGGCGAGTGGCGTGAGTTACAATGTGAGCCGGAGCCGAAGGCGTAGGCGAACATTGTAAAGGAATACGCCACGAGAATTTTTTGACCTACTTATACAACGTTGCATACAATATTTTTCCTACGAGTCAACAAAAATAAATCTTAATTTAGGTAAACAAATAACAGCAAAAGTATATAGCCAAGACGCGCGAGCATACCTTGTTACGCGCCCGGCCCGCCCCGGGCCGCGGCCGGCCGGTCGGCGACACCTCCTCGTAACTCATGAGGCCCTGGTACTTGCTACTTGCTAAATTAATTTTTTGGACAGTTTTTTCTCAATTTTGGCCACCGTAGCCTACGGAGACTAACAAGCAACGCTAAGCGGTCTTCGTAGTCTATGGGTGTTGCTATATTACGGGTGTCACATGCGTGTTTCTGACTTATGACGTAATTATTTTTACTATGCAACCAAATGAATATTTTGTAAGTTGGCATCAATGCACTTAGTTTAAAACTGTATTCATTTTGGTTTTGTTAGGTTGGTAGCCATTAATCGCAGTAACATTATAGCTTATAAAAGCACAAGAGCTTTTAAGAGGAATAGACAATATAGACTTTTCTTGAAATCTTTTATGTATGTTCTTATATTCGTGTTAATGAATGCATAAATGACAGATAACAGTAGAGGAGTAGGAAAAATATATAGCACCATTTATAGGTACATACAACAGCAAATACCTGGGTAAACATTACATTTTTTTTTATTACCTGATATAGTGTCCCACTGCTGGGCGAAGGCCTTTCCTCGTGATCTCCACAGCTCCCGCTGTTGTGCTATTTCTGGCCAGTTACTGATGAAGGTGTCTAGGTCGTCTCGCCATGTCCGTTTGGGCCTGCCACGTCCGCCCTTAACTTGCGGCATCCACTTGGTTGCTATACTAGACCATGCATGCGGCAGACATGACCCGCCCAGTCCCACTTCAGCCTGGTGGTCGCCCTTACGTCAGCTATGCGTGTTTTGGAGCGCAATGTATTTTCATTTTCATTTTCATTTTTCAAAAAAAAAAAAAATATTTTCATTTTTTTTCATTTTCAATGTAGTGTTTCGGATTATTAATAATTATCTTAAAATAATAAACAATTAAACAATGGTAGCGCTCCAAGCTACGTGTCTCACGAATTCACAAACTTCACTCTCAAGTCGTGAACCGCGAGCCCAAACGCCAGTTTTATTACGGACTCTTTTTACGTTACCATCCGAAACTTGAAGAGACAAATTTGTTATACGTGATGCGTTTGCCTTATTGTGGAGGAAGCGATTTGTGGCGTATTTTTCATATATAAAGCGTGTGTTCGGGATTATAGGGTTTGTGTTACCTTAAAGTTTCGCCAAACTGTACTTATAGTGCTGAAACAAATATTAAATGAACAATCATCTTACACAAAATAATGTGTGTTTTTCAAAATATTGGTGTTTTTTAAATCCACGTATCTTTCTGTGACTCTAGGTATCCCACGCTAAATTCAAGTAACTAAACAGATACTTGTAATTTATATAGTTGACTGTGAAACTTAAGTTTAGCGTGGATATTCGTAACTACTAGTATAGTAGCAGTCTTTGCCCCGGAGTAAAGTATCGCCTAGCTTTATTGAACACACCGAGTTTTTTGGATGATGTTTGAAAAATGAAACCTAAGTAAATTATAATAACAAAGCTACCTCAATGTCCTCAATCTCATAAATTCTCACAATTAAATTAAACAAGTAAAGTAACTCAGGTTAACTTCGGTGTCAGTTGCTCTTTCACTTAGAAACTTAAATAGTCGGTACAACTTTTCAACTACAGTCCCTGGACAGCTGGCTTATTCAATAATGGTTGTCTGAGAGTGGAGGATTAATGAGCACCCGCCATTTTAGTTGGTGCAATGCAAATAAAATGTGTTAGTAAATATTTTAACCCTTTATTACGCAATGCAGGTAAGAAATAACATAAATAATGACCCTCTTTATGATTTTTTCCGAAACAAAATCATTAGAACAATTGGGCTCATACTCTGAAAGTGGGTAGTTGTTCTAAAACGATACATTTCTGCACTAGATGACTTTACTTTCCAAGTACGTTTTTTTCGTTTGTATTTGTTGCACATTTCCATTCTAATATTTAACTGCCCATTCCATAAATCAGTACCCCTAGTGTAAATAAATTCGATTTCCAAACGTGACGTACGCGTTTGCGTTTAGTCTCATTTTGTATTGGATTTCGAAAGAGCGCGCCAAGCGGGACGTTTTGGAACCTCAAAATCCTATACAAAATGAGACTTAACGCAAACGCGTTCGTCACGTTATGATGTCGATCAAAGTTACACTAGGGGTACAGGATACTTTTACCTAAATTGTTAATTGAAAATACCCTCAAGAAATACTATAAAAGTTCATATTTATTTATTTATTTTAAACTGAATTGCGCATATAACGATACAAATGGCGGCCGTAATGCCACAAAAGTTTTATAAAACATGACTATAAGTATGACATGTTTTTTTAAATACAAATGTATTTTATTTTCCTCGTATTCGAAAGAAAAGTAGAGTATATTACTCGGGTGAAAGGCACCATTTCGGTCTCGGACTATTGGCGCTCTCATTGCGTTAGAGCGCCAAACTACCACGACAGAAATGAGCCTTTCATCCCTTGGTTAACAATATAGTATAATTAAATTAACCTAGTTACTTACTTGTTGCACAGTGTTGTTACACAAAAGTTAACTGCGGTGTGGATACACCTTTAAGGTTTGCAATCCAGATCCAAATTGTATGCAATTATTTGAATATTGGATCCAGATCCGTCGGAGCTTTCATGTTTTTTTTTTATACCACGACGGTGGCAAGCAAGCATACGGCCCGCCTGGTGGTAAGCAGTCACCGTAGCCTATGGACGCCTGCAGCTCCAGAGGTGTTACATGCGCGTTGCCGACCCTTTTAAAATCTGTACACTCCTTTTTTGAAGAACCTCATACTGTAGACCCTCGGGAAAACCTCGGCAGGTAGCTCATTCCACAACCGGAGCGTGCGCGGGAGGAAGTTCCTCTTAAACCATGTATTTTGGATATGCAAACCCTAATTGCATTGTATACATGCGAAAATGAACAGATGAACAGGAAGCCGTTATGACACCTGTAAAACCTCAAACAGAAACTCAACTGTGCGTTTCTCTAGAAAATTCCTGAACTATACTTACTAGTTTCCATCTCTGATAGACTTCTTTGATCAACTCAAAACTGGATTTACTAACAGGCTGCGTATGCAAACATTTTGAGCCATGAAATTGATTACTAAGTCAGAACTACAAATCCCAGTGAAACCCCAGTGAAAATTGAATTTTTAAATCCATACGAGCCTTCTATGCGTATGTTTCGGTTTGCGCAAACATCGGAATAATTTGGTTTTGCAACTCGGTTTGGAACAGGTATAAATACTTACTAAATAAAAATCTAAGTACTAGTATTTTTTCTTTATCAAGACTTATGTCGGAGGGGTGCTATCTTACAAAGAGTATGACAGCCCATTACAAAAAAAAAACGGACAAGTGCGAGTCGGACTCGCCTACCAAGGATTCCCTTTTTTTCAGTATTTGTTGTTATAGCGGCAACAAAAATACATCATATGTGAAAATTTCAACTGTCTAGCTATCATGGTTCATGAGATACAGCCTGGAGACAGACAGACGGACAGCGGAGGCTTAGTAATAGGATCCCGTTTTACCCTTTGGGTACGGAACCCTAAAAATGACTGCCAGTCACCCACTCACTCACTCACTCACTCAGTCACTGTCAGTCAGTGAGCGCACCCTCCCTCTTGACTCTATCCAACAGCGGTTAATTCGTATTGTTGGCGTTCCTGAACTACTGACGGCTTAGAACCTCTTAGCCTTCGGAGAGACGTTGGCTCCTGTGCCTCTTTCTGTCGGGAACTTTTTGAATTGGTACCATCGTCTCATTTTTATCCGTCAGAAGACCAAAGCTCATTCCCACTTCTTAGGTATATGATACGCTAAGAAGACGGCATCTTGTTAGTTTCTCCCTAGAACGTGCAGAATGTGGAATAAGTTACCTCCTGTGGTATTTCCTTTGTGTTACGATATGGGGTTTTTCAAAAAGAGAGTATTCCGGGTTCTCAACTCAAGGGTCGGTAACGCTTAAGTGGCTCTTGTGTTATTGCTTATGCCCATGGGCGACGGTGTCCGCACCAGGCTCGTCAGCTCTTTTGTGGAATATCACATTTAAAAAAAAATGCGTGAGTGACGTGGAACACTCGGGTGGAATTGGAACGAAGTATATTATTATTGATAAACTTATTATATTATTGATTAATAAATACAAAAGTAAAACTTAATCGGCACATTAATAATTATCGAAACTACGTAAATTTTTTTACGAATCAGTTCAGAAATATGAATTACAGGCAGAACAACGAAACATTAGAAAACATTTTTGTACAAAAGCAATTATACACTTAGCTCGAGCTTCACACTCGCTAAATCAATACAAAATATGAAATTCAAGTTCATAAATAAATAAATACAAAAAGTAATATCAGCATACTCGTCCAGGGATCGAACCCGGATCGTCGCTATTACCACCTGTTTATAAGCGGCTTTTTAACCAAAGAGGGCCGTGACGGAAAAATCTAACACTTTTTTTCGCCTAGCGCCCATCCGCCAATCGTCCGATAAGGAACTTCGTTCTAAAAACAGTTCAATGCCTTATAATTGTACAGGCCGCTCACTGCGGCTTACCGGAATTCTCTAGTAGAATTACAGCTAAATATAAATACCTAATAAAAGTACTTGCTATCAAGTAACAGGTATTTTTTCTCTCGTCTATGTGAGCCTGTGTCGTAAAATAAAACAGTCAAAAGTATCTTTTGCGATGCACTTTACCAGTTTACGTACGCGTTTTCCGTATAGATACGCTTTTCAGACCTGATAAAAAGTTTGTTGTTAAGGAGCTTTATTTTAATTGAAAGCACAGAATTAGTAGCTCATAGTATTTCATATATGTAGAATCACAGGTATATAATGTATAAGATTGCCTGTCAAATAAAGATGCGCAAAATGCTTCTCTGTGTTAAAAATATTGATATTGATCCATATCTTTCGCTCGAGGAGATATAGTAAATTACTCATTTCGTTTATTGCGCTCATTGGATCTGTAGACTATATTGTTCACGAGTGAGTAGAGAGAGATAAGTGCGACCAAGATGGCGAATCAAGCAATACGATCCCGCCATGATTTCCCAACATCCTCCGAATTCTTTCGAACTGCTCCGAAATCGTCATTCTTTGATCGGCTGGCTCATTCGAATTATGAATGGGAAAGAGCGAGCAAGTAAAACTGGTATAGATGAATTACTATTATTAGTTAAATCTTCAGGGAGTTGAAGAGTGAGTACGAGTTCAATCAAAAGATGTAGCACATTTAAACTCACTCGTGAACGTCACATGTCTACAGTCAAAATCAAAACCGCTATAAGAGGCGGAGTGATGTCAAATGTTATTGGAAGTATTGAATTCCGAATTAATATGTGATTGCGTAAATTATTTGCTTTTCTAACAGTATAATCTAAGATATAATCACCCACATCCACCGTGTCTCTTAATGCAACTTTTCGAATTTCCCAGTCCGCAAATCTTACGTTTTGTACATTCGTAATTAGGGTTCCGTAGACAAATGGCAAAAAACGGAACCCTTATAGATTCGTCATGTCCGTCTGTCTGTCCGATTATGTCACAGCCACTTTTTATTCAAGTCAGCCGCTAATGGCCACTATTGCTAGGTTCACACGCCGATAATTTTTAGAATTTCTTACTAGAACGCTTTACCGCATAGATGCCGTGTCCACGATTTCAAATTTTGCTGTCACTACGTGTTATTCGATAAAATAGCGTATACTATACGTTATACGGGAAAAGTTAACGCGGTGTGAATCTAGCCTATGGAGCTCATAAATTGTCACGTTTTTAGGGTTCCGTAGCCAAATGGCAAAAAACGGAACCCTTATAGATTCGTCATGTCCGTCTGTCTGTCCGATTATGTCACAGCCACTTTTTTCATTTGTAGCTGGCCTCTTTCGCACTCATAAAATGTTCATATACGTGATAGCTTTCATTTTGCACGCTTAAATTTTATTATCTTAAATGCTACATCTGTCCTAGGAATAAGTTTGTTCAAGTGAACGAAAACGACCCAATCGGCATGTATCTATTCGTTAGTAGGCTACATAATCAAGCCTAGATACAGAGTAGGCACCTATCGATAAGAAAGTAGATCTTAAAGGGTTCACTCCTAGCTGCTTTCCCGACTTAGAGCACGTCGCGATTTCAATTAAGTTCCGATGCCCTTAGAATAAAGAATCGCACAGAAGCGACTAAATGAGCTTCTCTATTTTAGTCGCTTTTGTAGTCGCTTGTGTACACGTTTTAGTCGATAAAGAAACAGAAGAAAGAAGCGAATAAATGCAATTTTTGCTGTTTTCCCGACTACGAGCGAAGCGTTAGAAATACCTCATAGGGTTGCAATACATACCGCTCTAAGTAGGTATTTCTTTTTGACATTAGTGGTCCACAGGAACAGAGAATGTGCATTGCAGTCACCTCTAACTCCTGGCAGAACCTGCATGTCGCATCTTGTTTTATTTTTATTTTTATTTGAAACATGTGTTTGTTCAACTTACAGTGTCCAGTCAATATTAGCACCGTGCAGATTTTGTGCCTTTTGAGCCCTAGAAGCTCCTTAGCAGTTTTGTTGTTGAACCCTTTGATTAGAGCTTTCGAGTGTTCTTGTCCTTTGACGAACTCCCACCAGTCGATTGTTCTCGTCTTTTCTAAGTTGCTGAGCAGAGAATATGCGTCCCGTTTTGTGATTCCACAGAACGGTTCTGGGCCGACCAGGGGTGTGTCTGCTTCTGCTGCGTCCTTTCTAGTAAGTTCGTCCGCTTTTTCGTTTCCGTTAATGTCGGTATGCCCTGGTACCCATCTAAGTGTAACTTTGTCGGCAAAAAAAAAAGCGTGTTCCATAAGCGAACTCACATTATGTTCATTTTTTACCATTCTCACCTGAATTTTGCTTGTTTGTCTTCGTTCATGTTGACACGAGCGTGCCTCTCGGGCGGGCGCATGATAACAAAAAGGCAGACACATTAACATTATGGACAGACGAACGGACATGACGAAACTATAAAGGTTCCGTTTATTGGCTTTTTGGCTACGGAATTCTAAAAATGACAAGTTCAATTTGGCCTCTTGGCTCCCTGAGAGTGAAAAAATAAAATCGACTTTTGGCGGGTCTTTTTTTTACTCTTCAGCCCCAGACCTGTCTGTAATGAAACGCAACCTCCAACCCACAGAATGTTGGTTCTTGAGACGGTAAAAGGTAAACATAGACGAATTTACTTTAAATTTACTACCTAAACAAAGGGTAGCTATTATTGAGAAATCTTTATTACAGTTTGTAATATTGGCTTATTGTCTACGTTTATTTCGAGTACAGTGTTTATTTAAAGTAGATAATTTAGTTTTACTTTATTGGTCTAAGTATTGTTTTGTTAAGCAAATATTAAACTGAAATGAAGACCTTTTTTCGGTCAATTATTTCAGTTTAAACGGGGACCAAGGCGCTTTAATTTAAAGCGTATTATTACATTTTTTTTTATACTACGTCGGTGGCAAACAAGCATACGGCCCGCCTGATGGTAAGCAGTCTCCGTAGCCTATGTAGGCCGTACTCCAGAGGAGTTACATGTGCGTTGCCGACCCTAAACCCGCCCCCCCTAGTTGAGCTCTGGCAACCTTACTCACCGGCAGGAACACAACACTATGAGTAGGGTCTAGTGTTATTTGGCTGCTGTTTTCTGTAAGGTGGAGGTACTTCCCCAGTTGGGCTCTGCTCTAGATCTGGAATGACATCCACTGGCTGTGCCCTACCACACAAAGCGAGATGACATTCACAGTGCCCATACCTCTCTTCATCAATCACATTAATATAATGTTGACGGCATAAAGAGAAGGTCAAAAGTGTCTTAATCTGGAGGCTCACCCGAAGAGGGTCATTACAAAATCATTTTATTTATATTATCATTCTTTTTATTTTTACTCTGTTTTTACTTTAATTTTTATTCTGTAATACCCTCTTACTAGACCGTAGATGTTTTTAAGAGGCTGTCAATACCTAAAGCGCGCACACTGTCTATTTGTATCGGAGTAAATGAGATAGCACTGTCGCATGTTACTGGGCCTGGGCAAGGGAATAATAAGAAAAAAATTTAAATAAAAAAAGTGGATTATTAGTGTCCTATTTTACTCGTTAACGGTTTAGATATAAATGTTTTGAAATTGTGATTTTAAGGGGCTGTCAACACCCAATGTCCTTGAAATTGATGTTACTTAAACAGTTTTTTAAGAAAGACTATTTGTTTTAGTAAAGTAAGAAAAATATATGTTAATATTAATTATATTTCAAAGACTGTGGTCGTACTCGATACATGATTGAACGAAATCGGCTCGATAGAAAATAATTGCAAAGATTGGTCTTAAAATCACAATTAAACGGTTCTATGTCTTTATTGTTTTGACTTATGGGTCTGCAATTAAAATCACAATTTCAAAACATTTATATCTAAACCGTTAACGAGTAAAATATTACACTAATAATCCACTTTTTATTTATTTAAATAATTTTCTTATTATTCCCTTGCCCAGGCCCAGTAACATGCGACAGTGCTATCTCGTTTACTCCGATACAAATAGACAGTGTGCGCGCTTTAGGTATTGACAGCCTCTTAAGATCTTGTCAGAAGAAGCAGTCGCGTACTCGGGAAAGAAAAAATCTGAATATAAGTTTTTCTTTTGTTTGTAATCCAGAGACATGAATAATGTTTACTCTAATATTGTAGACAATGAGTAAAGGCTTTTATTTTATTTATTTATTTAACGATCGCCGATGACACATACCCAGTTACACAATGAGACTATTAACACACTTCATTACGATATGAATAAAGAGTTGTTGACACTGATACTGTTATCAGTCAATCGGTAAAAATAGGAATTATTCCAATTGGGACTTAGCCGTGAATAACCTGGTTAGACACTCGTAATAATATGTGCAATAAAGATAACAAATGATATTTTTTTTTTATATTATAGGACAAAGTCCCACAGTAAGCTCAATAAGGCTTGTGTTGAGGGCACTTAGACAACAATATATATAATATATAAATATTTATAAATACTTAAATACATAGAAAACACCCATGACTCGGGAACAAATATCCATGCTCATCACACAAATACATGCCCTTACCAGGATTTGAACCCGGGACCATCAGCTTCGTAGGCAGGGTCACTACCCACTAGGCCAAACCGGTCGTCAAAATATTTAAAGGATCACTTCTTCATTGTAGTTTATGCAACTGTTTGACACAATTTTTTTTTTCGGAGCGATTATTTCCGTAAATACTAACAGTATCGAAAAATGGTTTTTGGAGACCCTTATTTGTATTGAAGACCTATCTAACGGTACCCAACACTATTGGATTAAAGCAAAAAAATCACGTTGTATGGGTACCCAAAATAGTACATTTCGATGCTAGTGCGGAAAGTAGGATGTCATTACTTACTACAATTACTTACAATTAATATAATAAGTATAATATTTTATTTTTACAATTGTTTCTGTCTTATAGTACATGCATAAAAAAGTACTTGTTGTTTTTCTTATTTTTTCGCAACTGTCATAAAAAACGTCGTTCGCTACACGTGCGGAAATGTCATTCTTCACGCGTCCCGAATCTTAAGTCCCAAAAAAATATCTCGGCACTCGTGAAGTAATGACATACTTTCCGCACTAGCATCGAAATGTACTATTATGTAGTTTTTATTTTCCATTCCGTCGCAATGCATGATTTATGTATCCATGCCTAATTGCAGCTTTCTAGCACTTACGGTCACGGAGCAAAGCCGCGGACGGACGGACAGACAGACATGGCGAAACTATAAGGGTTTCTAAGTGACTACGAAACCCTAAAAACAAAACAAACACAACAAAACAAAATAACACACGTAATAAAAATCGGCCCTTATACGTTTGGCAATTTTTTAAAATTGTTTTTTCCTATCCGTGCATGCGGAATGCACAATATAAATTCCACGCAACTGCATTTGATCACAAATTCACAATTTCGTTGTGGATATGTCCGAGCGGTCTATGTGTTATCTGAATCTGAGGATTCATTCTCAAGACAAAGCATTCACTATCAATCTTTAGTTGCCCACGATAATGCAATTTTGAGTTGTCAAAAAAAAAAAAAACACAATCAAAATACACTGTATACCCGTAATTATTATATTTCTATATTTACTTGTCAAAAAAGACAATTATCTATTTCACGTATCTGTGATAAAATCAGTAAACATAAGCAGTAGTTTTTTTTACTACGTCGGTAGCAAACAAGTATGCGGTCCGCCTGATGGTAAGCAGTCTCCGTAGCACCTCAACTCCAGAGGTATGACATGCGCGTTGCGGACCCTAACACTCCGCACCCTCGTTGAGCTCTGGCAATCTTCAAGGTAATCTTAGTAGATAATCTAAAACGGAAAAAAACAAATCACGGTCTCTAACAAACCATTGATAATGCGATTAATGCGTGATGATTAATCAATTAATATCATTAATTTGCTTGACCGCGGACCCTGGCGCTAAGCCGGGAAACTAGGTTGAAGAAGAAGAGGTCATTTCCTTTTAGATACCTTCAACATTTGCTAATCTAAAAAGTAGCTCTGATTTTGAAGATGTAGGTATAACTACATATTAATACATACGTATACATAACTACATACATAAATAAATGCTACAAATATATTAAAATATATAACTGCACAATCCTACCTACGTTTATTCCAAATGAAATTAATTTGATAGCCATAACCTCTTTAAAATGTACTTACATTAGTAATCGGGCAGCATTTTGTCGGCTGTGTAGTTTACCGTTTAGATTCAGACTTCACCTATACATCACTGCCAACTGCATTGCTGCCGCCAATGTTAAAATTTGTAGCCAAAATCCGAATGGTACCTTTAGTCGGTTGGTAGAAAATAAGACTGCACCTACATCACTGGTACAGTAGGCCTAGTACCAGTCTTTTTCTAACTATGTTAATTAAAGAGGGACGAGTAGCCTATCTCGCCGCGAGATACTGTTGCGACAATCATGTGCTAGCCCGGCAGTATTGCAGCGCGACATTATTATACTGAAAAAAATATGATCTATCGAGCAAACATTTAAGTGATTCTCATTAAGATTAACCGCTTTATACAATATCAACAAATGTTTGAAAAATAAAATAGTAAAATACAAAACAGTAATGTCAACAGTTTGAACATTGAAAAAACGATAAAAATAATTTAACAGTCACTACATTTTCTACTCAAAACAGTAAAATTTAGTCTTTTCGGAACAGTAAAATTTACTGTTTTGTTCGATGGACTCATTATAGAACTGTTTAAAGCATTATACGTTAACGCAATTTCATTTGTTTTAAATGTTTTTTTTTCTCAGTGTACCAACTAGATTGCTGCCGCTAATCTGTTATACAATTTTGCTGCCCGGATATTCCACATGGTGTAGTCGAACAGCACCTGAAGTTTAACGTAAATATATCTACCTATTTCTTATCTTTCTGTGAAAGCATTTCCCTAAACAGTCATAACTATATTGGCCAATAAAATGTAATCTTACTCAATATAGATATGAAGTTTCCTCACCTTAATCCCCATGATCTTGATTCCCTAGATAACGTTGTTCATATATAAACATCGTCTATTTATTACTCTATTAGTTGGCATTACTATATCATTAAATTCATTCACATAATTATAGTAAACTTTGAAAATGTCTTTGTTTCTCAAATTTGTGTTTGGAATTATTTTGCTGACCGTTTTTGTGAAGGGGCACGAAAGTAAGTAATTAAATTGTAACGAGATGAAGTCGAATTGATGCTAGAATTTTTTGAAAATAAAGTAGAAAGGTGCTTCTCAGAAGTTGAAATAATACATTAATCGTAGACTAGTAAAGTTAAAACTGACTGCGAAGCTCAGAACTAATATGGTTTCCAAAAAAAGGGTAACGAACTAGAGTAAAATAAGACTACAGAAGCCTAAAAAGGACCCCACGGGAATTAGGCCGCGAGTGACTCGACTGTATAGTGCAGACTTGACAACATCAAGTACTGTAATGCCAGCAAGGTTTGACAATTATGCCTTGTTTATAAATAAAATCTTTATTCTATAGAATTACAAAAACCACAATTTACCGGGAGTCAACGCACTATGGTCTGTATATATAATTTTAGAATATCAAAACTTTTATTGAACAAAAACCATGCACAATTTTTATAGTTGGATATTGAGTAATGTGCAAAACTGCGGACGGGGTGCATTTATGGTGAACTGAGGGCTAACCGTGAGAACCGAAATTCGCAAATTCCGTGGATTTTCCCCTTTTACTCCAATGACGGCGTCATTAGAATGACAGAGAAAGATGCCTGCAATTTGTACTCTAGAACTTGTGTGAGAGCGTCAACTACTTTGGTCTGTTGCCTAATTTTTATACTGTTTATTTTTTGTACCTTCCTCATTTTTAGAATGCTCCTCCCCATGGCTCTTTGAGTTCTTATAATTCTAAGTTGTATTGTTTTTTGTGTATGTCCATGTTTGGCAGCCATAAAGCAATGCGATGTCGTAATTTCTCGGTGCAATACTGCCAGTATAGACCTTACTGCTGATGTAGTCACCACCCTTACCATGAGTTTGACATATTCGTGTCTAATGCGTAAACTAACTCACTTGCATCTCATTGCGTTTGTCAGTGTCAAACTCGTGGTAATAGTACTGCCTAGCCAAGGTGACAATCGCTATTGCTATGACAACAAAACGGTTTGTGTCTCTCTATCACTCTTTCATATTAGTGCGACAGTGATAGTTGCGTTTCGATCGCTACGGAGCGTAAGCGATTTGCATGTTTTTTTATACTACGTCGGTGGCAAACAAGCATACGACCAGCTTGACGGTAAGCAGTCTTCGTAGCCAATGTACGCCTGCAACTCCAGAGGAGTTACATGCGCGTTGCCGACCGTAACACTCTGCACCCTCCTTGAACTCTGGCACCCTTACTCACCGGCAGGAACACAATACTAGTAGGGTCTAGTGTTATTTGGCTGCGGTTTTCTGTAAGATGGAGGTACTTCCCCAGTTGGGCTCTGCTCTAGATCCGGAATGTCATCCGCTGTGCTGTACCCTACCACACAAAGCTAGATGACATTCACAATGGACCCGGGTACGTCCTTAAACTACGTCCATAAGAGAGGTATGGGCATAGTGAATGTCTTCTCGCTTTGTGTGGTAGGGCACAGCCAGTGGATGTCATTCCAGATCTAGAGCAGAGCCCAACTGACGAAGTACCTCCACCTTACAGAAAACAGCAGCCAAATAACACTAAACCCTACTCATAGTGCTGTGTTCCTGCCGGTGAGTAAGGTTGCCAGAGCTCAACGAGGGGCGGGAGGGGGTTAGGGTCGGCAACGCGCATGTAACTACTCTGGAGTTGCAGGCGTACATAGGCTACTGAGACTGCTTACCATCAGGCGGGCCGTATGCTTGTTTGCCACCGACGTAGTATAAAAAAAAAAATGCCCAGTAAGGACGTACCCGGGTCCAATGTTGGCTACGCGGCCTAATTGTCAAATGTAGTGTAACTGCAGTCCTAAGTAGCTTGTATCTTGTATCTTGTATCGATATAATTCGTGCTTACATTGCGATTAATTAATGGCGATTAATGTCTTCTCAAAATTGACAACTAGCAACACTGGGCAGCTTAACGCTAGGAAGCAGAGTTACTGAGAAAATTACAGTAGGTCGTATTATATCGCTAATGTTTTGTGTCAAAGAATCAACACTACACCTTGACAGTGCGAAAATAACGTCAAAAAAACGAAAAATCTCAATTTTATTAGGTATTTACAGATGTATAAGTTGCGAAAAGTTTCCAAAAAGTTGGAAAATGTTTCGGAAATTTCAGGGAACCACAGGAGTTAAAGGGTAAGTTTGCCAGAGCTCAACGAGGGTGCGGAGTGCTGGCGTTGTAGGCGTATATAGGCTACGGAGACTGCTTACCATCAGGCGGGCCGTAAGCTTGTTTGCGACCGACGTAGTATAAAATAGGGATTTTTGGAAACTTTCCCACGACACGACAGTAATTGTAAATAATTCCACGGTATCTTTATTAATATTTAGTTTACAATGTTTTGTATACATCAAGCTGCATTTTCTAATAGATAAGGCAACAGCGCTGTCGGAAAAACACTATGTGACGCACTGTCACTGTTATTTGTTAATTAGGTACAGTCAAGGTATTAAATATCGGCACGGACAAAGTGTCAAAAATATGTAAACACGCCCAAAACATTAAAGTAGTGTGTACATGTTTTTGGCACTTTGTCCGGATCGATATTTAATACATTGACTGTACCTATTACTAGGAGGAGTTTCCACTTTCAATTTTAATGATGTTTCAATAATGAAGTGTCTGTATTTAAATCAAAGTACTTTGTTTACGCTTTATATTTAGCTGAAAAGCCCGACTAGAAATATGTGATCGTTGTCAAGAGGGCGCTGTTATTCTCATGTATAGGGTCACAGTTCAGTTTAGTATGAAAAATTTAGTTCCAATGAAATTCCGCAATATGGCGTGTGATCATATATTACTGGTCAGGCTTTACATACATTTTAAAATATACAGGTTGGCCCAAAAACAAATTGCAAACAGAAAAAAGGTAAATAGAGTAAAATCATTTAACAATATATTATCGTCAAAACATTATACTTTGGCTTTGAAACACAAACTCAAACGTCTGTTAAAATTAGCAACAATACGCTAAAGAAAAACATATTTTTGGGCAACACCTACACTGTATACTTAGTTCGTTCGCGTTAAGAATACAGTAAAATCGTTACTGTCTGGCCGCCTAGTCACGCCCGAATCCAACAAATCGTTCCTAATTAGAAAAAAAAAAACTATATTAACGCGTACGAACTATAGTCAGCCTACTGTATGCACTATTCCCGGTCACCGCCAAGCCACATCGTAAATCATATCTCAATTTAGATCGGTTGTATAATTCGGTACATTTTGGAAAAAAAAATACATTTCTTAACGCGTACGAACTATAGTCAGCCTACTGTATGCACTATTCCCGGTCACCGCCAAGCCACATCGTAAATCATATCTCAATTTAGATCGGTTGTATAATTCGGTACATTGAGCAATCCCGTCACTGGCCTACTGGAGGGTGCATGAAATGTGGCCGGGGTTATCTAGGCGAGTTCATTCGGTTATTAAGGGCGAGATTCAGTATTGATTTTAATTAGAAATGGGCTTTTTACCACATCAGTGTCAAACAAACCATAGGCTGCTGGTTACCGTTGCCTACTGGTACACTGATGGATAATTTTAAAGGCGTCATATATTGCAACCGTGCTTTCGGCGGGGCGTGCAATGTTGCGTCGAGTGCGTCCTGTACGAATCGTCGACGATCCCAAACTCACAAGCGGTATCGAAGTCTAAGGAGAGACATTGCCTCTTCATGTGTGTTTTACCGCCTGTACAGATGGCCTGTACTCTGAAGAATTGTTTGACATGATGCCCATGGCTACTTTCTATCACCGCACCGCTCGCCGTTGGCAGGGTGTGCATCCTCACACCCTCGCACACTGTACGGTTTAAGAGGAACTTCCTCCCGCAGACCCTCCGGTTGTGGAATGAGCTAATTGCCGAGGTTTTCCGGAGGGTCTACAGCATGAGGTTCCTCGAAAAAAGAGTGTACAGATTTTTGCTTGTTTGCCACCATCGTGGTATAAAAAAAAAGTAAGTAACTAACTAACTATTGTGGCGCAGTGATCCAAAGAGGGTCTTGGCCTCCAAAACGAGAGAACGCCACCTGTCCCGATCCTGTGCCACTTCCTGCCAGTTATCGGCTTTGAGTTGGCACAGATCCGCCTGTACACTGTCGCTGCAGCGGTAAAAAAAGTGACCAAAAAAATTAGAGCAGCGTGCACTGAGGCCACTAGCACGTCGTCTACGGCGATTCGTAACATCGCAATCAACCATACCTGCATCGGGTCGAATAGATCCGATGTCAGAGTGAAGGTGTTAACATGGACGCCGCGTTGGTCGCCGTCGCCGCCACTCGAGCGTTCATTCAGTTTTCGCACTGAGTATGACATTTGGATTGAGACCGCAGCAGAGTTACTTTTAAAATATTACTAGCGTTAAATACATAAACAAATGAAGCCTTATTGAGCTAACTCCACAGTAATACCAAACTCACAAGCGGTATTGAACCTTTAAGTCTAAGGAGAGACTTTGCCTCCTTGTGTATGTTCTACCGCTTGTACCATCGCCCACACTGTTGACTGTCCATCGGTGGACCTTATTATATAAGGCATAAGGTCCACCGATGGACAGTTAAGAGTGTTGCTGTTTGTACAATGGGCTGTGCTCTGAAGAATTGTAAGTGTCTCTGTCTGACCCTATGGTTGACTGATAGAGAATGCCATTCGGCATTACCATTTGTACATTGTTGTATATATTTTGTGCAATAAAAAAGCTTAAATAAATAAACGGCCACTTTCTGTCACCGCACCGCTCGCCGTCCGCAGGGTGTTCACCCTCACACCCTAGAATCTAAATGGCCGCGTACTGTGCGGTTTAAGAGGAATTTCCTCCTGCGAACGCTTCGGCTGTGGAATGAGCTTCCTGCCGAGGTATTCCCGAGGGGCTACAGTATGGGGTTCTTCAAAAAAACAGTGTACAGGTTTTTAAAGGGTCGGCAACGCGCATGTAATACCTCTGGTGTTGCAGGCGTATGTTTGTTTGGCACCGCCGTGGTATAAAAAAAAAACTCTATGCTGTGGGTACCTAGACAAAAGATATATACAATATATAAATACTTAAATACATACAAAACACCCATGACATAGACACAAATATCCGTGCTGATCACACAAATAAATGCTCTTTAGCAGAATCACGCGGGACCATCGGTTTCATAGGCAGAATCACTACTCGGTATATTCACTGCATTGTCCCCATTAATAACTATTATTTTTTATTCTTAGAAGTCGTAGTCTGCTACTACGGCACGTGGGCCACCTACCGCTCCGGAGACGGCAAGTTCTCCGTGTCTGACATCAATGCGTCGCTATGCACCCATCTCGCTTACACCTTCGTCGGGATCAAGAGTGATGGGACGGTGGTCTCGCTCGATCCGTATCTCGATCTGGCTGATAACTATGGATTAGGTAAGATTGTACTATACCAGTGGTGGGCAAACTTTCTTCAAAGGATGCCAATAAAATTTAAAAAAATCTGAGGAGGGACCACAACTACAGGATTAATGCATTTTGTTTTGAAACCATTATGTCGCGAGCCATATACTAATTATTTCGAAGGACCGGCGGCGGGCCGGATGAAACCCTTGCGCGGACCGGAACTGGCTCGCGGGCCGTAGTTTGCCCACCACCAATACCGGATTTAGAGGTCTGGAGGCCTCGGGCAATAAAGGAGTGGAGGCCCCCTGGCCCCAAATATTTTCCAAATAAAATGGTAAATTTACCGAATTCTCTATTGTGGGGGGCCCCTCTTTTGTGAAGGTCCGGGGCAGTAGCCCCGGTTGCCCTCCCCTAAATCCGGCCCTGCCCACCACTGTACTATACTGTTTTTATTAAAGTGTAGAATAGTCCACCCAATGGCAAAGGATTCCTGTCTGACATCAATACGTCCGTAATAATTACGTACCCATCTCATGTAACGTTCGTCGGGATCAAAAATGAAGGGACGGTGGTCTCGCTCGACCTTAATAATTAATCACCAAACAATATTATAGAAAAGTTGCAAGAATTACTATATGTCCCAAATTTGACAATGACTAAAGGACAATAAAGTGTAGTAGTAGTACTTAAACACTTTATTGTACAGAAAGAAACATAAAACAGGACAGAACATACTCGTACATCATTTGTACAAACTGAGATCCCTGAACTCTTCCAGTTAACCTTTGAGCAAATGAGGAAGAATTGGAGAACGGTAGACATCAAAACTGGACTAAACGGCATGTAAAAAGAAAATAAAGTGTCTTTTTAGGAAATTAAATATTTGATCCAGGTGATTTGAACTGGATGAACAGAGTCGGAATCGATGGTCTGATTAACGTCATTCAGAAAATAACTATGAACTTACGATACACTATCCAACATTTAATCTGTCTGTCACGGTGTGGTGACCTAAATTGCAGAAGTAAGGACGCTATGCTCGAATAATTTCGTACATTGACCCGCCATTATAAATCGCTATCGGACGCACATATTAATATTTCTGTACTGCTTGCACCGTGGCATCATCGGCAGGACAGCAATCATAGAGGGTAGGATCCTATAGACGTGGTATACCGCGTGCGCCTGTGAGGGACAGAACATACGCAATGCGACAAAATTAAAAACACGTTTTAACATTCCTGACATCATACCAAAAACAATCTACGTAATTTGGTCGGGTAACAACCCACCATAAAACGCTGGGCAGGACTGTTTAGAAGTAGGCAGAAAGGACAAATGAGACTATGAGAAGGACAAACAGTAATAGCGCTTTCTCTGCTACTCCTACTGAAAGTTCCGTAAGAACATCTCGTTAGGTCATCTCCCCTCCCCCCATTTCATCTCTATATTATTGTACCTCTATGACAGCAATATGGGGTCAATGTATAAGTCCTTAGCGTCCTTACCTAGATAGGTATCTATATACCACAGAATTACTCTTGTCGTTCCCATTTAATATTAAGTAGATGCTATTCGTTTTCTCAAATTTAGTTCACGCAGATAATTAACGACCGACGACGATACGATAGTGACGACCGGTCTGGCCTAGTGGGTAGTGACCCTGCCTACGACGCCGATGGTCCCGGGTTCAAATCCTGGTAAGGGCATTTATTCGTGTGATGAGCATGGGTATTTGTTCCTGAGTCATGGGTGTTTTCTATGTATTTAAGTATTTATATTATATATATATATCGTTGTCTAGGTACCTACAACCTACAACACAAGCCTTATTGAGCTTACTGTGGGACTTAGTCAATTTGTGTAATAATGTCCTATATATATATATATTTTTTTTTATTAAAATAAGTAGCTCTTATTTCATCTTTCAGATAATTTTAACAAATTCAACGCATTGAAGCAACAGAACACCAAGTTGAAAACTATTCTCGCCGTCGGCGGTTGGAATGAGGGATCTGCAAAATATTCTACGGTAAGTATTTTGGTGTTTCTTGTTAAACGTAAATACGTCTTTGTCTATGGTTTTCTAGTGTAACCTCGTAAAGGCCTTTGTGTTAAATAAGCGTACCATACAATGTGCCTACTTTGCTCCAAGATTCGACTTTAAAATTATTATATTGTGGTAGGTATATATGTGACCGCGGCCGGCAAAACGTCCCACTTTGTCGCTTGCCATAAGGACGAGATATATTTTTTATATAATGTCACTTACAGTATACACCAGACATGACACAGGAATATAAGAATTGAATTATAACATAACTATAATAAATTACTACCAAAAACAGTTAGTCAGAATTTAAATATAAGTACATAATTATTATCTAATTAGTGCTAATGGTGCTCGGGGCGACTATAGCCTCGAGGTAGCGCCCGGCTGTGGCTAAGAATCACGGTTCAGGAGTCAAAAATAGGTCAAATGAATGGTTCTGGGTCAATATGCCGTTAATAAGCTTTAGAGCTCGGTAGAGAGGTGAGTAGGAATTCCACTTGGTGGACGGAGATTGTGCCTTGCAACAGGTGAAACGTTGAAAGATACTTGCGCTAAGATTTGCGTGTACCTTTATACGAATAAGCTGTCAAGGCGTCCTTATGGCAAGCGACAAAGTGGGACGTTTTGCCGGCCGCGGTCACATATTATGCCGATTTAACTAAAGGATGTTGTGATATTTATATTAAATGTTTTAAAAACGAACCGTCATTCGACACGGGACGTATAAATGCTGAGTATGATCCGTTTCTTGGTTATGATTCATCGTGCTTTTATGGACCATTTTATTTAAGTAAAGTTGTACACTAAATTTTTTATTATTATTTCTACTTAGAATCAAGAGAGCTCTTTCGATCTCAATAGTAGAAGAAAAGTGTCCCAAGATCTTTATTTCCATTACGTTATCATAAAAGTGTCCCTAGATTTTTGTTTCCATTCCGTTTTCATAAACTCTGTATGACGGTATCGGAAATCACGGACGAATAATGAATGGAAATTTTGGAATCCGAAAAGGTCGTGATTCTGGGTAGAAAATAACATAATATTAATAATTCCCAAATCTAAATAAAAAGTAGACCTATAGGTAATCTATAACTTTAAACAAAATAGCCCTTATACGAACAGAGATTACTAGTATAAATGGCGTACATGACAGACCAGCGGTAATTTCACAGCTAAAACCTTGCTTGATACACGATGTGAGATCCTGAATTTGAGCCATTGTTAACGAATAGGGTGGTATTGATGCATCTAACGAAACCGCAGTCTGTAAAACGGAGCATACGTAGCATTCTTCGAATGATTTAGCCGAGAAATTATGTGAAATGGCCTTTACAAACATCACCGATAATGGTATGCAATTTGCGATACATTGCGGCATTTGATCGATCGATTGAATTCGTTGCTCCTACTTAGCCGGCAATGAGGGCTACCGCGTTTAATTTTGCCGCTATGGGCGCTAGTGTAGACGGAGGTCATTCAAAATGTCAAAAGCATAGAATTTTTTGGGATTTGCAAGCTTTTTTATCGCGAATTTTGTGGTAATTGTGAATCTTTTTCCATCTTTGATTAATGATTGCAAACATTACACATAGTTCAATAAATGCTTGTGGTTTAAAAAAGTGCCAATTAAAATATATGCAAAATTAACCAGGTTGTAAAATCGGCAAAGTTAGAAGTTAAAACACCTTTGTGTAATTAGAACGTAAGTTGTTTCTTTCTAGGGTTCCGTAGCCAAATGGCCAAATCGGAACCCTTATAGATTCGTCATGTCCGTCTGTCTATTCGTTTATGTCACAACCACTTTTTTCCGAAACTATAAGAGTTATACTGTTCAAACTTGGTAAGTAGAGGTATTCTATGAACCGCATTAAGATTGTCACACAAAAATAGAAAAAAAAAAAAACAATTTATGGGGTTCCCCATACTTAGAACTGAAACTCAAAAAATCTTTTTTCATCAAACTCATACGTGTGGGATATCCTATGGATAGGTCTTCAAAAATGATATTTAGGTTTCTTATATAATTTTTTTCTAAACTGAATAGTTTGCGCGAGAGACACTTCCAAAGTGGTAAAATGTGTGTCCCCCCCCCCTGTAACTTCTAAAATAACAGAATGATAAAACTAAATAAAATATATGATATACATTACCATGCAAAATTACACCGAAAATTGGTTTGAACGAGATCTAGTTAGTAGTTTTTTTTTAATACGTCATAAATGGTACGGAACCCTTCATGGGTGAGTCCGCACTTGGCCGCTTTATAAGAAGGCATAGGAGAATTTTGAGATCTGTTTTTCTGGACCTCCATCTACAGTGGCGCCAACTAGTGAGCACAAAACCGGTACCCAAAATCGCAAGACATTCGTTGCAACGTTTTTAGAAGCCATTTTTTTTTAATACTCATCATTGGCCACGCCATCTGGTGTAGATGCTTGTTGCGGCGCTTGTGGGTTTAAGGGGCTGGGCATCGCCGTTGGTGGCTATAAAGTCCTATAGCAGCGCGACATTTCTTTCCACATCGATCGCATACAAATCGTGAGTCCGCAGGAGGTGGTAGAGCACGACGAAGACTTTTCTGCTTAAGGTGCTCCAGCCAGTCATCGTCGTGCTTTGATATTCCGACTTTAATGTCGCGACGCCATTCCGGTCTCATTTCGGCGCGTTTCTCCCAACCGTCTGTCCGAATGCCAAAACTGTCCATGTCCCGCTTGCAGGAGTCCTTAAAACGTAGAGTTGGACGCCCAACAGGTCTTTTTACGTCCGCTATCTGACCCAGCATTACTTGGCGTGGTAATCTCTCAGGGTCCATGCGTTGAACGTGACCGAGCCAGCGAAGTCTTCTCTGCTTTAACATATTCTCTGTTTTTAATACTACGTCGGTGGCAAACAGGCATACGGCCTGCCTGATGGTAAGCAGTCTCCGTAGCCTATGTACACCTGCAACTCCAGATGAGTTACATGCGCGTTGCCGACCCTAACCCCACCCCCCTCGTTGAGCTCTGGCAACCTTACTCACCGGCAGGAACACAACACTATGATAATATGATAATAGTATGTGATAATAGTTTAATCGAGAACGCAATATATTGGGATGTTACAATTCTGTAATATGCAACGAGGTCAGGTTTGTTTTGAGGATCTAATGTCTATATGGGACCCATTGCATTAAAGCAATACCAAAGTGAGAAATAATAACCAAAGTCTGACAATCGTACTCTACACGAAACGCCCATAATAAAACGGCAAGCAATCGTGACGTCACTATTTCTGAGAGACCGTCTTGAAATATGGAAAAGAAGGAAATTTCGATTTTGTCGGTAAAATATCAAGTTGCCGTGTAATCCTTTTTAATAAAATATAAGGGATCGAATGGTACCATTTTTTTTCCTTTTTGGAAGTTAAACGAAACTTAAATTTTGAATCATTGACGTCTTGAATTATTGTATTATTTCCATATATTTTTTAAATGTCCAATTTATTGGGATATTTTCTATTTGACTAGATTTTATTATAAAATTAAATATGCCTCATCACCCCTTTTACCTAATCAATAAGTTAACAAACTCTTCAACAGATGGCAGCCTCTGCCACCCTACGCAAGACCTTCATCACCACTGCCAGAGATATGCTTCTGAACTACGGATTCGACGGCTTAGACATAGACTGGGAGTACCCAAACCAACGTGATACAACTCAGGGGTCTGCTGATGTGGAAAACTTTTCTTTGTTACTAAAAGAGTTGAGGGAAGAATTCGATAAACATGGATTGTTGATTACTGTAGCAGTCGCGGCTGTGAAGCAGAGTGCATCGCTGTCCTACGATATTCCTACAATATCAAAGTAAGTTTTTTTAATACTTTGTCAGGGTTCAAGAGAGCATGTAGGGGCTGGTGCAATTGTTGGCCGAAGAAAGTGCAAAACGGATTTGATCGACATATTATTTTTCGGAGCACTAAATTACATAGGTAAGTACTTCTTAACGGCGACGGATTGATCCGACAGTAGAGAGCATACCTAGAACAAGAGCGCCAACTCACTCGCATCAATCGCAAGTTAGCAACCATCATATTTGCATTTGATCTGTTATGATGAATTAGGGTCTATGGCAGAAGAATATTATATTCTGGCCTAACAAATATTTATTTTGATGTCTTTTTCAGAGTTGACGGAAAGTAAATACGTAAATTGTTTATCCTAAATTGGGATTTTGTGTTTATTATACCCAGAATGAGAAGTTCTTTAAACTTACCAAATTGCACAAAATCTGTCGAAAAAAAAATAACAAAAAAAAAGAAATCCGTGCATTTAGGAATATTTCAGACAATCGTTACGTGCAGAAAATATAAGTTTTCCAAGGTAAAAGTTAAGGTACACGGCGGGAAGAAGTTGATAACTTGAGATATAAAATTGAAGAAATATTAACTTCACCCCTTAACTCACGTCATAAAAAATTGTTTAAATTTAAACTGTAATAGCTATCAATAGAGTATAATATTATAACTGCCATATATGGTTGCATATGCGGTAAAGGGTTAAAATAGAATTACATAAGGTTCCAATTTCTTCAATTTTATGTCACGAGTTATCAACTTCTTCCCGCCGTGTGCGGATTTACAACACTGACAATAGGATGCTCCTTTATTAGGTGGAGACTACATTAAGCGGGTGCCCCGTCGAAAAATATTACTTCGACGACATAAGGAGTACCCTAGTGTCAGTGTTGTAAATCCGTACAGGGCGGGAAGAAGTTGATAACCCATGAGATAAAATTGAAGAAATTGGAACCTTATGTAATAAGGTCCGACCGAGATCTCGGTCTCGGCATTCTCGTCCAAAAATCGAGCCGAGATCTCGGTCTCGGCTCTCGGCCAAAATGGGCCGAGATTCTTGCCGACCTTACATTATACATCTACACCTACGTTCCAAATTTGGTTATAAAATATATCATATAGTTTTTGAGTAAAATGGCTGTGACATACGCACAGACCCACAGACATAAGGACATGACGAAACTATAAGGGTTCCATTTTTGCCATTTTGGCTACGAAACCCTTATAATACTATTTTACAGTTCATATGGGGCTACTTTATAGCACTAGTGCGAGAAGTAGCATATTACGTTACTGTGTCGAACATTTAAAGGGCCATATGTACTGTAAAACGTTGTACGATACATGTGCGAATAGGTAATTCGCAACTCGTGTCGATTTAAAACACTCCCTTCGGTCGTGTTTTAATTTATAGCCACTCGTTTCGAATTTCCTATTTTTCGCACTTGTATCGTAATGTACTATAATAGTGCTAAGAATTGATTATGATAACTTTTTTCTGATAAATCATCGAATTTCGATTATAAAAACCTTTTTAGTGTAAAATTTATCTTTTTTTTATATTTTATAAATTCTCGGTCTCACTCTCGGCCGAGAATCCCATTGAATCTCGGTCGCGGTCTCGGTCTCGGCCGAGACAAAAAAAGCGTTCTCGGTCGGACCTATGTAATTCTATTTAAACCCGCGTTCCATTGGAACCTTATTTAATTCTATTTAGGGTGCCCCGTAGAAAAATATTACTTCGACGAAATAAGGAGCACCCTAACTGACAATATATAAAACGGGCATTCCTTGTTTAGTCACCAAGCTCTTATGTAAATAATGTCTTACAAGGGCTTATAAAAAGCTCGAGGCGCGAAACAAGATATAACTAACTGCGGATTATCCCTTTCCTTTTGTTGCCGAAACAACAACAGACAGATTATACACTTTCTTTAAACAACTCCCAAAAAAAGTCTTCATTTTTGTAGCTGTACTTATTGATTTTGTTGGATAAGTCCAATACGGGTAAGTGTGTATAAGTGTGGCCTTCGTGCGGAGGCCTGTTTACACATTGATTAGTTTTTTTTAAATACTATGTCAGTGGCAAATAAACATACGGCCCGTCTGATGGTAAGCAGTCTCCTTGGCCTATGTATGCCTGCAACTCCAGAGGAGATACATGCGCGTGGCCGACTCTAACACTCCGCACCCTCTTTGAGCTCTGACAACCTTACTCACCGGCAGGAACACAACAATATGAGTAGGGTCTAGTGTTATTTGACTGCGGTTTTCTGTAAGATGGAGGTACTTCCCCAGTTGGACTGCTCTAGATCTGGAATGACATCCGCTGTGCTGTAACCTACCACGCAAAGCGAGATGACATTCATAATGCCCATACCTCTCTTTTGGACGTAGTAGGGTAGGTTAAGGAGGTACTCGGGTGTCTCGCTTCAGTAATAGGTATAGTCTGTATCCGAAGGGTACCTTAACTGTCATTTATGTCTTCCACAGGTACGTGGACCTTATAAACATCATGACATATGACATGTACGGCGCATGGGATTCTGCCACCGGACACAACGCACCCCTTCACGAAGACAAGGATAGAATTAATGCTGTCGATGCCGCCTTGAAGTATTGGCTAACACAAGGTTTGTAAATAATTAATCAAATCACGCGTTATTATGCGAGAATCCATATTAAAAAAAAATCCGCTGCCGGACTGCAGCAACTGATGATGCCTCGCAGAGAGGCGAAACATGTGTCAAGTTTTGTACGTTTGATTGTGGTTTGTTTTCTTTATTTTCTAGCATTGACTAATTAGCTCGCTCGTTATAACATTTCGCGGGTTAGCAGTGTAATATTTTTTATTTAAATTGAAAAGGTTTGTATTATAACGATAGTGGATTGGTTCGTGCTTCTAATTTGACTGTTGTAGATTTGGCGGAAACCTTGTTGTTAAAACTTATCATTTATCAATTCAGCTGTCACAAAACTTATACTTGTGGTGCCATTTATTTTTCCAGGACTTTATTTTTTCCTAGAATCAATAACTATTTTGATTTTCGCACTTTGGACTTTAACCACTTGAAAAATCTGACATAATGAACAGAGCCAATTCACATAAAGTGTTTTTATTTCAGGATGCCCCCCAGAGAAGCTTGTCCTGGGCTTACCCCTCTACGGCAGAACCTTTACCTTAACCGATGGTAATGTCATTGGGGTAGGTGCTCCAGCAAGCGGCGCTGGTTTAGCTGGACAATATACTGCTACAAATGGCTTCATAGGGTACAACGAGGTAAGTTAGGAATCTATACCTATAAGTATCATCCTTTCATCACCCTAAAGTAAAAATAAAAAGCTGACACATCTCTTATTTGATAGGTAATAAATCCACTCGATTCTCATTTTGACACGTAAAATACTATGTTTTATGAATAAAAATCTGAATCTGAATCTGATGGTTAATTTGAAGACACCGAAAAACTGATAAAGCGGGGCAAGTCATTTGTTATGTTTAAAAATGTATACCAGATTTGTGTACCTACCAACCCAGGGGATAAAGATGCAAAAAATAACACTGCTTAAACTTAGCCACTTTCTTTTCAGTTTTGCAACAAACTAAAAACGGAAACCTGGAACGTCCAATACGATTCCACAGCTGAAGTACCGTATGCAGTCCAAGGCAGAAACTGGGTATCCTACGATGACCCTAATTCCTTGGCCAAAAAGGTCGAATATGCCATGAATCTTGGCATCGCCGGTGTCATGGTCTGGAGTATCGAAACTGATGACTTTCACGGAAAATGTGGAGAGGATTTTGCTTTACTAAGGGCTATTAATAATGCCTTAGCGGGAAGTGCTTCCACTCCAACTACTACATCAATTACTCCTAGTACCACAATCTCTACAACCTCGTCTACTACTACTAAGTCTAGTACTACAGCCTTTACTAACCCTTCTACTACTACTAGTTCTACTCCTAGTACTACAGTTTTTACATCTAAAGCGCCTACAAGCACTACGTCTAGTCCTACAACGACATCTACTCAACAAATTACGACAACCACAGGTAATCAAAGGATGGCATCTTATACTTATTTTTTTATTTTATCTTTATTGCACAGTATAAATGATAGTACAATTGGCGGACTTATACCTTGATCTGAACCAGTAAGATAATGTAGGTGCAGGGTCTTCTAAACCATAGAGAAATAAGAAGTACATTTACCGAAACTGTATTTTCAACTTCTACGCTTACTCTGGTTATAATATTAGCTGAAAATCATTAGGCATTAGACTTTTCGTTTGCCGCGATATCTATTGTCGAGTAGCAGTACTGAGAGTTCCGCGACTTGACGCTAGATGTAGACTACGAAAATAATAGTATTATTGGTAACAAAACCGTATTGGAGTGAGCACTCTTGGTATTCTAAATTCTCTTTGTTTAAACGAAATTAAATTGTAATAGTTAAATGTAGAAAAAAAAAACGGTTAAAATCAAGTTGTCAACGATGGTTGTTAAAAATAATTATCCCTTAAAGTTAGAAGCCTTAATTTATAAGCTATGGGGAAACTTTTCTGCCTATACTAAGAAAAAACCTCACTGATTCTTTATAAATGTTTATCTTATATAGCAAAAGATCATCAACCCTGTCTCTTTCTCTTATTGTATGGAATACATATTACTTTACTTTATTTTACGTTAAACTATAATACTTCAGTGCATTAATATATTCAATTAATTGTATTTTATAATTGTTGATGTGCTTGTTTTTGCTTGTATGTAAATTTAAAATTGACGACCAGTTTGGCCTAGTGGGTAGTGACCCTGCCTACGAAGCTGATGGTCCCGGGTTCAAATCCTGGTAAGGGCATATATTCGTGTGATGAGCATGGATATTTGTTCCTGAGTCATGGGTGTTTTTTATGTATTTAAGTATTTATAAATATTTATATGTTATATATATATATCGTTGTCTAAGTACCCCCAACACAAGCCTTATTAAGCTTACTGTGGGACTTGCCAATTTGTGTAATAATGTCCTATAATATAAAAAAAACCATGTTGACGTGTACAAGTGCCCTTGTGGCCTATTTGCTGAACAAATGTTGAAGTTGAAGTTGGAATTATATGGACTCAAGAAGAGCTACTGAATACAGTACATAAATATATGTCACATTATACTCATAAAAGGGGGATTCCAAAAAAGGTCGTCTTTGTCGGGGACATGCAGAGATCTGTATTATATATATACCGTAAGCTAACGTTATCATGCAAAATATCTGAGAGCCTACCGCGAACCACGTTCGACGTGTTGTCTCCCCATCATAAATCATATCATAAATCATAAATTATTTATTTTGCTTGAAACATGGTACAAAAGATGGTCAATATATTAGGGAAACACACATTTCACCAGCAGCTGGCATGCAAAATTACTAAATTACACGTAGGTATTCATTCCATATTTACAAGGTCATAACAGATCAATATAATTAAAACAAGCAAGAAAACATAACAATATTAAAATACATTAGTAATTTTACAACACATTGATATTATTAATAAAAATAATTAGGAGATTAGCAATGTCAATAAAATAAAAGAGCTTAAAAATACATAATTATACCTATCAGTTAAGAATATTCTCGTAATAATCAAAATAATCATTGACACTATAGAAACATTTATCTACTAACCATTTTTTTAACCTAGATTTAAATGAATTAAATGGTAATTTTTTGATATCATCATGTAAACTATTATAAATACTAATTGACATACATAGCGCATTCTTTCCATACAATTTTGTTTTTTTAGGCGGGATAATAAGTCTTTCAGGGTACCTTGTGTTGAACTTACATACATCTTTTTTTTTACTGAAGAATTCCGGATGAAGTCTCACAAATAAACAAACTTCATAAATATATATACTAGGTACAGTCAAAAGTTTCAAGTCCTTAAATAGGGGCTTACATGATGTTAACATGTCTACATTACATATAGCTCTTATGCACTGTTTTTGAGCTATTAAAACACGCTCGACATGGCTCGAGTTACCCCACAGAAGAATTCCGTACCTGAGCAGAGAACAAACGTATCCATGATATGCCTGTATTGCGGTTTCTTTCGTGCTTATCTTGGTCAGTTTCCATAGAGCGTATGCAAAAGAGTTAATTTTACTGCATACATTAATAATGTGTTCTCTCCAGGAAAATTCATCGTCCAACCAGATACCTAAAAATTTTGTGCAACATGATTCTGCCAGGTTTTGATTTTCATGCAACACAGTTAATAAATGTTTATTTGCATTTTTATTTACAAATTGTACAAAAGTGGTTTTATCAATATTTATATTCAAATTATTTCTACGTAACCATACTATAACATCAGCAATTGTATTATTAATATAGTTATTATATGTCCTAGCCTCATGACACGGTATGACGATGGATAGATCGTCAGCAAAAAGTGTACAGTCAAAAACGGTTACATTTGGTAGGTCATTGACGTATAATAAAAAAAGAAGGGGTCCCATGATACTACCCTGTGGAACACCTACATTATTGACCTTTGTGGTCGATTTGTATTGAACCATGGTGTTGGCAGAATCAATTTGGGTTACTTCCACGAATTGTGTTCTATTATATAAGTAGCTCTTGAGCCATTCGTTAGGTACACCTCTTATACCGTACAGCTCACACTTAGCTAGAAGGGTTTCATGGCAGACAGAATAAAAGGCTCGGCTCACGTCAAAGAAAAGGGCAGTTACAGGTATGCTTGCGTTCATAAAGCTCAGAATGTTATTTGATAAGGTGAAGGCAGCCAATGTAGTCGATTTCTCTTTCTGAAAACCAAACTGTTCCGTTTTAATAATATTAAATCTGTTTAGAAAAGATGTTAAACGTATATGGAACGCCTTTTCGAATATCTTAGATATTACTGGGAGGAGTGAAATCGGCCTGTAGTTTTCAACACCTTCCTTGTTACCTTTTTTGTACAAAGGTTTAATTAGAGATACTTTCAAAGGCTCCGGGAAAATACCTCCTGAGAAAGATAAATTTACTAGATAACTTATAACTCCAGCAATTTCTTTTTTACAGGCTTTGACTATTTTAGTTTGTATTTCATCATAACCAGCAGAGTTAGTAGAATTAAGATGAGTGATGATTTTACATATTTCATTTTCATCTGTTGGCGTTAAGAACATATTGGCGTTATTTGTGTTTACTAGAGAGAAATCAGGTTTAAAGTTGTTATTATTAGAACTATTTATATTTATATAAAAGTCATTAAACGAATTGGCAATGTCGAGAGGATTATTGATTATATTATTATTAATGACTAGTTTTTCAATATTACCATCAATGACCTTAGTTTTATTAGTTACGTTTTTAATAACATCCCAAGTCGCCTTACCTATATTTTTGGAACGTCTTACATAGTTTATATTTGCATTTTTTTGAGCTTGGTCTATGCATCGCTTCAGAATCTTAGAGTAATTATTGTACTTAGTTTTACTATGCGTGTAACCAGGATTGTGTTTAGATTTAGAATAATAAATAAAACGTAATCGCCGCTTTATCACAACGGATTTCTTGATCCCTCTTGTGAACCATGCAGATTTTGTATTAATAGTTGTTTTTATTCTATTAAGAGGGAAACACAATTTGTAAAATAGTATGAAAGTAGCATGAAATAGTTTGTAAGCCTCCGATGCATCATTGTTGTTGTATATGTCAGACCACAATAAACTTGCAAGGCAGTTGCGGAATTTGTTAATGTTCTCAGTACTATAATCTCTTTTATAACGGTAAAAGTACAAGCGTGGCGTTTCATTACGTTCAACATTAAAAGTTAGACTCTGTGCAGTTTCATGGTCGGATAAACCTAATTTTAAAATATTACCTTGAGCTTCCGGAATATTTGATAAAATCTGATCTAGACATGATTCTTTGCGTGTGGGGCAAAGAATATGCACATTAAAATTACTATTAGCAATAATTCTCCTCAATTCGTTTGAGCATTCTGAAGTCTGAAGCAAGTCTATGTTGAAGTCTCCGGCAAGCACTACTTTATATTTTGTTTTTTGTTTTACTTTGTGAATAAGCCTTTCTAATTTGTGAAGAAATTGTGATGGATTAGCTGATGGTGTTCTGTAGACGCAAATTATAATACATTTTATCAGCGGTATTTCGATGCCACAACATTCAAACACATAATCCTCAGAGAACTCATTTAGGAAAACTACATCTCGCGTTTGAATTTGATTTGCACAAAAGATGCATACACCCCCTCTTTTTTGATGCGTGCGGGAGTATGATGATCTAAGCTGGTAACCTTTCGTATGTAGATTCCTTTCATTTCCCCTTTTAATAAACGTTTCGGTAAAACATAAAACATCGAAGCATTTGTCATTTTCAGAAAGCTCGTCAAGTGTTACTTCCAGTAATTCTTTTTTGCTAGTAAAGCCAGCTATATTTTGATGGAGTATTGTAAAAAAGTTACTTTTGGTTGCGAAAAAACTCTTTGTTTTGTTGTGTATCATTTAACGGTGTGGTTCTACAGAGTTTCGGGAAATAGTCAGTAATCGACTTTTGGCTCAATGATCTAGCGTATTTAGCAGTTACATTCTCAAGTTTTTTGAAGTAGTAGGGTATGGTACCTTTACGGTATATATTAACTGGTTTACTAGATTTACTTAATTGGTTCTGTATGTTGTACAATTTTGACTTGAATTTGTAGTAGCTGAGGTATTCTTTATCATAAAATCTTGAATCAAGAATTAAATTAATTCTATTACATAATTTGTGCATAAAATTTTCTTTTCTATAAACCAAATCATCTAGATCTAAAAACGTACAATTGTCAAAGTTTTCGCAAAATAATTTAATGGCTCTATTTAACCTATATTCATTAAGATGTTGACTCATTTTTATACCAGTGACAATAACAAATGCTTTAGGACGCATATTTAGGAAGACACTGAGGTCTGCAAGTAATTTTGTTGGATTATTATCGTTTTCACCTATACTCAAAATGATTACATCATCATCCCTAGTATTTAAAGTCTCTGATGAACTTAATATATCTTCACAGCGAGCGTTGGGTTTGATTGTAGCTGTTACCACATATTTTTCAAACTCCGTATTCCGTCTTGACTTTATCAATGCGGCTGCCATTCCATAGCTTTGTTGTCCACCGAGGACGTATATTTTTTTCAATAAGTTGTTCCGCTTAAGTGTCGTTGCTTGGCTGTGGCCAGTGTCGGTGGTAGGTGCGGGTTCATTGCTTGCCAGGGTAATGTTTGAGCTTTCAGTTGTTGTTTCCATTATGTTTTCATCGTTTTTATCAGTTTGAGTCGACTGATCTTTGACCGTAGTTGGGTTCTTTGAAGGTTTTACTGTGATCGCCGTTGATTTACATATCACCTTTAGCTGTTCAATTTGACGGGAGCATTCGGATAACTGTTTTTTAAGCTTTTCGTTCTCTATTAAAAGTGTAGTACTATAACTATCAGAGAGCTTAAGTTTGTCTTCCAGATGTGCTATCTTACTCTTTAGTACTTCAACTTCGTCTTTATAATTCACAGTCATGTCTGGGCAGCTTCTATTAAGCGTTTCGTTGCGAAGTAAAGAACTATCGAACTCCTCGTCCGATAGCGAGTCAAAGGAGTTTTGCACATGGACATTATATTTTCTTTTTGTGACATTATCAACCGAAAAATCCAATTCTTGCTGCTGTTGTTGATCTTCTTTTTGTAGCTCAGGAGAGAGTAAAAGTGATGTTTTATTCAGTTTATCGTCGTGAGCTATTGCACTTTGTTTTGAGTTTGTAGCGCTGGTAGCGTTTATTTTAGCCGCAATTGGTGTACTTGCTTTTCTTAGCGGAATTTTCATTTGACGGCATTTGGTGCAAGCCCATGACTGTTTTTGTTTTTTGTTCATTAAATCGTACATTTTATTATAATTACAGCAATCAAGGTCATATGATCGTCCACAGTGCGAACATGTCAAGAAGTGTTTTTCCAAAATTTTCTTTTTACAGCGTGCGCAGGCTGGTTGTGAAGACACTTTTGGTGGCATCTTATCTCTTAATTTATAATTTCAACTTTATAATTTTTTCTGTATTCCAAAGTCAGTACATTTCGTCGAATGAAACGAAATAAAAGTTTCGATGATGATGACTAGTCGATGCAGCAATCTACCTTAAAACAGCAGTGTAAAGCGTCTAACGTAAACGACGATGTCATCGAGTGAGTTTTTGAACGCAACTTATGTGACAGCTGACCGACACGTCAAATGTCAGTCCTGTCACTAGTGTCAGTGCCAATGTAACACAAGAGTTGGATACCGCTTAATTTCTAACACTTTTCTTCAAAATTTCACCGTTAAATCCAAAAAGTTTAAGTGTGTGTGTATTTACCGTTACAGGGTTGTTCCATCTTCATTGATTTTTGCACTATAACACCTATAATCACCTCACCAAAATCGTCACAAGTAATTGTCTGTGTTCAGAGTGGATGCACATAAGTTTCGCTGGCGGCTGTGCACAATTTTATCCCAATTTTCCCATTTTTCCACGATTTTAAGTACAGAGGTAAGCAGACGCAGTGTTTACATTTCAAACGTCAAATGACAACTGCCACTGTCGCGTTATTATTTTTTCCACCGAGGTTGAACAGTCACACTTACGTACGAATTTACAAGTGCGACAGAAAGGTAACGCGTCGAACGTGGTTCGCGGTAGGCCCTTTGCTTCTTAGATTTATCATAAATTAAAAAGATCCGTCAGAAACCCATCACTTTTCTGGAATATATACTAGAAGCGTGTATCACATTATAATTGTTTTTTTTTTTATTTCTATGTTATACACTAACACTAGTTTCTATGTAATTTTTTTATGTTTTTATGTACATTACTAACAAAATATGGATTCTTGGTCTGAAATAAAGGTTATAATAATAATAATTGCCGCAGGGCAGCTTGTGGCGAGCTGTTGGGGAGTAACGACCCCACGGACCCGAGTACTCCCGAGAGTCGGTCAGGGTCTCCGTCTCCGGCGTGTCTTCGTCGGTCGGAGTGGACCCCAAGGGGACCCGCAGGACTCTCAGCTCTGGCTTGCCTTCATTGGCCGTCCAGAGAGGAGTCGTTAGAGCTAAATGCTCCAGGGGTGGAAATGAAAACTTGCATAAGACGCGAATTGGCACATCAGTGGCTATTATCAGCCACTGGGTAGAAAGCGGCGTACACCTCTCGACACCCCTGAGCCGCTCACACCGGTGTTGCTCCTGGTCGTCTTCACGACGGCATTTTCAGGGGCCCATCTAGTGGGCGGCGAGTCACCGCCTGCCTCGATAACTAGTGAAAACATTGTTATGGCAGGTGTCCGGACGTCTTTGCAATAGCCCAGTCTCATTGTCCTCCCAAACTTCAATCCATAGACCGTTGTACTGTTCACTTTACTACAATAGTCCCAATGCCTGTTGCGACCGGTTCATGGGTGTCTGTCTATTGTTGCGCCCGTGAACGGGTTCCAGCAGGCGTTCTACATGACATTAAAGCTCTCCAAGAGGCCTCTACGTGTTGGATCTATATCCCCACGCAAGCCTATCAAAAGACCGGGATTTATAGGCCTGTGAAATCCAAGGAGATACAATAATAATTAGTAGATTGTTAACCAATGGATGAAACGTATTAATTTCTGCAGAGGTAGTTTGAAATGATGCCTTTTACCTGAGTTGTACACTCTACTTTTCATTACGAATACGACGAAAGTAAAATGTGCTTTTTGAAAACATGACTAAGTAAAGTAAGAAATATTACTTTGCTAATCCGCGAGAAAATAACATGTTAGTCAATCAGTGCTAACACGTTAAACTTACTTGCGTATTTTTACATGCAATTAATGTTCCCACCCTCCCACCGCAAAAATAAATACGCAAATAAATATAACAGCACAAATATAACAACGGTATTCTACAGGATACATTTCGGGGAGTGTGCGATGGGATTACATAATCTTATCCCCCCATCTCCGTTCTGCCACCGTGGGACTAGACGCGGACTTGCGTTTCACCCTTACGTCGTTACTTTACCACTGATTCGCACTAAACGCTACGCATCCAGCTTTATCATGCGTACGGCTAAGGAGTGGAATTCACTTCCTGCAAATCTATTCCCAGTCCACTATAACTTGGACCTTTTTAAATCGAGAGTGAATAGACATCTTTTAGGTAAGCATGTTCCATCCTAGACTACATCGGCACTTTCCATCAGGTGAGATTGTGGTCAAATGCTTACCTTTTCGGAATAAAAAAAAATAAAAAAAAACAACCCACCACCAAAAGTACAAAACTCGACACGTGTTTCGCCTCTCTACGAGGCATCCTCAGGAGATGCTGGAGATGTTGACCGTCTGACACCCGACAACTGACAGTCAGTCACGCCTGATTCTATTAATTAACATGACTAAGTATCATTTTTATTGCATTTCTTGAGAGTAATTTCAATTAACCATTTAGGTAAAAATATCGTTATTTATGGAATGCGGAGTTAAATATCAGAATTGAAATTGTATGACAAATCCACTGAAAACGAAATTTCAATTGCTTATAGTTAAAAAAAACATACTTGGAAAGTTCAATGCTCTAGTGCAGAAACGTATTCTGCTCACTTTTTACAACAAGAATGACCCACTTTCAGACCATTAGAAATGAAAACTATTTTTTCTATTGCAGTATCAGCAACGCCTGCATTGTGCACTCAAGAAGGTCCAATAGCCAATCCCGACGACTGCTCCACCTTCTTCATCTGTGTTATGGGAGGCTACGGCCTGGAAACTAGACTGATGGAGTGTCCTGATAACCTAGTGTGGGATGACACTAATAAATACTGCAATCATAAGTAGGTACCTTGTTAAATGTTAAGCTTGAAAAAAAGGTGCATTGGGATAACTTTGGATTCAGGTTCATTGACAGAAGCAAAATAATTTTGAAAATCCAATCCAATCAAATTACCCAGACGATAATTGCTGCACCAGAAAGTGCTTCTAGTTTAGTTAATATCTGCAATTTCCCAAATTAATCCCAATGACATATATCTAAGGACAGGCCTTACGGGCACTAAGAATGGTGCTAGTTTAGTGGTGCCACTCACGAATTAGAGCCAATCGTGCAGTCTAACGCAACTAGTTGCGAATGATCGCGCGGGTGACGCGAACTCTTTAACCAATCGCGTAGTGGCGTTAGACTGCACGATTGGCTCGAATTCGTGTGCGTGACACCGCTGTACTGGCTCCTTTCTTATTGCCCGTAAGGCCTTTCCTTAGATATATGTCATTGAGATTAATTTAGGAAATTGCAAATATTAACTAAACTAGAAGCACTTTCTGGTGCAGCAATTGGGTACTTGACACATGTTGAATATTATAACAAAATTTAGTTAAATGGATAGAAAATGAGCCATCCAATATAAAAAAAGTGGAATTTAAAAAATTATATTGAGATTATTAAAAATACAAGGCTCCGAAGTCTAAAAAAAAAAAAGTTGTCTTTCAAACATAGAAAAGAAAATGGTACCATTCGATTCCTTACATTTTATTGAAAAATAAATTGTATAACAACTATACACATAAACGCAATATTTCAGGGTCAAAATGGCAATTTCCTTACTTATAACTTATAATGATGTGACGTCACATCACCTTATCATTTTGTTGTAGGCGTTTCAATCGTCGACTGCGAGCGTCAGACATTAACTCTCATTTCTGACCTTTGTGTTGCTTAAATGACATGAGTCCTATATAGACATTTGATCCTCAGGAAAATCAAGATCGTTTGACATTATTTACAGAAAACAGTCAAGTAGCCAATTTATCGTCTGGATAATTTGATTGGATTGGATTTTCAAAATTATTTGATTCCCTAAGTAAACTCGATGCATGTAGGTAAAACACTTTACTTATCAGTGTTGTCAAGTGTCTCCATAACCTCTACACCACAACTGTTTTTTTTAAATAGTTTTAATAGCATTTTCGTATGAGATATAAAAATATCTCCAATTATAAGTACCTACCTTTAAAGGGAAATTTAATAAGTGTATTTGTACGTAGACTCTACTAGGAAGTATAATTTGGCCATAATTATTGTTAGTATCTCTAAATGCCCACTTATGACTTTGGCAAACGTGCCTTTAAGAAATGATCTTTGGAAATAAATTGTATTAAGTAACTCATAATCTTTAAAACTCGATTATTATTTTCTATGGTTCGTAATATTATTTTTGAATATTATTGGTTTTGTATAAATTGAGCTTTTCATATATGGACAGTAAAAAAATGTGTATCATTATAAAAATTACAAAAATTATATATATTCTATTTGTTTTACTCGAAAAACCTTTCCATACATCAGCCATACAGTTATAATTTACACTGGCGGACACATGCCTACTCTTAATGGAACAGCACAAAACAGTTAAGTTATCGAGGCAGCCTTAATGAGTCATTTACAATAGGTATCAACAATTTACAAGCGCAAATCTAGATTGATAATTGCAAATACTATCTTGTCCAGTGTGCCCGCATGCCTGCTGAGGGCAGGATCTCTGCGATAGACAGGGCAATAAATTTTCCTTTCTTCAGATCCCTGACAGTCTAAAGCCATCGACAGGAGAACAAGATGAAGAATTGCTCAACTTGTTGAACTCATCTGGGCAATTCTCCCAGACTGACCCTACACAAAACACATGAAATAATACACTTTTTCTCAAACTTGCTATGAAATGATGACATGACTTACGTCAAATTAGGTCCGGAAACACTACGAATCCGGTGCGATTAGTGAAGATGATATGCAAAGGAATTTCATACAGCCTTTCACACTAGGCCTGTTAAAGCAACCTTCTTTTGTTTTTAAACGTCAAATTGTGACAACGTCTTGGCATTCAACCATCAAATAGTAGTATATTCATAATTTGTTTTTAGCTGTGTAAATCTACGAATAAAACAAATTGACTACCTACATTTTTTTTTCATTGCAAGTTTGAGAAAAGTAATATACAAATCTGGGCGAGAAACGGGGGTGCCGGCTGCGTATCCCTATACAGCCTCGCTACGCTCGACCGACTATATCTATATACTTCAACTTCAACAACTTCAACATTTATTCAGCAAATAGGCCATAAGGGCACATTTACACGTTACTTACATACAAGCAAAAAGAAGCACATCAACAATTATAAAATACAAATCGTTGAAAATATTAATGCAAAATAAAGTATTACTAAGTATACTTAGAGATGTATAAATTCTCTAAATGTCGAATTGCATAAAAAAAAACTAAAATAATAATAATAAAAAACACAAACAGATACAAATAAATTCTAAAATTATTTAGAGGTGTAAATATCTCTAAATGTCAGAACTAAATGATTTTTATCAAATTATCCTTAGAGATGTATAGAGTCTCTAAGAGTCAAAATTCAGTATAATTAAGTCATTCATTAGGATAAAAGAAACATACGAGAACCGCTTAAACAGACCAGTCTCCACAAATACTTGGCCTGGAACCCTCCGCTTCCCGGCCTCTATAGTAATGTACTGTTATAAATATATTATATTCAAGTGTTCAACCTTCAGACGTCTTTATCAAACCTATACAATACATATTTCTTGTAATAATAGCAACCTTGACGAAGGATATTACATTTAAAATCCGCATACTCGGGCGGCTATAAAAGTGTCATTTTCACGTCATCGCGCGGAAAGGCTGAGGGTCCATTGTTATGGTAAATTCTATGCCATTCAATAGATGTCGGAAAAAATGTGGTTTTAATGTAAAGCCATAGGGCAGATGTTGACGTAGAATGCTAATATTTTGCCTATTTTTAAGAATTCCGTTTAATTCTTTATATTATTTCCCATTATGATTTTCAATTGTATTACACAGTTCAATTCCATTTGCGTAGTTTTTGACAGTTATGACCATTAGAATGTTAATATTGTAATTATTTAATTGACTGACTATGTAAATTTTATTTTTCTTGACATGTTATCTGTTTGTATGTTTTTATTTTCCTGACATCTATTTTTCTAGTGTGTAAGCGAATTGGTGTAGTACTGTAAGCTTGCACTGTGTTAAATAAAAAAAAAATAAAAAAAAATAAAAAAAAAAAAAAAAAATAAAAAAAAAAAAAAAAAAAATACACTTGGTGGTATGGTCGACTTACTTGACTTATTGTCCTATGTCCCCCAGAGGGCGTCCACAGTGCGCCGCCATCTGGATCGGTCCTGAGCTTTGTGCTTGAGTTCGCTCCAAGTCTTCCCAATAGCCTTCGCCACTGCAATTATAGTCCGGCGCCAGGTCTGCTTTGGACTGCAACGTTTCTTTTTTCCTTGGGGATTCCAGTGTAGGGTTTGTCTCGGTATGTGTTTAGGATCCGTTGGTGGTGTGGAGGTGTGGCTTGGTGGTATGGTCGGCTAGATGATAATGCGGTTACCGATGCATTTGAGCGATACTCTTAAAGGACGCCTTGTGAGCTGTAAACTTCGCAAACCCCCGTGACTTCCCCATTTTGAAAATGTTCTATAAACTGATTCGAAAAAAAAATCTATATTATAATTTTCAAACCTCACAAAAATTTACGACTAGACGAGAGCAGCTGGACATACAAATGCATTTTTGGCCAAGCTGAAAATGTCACACTTCGTGCTAGTTTGATCAATCAAACTGTGTCACTCCTCTGGACAGCAGGTAATCGCTCGTATACATATACATACAGTTAAAAGATTTAATTTGTCACCCATTTCGTACCTAGTCATAGTGACAAACAACATGAAAGTCGCTAGAGAACTCATACTACGGTCACTGACAAAATGGGTAACAAATTAAATATTTTGACTGTACCTATATTATGTATTCATTCAAGTACAGAAAAGGTTTCAATCAGAAATAAAGCTTTATAGGGCTAAGTATTAACTCGTGAATTGTCTACAAGAGAAATAGGAACTATTCTCATGCATTTCTCTTTACATTTTTCTCAGAAACTTTTATGCATATTAAAATTGAATCTACAATAAACTCGTCAGACAAAATTGTAGGATTTGCGTACAAATCCTGGGGATCTCCAGATATTTCCAATATCAAAAATGCGAGCATAACGTCTATCCGGTCTCGAGACCCTTACCAAAGGAAGCGTACCTTTTCAATATCTCAGAGTATCATGTAGGAAGTGTTGCCAGATGTCAGTAATTTTCGGAATGTTTAAAAAATTTGAGACATGTATCAGTAGGCATAGGCAATATAAGATAAGTAATATAAGTACTATAAGATTATCAGTTAAGTATCATATTACTGTTATTAACCATAATAATTCATCATCATTTTTATGTACGAGTAAACAGTAGGTAAACAAAATTAAAGCAATAATGTTGTGCCGAATTTGGCACAAAATTCAGAATTGGCTACGGATTTTGCGTTACCATAACCTACCCTATAAGCTGCTTTATTACAACTACATAATACGGTGAATGCTTACCATCAGGCGGGCCGTATGCTTATTTGCCACCGACGTGGTATAAGGTATAAAAAAACTACATAATAGTATGACGTTTGCGTTGCTGAATTGTTAAAACTTCAATCTCGTAAATTACTTAATCTTCAAGAGAACTTTGCAAAAAAAAAAACAAAAAATTAAGGAACATTTCAACTGTCATTAACATTATATATATGGTCCATCCACACCATAGCAATCTACCCTCTTTCTAAAATATCTGAAATTCGCCAAAACCAAATGAAAAATACAAGGTAAATAAATACCCCGTCTTCAATCATCACTTTCACTACACATTATAAAACAAAGTCCTCCGCCGCGTGTCTGTTCGCAATAAACTTAAAAGCACTGAACGGATTTTCATGAGATTTTCACTTACCAATAGGATATTCGTGAGGAAGGTTTAGGTGTATAATTTGTTGAGATTTTGTGTAAAACTTTGCGAAGCCGAGACGGGTCGCTCTAGTAATATTTATAAAATGCTTAATTAATTTAGCTCAAGAATCAAGAATTTCGCCAGAATTCCAGATATTCGTATATAGCAACCCAAATTTGAACAAACTGAGCAGATGTGTGTTTTCGATACCCGCTCAGTTATAAAAGGATTGCAGCTGACGGAAACATCTGTTGATGGCGATTTTGGATTGTATGGAACATTCGCAACAAGTGATTATAGATGAATTTTACAATTGATTACCTACTTATTGAAATATACTCGCTAGAAGATAACTCACGCAACTATTTTTACGGACCTACGTTTATTTATTATGCGTTGAGCCGAAAGGTTTAAGTACAGTCAGCATCAAAAGTGGCGGATCAAACAAGGTTTCAAAAGTATCTACCATTCTGTAACAGCTTAACGAAATGTGGTGGTATATGTAGAAGACGGTAAAAGATATATTTTTGAATGTTAACTTTAGAGATTTATCTATATTTGGAAAAGCTATCCAGAAAATCAGATACTTTTGGCGCATTGTTTCATCCGTTACTGTTGATGCTGACTGTACAAATTGTGTCAAGAAATTGATACTTCTGAATGGAGATTTTTTTTCTAGTCTTATTTAGTCATTGATACCCAATAAGTAGTCTAAGTAACTAGATTAGCTGTTTTAAAAATTAAAAGTAAAAAGAAATATCTGCAAATAGCTCCATACTTGTCTATACTCGTACTAACATAAATCATTCCACAAGTATATTTAAGTAGTGTCAAAAATACAAAAAGGGGAAGTTATCTACGTGAAAGGTCAAAATATTTTCTGTGTAGGTCGTCTCTTCCATGATGCTCCTTCCTTGAACATAAAAAGCATAAATGCAGTTGAAGTATTTGTAGGACCGAACGATCCAATTTGCTCAAAATATAAAAAAAAAGTAATCCTAACGCCCCTTTCCATTTTTAAAAAGCGTTTTAGCGCTGATCAAAAATGCTTAATTTTTTGCACAAATCTATCGAAAATGGAATTTGCATGTGAAAACCGACAGGAAGGCACACACACATCAAAGAAAAGTGATTGGTTCGTTAAGCGGTGAAAATTGTTCACACACAGATCTACTTTACTTATTGCCACTGGAAATGCCAATTGTATTTAATTCTTTGTGTTTAAAAAAAGGAGGCTCTTAATTCTCAGTTCATCTAGTTTATTTGTTTTTCCCTAGTGCACAAAATGTTCAAAACAAACAAGATCAAGTGGGAGGGTAGTTTGAAAAACTTGCGCAGCTAGAAGATGCTGAATGTTAACTTTACCCAGTACAGTACAAGTCCAAGACCACGGGAGAATCGTTTATAACTTAAGGTCATGTGGGGTAAGGTAAACATAGGTTTATTTTTCTCGGGAAATTGTATGAGGATTCCCTGCAAGTGTTTCCTACCCCATTTAACCTATGTGATTAAGTCCCGTTTTATAATTCAAATGCCGGTGAGTAAGGTTGCCAGAGCTCAACAAGGAGGAGGGGGGTTTATAATTTGTTCAGGGGAGCATGTAGGGGCTGGTGCAATTGTTTGGCGAAGAAAGTGCAAAACAGATTTAATTATCACATTTTATATGTTAGTTTTCGGAGCACTAAATTACCCACACCTCCACCTTACAGAAAACCGCAGCCAAATAACACTAGACCCTACTCATAGTGTTGTGTTCCTGCCGGTGAGTAAGGTACCATATGTAGCCGCCGTGCAGGTCAGGATCTCGACGACTCAAATAAAACTTCGATTTATAATAAAGTGAAGTATAATCTTCCAAAGGGTTTACAAGGGTTCTTGCCAAAACGGTTAAATGTAGAAAATGGGCGTTGATAGTATGGAGGATGATGAAAGAGAGATTTGCAATATTTGATCAGTACAAAAGGTATGCAACTCCTCTGGAGTTGCAGGCGTACATAGGCTCTGGCCACTGCTTACCATCAGGCGAGCCGTATGCTTCTTTACCACCGACGTAGTATAAAAAAATCAACGGACCCTTTAATCCAGAAATAATCACAATTTTAAATAAATTAGGAGTAGGTAAGTCCGATCGAATTTAAACTGTCTCGGGACTCGTGAGTCATACTATCTACATCATCATCTCCTAGCCGTTTTCGATCACAGCGACTGCGTTCTACCGCTGAGAGCGTCGCTGGTGCGCTCTCAGGTTACTGATATATAGCCAATTTTTGCATCAAATGTGAGACCACACTCGCTGCAAGTCAGCACCCCTCCGACATAATTGAAAAGTATGGCCACAGGTGGTCGGGCCTTCAGCTCGTCGCGCTTAGCATCGAGTTCTGGGCGCAGCCTAGCTTCAAATTGACGCACTTGCGTCTGCACATTATGCCTCCAACGTGGACGGTCACTGGCTAGATTCTCCCATTTCGTTGGCTCTATAAATGAGTTCTTTTCATATGCCGCTTCACATCTTTGAACCGCCAAAACTGGCCGTCTTGCTTGCGCTTTCCATCTTGCAATACACTATACTAATTATACGGTTTGACTAACATATTTCACGTATGAACGGCTCATGTACTGCTAATGCTTGAAAATGAAGCCCTAGGCTCTCCAAAACATGTCGCGCGAGTGACTGTACCTAATACGTGATTTAAACCGTATAATTAGCTTAGTGATAAGGTGTTAAGTACTAGACATACGCACGGGAAAGGACCTACCCCACTGGCAACGGACGAATACCGAATTAGTTTTTATAATTGTTTGGCCGGGATTTATTTGTAACTAAGGCGGAATAAACCAGCCTATTTGTAGTCCATATTATGATTTCTACGTCCAGTAGGACCCTAACAGTAGGTATGCATTATAAGCCGTTTCTAGCGCACAGTATATCAGCATATATCAAACAGCTCGCTTTTCCCCAATTTAAGTGAGCCTCCACTCGCGAACGTGTATTAGATTCCAGTTAATCCACACGAAAATTCCGTCTCTTAATCCTGCCGGAATAATCCAGCTTAAGAGCTTAAGACAAATATGTGTGACAAAGGTTAGGTATGGTTTCCTGGCTTTTTTGTTATATTAAGAATATAATATGAAAGAAGAAAAAAGAGAGTCAGACCAAGATAAGTTGGCAGGGATTTTGATAGCCCAGCCTGTGTTAAGTAAACGTCATAGTTTCATAGAACTGACGCGTAAAATAACACTTGCACTGTCTGGGCTGCTAAAATCGCTGCACACTTATCTTGGTTTGGTTTTACTTGTAATGTAAAAAAAGATTTTGAACTAAAAAATAGTAATACCCTTCATCAGAAGGCGTATGATGGCTGGTTTTATCCACGTGATAAATTAAGCGTCACTTTTTAACACCCGCGATTGAAAATGACGGACACCGTTTTATCACGCTATCACGTAGGCACGAACGATCACCATATCCGTACAGTTCACCCTATTGAGTTTGGAAATGACATTTCAGTCAGATCTGTTTTGAGGGCAAACCGTATCAAATTGCATTTCTTGATTAAGTTTTGTATTTTAATGGTGCCTGGTGCTTTAACTCTAATCTAATAGTACCTAAATCATTCAAGGAGTAGACTCCGGTTGAAGCAAAAAGCTATGGAAACTTAGCAGGAGACAACTCCAAATTATAACAGGGGTGTTTACGGGGGTCAAAGGGGTTTTGGCCAGGATGGGACACTCCGACAACACCGATTGTCGAATGTGTGGCGAAGAGGAAGAGACAGTAATACACCTAATGTGTGAATGTCACGCCCTCGCCAGACAAAGAATGAAGGACTTTGGAGCAGGCTATCTGGAACCAAAGGAATTCAAAAGGCTACCCATAAGCTCCATCATCCGGCACATGGAAATGGTCAAAAAAGCTCTTGAGTAGCTAATGGGTCTTTCCTTAGGGGGCAACTACACAAAAGATCCCTATGGGTCGAAGTGTATCCACAAGGGCCCCCGGAAATTAGAAGAAGAAGACCTAAATCATTCTGTCATTAAGCTGGGGCCCATTTCTCGAACGGTCTTAGACTAATATTATTATTCCATGAATTGGGCCCCATTTCTCGAACGGTATTAGTCCACTATTATTAGTGTGTTGCCATGGTAACCCATACGACTTGACAGTTCGTGCACTAATAATATTAGTCTAATACCGGTCGAGAAATGGGCCCCTGTCAAGTCGTATGGATTACCATAGCAACACACTAATAATATTAGACTAATACCATTTGAGAAATGGGCACCTGGTCCATACATATAATAATGATGATTGTAATACATACCGAAGCACCTATTCTTTAGATTGTAAACAAGTAAATGAAAATATGAGGAGGACCCATCTTTATTGCGGCAGTTAGTAATAAGTTTTTGGCAAAAATGTCATTTTTGGTACAAGCTTTTATCGCTGACTGTACTTTTCTTTCCACAGGCAACTAATACTCATCGAGCAAATTCTAAAAACCCCAAACACAATTAGGTTGCGTTGTTTTATCACAGAGTTCCTATGTCCACCTCTTGTCTCCATCATCAGATCAGCTCGATGGTACAATAATATTACATTGTCACCCGACTTACATATGTATGCAAATTTTCAGCTTAATCGGAAATCGGGAAGTGGATCAAATTTAATTTGCAAGATTTGATTACAAACAGACAATGGTCAGGTGAAAGTAAATAAAAGCTTGTAATTACTAATTAGGTCATCAAAAAAACACTATAAAATTTGAAGGTCATGCTCATCTAAACGTTTAAAAATGCATAGCCAACATAACAGCTATAACTAGAGAGTAGACGAGAAACAGAAACCAGTCCAACGCCGCAGCGACCTCGTCTCTTTCGGTCGGCGTTGGCGTCTCCGTCTCCATTTCTGGAATGTTTCCGTTTCTGGGGGGCGTCACCTCGTCTTCTTCGCCGGAGTATGCCTCGTTTATTCTGTCGTAGTTGTCAGCGCTCTGCATAAAAGTCAGTCCATTAAAACCTGCCATAATACTTTTAAAAATGCTAGGAAATATAGAGTAAGGAAGATATTAGTAAGAAGTTTTAGCTGGGTTTTTAGTGAAATCAGACTTTAGGGGCTGGGACTGGATTGGATGAGTAAAAGTACCTTTGGCGAGTAGACTTAGACTAATTTATTCCCTAATAACTAGTCCTGTATAAACAGTGGTGCTATCGTAATACTATATTCTTTATCTACGGTGATCAGCTAATTCAGCTATTATCTTATTATTCACCTTAATAAGAGGTAAGAATAAAAATTCTGTAAATCCTGGACTGTAGAAGCCATTGCGGGTCATCAATAGAATCTTGTAGTTACAACTAACCTTAGCAGGAGGCAAGAAGAACAATATCCTAAACATCTTGGAACGGAGCAGCCATTGCACTGAGTGAGTCTGGCAGAGTTTGTCTGCTGTTGAGGTCATCAGAAGAACCTGCAGCATTAGCGCTAGCAAAACACCACCCAATACAGTCACGTACAGGACCACTGAAAAAAAAAAGTCTGGAAGTAGAAACTCGGATGTCAAAAAGATTTTGGCTGTATGCATTAAGTAGCCTTAAATTATTCACGTAGTAAGCAAAGCCTCACAGATCGCAGCTAGAACTATTTCTAATTTTTAGGCGCTCGATGAAATTTTGAAAAGACTCGCTCTAGAAGTCAAGGTTCACAATTAGGTCAGTTATAATAAATATCGCTTTAAACTTACGTATAGTAGGCACGGTATGTATTGGCACCAAGTAGTCGACGTAGCACAGTCCCACACATATGACAACTGTAGAACCAGCGTAGAACCACACGCGGGACATCTGCAGTGGTTCACTCCAGAAGGACATGAGCACGAACAAGACGAGAACTAGAACAAAAATGTTTACATTCAACATCATAATTTAGTTTACCCGAAGGCCCGCTCCGAGCATGCACGCTAATTATTGAAAGCAGCCGCCATACATTTGTTTTAACCAATGCGCTTAGCTTGGACTAAACAGAGCTTCAAATCTGGAAGTGAATGCATTGTGAGCCCCATTTCTTATTATTAGTACCTACTATCACCAACACTCAACTAAACATACTTAGATTAATCTTCTTCTTCCTCGCGTTGTCCCTGCATTTTGCCACGGCTCATGGGAGCCTGGGGTCCGCTTGAAAACTAATCACGTAGGCACTAGTTTTTACGAACGCGACTGCCATCTGACCTTCCAACCAAGAGGGTAAACTAGGCCTTGTTGGGATTAGCCCGGTTTTCTCACGATGTTTTCCTTCACCGAAAATCGACTGGTAAATATCAAATGACATTTCATAATAAGTTCAGAAAAACTCATTGGTACGAGCCGGGGTTTGAACCTGCCACCTCCAGATTGCAAGTCGCACGCTAGGCCACTAGCGCTTCCACCTATACTATAGACACCTACCTATACGATAGATGAACCTTATGCATTTGTATCTAAAGTGGTCAGTTCAATAAAGAGCGTAAACCATGACTTTGTCCTACATTAAGTTTAACGGAAAAGTACGATTAAAAATAATGATAGCTACCGCGTTTTTGGTGAAGGAAATCGTTCAGGAGGGCCAAGGTTGAACGTATCTTGGGCTTTCAGCTGCAACCGGGAACATGCTTAGATAAGGAAATATCAAATCTCTTACTGATTCACCCAGCAACGGTGTATAAAACACAACATTGAACGCCGTAGTCCTCTTCAACGCGATGTTGACCAGAAACCGGTCGCTCTGGTTCGTGTCGATGTCAAGTAGGTACTAAGAGAGTAGGAAGCCTTAAGTCCTCTCTTACCTATTAAGGGTGTATAGAACACAACATTGAACGCCGTAGCCCTTCTTCTCAAAGCGATGTTGACCAGAAACCGGTCACTCTGATTGGTGTCATTGTCATTTGCCGTGAAGATGGTGTGCCATGCGGACGGTTCTACCACTCCTTGCTTCCATTCGATGCTCCATTCGTTGGGGATGACTTTGCTGCTTTCTGCAAACTATTTAGAGCTATTAAGACTAAAATAAATATCTCTTGATATTTGTGTGTACTTTAATATTGGTGCGAACGCATTCGACTGCAGTACAGAATGTCCTTATTAAGAAGCACGATCTGCTAGCCTGCGTCCAGCAATGTACACCTTTAGACTAATATCTTCATGAAACCAATTCATATAAGGCAGATAGCTTTAATCTTTTTGAACCGAATACCATGGCCAGGCTTTCCTTCCTTTTCGCGAAACAGTTTGTAGGAATTTTGGCTATTTTTGTGGGCCGAATCCGCAAGCTCGCGGGCTGATTCTGGCTCCCGAGCAATGATTAAACAATGATTTAAAGACCCGTAATATGAGGACTCTAAAAGTACTTACAATAGCCATCTTCTCATCCGAATGACTGATTTGCTCGAGGGTAATCTTCTCATGTGGCTCCCACGGAGCGATAACTATGGAGCAATGATAGTCGTTGTGAGGCCAGCTGAAAAGAACAGTATGTTTTGATCAGCACGAGTATCTTACAAAATGACTCTTTTCGTTCAATCACTGTGGAAGCTGAGACATTAGGTATTCAGTAAAGGCTTTTTAACCGATTTCAGAAAGAAGGATGAAGTGGTGGCAATGGTGATCTAATTCCAGAAGACGCAGCGTAGAAAAACTACTTACAAGGACAAACGCTGTTCACGATCGATGGAAACATTGGATTAGAACAACACAAAACTAGTCATTGTACCTAAATATGTAAATGTCATTAGAGGAAGCATTTGTCCAGCAACGGGCTATTATTTATGTTTAAATGAAGGGCTCGAGTAACCAGTGGCATGACATTAATCTTGCCTATTTTAAAACAATTTTACATTAACTCTTCAAGTGCCATGTGTCGTTTTTGAGTTATTGGAATTTTGATTTTATTTCATCTAATTAAATTTGAAATTTAAATGACATAATCGGTCGGGAGTCGACGGCCTGCTACTCCAAGGGTTAAAACAATTTTGCACTTTAAACAGATTTGAATGTCCTGCTTTAAGTAATGTAATGTTGGTGTAGATAGATATACTGTGTAAGTGTAGAGGCGACCTAAGTCCTCCTACACATATACTTGCAACTGGGCTGGACAACTCCAGTGACCATCGTGTGATTGCATCTTCAAAACAAGCCATATTCTAACGTTGCATAATCCGGATAAGAGCTGCCGATGGAGTCGTCATTGCGGATACCGTAAGACATAAGAAGTAGAAAGATATAGGTGAATACTTACTTATTAGTTGTTCTGGCGTAATTAAAGCACCAACTGGTGAGATGAGTTTGGAAGTAGTAGGTTGCTTCGCCGCTGTTCACCATTGTGATGGGACCAGGATTGTCAATGTCTACGGATCCTTGGTCTTCCGAACTGAAAAGATATTATGATATATATTATATTAATCTTTGGTGGCATTTTGGTTATTATCTTCTTAGAATCACTATTGATATAAATAATATATGGTATTTAGTTTTCCATACAATATTTATGGGACAGTTTTGTGACTGTCCAAAAATGTTTGTGCAAAATTTTTACAAAACTATCAAACGGAGGACACTATTTTATTTATAAAACTAAGCATGACTGAATCATGATCAATCAACAACATTAAAACCATTTTTATCCAAAGGTGATCCTGCCTACAATATGAGTCATATACACATAAATATTATTTGTATATGAGCCTTTAAAATTGTATTTTGAGACTCTGTGAAGAATAATACTATTTACTTGAAAAGGAAAAACGTAGGGCGCCATATTTGTCCGTCGCTGAAGGTCAACTTAGTGATATTGTTGAACTTATCTGGATTCCACGCCATGCTGTCATCCACCCAACTCTGAAACAAGTGCGATAATTACAATACTAGCTTACTAGTGTATGACCTATAGGTCAGGGCCTTCGTGAAGGGTGTGGTGAAGAAATTAGAGAAAGACGAATGGATCGAAAGAATAGTAGATTCACACACATGGCGAACTTTTATCGAGGGATAACAGAATAACACTATGAGACTCTTCAAAAAAGGAGTGTGCTCATACTGTACAGATTTCTAAGACTGCCTTTCCACTTAGGCGGAGATCAGCGGAGATGAGAGGAGACGTGCAGGAATTGACCATTAGTATTGGTTGTAATCTAGCGGATTGTTATTGTTACTGTCTCCTCTCCACTCATTTCCACCTCCGTGGAAAAGCAGTCGAAAGGTTCGGCAATACCCTAAAAATAGGTACTTCTGGAGTTGCAGGTTTTCATAGGCTACCATAATCACTTACCACCAGACGGGTCGCTTATTTGTTAGCCACTTGCATAGTATGGACAAAACCGCTGATGGATAAAAAATACCAATCCCCTGTTACCAAGAACGACCAGGACTTACCGCCACTATAGCCACTCCGGTAAACATTTTGGAAGTGAACGGGCTGTACTTAAGGCTGGTAATCTTAAAGCCAAGCCTTATTGTGACGGGGGACGCAGGCGGGAGGTGCGGGGCGCGGTCTTGAAGAAGTGCAGCCTTGAGTTTGTCTGCGTTTGACATTAGGGGGTCCACGGCTTCGGAATTTGTAGTTGAACCTAGGGAATCATAATAAAATATATAGTGAAAATAAAGACTTACTTACATACGTTATGACCTTCCTACTTTTCTACCACTCTTTATGGTTAAATGTCACGCCACGCCAGACCACTTAGCATGACTTGCGCTGTCGCGCGTGTCTCCATACTTTTAGTCGCGCTTGATACATGGAGTCGCACTCAAGGCACGGGCTGTCTGATGTAGGACTAGAGTTTCTTTGGGTGGAATATACGATGGAACTACGTTGTTTTAAAAGTAAACCTCGTAATCTTCGACGTATTAAATATGAAAAACCTTTAAAAAAGAAAAACCACTTCAAAAAGCATAAAATAAAATATTAACCCTTTTTATATACGCTAGCAGCTGATGTGTTTGAAGTCGGTGCAAACCTAAATCCTAAATACGTCAACACATTGTTAACTCATGTGGTTCGATTAGAAAGAAAATACCAGTTTACCGGACGATATCGGCCTGTCAGTTATTCGCAAAAGCTGACATTTGCGAATAACTAACGGACCGATATCGTCCGGCGAACTTTAGTTGTATGGGGGTGTTTTTCATCTGTAACTATTTTGAAGGTAACATACACACAAAAAATGCGATCTTTATCGTGAAGTCGATTAAAAAGTATGTGAAATATAGTTTTTTGCAAAGAGTACGCAGGAAATTACTGATATTAGGTACGAACTGTTAGTCCCCTTTGGTGGGCAGTCATAGCAGAATTTAGCTTCAACCCCGTTCCAAGCAGCGAAGCTGAAGTAGCGAATGGCAAGGGGGTTGTTGTCGTAATAGTCCAAGAGAGGCTTATCACCTTCTTTGCCAAATTGTACAGCGCCATCTGAAATAAAAGTCCTTATATTTGCTAATAGGGAACAAAATAAGTTATTTTACGAAAAGATTCTTAATATGTTATTTCAAGTATAAATACTACTAAGTATATAAATGAATGAAATGAAATATGTAGATGTCATTTACGAAAGAAAAATTACCAAGACTGGAAACGGACCAGCCGGCCTAGCCAAGGTGATAATCGCTATCGCTTCGACAACGAAACGCTTTGTGTCTCTACAGGGTGATTTCGGGGTCGTGGAGCAAGAGAACAAGACATCACACAGAACTCAAAGATGAATCTAATGTTGTTGTTGTTTTATTATCACCAATAATTTTTCACATGACAAGTAGAAAAAAACATTTTTGCATACAATTTGGTCACCCTACTCAATGTGACGTCTTGTCGCTTTCCATACAGCGTATGTCAAAAGTCAAAGGGTGATCATGATTACTTCATATAGGATTAATTTTACTTGAAAAAAAAAAAAAACGAATTATCTTTAAATCAAATACTACCGTATGATAATGTGAATCATTTATAGATTTAGAAAAAGTGGTTCTGGATCACGATCCAGAAATCACCCTATATATTGCTACGGAGCGTAAGCGATTTGCACGTTGGTTACGCAGCCTGGTCCTCTGTATTCGTATATAGACCATGGGCCAGGAGCATATTTCGTCAGATGTCACATGATAGTTTAGATGTTACCATAAATTAAAAAAAAAAACAGTCGGTTGTATCGCAGTGGAAACACCGTCAGTTGATGACATGAGCATGTAAAAAATACGCGTCTTACCACTTTATGTCCGCAAAGTATGCGTAATGTGTCAATTGCGTAATCCGTTTATGGCGTTTCAGGCGTTTGAACTGTAAAATGCTACATGCAGTTTCATGATTTGTTATTGCTATCATAAAAGGTAAAGCGCTTATTTCTCAACCCATCAACGGAGCGGCAGCTGACGTCCACGACGGTTCATCATACATAGCATGCAGCTTGGGGCGAATTTTCTCAAAGTATATGCAATATTTTAACGCCAACTCTAAGGTAGAACAGAACAGTGTTGGTTACAATTGTTCTAAAAACTGACTTTAATGCATGTTTTTAGGTGCTGTCATTAGGGTTAGCAATCTAAGTATCGAGAATCTAATAAAATTTTATTCCAACTACATTCATGCAAACAGTGATGCGAACAACGCGGCCTCGCAATTCGCACGAACAGTTATTAGGATTTAAGAAGCTCAAAGATAAGCTACGCGCCTCTTGTGGTTCCTAAATTCCTAATAGGGACCGTGCGCGTTGGAGGGTCTGCCATCTTGTGGCCTGAATCGGAACCATAAACATGTACATTTACACGTCACGTGTTTTCTTGTGCATAGTAGGTTCTGCCATCTTGTGGGCTACATCGGAACAATAAACATCACATTTACGCCACGCGCCAAAAATCTGACAGCTCCTGTGCTGCCTCCTACAGTTAATGCACGCTCCCTATAACATAATTCTCGAAGAAAACGTTTCTCTCTTGTTTTATAAATATACGCAGTGGGCTCGAATAACCCGACAGATTTTAAAGGTTTATTCTTGACCTTATTTAGAGACTAAAATCTCATACAAGGTTTTCTGAATTCGGTCTTGTTTTAGAGATAATAATAATAATTAATAAATTCTTTATTTGGCAGGCAAAAAAAAATTACAATGCACATAATAAAAGGTGTAAAAGAAAACATAAAATACAGTAAAGAATAAAAAAATAAATAAAAAAATAAAATAAATAACCAGTGACAGAATTTCATTGTTGTCAATTCATAATGACAATTATTGTCAAAATTTGTTTCTGTAATAACTCAGTGTCAACGCGTCTTAGGATGCGATGCTGCCACTATGTGATTTGGTTTAGACATACCTACTGACAGGCATTAAAGTTTTACAGGAAATTGTCAAAATTTTCCGTATATAAATAAACAAAACTTTACTTACTGGTTGTCAGTTTGTTTTCACCAAGATGTAAATAGAAATAACATGTCGTGCATAGATAAGTGCACAAACACGCAAACATTTTTTTTGCCGAATTAACCAAAAGTTATATTAAATTTTTTGCTCTTTAAGAACTTAGGAATGCGTGGTTTAAATCTGTCGGGTTACTCGAGCCTACTGTGTATAAACAAACACCAAAGCGAGAACATGTTTGCACATTGACTGCGCATTTGCTAGATCTAATACCGTTCGACAAATGGGCCCCATTTGTCGAACGGTATTAGAGTAATATTATTAGTCCACGAACTGTCAAATCGTATTAGTTACCATGGAAACACATTAATAATATTAGTCTGATACCGTTCGAGAAATGGGCCCTTGGACATACCATAAGCAATAATTAACCAAAGTTACCTGTAGTGATTCTGATGAAGAATGGTCTAAATTCTATGGCAGAGAGTATACCGACGGTCGGCTTCGAGATTTTTCCGTTGCGTCTCAAGTTTCTTCGCAGCTCCGTAAACTTGTTGCCTCCTCCACCGACAACTGTAAATGAAACATCGTCAACTTGTACCTGTAGGTAATGTAGGTACCTATATCTATGTTCTTATCGATAATTTAATGGATTCTATAATGAGTTGACGGAATCCTCAAATGTTAGAAGCATTTGCACTTATACTCTGTATATTTAGGTATTTAAATAAAAGTAAACAAACAATTTGTAAATTTTCGGGTAGTTATAACATTTGTTGGTTAACAAACCAAATACAAAACCACTTGTCTGACCTGACTTTAACTTACATTATTTGATCGTCACCGTCCCTTACAGATTGCGGTTCAATTTGTAATAGTTAATTTTCAATATTTTCAATTCTAATTAACGTTCGGCCAACATGTCCTTAACTGGCTTGAGGAGCCATTTGAGGGTAGATTTTGTTCACTTTTATTTAAAAATCTAAAGATACAGAGTATAGGGTACTTTTTAGTGATCAACTCTCCATAAAAACGTTCTCGACATTTTCTTTTTTCTTATACTACGGCGGTAGCAAGCAAGCATACAGCCCATCTGATGGTAAGCAGACTCCATAGCCTATATACACCTGCAACGCCAGAGGAGTCTAAATCCCTCCCCCGCTCGTTGAGCTCCTATCTAGATTTTGGCCCTACATGAATAAATTATTTTTCAAAATTTCTATATTGCCAGTATCTGTATCTGTACGTTTTGCTGTTTTCGATATTCTTGTTTTTAGAAGAACTAGGTTACTGCAAACAGTGCTAAAAGCAGCCAAATAAATGCGCTGTCAACAGACGCCTAGCATACAAAATCGCTAACAATAAAAAAAGCTACACACAGATAATTTCTTTCTCATTGTGTTTCCAAAATTTCGTTACGATTGGTAAAATTTTGGAGAAGAAAAATGTCGATAACAAAACCTCGATTTTAAGGATTTTTCACCTAAACTGCAATTGTCCTTATCGCACTCATTTTAAGGGCAGTCCCCGTTAACGCGACAGAGATATTTACCTAAAAACCTCAAATCTGAAAAGGGGCTCAGCTGATACGAGTATATCCTCTTCATGATATTTAATTTTGGTGAAATGGAACTATGCATATGAAGACCAAAAACGCCTCCACGACAAGTAATTTATGTTATGATAATCACACTGTGATAGTAATTTTAATAGAATTTAGTACCTACTAATTAATTTGTATTAATTTTACCATCTAAAATCGAGATCTAAACAACAATCACGCAAATTAGTTTGGTGTCCCGTTGGAGCTATTGCAGCCTAATTTGATAACTCGTGAACTTCGGTAATAGCTGTTCGGTAATTTATACCCGAGTGGCTAGTTGTTAGTTTAACTAAGCCAATACAACAATAAATAACTGATATGTATGCAACTAGAGAGCAAAGTTTTTATTCGAGTGTTTTTAAGTTTTGTTCATCTGATGGTGCACTGTCCTATCGGTTGTCGGTGATCATCGTGCGAAAGTTTTCTTCTTCGCTCTTCTGGAGAGAGTGGTAGCGTCTTTATAATTATTATTTTTTAGCATTAGAAAGAAGGTACCTAAGCGATTTTGATATTAGAAAAAAGGTAAACAATCTTGACGTGCCTTTTTTTTGAAAAACGGTTTTGAAAAAGAAGTCACGGCAAATATGTAATAATTATAAATCATATTACTATCATTTACATTCTTTTGCTTTTATAAGAATAGTTACTGATTTTTAGGGTTCCGTAGCCAAATGGAAAAAAACGGAACCCTTATGGATTCGTCATGTCCGTCTGTACGTTTATGTCACAGCCACTTTTTCCCGAAACTATAAAGAACTATACTGTTAAAGTTTGGTAAATAAATGTATTCTGTGAAACGCATTAAGATTTTCACACAAAAATAGAAAAAAAAAACAATACATTTTGGGGGTTCCCCATACTTAGAAGTAGAACTGAAACTCAAAAATTGTTTTTTCATCAAACCCATACGTGTGGGGTATCTATGGATAGGTCTCCAAAAATGATATTGAGGTTTCTAATATCATTTTTTTCTAAACTGAACAGTTTGCGCGAGAGACACTTCCAAAGTGGTAAAATGTGTCCACCACCCCTGTAACTTCTAAAATAAGAGAATGATAAAACTAAAAAATATATATGATATACATTATATGATGGACGTTACGCACCTACCCCCGACCTCCAGCAACACACTGATGGCAACACATCAAGGATTATCTTAGGCGCCGATCAGAGGAATGCAGACGAACCTAATGGGATGAACACATGTACCTACTCTCAACCTCTGACACAAGTGCAGGCGTATGCAATCCATTACCTATTTTATTGTTGTTAATGCCGTTCCCATGAATTCCGGAGACCCTTCGTTATCTTAATGGTAGCGACAGCACAAAACTCCAGTAACTTCTCATAGCCTACGTGACTCAAGACCACGCATCCCCACATCATTCCCACGCTTTCGGGATGAATATAAGCAGCAACTTCAAGCCGTCAGAGTCAGTTTTCAGCGACTCGGATTTCAGCCACGATTCAGCGACACGGTTACACGTGAGCTCCAAATAATGAATAAAATCAGGCGTTACTTTGAGGAAATCCAAACTTAATAAAACAAAAAAATATTACTTTGCTAATCCGTGAAAAGATAACGTGCTAGTCAATCAGTGCTAACCCGTTATACTTACTTGCGTATTTTCACATGCCATTATTGCTCCCACCCTCCCACCACAAAATAGTACATTGTGCAACGAGGGGGGTAAGTGAAATTTTGGATGAATTTGCAACGAGGGTGGTAATTCCCGACAGTCGGAGGCTGGAGAGAATTAAGGACCCGAGTTTGCAATATTCTTACCCCCGGAGTTACGCACAATGTTTTTCATCACACTTGGGAAGAAAAAACTAAATTTTAAGCGAAATAATTCTTAAATACGGTGACATTTCAATTATTCGTCCGCCATTTTGTAATTTCTTGGCAGGTGATGCATCGAAGGCACAGACCTATTCGGCATTCAGCCACGATTGAAACTTATGTAAAAATATTTTAAACGGCTGTTAAATTAATCAAATTAAATGATTTTAAATATAAACAAAAATATTAAATTATAAACGGCAGTATTTTAAAAGTAAAACTCATTTATGCTACTTGGTTTGTAGGAATAAGTGACATAATTAAAAAAAAACTATAACTCCCTAGGGAGCTATAGCTTTTTTTCACAATCCATAACTCCCGCGGGAACTAAATAGGCCTTCGTCCTTCAGCACACCTGCATGTAATAAGATCTTTTTCGAGCAAGTGTGATGTAAATAAATATAACAACCCACCACCAAAATTAGAAAACCCGACACGTGTTTCGCCTGCATCCCCAGGAGTATGTTATCTTTTCGCGGATTAACACAGTAATATTTTTTGTTTTATGGAGCTCCAATTTGCTTGATGTACCGTTACACTTTCGCGCTTCTAGACTATATTAAATTAAGCACTTAACTGTAAAGTCGAATAAAGTAAATACCTCATCGGTGTTTTACAAGAAGACCTCCGATCCCCCAAGACACTTAACTCAAGTATGTAAGTATGGAGTGTGGATTTAAGAGGAGAGAAATCTCTTATGATAGAACTGTTGCAAAAGTGTCCAGCTGTCAGCTATAAATAATAGTTCCAAATCTCTCCAGAGAAGCGCTAGAGTAGCTAAGAACCTAGGCGTTATTAATGGAGTGAAGTGCGTTGTCTATGATTTGATTTTTTGTTTAAGTACTCTAGGTATTGTAGCGCCACCTATTTAAGGTCTTTTGATGACACTTTTTGGTATATGGAGATTTCTTTCCTTACTCCACCTTCCATATATGTAAGTGCAAAAGTGACAGGCGACAAAAATGTAACCAGCGTTGGCCGAACGTTAATTAGAATTGAACATATTGAAAATGAATCATTACAAATTGAACCATAAACCGTAATGGACGGTTACAGTTTTGCGGTTCAATTTGTAATGGATAATTTTCAATATGTTCAATTCTAATTAACGTTCGGCCAACACTGAATGCTGCCGTAGGTTTCTAAGGTGACAATGATTCGACTTACCTATTTCATATACCGGATCCGTCACAGTAGGATTAGCTTTAGTAGAAAGTAGAATATGCCCATTATTAGCCGCCAGGATGGCTATGTGCATCTCCAGCGCTACGCTCGCGTCAGATATCACATGTTCACGGTCTTCGGCGTCGATTTTGTAGAATGTTTCGTACTTGTAGCCGTGTTTGCATATGTGCTCTTTGCATTTCGCCAGCACTGAAAATTAAAAATAAATATAATCAATAACCCCAAATGTTGTCTGGCCGTGATCGCTCATTAGCAATAAGACTGCCTGTATTCTGCCTCTATTATGAATCAATTGTTTTTCTTTGAGCTGTATCTTTTACTGAGGTGTGGCTAATTAATAGAATCAGGCGTTAATCCATGCTAGTTAAAGCAAGAAATATTACTTTGCTAATCCGCGAGAAAATAACGTGCTACTCTATCAGTGCTAACCCGTTATATTTACTTGCGTATTTTTACATGCAATGAATGTTCCCACCCTCCCACCGCAAAAATAAATACGCAAATAAATATAACAACCCACCACCAAAAGTACAAAACTCAACTCAAACTCAAAAACACGTGTTTTGCCTCTCTACGAGGCATCCTCAGGAGATGCTGGAGAAAGTGCTTCGCAAAATTAGACTTTTCTGGATGGTTGTGTCTGTATGATGCAACATGCTCCTTATACCTGGTTGGTATACCTGGTGGTGGTGGTGGCTGGTGGCTCCAGCATCTCCTGAGGATGCCTCGTAGAGAGGCGAAACACATGTCGAGTTTTGTACTTTTGGTGGTGGGTTATTATATTTATTTGCGTATTAATTTTTGCGGTGGGAGGGTGGGAACATTAATTACATGTAAAAATACGCAAGTAAGTATAACGGGTTAGAAGTGATTGACTAGCACGTTATTTTCTCGCGGATTAGCAAAGTAATATTTCTTGCTTTAATGAGGTGTGGTTGTAAAGAGTATTCTATGTATCTATATCTATCAATATTTGGGGAAAATCCTCCACAAATAAATATATAATACAAGCTTTGGTTAGTTTGAGACTGGTCTCAAATTAAGTAACTAACCCCCTGCCGCTAATAATCGTTTGTCCCTTTCCATCATACCAATAAATCAGAAAGAAACAAACGATTATTAGCGGCATCGTAACTTTAGTAGACGTTTATGAATAAGGGGGTTAGTAGTTACTCGTAAGAGCTTAAGAGGGAAGTATACTTTACTACGTGATCGATACAAAATGAGAAAACCGTTTTTCCACTTTAAGCATTTTCCATTCTCCATGATTTTTTAGTGTGTTATTGACACGATGAAAAACTAGGGTATCAGATTTTCCTTTTTTTCAAATTTTGCAAAACAAAAAAATTTAAAAAGCGAAACGTATAAACCTAGAACTTATTTTTGCTGAAGCGATCGACATCAAAATCAGAGTGATTTGTTAAGATTTAGTAAGTGGAAAACGTTTTAAACATTATATATCGTTGTCTAAGTACCCTCAACACAAGCCTTATTGAGCTTACTGTGGGACTTAGTCAATTTGTGTAATAATATCCTATAATATTTATATTTATTTATATTTATATTCTCCTAAAATGGAATTTCATAGAAAAAATACAGTTACTTCGTTAAATTCAATAAGCCGTTTTTTCCTCTTAAAACTGTTAGCCAAAAAAATAATGGTACAGTGCCAAAAATATGTATAAACCTAATTGCTCATTAAAGTAGTGTGTACATATTTTTAAGCAGTTTGTCCGTGCCGATAATTAATACCGTGACTGTACCTAGGAGTTACTATTTGACAAGCTTAATATATGCTTTAAAAATATATTTTTTAATTGTCTATCTTAAGAAAAAATTAACAACAATATAATGAACAGTATTGAAACTTTTAATGTCAAAATTGAGAGGGAAGAATAGCTTTGCGATCCTAAAGAAATAACGGTACTTTTTCTATGAAATTCCATTTCGGAAGAATATGGTTTCCTCAAACTAAATCACTTTGATTTTGATGTCGATCGCTTCAGCATAATATATTTTAGGTTTATAGCTTTCCAATTAATAAATTAACAAATAGCAAATTTTGAAAAAAATTAGAAAAACCTATAAACCTAGTTTTTCATTGTGTCAATAACATACTAAAACATTGTCGCGAACGTATTGCGAACCGGCTAATATTTGCCAACGTCATGGAGTAGATGGCGCTAGTAGTCACGTTTAAGTTAAATAACCGCTTCTAGGTTATTGGGATTTTTTGGCTGAAGTTGAGAGGGTAGATGAGAACGACAGTAGGAAAAAGGAGGTTGTGTGCGAACAAATCTACGGGCAGTGATATTTGCTTTTAGATCAAGTCAAGGACGTTCTTATGGTGTTATTAGAATAATGATGTGTCTCTTGTATATTGTGACCAACGTTATCAGTACTCAGAGTGAACAGTGATCCAGCGAGGCTAATATGAACTTAAGGTAAACTTTGTGTGAGGAATGGGGTCGCTATAAGGGGAGGTTTGGAGGCGACTATTAAGCTCAAGAAACCAGGTGGATAATCATGTGATACTCATGTTATATGTAGATAGTAAAGTCGGACACCAGCACAACTCATATCGTCATCTCACTAACATCCAGGCCTCGTATAGGTATGTAGTATATTTACATATCGCTTTCCAGTATCCGTAAAAGCATTAGCTCATTCGATAGGTTAACAAGTATGGTGAGCTTGACGACAAACATCATGGAGAATGGACAATATCTAGTAGTGGAAAAACATTTTCTCTTTTGTATTGTCGAGTACGTGGTATAGTAGTACTTCCCTCTTAACGGACGCCTTTTCTATTAATATTATCCAATCTCAATCCAATTTCAACTATTTTTTTTTTATACTACGTCGGTGGCAAACAAGCACACGGCCCGCCTGATGGTAAGCAGTCTCCGTAGCCTATGTACGCCTGCAACTCCAGAGGAGTTACATGCGCGTTGCCGACCCTAAACCCGCCCCCCCTCGTTGAGCTCTGGCAACCTTACTCACCGGCAGGAACACAACACTATGAGTAGGGTCTAGTGTTATTTGGCTGCTGTTTTCTGTAAGGTGGAGGTACTTCTCCAGTTGGGCTCTGCTCTAGATCTGGAATGACATCCACTGGCTATGCCCTACCACACAAAGCGAGATGACATTCACAATGCCCATACCTCTCTTTTGGACGTAGTTTAAGGACGTACCCGGGTCAAACTAATCACAAGTAACTGAAACTTGGTCCTTTGTTTCCAGTTCCGTAATAGAGCTGTTGCTAGAAATTTCCTATAACGTTCAGATTATAAATAAAAATAAAATATAAATATAAATATTATAGGACATTATTACACAAATTGACTAAGTCCCACAGTAAGCTCAATAAGGCTTGTGTTGAGGGTACTTAGACAACGATATATATAATATATAAATATTTATAAATACTTAAATACATAGAAAACACCCATGACTCAGGAACAAATATCCATGCTCATCAAACGAATACATGCCCTTACCAGGATTTGAACCCGGGACCATCAGCTTCGTAGGCAGGGTCACTACCCACTAGGCCAGACCGGTCGTCCAAGTAACTAACTAATTACATAATAATTAACTAAGTACATAATTTATTCCATTTTCTGTTAAACGCCAAAATTATCCTTGAAGTTATTAAGATTGAAGCGAGCAACGAAATCGGAAGGAACTCTTTAATCATTAAACTTGTATTTTAAACTTCGGCTAGTAATAATGCCTATGAAGTTCCTTGGAAATGACTGGGGCCGGTTTCATAAAAATATAGATTCGAAAAGGTATCTGATAAGGCTCGCAAATGGTTTATAAAATACCGGTAAAAACCGGTTTATTTCGGTTTTCCTTCCAACTTTAATAAGAACGCGAACGTTGTAATATCTTCATTGTAACCTAAAAAAACGGTTTATTCGATGAACGACGAAACGGCTGGCCGGCCTGGTGGTATGCCACTTAAACATAGACACCGACATAAGAAGAAACCGGTTTTTACTGCTCTAAACCGGTTAATTAGACAAGAAATGTTCTCATAAGTACCGGTTTAAATATAACGGGTTTTCGAGCAAAACCGAAGTTAAAAGGTTTTGCGCCAAGTACATCATAACGGTTTGGAAATTTAACCGGTATCCGAGTCTTGGTATCTGAATCATTTTACTTATAGTTGCAAAGTACACTTTTTTATGTTAATTCTACTCAGAATCACAAGTTTCTTCGATCTAAACAGGAGAAAAAAAAAGTGTCTTAAAATTTCTATGCATTTCGTTTCTTCCATTCCGTGATCAGCATACAAAGTCTATGAAAAATGGTAACGGAAAAGGGAAGTACTGTAAATACAATCTATATTTCTACGAAAAATACAAATTTGATATTAATAAGGAATATTACGCGAAACTCTGCGTAGGCAGCGCCACTAGAGTCTGGCTAGCCAAATATTGTTGACAGATATTTCCATGTTGTATCACCAATTGTCTATGATTTAAAAAAAAAGCTAAAAGTCTGTTATCAATTTATGTCATTCATTCAAATTGTTCGCGGTTTATAAGAGGTTTATTTTAAATAATATTAATAATGACTATACCGAGTGAGGTGCGCAAACTATTATTTAAGCTCATAAATAATTACGATAATGTGCGAAGTCGACGTGAAGCGTCGTATAACGAAAAACTGCAATGTTTAAGTCGTAAGTAATTTAGTAGGTTGGTGCTCTATTCATATTTTGATATTTAAGTACTAGTTCTAACATTGGCCTATAACTTTGATTAAGTACGTGAATTTATTAATACCTGAATCTCATGAACAGGAGAAGTGTGTAAAGAAACAGATAAACTAGAAGTTCTGGAAAATATCAATAAAATCAAAACATTGGAATGTAACGAGTTACTGAAAACTAATATTTAGAAGAAATCTGTGGAATGACTGGTCAATAAATTTATATAAAAATATCTTGGCGAAACATGTCTATATATATGTCCTTGTACTTTACATAGAGGTAGAAATTACGTGAGCTGACTTTGAGTGCACGTCAACGTATATTAATTTATTTACTTAGGTAACTTACGTGTGCACAGAAAATCAAAAATATTTTCTAGTATCAAAACTATAATTCTTATTACACAAACAAATAACCTAAAAGCTAACTTTATATTAGGATGCTATTTCAACGTGCGGAGTCCAATATAAATTCGAAATACTACCGCTCGTATATACAAGAGCGACGCAGGCAGATAACGAAATTTCGATTTTCGACATTCGTGGTAGGCCTCTGAGAGTCCCAAATCAATATATCAATAAACCTTCCACAAGTTTAAGTTAGTTTAAACCTAAAATTTAATTTTAACATTTAAAAGCGCTCAAGTTTGTGAAACCGTTCCTAGTTTAAATATTTAACGGTCAAATGGTCCTTCGAGCGAGATCTATTTAATTATTCATCGTAACGGCTGACAAGTTCGGAAATCTTTTGAGATCGATTCGGTTTTATCAATTTGATATGGTTTTTTACAGCTAAAGACTAAGTGGCTAGTCAGGTCATAATGCCATCTCTTTCACTCTTAGTTGGTCTTAACAAGGGTAAAGGAGGTAGTATTATGATCTCAATCACGAGTTAGTTTCGCGGCAAGTATAGTCGGTAGTGACAGGAGATCCCGGATTCGAATCCTGATAAGGTTATTATTTGTGTGTTTATAATAAATATTTGTTCCTCAGTTATGAGAGTCATTTATGAAAATCTTTATTTTCAGACAACTATGGGCCCATAGATAAATATCTTAAAACTAGCATACATATTATAAAATATATCTTCGAAATTCGCAATGTGTCGAGATTCCAATTTCGCGACTCTCAGGGCGAATCCGGTTTTGACTCGTACGTATGTTAGGTACATACGTACGAGTGACGATTGATCATTTTGTATCTGAGTAATTAAGTATGTACTTATCGATATAAGTATGTATGTATCAACTGGGATATTGAGCGTGATTACCATTTGTATGGTTTATGAGCTCCCGATATTTTGATTGTTTCTTTAAAAAAAAAAAACAATGTTCCCTTTAAGTAAAATGAGCTAGCTTAAGGTTTTTAAGGCACTTTCCCTCTAGGTATCATACGTTTTATTAGAAGTACTAGAACAAATTACATTATTTGCAGAAAATATTTTCCAGCCTGGGGCACTGGAGGCCTTGGTCACTTTTTATGACATTTACTTCAGTTTATCATACATTTTTTTCCACCATGTATAGTACATAGTATGATCATTTCAAACCATAAATCAAAACATTTAATAAAAAATATATAATTGCGTATCAATTTTAAATAACAGAATAGGCTCCAAGTTCAGAAATCTTTCCGTAACTGGAATGTACCAATTTGTTCTAGTTATAGGCTATTTTGTTAATGGATATTGGTTGGACTTGAGTTTAAGTAGCTCATTTATTATTAATATCATTTAATATTATTAGTTTTACGGAACGTTTATAAGTGGTTTTAATGGAACGTTTACAAGTTTTTCTCGCGCTGAACAGATTTAGTTGAAATTAGCAGAGTTTTAATTATGGAATATAGAGGCAAGGAACATAAACTTCAAAATTTGGACAACAAAAAACCATAAATAGGTGGCGTTACAATACTCGTATACTTGAGAAAAAAATCTAATCATAGACAGCGCACTTCACTCCGTCAATAACTCCTAGGTTCTTAGCTAATCTAGCGCTACTCTGGCGAGATTTGGAACTATTATTTATAGCTGACAGCTGGACACTTTTGCAACATTTCTACCTAAGGAGATTTTGTTCCTTGCCCCTACCTTCCATAGTTTTAATCTTATTGCATTTGTCATTTATATTTGACGGATTTATGACAGGTTTTACTCTAATCAAATATTCATTGATAGTGGCCGTTGCAGCTGATGAAATACGGCGTTTTGTGAACCAACTATTCAGGTCTACAGGCTCTTCAAGCTGTGAAAATATTCAAAATTCCAATTTAACGTTTAAAAAAACGGCCGTAAAGAAACGTATATTTTAAGAGTCGCAAGTGAAAGCCCACCTTGTGAGCCTCTTCCAGGGGATTCCAGTGATGCTTTAAATAGTTTAAATATGAATGTTGCGAATGCAACTTAAATATTATTGTATAAAAATCAATGCAGTAGCTAAACGCAGCCGTCGGGCTCGGCTAGTATTCGGAGGCTTTTCAATATCGTACGCTTAAGTCCTTTCCCCAGACTCAAACTATCTGTATACCAAATTCAATTTAAATCAATTCAGCGGTTTAAGCGAAAGAAAATCTTGTAGTATTATATAAGACGATATTACTTGCGAAATTTCATAGTTGTAGGTCAACGAAAATAAGGATTAGGAGTGCCGACCTCCAATAGGAGCGCTCCGCATATTCTGTATCGCGGCCAATTAGAAGCATCTAAATTTAAACTACCTTTTTGTACTGATCATATATTGCAAATCACTCTTCCATCATACTCCATACTATCATCACGCACTTTCTACGTTGAACCGTTTTGGAAAGAACCCTAAACCAGTACCTTTTATTAGATTATACTTCACTTTATTATCAATCGAAGTTTTATTTGAGTCGTCGAGATCCTGACCTGCACGGCGACTACAATGAATAAAGGTATTTCTTCTTCATAGGTTTTTAATCAGTTAATTTTACAAAGCTTCTCTCTTAGCGGAATAAAATGAATGACAGACAAAAATAGAAAATGCCACAGATGACATATATATTTCTTAAGCTCTACTTCCAAGATTTTTTTCATATTTTTTGGACCTATGGCTCAAAAGTTAGAGGGGGGGGACACACATTTTTTTTTCTTTCGGAGCAATTATCTCCGAATATATTCACTTTATCAAGAAATGTTTGTTGAAGACCCCTATTAGTTTTGAAACACCTTTTTTCCAATGATATCCCACACTGTAGGGTTGAAGCAAAAAAAAATGTTCACCCCCACTTTACGTGTAGCGGAGATACCCTAAAAAAAAATTTAGATTTTATTGTACGACTTTGTCGGCTTTATTGATTTATATATCCATGCCAAATTTCAGCTTTCTAGCACTAACGACCACAGAGCAAAGCCTCGGACAGACAGACAGACAGACAGACGGACATGGCGAAACTATAAGGGTTCCTAGTTGACTACGGAACCCTAAAAAGACATAAACTCCGAGATTAGCTTTTCTATAGGAACGCAGCGGCACGTGATTGGTAATTTTTTTTATACTTAACTACAGCGTATCGAAAAGAATTTTATAGTTGAGTTGGAGCCCATAGGTATATACCTAAATTATCATGTGAAAAGTACGCAATTATAGTTTGCTATACGAAATCTTAATTCAAGCAGACTGTAAAGTCTACGAGAAGAAAAATATAGTTTAATATTAAAGTAGTTAATTTTTTTTATTAACTATTAATTTTGAAACAAGGTTTAACACAAAAAGCCACTATTGAAAACCCCTAGGGTTTATGTAATAGTTGGCAAGATCGCGCGGACCGATCCGCGTTTGCTTAATACTATTATTACATTGTAATAATTTATTACATACTTAGTTATATTTTCCTGTGGAAGCTGTTATTGTATCTATCGTTTAAATATCGGCCTTATGTACGAGACAGTAGAATCAATTTACAACGACAGCTCTTACGGGTGATCAGTAAACTTAATTTATCTTTAAACATTAAATTACAATGCGCTTATGAATGCTAAATAAAGTACTACAACTCTAGAAAATTGAAATGCCCTCTCAATTCTTTCTCTTCCATACACATTTAAGCTGAAATAGGTACATGCCAAAGTTCTAAATTTGTTTACACGCCTTTCTTAAAACTCCTTAACTTTTTACACGTGCCTCAAAACAGAAAGCTACTTAAAAAATAAACTTACTTTCATAAGTAAAAGTACTCCCAGTTTCGTTACCGGCTTCGCACAATGTAAGAAAAACCGCACAAAACAGCAAACGTAACCAATCCATATTAAAACTGTACTAATAATAAAGTTTGTGATAATAGAGGAAGTGGGAGTAAATAGTGGACACACTTCTCACACAAACTTTGTGTGTGCGTTAAGCTAGCAAGGCATTAAGTGAACGAGTCCATTGTTTTTTTGGCACAGCGGTGGCAGCATGGTCCCTTTTTTATTACTTGTCACTATGCTTGTTAGAACGTGACAGGCATGGTAACAAATCATAAAGAGCCGACCATCTTAGCCTAACAGATGAAAAAAATATCGATGTGTTCTTTGGTTCTTGATATAATTTTGTTGGTTTGAAGAGCTACTTTATTCTGGGCGGGATCCTAATAGTTGATATAAATGTTTCAAGATTTTTATTTCCGTTCCGTTACCATTTTTTATAGACTTTGTATGCAGTTAACGGAATGGAAGGAACGAAAAATGTAGCTAACGTATGAACTTTTTGGGACACTTTTATTTCTTTTTATACTTTTATTAGAATCTAAAGAGCTCGTGATTCAGAGGAGAATAATAAATAAATATTATAGGGACATTCTTACACAAATTGACTAAGTCCCGCGCCAAGCTCAAGAAAGTTTATGTTTTGGGTACTCAGACAACGATATATATAATATATACAAATACTTAAATACATAGAAAATCATACATGACTCAGGAATCATACAGATATTCACACAAATAAATGCCCTTACCGGGACCATCGGCTTCATAGGCAGGTTCACTATCCACTAGTCCAGATCGGTCGTCAAGTAACACGAAAAATCCCAAATTCGAAAAATGAGTGACCATAAAGATACTTATAATATGAAGAATTGTATGTTATTTGTTTATCTGTAAATATGTTTGAATTATGTAAATATGTTTTATATTTTCTGATTTGCATGCCTTCTGGCTGAATGCGCTGATACCTACATCTATTATGTATGATAATAACATAACATCTATTATGTACGTGCATTTTTAGCAAATCAAATTTAAAGTTGAAGTTGTAGTTGAAGTTGAGTTTCGTGTACGGTCAGCATCAAAAGTAGCGGATGAAACAACGCACCAAAAGTATCTGATATTCCAGATATTTTTTTTAAATGTGGGTAAATCTCTAAAATTCGCGTCCTAAAGTATATCTTTTACAGTCTAAATTGTTCTACATTTAGAAGCATCACTTTTTGTTAAGCTGTTACAGAATTGTAGATACTTTTGACGCGTTGTTTGATCCGCTACTTTTGATGCTGACTGTACAACTTTAAATAAAATTGCCCAAGCACTAGTGGCCCCGCTACTCTGACAAACAAAGAGGAAGCGGACTATCGCGCCGGACGTCGATAACCGTCTGCTGGTCGCCGCTGCGAATAAAGGGAATAACTTTCGCTCATTGTAATGGTATTTATTTATTTTATCTACATACATATCATAAACCCTCTATACACCGTGTTTTTATTGAATTACGTTTAAGGAAACTATATGCCATAGTAAATAAAAAAAAAACTTTTTTTAATTTTTTTAATTATTTGTATTTTTATAAAAAGTAATTAAATGTTGCATATAGCGTTGTTGTAACACGGGCATTACATTTAACTCAACGAAACAATTGAAAACTGTGACATATCAATGTCATTTTGAACATCAATCGTCCGAGATAGTATTTACGTTTAGTAGCAAATGTATTAACTCATACTTAACACAAATCAATATGTAAACAGGCCCTAAGCCACGTTCGTAAAGGCCTTATAAGATAAAAATTAGATATTGATTATCTGCGAAATGGAGTTAATTAGAATACCGGTGTCTTTGAGAAAGTTACTTAATTTAAGCTCGCACCCTTGAAATTAACGTAAATAAAAAAAACACGGTGCATAATAATGTTAATTTAGCTTATTTTCAATTCAAAAAAATATATATTTCAGACTAATGCCCATAAATAATCACAGAAAATAATAACATATTCAAAAAAAAAAAAAACAATACAATAAAATTACACACTATGTCAAAGCAAGAAAATTAAAAAGAAATACATAACATAATAGATTAAAATTACAATACATAACATTAAAATTACAATTATTATTTCTGTCTAAACAATTACACACTTTACATAATATTGTACACTGTGCCTCTAGAACTCATATGTACGTCATTCCAGTGCCTTATATACGTACGTTGGCCATTGGGTTGGAGAAGCTAGAGGTAAATATCAAGTGATATTCCGTACCTAAGTTCCGAAAAACTCATTGGTACGAGCCAGGATTTGAACCCGCGACCTCCGGATTGAAAGTCAGACGTCAAATCCAAATAGCCCGCGGACCGAAGTAAAGTCGGTTTACTGACGATCGACAGTCATATGAAAATACTGATGGAATGGTTTCATTTTTCAATGAAACATTTTACAAGTAATTACAATGTGGTGAAGATCGGCAAAATGAATTAAAAATTTCGTAAGTGAATAAATAAAATAGTTATTTTCTGCATGTTCTATGTCGCCACGCCGTTATTACACTGTTGGCGACAAGCCCGCCGCCGCATCGAATTATAACCACAGCAACAGCGATGACGTCCACCGTCACGTCACCGGACCGGTTAGCCAGCGACGGGGACCGGGGCCGGTCCGCGGGGGGACCGAACTTACGGCTCGCGGAACGCACACATATCGCGTCGCGCCGAAAATAATTATAAATACCTCTGTAACTACCAGTAATTAAATTAGTGTTTACAGTCCGCTATAGTTTTATTCTGCAGTCTAGATATCCTGGATTCAACATACTACACGAATTAGGCACTAGACGCAACATATGGTCCTTCGAGTTGTGTCTCATCTGCGGGCTTGTCGCCAACAACACCAATGCACCACGGCGCATTGTGGGCTGAAATTCGGCTCTCAGCATTGTTATAGTAACTTTTGAATTTGGGACAATTTGGCATCAAGAGCGTCGAGTTATGATTTTTTCGAACAAAAATTCATTTCTTTCAAAAACCGCAAAAACAAACCGTAATATCCTCGCAGATGATATATACTACGAATTATTTGTGGTTTTTTGGCATATTACATATTTCGGTCACGGGTACGGGTGCGGTTTTTTTAAATCGTTAATGGTCTATATGGAAAAGAGTGAAATACCGCCATTTTATTTGTTTGATAGATAATTTGTATGGATATAGAGAAGGAGGTAAATGGAAATCACAATTGAATTGATCAAGTTACATTTATTTGTACGCATAAATACAATTGCTGCCGAACGCGGAGGCCGATTGTGCCTCTTTGTCGCTCGTTGCGCGCTCTCGCTTGCACTTCAGGCCTTAAATGGAACGCCTCAGAGCGAGGTAACGCCGCATGAGTTATGTTTTTTCGTGCGTGCAGCCGGCTCCATCGAATTATAAGACGTTGTCACGTCAAAAAATCCCTATGAAACAGTTTAACTAGCACAATTTAATAATTGATAATTACTAAAACGATAAATTAATGCAAAGCGCATTTAACTAGAACAAGCTTTTAGTATTTGAATAATATATCAAAGATCCAATGTGATAATAGTAATTTACATACATATCGCTTAAACAGAGCGTATTCAGAAGAGTTAAATATAATACCCGTTCGATTTGATTATTATGTCACGCTCGCACTTTTATCATAGTGCTTTAGAGTGAGAGAGCACACAAAACATTGGTTAAATTATTTTTTTCGCTTGAGAATGACTCCCGAGCAGTGTGAGGGTTTTAGCGATGGATTCAAAGGTACATTATCTGTCGTTTTACGGAAATACCATTAGTACAAGAATAAATTAATAAAATTTAGTCTTTGATAATGTAATGTAATGTAAACGTTTATGGCAGACAAAAAGTCCATATACACAATAAAATTACAAAATAGAATTTAAAGTCAATAATTCATGGACCGGTCTGGCCTAGTGGGTAGTGACCCTGCATATGAAGCCGATGGTCCTGGGCTCGAATCTTGGTAAGGGCATTTATTTGTGTGATGAGCACAGATATTTTTGATGTCATGGATGTTTTCTATGTATTCAAGTATTTGTATATTATATAGATGAATTCAAAATGACTATTAGAATTATAAAATTATTTAAAGTACGTCAATATTATAAATGTAAACTTTAGGCCCAAGTCTGGGCAAAGCTGGATTTAGCAGACTCTTAGCTTTTCTTGTGAAGATTTTAAGCGGAAACTTAAATAACGTTTTAAATTATATAGTTCTAGTTCACAAGAGAGGCATGGGCATTGTGAATGTCATCTCGCTCTGTGTGGTAGGGCACAGCACAGCGGATGTCATTCCAGATCTAGAGCAGAGCCCAACTGGGGAAGTACCTCCACCTTACAGAAAACCGCAGCCAAATAACACTAGATCCTACTCATAGTGTTGTGTTCCTGCCGGTGAGTAAGGTTGCCAGAGCTCAACGAGGGTGCGGAGTGTTAGAGTCGGCAACGCGCATGTAACTCCTCAGGAGTTGCAGACGTACATATGCTACGGAGACTGTAGTCGGTCCGTATGCTTGTTTGCCACCGACGTAGTATTAAAAGAACGTTAAAATTTGAAGTATACAGGTGGACCAAGCTTATTCTGCATGGTGTTATTAGGTTAACTGGAACAAATCCCTTAAAGGGATATAGTTTGCCTTTGTATTGCCTATCCTGTGCCATATATATCTTATGTGTTTTGTACAATAAAGAGTTTATACATACATACATACATGAAAAAGTGTAGCAATGCCGAAATTTATATGAAACTATGACGTTTATTATGACACTCCTTTACTTTGTTCTAGGCAAAGTTAGTTTAGGTGGGTGGGTGGACAGAAAACCGCAGCCAAATAACACTAGACCTACTCATAGTGTTGTGTTCCTGCCGGTGAGTAAAGTTGCCAGAGCTTAACGAGGGGCGGGAGGGGGTTAGGGTCGGCAACGCGCATGTAACTCCTCTGGAGTTGCAGGCGTACATAGGCTACGGATACTGCTTACCATCAGGCGGGCCGTATGCTTATTTGCCACCGACGTAGTATAAAAAAAAAGTTCGATATACTGACTGATAATTCGCTACTTTAACACATTAAAATAATATATTTATTGACGGTTGTTGTTAGCTTACCCGCGTTGGGCCCGCTTACCTTATATCTTTTTAACCAACTGTGCTGACTAGTTTTGGTATCTTATTATAAGTAAGTAAGTAAATATTCTTTATTGTGCACCATACATTTAAAAATAGACAGGAAATGAAAAAACACGTAAAAGTTAGGTAACAACAGGCGGTCTTATCGCTAAGAAGCGATCTCTTCCAGACAACCTTTGGGTAGCAGGAAACAATGAACTTACAACATTGAACGGGTAGTATAAATTATTAATTAACCATCAAACATTTCCTGTGGTTAATTTACGCTGTAAAAGGCTAGTCTCGCTAGTCTCTAACTAGCAAGAAAGTTTAAATTAGCAATTTAACAGCGGTTGACGACAAGTTTGTATTGAATATCGACTACTAATAGACAGGTGCTTATTTTGTTGACATTCTGCAGCACGTTATATTGATGTTACTTATAATAATTTAGGGTAAATTGGGGAGAGTTGACTCCTAAGAGACAATATAAGCTTTAATTTCAGACATTTCATGAATGCAACAGAAACTACAAATAAAAACCGGTCAAGTGCGAGTCGGGTTGACTCGCGCAGTCGCGCACCGAGGGTTCCCAATCAACTGTCTATCTCATGTAATAATAACCACGAAAGGCTTTTGACCAGAAGTATACTGAGAATAATTGTAAATAGCGCCATCTATCAGTAAATTGGCTAACTATCTAATTTGCGCGAGCTGCCTGTGTGCGTATGTTTTTTTGGATAATTCTTTATTATGTGAACCGATTTCAACATTTTTTTGTTATTTGAAAGAAGGTGAAAAGGAGGTATTGAAATATGTAAAAAAGGGGCCACAGTATTGGCAGTAGACGGAACCCTGTCAAATTTGTATTTGTATAGCAACGGTTCTATGAATTGTTTGTTTACTTTTATGTACGGTCAACCAATTTGATTCCTAGGCCACTATAGAACCATGTCATAATGACTTCTACGACAGTGCTTATTGAGTGATGCGTGTCATGTATAGAGTAGTTAAAGCGACAAGGTTCTATAGTGGCCTAGGATTCAAACTGGTTGACTGTACGTCAGTCGATTAATAACAGTTCTCATGTAAACACAATAAATTACTAGTAAGTATACACTTTCTTGGTTAACTTGTGCTATAGATCTCTGCTAAATAGTGATAGGATTATTCCTAACAGGAGGTTCAGTTGCAAATGAAACTAAAAAAGATTTTTTTATATTGAAAAAACAAATCGTTTTCAAGATGGAGGTGGGATTATTATTTTTCCTGTAATATTTATGATAATGTTAATGTGATGTCAAAATTGGATGCTTTATTTTTCGTTGGTAAACTTCGAAGGGGAGGAGAATGGGGGTGGGGAAATGGTACCTTTTTCATGTTTTCCTCTAAAAATATTTGGTTTTCCACAATGAAAAAAAAAATGTTTTGAAATGTTAAATGTTGTTGAGCTCTTTCACATTATTGTTCTAAAGTTGAGTTCAATAGAAATTGGAAATCATGTAGGTAAACAAACCAATTTACTAAATTGAATTTACCTTCATTTCTTTGTATTCTTGCACATTTTGTGGACAACCACAATTTTACCAACAGTTTATATACTTAAATCTTTTATTGCTATCAATTACTATAGTTGAAATATACGATAATTATTAATATTTCAAGTAAAAAAACATCGTAAAACTTACTTTATACGGCAAATGCTTACAAAATCTTTCATGTTTGTTTACATTATTTTCTATTTCTAGAAACTAGACTTTAAAATTGTGCTCCCTCTTCATATGGGGCATTTCCATAGTGACATATTAGACACGCCATCTTGTACAGTCGCCATCACATATATCGGAGTGGCCAAGATGCTCACAAATATCTGACCACCCCTCTATTGTCAAGGCAGAGTGTGTGTTCAGATATTTTTGGGCACCTCCGCCGCTCCAATATATTTGATAGCGACTGTAAATTGTAGATCTGTGTCCATATCACACTTCAAATTAACACACTGATTTAATACAGCTATCAAACACAATCGTCCAATTGCGTCCATCATCTCTTCACAATCCATCAAGATTAACGGGCGCCATATTGATTTCTAATCACTACATCTGTATTAATTCAGACTAATAACTTACGCAAACTCTTAACTCACTTGATTATTCCACAGTAAAATCAATCTTAGATTCGTTACCGTTGGGTATTAAATCCATTGAAAAGATGAAATTTAGTTACGTGTAAAAGTTTCAAAACGCTACCGACAATCGAATTCCATTTGATTATTTTCGCAATAGCGTATCCCATATGATGAGATTTTTTAAAAATGCAACCTTAACTTTAACGTTATTAAGTTGAAATTTCAATACTGTGTTAAGGAAAAATTAGCGTTAAAGAGATTAAATGGTCATATGCCTGGGGCGCATGTAAAATGGAAATGACCCGTATCGCACCACAAACATGGATCTAGTGTTACCGGGAAATATGATTGACCGAATCAGGGCTAAAATCCAAATGGTTATTGAATAATTCAATTCTGCTGCAGGCGGTCTGATTTGGACATGTTGATAAGACAGAGCGAAAACAACACTCAAGTAACCGGGGGCAGATTCGACCTTACAATCTAAGGGCAGTTTGATTTCATTTTAACATCACTCTATTGAGATGTAACAATATTACGACTTTGATCTTATTTCTAGCTTAATAAATACTTTCCACGGAAATAGTTTTCAACATGGTTTGACGACCGGTTTGGCCTAGTGACCCTGCCTACGAAGCCGATGGTCCCGGGTTTAAATCCTGGTAAGGGCATTTATTCGTGTGATGAGCATGGCTATTTGTTCCTGAGTCATGGGTGTTTTCTATGTATTTAAGTATTTATAAAATATTTATATATTATCGTTGTCTAAGTACTCTCAACACAAGCCTTATTGAGCTTACTGTGGGACTTTCAATTTGTGTAATGAAAATGAAAATGAAAAATGAAAATGAAAAATGATTTATTTAGGTATCAAAATTGCAGCTTATTACACAGTAGAAAAGTATTACATTTTTAGAAGCATTCTATTGTTGGAAAGCCTAGGAATAGTGTCCTGAGCCCTAAACTAGGTAAACCTGTCTTATAGGGATCAGGGAACCACCCTTGGTACACAAATCTAAAAATTGGGTAATCGTTTTGCTTAATTAAGTATATACGTATACAATATCAGCTATTGTTTGTGACAACATTTTCAACTACCCGTATTATATATGTTTATATATATTTACTATTGGACTATTACTATTGTTTATTATACTGTTAGGATAATTACCTAGAAGTGTGTTGTGTGTTTGTGTGTGTGTGTGATGAACTTTTCATTATATATTATTAATTTATTATACATATACCTACTGCTGGTTGTTGGTCAACAATAGCCCTTACGTATATAAGACTATGAGTGGTTGCATTATTTTGATTAGATCGCTTTTTATTGATAAGACCAACTGTTACAAGATTATTTTACCTTTAGTACGAAAAAGAAGAATAACTTATTTAAATGCTTACCTTACAGAATCAATCTAGCCAATCACCTTACAATTTCAAGGAGTTTTTCAGTTTTAGCGTAGTTTAGGGTCAGAGTCCAATTACGGATATTTTTTATCAAGCAGTGTTTATTATCATTTTGAATGTATAAACATTCGTTGACTTTGTTATAAAGGAAGGGTGCAAGGAAGTCAAGTTGACGACGATAAAAAACTGTATTGTGCGCAACTGAGTCGAACACTTTATGTAATACTCGTAATGTCCTATAATATTTATTATTTATTTTATTTTTATGATTGGTTTAGCCATTATTGAGTATTTTAACTTATCTTTACCCACCAGGGCAACACGGAACAGTGGTGCTTCGGACATTATGTGACGTACGCGAAACTGACGCCAACACGTAGACCGTTTTGACTCTTGTTTTGAGTATATAGGGATGATGGAGTTAATAAGGATGGCTGGGGTTAAAAAGCATGGCGGGGTGAATGGGGGATGGTGGGGTAAACGGGAATGACATTTACCTGATAATTTCTTTAAAATTACACAAAAATGGTGTCAAGCAAAATCTATTATTATTTTAAATCGCATGATAATTATGTGAGTTGTTTTAAAAAATGTGATAACAAATGTTATTTTCGGTTTTTTATCCATATTCAACGTGCTCTTTTTATTTATTTAATTTTTATTGTACATAAGAAAACACACTGTACAACTGTAGGCAAAGAAACTCAATAAGCACTGTCGTAGAAGTCATTATGACATGGTTCTATAGTGGCCTAGGAATCAAAGTGGTTGACTGTACATAGAGTGCTCACTCCATACATCTGTTTTGGTACCAAAACGCTTATTATTTTCGTAGTTGACATCTAACATCCAGTATCGGAACTCTCAGTACTGCTACTCGACAATAGATATCGCGGCAAACAAAAAGTCTAATGCTCAACGATTTACCGCTAATGTTATAACTTATCCCTTTTAGGGATAAGTTCGCCTTTGTACATAACATTTGTTTTTCTTGTTTAGTGTTGTCTGTTTTATGTTAAACTGTTTATGTGCAATAAAGTGACATACATACATACATGTAACCAGAGTACCCGGAACTCTATTTTCAACTCCTACGCTTACTCTGGTAATATTAGCTGAAAATCGTTGAGCATTGGACTTTTTGTTTGCCGCGATATCTATTGTCGAGCAGTACTGAGAGTTCCGCTACTGGATGTTAGATGTCAACTAAGAAAATTGTTATGATGTCACTAAGTCAACTTTAGATTATCGACATCATTCTATAATAAACCTTCTGTCTTTGAAATAAGGTGCAATGGTTTAAAGGCCAGCACCAGTTACAGCTAACTGGTTACTAATTTACGGCCGCTAGCCATGAGTCTTGGTGGTCCAGTGGCGTGCGGGCTAGACTTGTAAGTTGAAGGACCGAGGATCGATCCCCGGAACGTGTTAACTTTTTGTATGATTAGTTTGTGTATTTGAATGAATTAGAATAATATTTGCGGTCATGCCGAGAAAAATTGTAACCGACACTTGAACTTGGAATAGCGAATCATGTAGACAAGTATTCTCCACTGGTGCTGTGATTTAAGATTGTAAAAAGGAATTTATGGAAATATTTTGGAATTTAAATCTAGACAATCCTACCAGTGGATGTGACATAAATTTTGTTATTTTGTGAGTGTCAAATCATCTACACCAAAGGGGTAAGTTTTAATATTAAGGAAATCCTAGTTTTGTATAGTTAGCCGTTAACGTTACTTTGTCTATCTAGTAGTGGGGAATAAAGTAGATTATGTCTTGTTTTAGCGTATCGTCATGCCCTTTTGGTGTACGGCTGAATGTGAAAAGTATAATCTGACTGAGCTAGCCTTTACCTCGGCAGCGGTTCGGCTGAGTACCTCGTCGGTCACCAGACGGAAACTCACCTGGCGTCCAAATTTAGATTAATTAGTTAGTTAAGTAGGATTAGTTATTGTAATATATATAAAGTTAATTTTTATTTGTGACCTTTATTCTTGGCTTCCCCTTGTCAGCCCGTAACAAAATAATAAGCGTTTTGGTACCAAAACAGATGTATGGAGTGAGCACTCTATGTACAGTCAACCACTTTGATTCCTAGGCCACTACTTGACGCTAGATGTAGACTACGAAAATAATATAATAATATAAATATAATAAACAGCGAGTTTACCTGTTATTAATCGGTACATGCACGGACTTTATTTGTTGAACATGTTAGGGTCTACTACATTTCATACAGTTAATATTGACAACCAGATTAGCTTGAACTCCAAATCATAGAATAAATAATAGTACTACTGTACAGAAATGACACTTCCTACAAAACCGAAGTTTGACAGCGATTCAGGGGCGAATTGTGCTGTCCCTTTCTAATGTATAGCACTATCCCTTTCGGCCATTTAGGGTTGTCAAAATTCAAGTCATTATCTGTGGTCGTGCACGTATAGGGACATCAAGTTGTGCCAAGCCTAATAATTGCTCGGAGCAATGCTGAGCCGAACGGAGCCGGGGGGAGCCGAAAGGAGTGTCGCCCCACTGCCTAAATAGCTTAACAGTTAAAGTCCGCGACTGTACCACCATCTAATAAAATTCGGTGTGAATATTCAGGCATTCACTGATTGTCTTTGTGTGTGTGCAATCAATGGATGTACAATTAGTATGTGTTTGTGTTGCTCGGAATAGGTCTGTTCAGACAGCGATGATGTTAACATGGAGTTATTTCTTAGGAACAATATGGAAATAACTTAATAGTAGTTTATTATGTGACATAATGAAAGACATTAAAATACGAGTGTGGGTTTCACTCGTTTTCAGCTCGTTTAATAAAAATATCACAGGAGTGTTTTAATGTCTAATTATGTATATATTATACTTTACAGTACATATGGTGCTACTTTATCGCACTAGTGCGAAAATTAGCATATTACGTTACTGTGTCGAACTTTTAAAGGGCCATATGTACTGTAAAACGTTGTAAGATACATGTGCGAATAGGTAATTTGCAACTCGTGTCGAGTTAAAACACTCCCTTCGGTCGTGTTTTAATTTATCGCCACTCGTTTCGAATTTCCTATTTTTCGCACTTGTATCGCAATGTACTATTCTCTACACATATTATACCGACGACCTACCTCCGTCTGACGACCGGTCTGACCTAGTGGGTAGTGACCCTGCCATGGAAGCCGATGGTCCCGGGCTCGGATCCCGGTAAGGGCATTTATTTTTGTGATGTACACAGATGTTCCTCAGTCATGGATGTTTTCTATGTTTTTAAGTATTTGTATATTATATATATATCGTTGTCTGAGTACCCATAATAATAATACTTTCAATGTGTCTGGGTTAGCGTTGTTCATAACTATTCTTAATTTCAAATAGATAGCTTAAGTGGTTCTCGAGATATTTAGCGATGTGACAGACAGACGGACGGACGAACGGACAGAGTCGCACTATACGGGTTCCTTTTGTATCTTTCTGGTACGGAACCCTAAAAACGGTTAAACTCGCGTACATTTTTCGTCGCTATTGGCTATAGGGACCGTGCGCGTTGGAGGGTCTGCCATCTTGTGGCCTGAATTGGAACCATAAACATGTACATTTGCACGTCACGTGTTTTCTTTTGCATAGTAGGTTCTGCCATCTTGTGGGCTACATCGGAACAATAAACATCATATTTACGCCTCGCGCCAAAAATCTGACGGCTCCTGTGCTGCCTCCTACAGTTCATGCACGCTCCCTATGTCTCACGAAAGTTTAATTTTGAGCATTTTAGGTTATAATGTGTGCAGTATAGTTATTGTGTGTGTATAATTCTGTAGATAAAAATATGTATATTATTATGTATATCTTAAGTAAAAGCGATATCTATAAGTACCTGTTTTAACAATATTTGTAGCAATAACAATTTTCATATTACCCACACAAGGGTCCCATAATGTGACAGCATAAATAGGGCCCCGTTTTATAAACGTCAGCTTTTGTCCCCAGATTTATAGCCACCATTATTATATTATTGCGACACGTGTCATTTTAACTGTCAAATATTTTCATGCGGCGTAAAAATGTTGGGATATTATATTGTTTGTTTGTGAACGTTTTTTTGAGGTAAACAATGCGTATCATAGATATTACTCGGCCCGATTCGAACTTTCAGATAAATCAAATATTAGGGCCGACTTTCTTGTTTTCAGAACCCCTATAGTGTAAATTTATTCGATAGCTAAACGTGACGTACGCGTTTGCGTTAAGTCTCATTTTGTATGGGATTTTGAGTTTCCAAAACGTCCCGCTTGGAGCGCTGATTCTAAGTCCCATACAAAATGAGACTTAACGCAAACGCGTACGTCACGTTTCGCTAACGAATAAATTTACACTAGAGGTACAGCTTACTAACAATAAACATTCAACTTCGGCCGCGTAATGCCTATCACGATAAATTTATTTATTTTTAATTTGAATCTACTGTAGATTGGGATGCATTTCGTTTGTTTGAGCAACGTAATAAAATAAATGCTACTTTATTTGATTTATGAAAGGTTCTAATTAGACTAAAACAGAATGTACATTGCAATGTACATTGGGCCTTGCGAGGATAGACTAAAGAAAGAAGCCACTCGGATTCTGTTTTAAGTGCGAAAGTGCTAGGTGATAAAAATGGAACCATGCTGCCACCGCTGTAGGGCTAAGATGGTCGTCTCTTTATCATTTGTCACCATGCCTGTTACGTTCTAACTTATAAGTAAGTACGAAAGTGACAGGCATAGTGACAAGTGATAAAAATGGAACCATGCTGCCACCGCTGCATACCATAGCACTATTTATAATATTAGATAAACTGACGAGAAAATGTTTAAACAGTTGGGCTAAGATGGTCGGCTCTTTATCATTTGTCACCATGCCTGTCACGTTCTAACAAGTAAGTAACTTGTACTAACAAGTAACTAACAAGTAAGTAACTTGACGACCGGTTTGGCCTAGTGGGTAGTGACCCTACCTACGAAGCTGATGGTCCCGGGTTCAAATCCTGGTAAGGGCATGTATTTGTGTGATGAGCATGGATATTTGTTCCTGAGTCATGGGTGTTTTATATGTATTTAAGTATTTATAAATATTTATATATTATATATATCGTTGTCTAAGTACCCTCAACACAAGCCTTATTGAGCTTACTGTGGGACTTAGTCAATTTGTGTAATAATGTCCTATAATATTTATTTATTTATTTAAGTAAGCGTGAAAGTGACGGGCATAGTGACAAGTGATAAAAATGAAACCGATGCAGAAGTCTAATTTTAATCACAGTACTTGAGATAAAAGGTGAAAACTCGCACGACGGCCATATTTGATATAAGTTATCTTCCATCCCATTTGTACGATCCAAAGAAACTAAAAATCCTACCCAGTTGCGAACTAGGCCAGATTCTCTAGCTCTATAGAATAAAAAAATCTAGAAAATCTTTAAAACAATGCCTAGATATTCCACAAAATATCCTCCCAATTCCTATCCCGTCTCGGCCCATTACACACAGCGGTGTAATCCTTGGGCGACACCTAATGCATTGTAACGACGCATTATTCTTGGGCAGTGTGCGCACGCCCTAAGGGGCCGTTGGTACCATTCAAAATACGATTAACTTCCTGACCATTTGTAAATCTTGCTATGACATTATGACGAAAGTGGATGACTCGCTCAAAATCGCCTTTCCATACAAACGTAGTCCCCATTTTCCTCTCTGGATATCTAGAGGCACGGTAGTGCCCCCGCCAAGACGAGCAAAGCGAAGCGCAAGGGTACTACTTACTTTTGCTCGAAGCGCTTCGTCGTTTTTTTGAGCCCTCAAATCTTGGGTTTGGATAACAGATAAACAAAATTCTCGGGATATGATGTCAATAGTAGACTAATCAAGCATAACAACATTTCAAGTGTATAGCTCTTATAGTTAGATTTTATTCATATATCTTTAAAAAAAAAGCGGCCAAGTGCGAGTCGGACTCGCACAGGAAGGGTTCCGTACCATTATCTATAAAAACGGGCACCCATCCAAGTACTAACCCCGCCCGACGTTTCTTAACTTCGGTGATTGGATGAGAACCTCGAGATTGGAAAGAAATATTCTGCTTTTAGTATTTGTTGTTATAACGGCAACAGAAATATATAATCTGTAGAAATTTCAACTGGCTAACTGTCACAGTTCATGAGATACCGCCTGGTGACAGACGGACGGACGGACGGACAGCGGAGTCTCAATAATAGGGTCCCGTTTGACCTTCTGGGTACGGAACCCTAAACACGATTCCGTCACTGACTCACTCACTCACTGATGATCATCAAAACTTTTAGGGTACTTCCTGAAGTCTTAGGAAGCTGAAATTTGATATAATAATTCACAAACAACAAAATAATTCAAAAACTTGAACTTTTTATGCCTTTATGGGAGTGATAAGGGAGGGAGGGGGGTTTTGTTTGCGGAATATTGATTTTTTACAATAATAAAATATATAGCTATGATAATTATACATCAAATTATGTATAAGTATTTTCCATAATGTCAACATCCAGAGAGGAAAATTGGGACTAAATTTGTATGGAGAAGCGGCCATCCCCTTTCTTCTTAAGGTCTGTCAATGGTTAGGAAATTTAACGTACGAAATCACAATCAACTAACCACTCTTAAGCCTTATTGCAATGAGATTACGGTCTGTAATGGGCAGTGAAGTTGCCGTTCAAATGAGTTTATCATGGTGGGTTCGTAGCTGAGAAAGTTATGTTAGTTTTAAATTCTGACGGCCCTGTCCTATAGTGAGATTTTTCTAACATCACATATTTGACACATGACATTTGATGTTTGAAGTGATGTGGCTAAGACAACATAATATGTCAAATCCAGCAATCGGATCGATTACAGTTACGATTTGTGAGATCGAATCGATTACCTATATAAAAAATCAATATTAGGAACCAATTTTGCTAATACTGACTACTTAGTATTAGCAAAATCAGGCATTTTTAGATCCAAAGTCAACTAAATTCAAATACAAGCAAAGTCAAAGTCCAAAAATACGAGCCAAGGTAACCAGATGTGAAAGAGAAGAATCCAAAAATAAAGCCAGGTGAAAAATACGAAAAGAAACGGAATATGCGCACAGTAAGGCGGAGAAACTTCGACAGACTGCGCATTTGACATTTGACAAACGAATGATTTTGACGTCAAATTTGATCCGCTCAGAAATCGACATATTTTTTGCAAATCGTACGGTAAAGATCTATTATTATAATGGATTTTTAAAAGTATTTGTGTAAGTTAATGTTTTCTTAGTTATAATACCTTATTTTTGTATTTTCTGTAGGTTATAAATATATCGATTTTATCGATTATCTTTAACTTACGAATATGTTACCCGAATCGAAAAAAATGATTTGACCACAACGCTGGTTTTAAAAAAAAAGACCCTTAGGACGTAAACGTTTGTGCAGTGATTTATTATTGTTAAATACTTCAGATATACGATGCGAAAAAAATAACTATAAGCATAATTACATTCAAAAAGTGAGTGTAGTTTAAGTGGTAACGAAAGACATATTATAATTGCATGGTTTTGTTTTTAATTATGTGAATGGATCATACACATTTACATTATATGGGTGCTGTCATGTGTCAAATATGTGATGTTAGAAAAATCTCACTATAGTTAGTAGTGAGTGAGGTAGTGACCCTGCCCACGAAGCAGGGGTCCCGGGTTCAAATCCTGGTAAGGGTATTTATTTGTGTGTGATTTTTTATACCACGTCGGTAGCAACAAGCATAAGGCCCGCATGACCTTACCTTACCAACACTCACCGTAGCCTATGGACGCCTGCAACTGTAGAGGTGTTACATACGCGTTGCCGACCGTTTAAAAACCTCGTGTGGGGTCATGTTTATCACAAAAAAAAAACCTGAGTTTCGCATGTTCTTATGTATAAAAGTGTTTATAATTTTTGTTATTTATATGTTTAACTCGTTCACGTCTTTCCTGTGGACATCACAAAGTTAAGAGAATCAAAAGTAAATTTTTGGTCTACACAGCCTTACAAGCGGGATACATTTTTTCGTTATTTGAGACTCAAATTAGAAAAATGCGATATATATGTGTACTCGGGTCCATAACTCTTGATGGGTTGTCCATATAAGTGATCTTAATCCGAAATGTGTTTGAGCCAGTATCAAAAATTCAAAAATAAAATCCGTATTCTATCAAAAAGGGAACCTTTTGCGCTATCTCGTCTATTATCCCCAGGTCCAGTATTGATCTAACTGAGCAAACGCGAGGCGAGTTCCCAAACCAACCAATCAATCGTGCCCTTGAGATTATAAGCCGAAAGGTTTGATTGATTGATTGAAAGGTCACAAAGAATTACAAGTTTTTTACGAAATTCCTACAAAATTCTTCAGAATCTTCAAATTAAAATTGGAAGTGATGCCTTAAGGGGATAAGTTGTACACATTTACTGTATTCTTTCTGTTTTATGTACTTCTTTCGTGCAATAAAGTGTTTATCACTACTACTAATTCCACTAAACATTATAACTACAATCATTTAAATAAAACAAAATGAATTATTTTCAAAATATTCTTTAAAACTGGCCTAGCGGCGGGTAACCCTGCCTATGAAGCCAATGGTCCTGGGTTCGAATTCCGGTAAGGGCATTTAATTCTGTGATAAACTCAGATATTTGTTCCTGAGTCATGGGTGTTTTCTATGTATATACGTATATATTTATCTTATATAAGTAAGTGCCCATACCCATACCTTTGCTTAGTTTGGGGCTGGGTCGATCTTTCGTAAGATGTTCCCTAATATTTATTTATAAATGCCAAAGTTTGTAAAAATTATCAACAATTTACCGCAGTAAACAAAAATTGTTAACGTATTTTTTGGTCAACATCCTAATTTATCGTAAACGACAACCCTGTACCCCTAGGGTAAATTTATTCGATAGCCAGACGTGACGTACGCGTTTGCGTTAAGTATCATTTTGTATGGGATTTTCAGTTTCCAAAACGTCCCGCTTGGCGCGCTGTTTCTAAATCCCATACAAAATAAGACTTACCGCAAACGCGTACGTCACGTTACGCTATCGAAAAAATGTACACTAGGGGTTCTGATAAAAGTGTAACACAAATAATAACCAAACATTATATAAATGAAACGAAGTTCTATGAAATGGGTCCCCATCCTAACCTTTACGTTCGCTTCGCCTAGGGACTCTGCCATGAAAAAATGCATGAAGCAAATTTTCGTGACGCTGGACGTTTGGCACTTTGATAGCCATAGCAGTTTAACCTTTAAATTTATTTGACGCTACCAACGTCAGCGTCGAGCGTAATCACACGGAGCGTGTTTTTTCTTCGGGTACGCTGATTCGCTGATGTTTAGTAGGCATTTGGAATATCCTAAGGATCCTATTGAGTTGTATCGTCCCCGAGGGCCTTTTCGGCCCAGCTTGAATAGCGACGAGCATATTGTGATTGAGGGTTATAAAAACAGTTAGTTAATAGAATAAGACGTGCCCCAAAAAAAAAAAAAAACATAAACATCGGTAAGATAAAGATTTACTGGTTCCCCTTATTCTTAAAAAAAATAACTATAAGAGCCAATTTGCTCCATAGGTACCAACTTTATAAAGTCTGCTGCCATTTATAGACTTGATAGTCTACCACTACCAGTATAAGCGTTGAACGTAATCACTCAGAGCGTTTTTTTGTACTTCGACTCGCCACATCTTTGAAAGGTTGGAATATACTAAGGATATTAAGCAGTATCGTTCCTCTTGCCTTTTCGGCCAGTTTGTATACTGGCGTGCTTACTCTTTGAAATGTGACTAAATATGGTAAAATAGTAGAATAAGACACCCCGTAATAAAAACGGTATTAGCTATCCTTATTTGAGCATCCTTGAATCCCTTGGTTTCAACGGCAATCAGGACTTTGACACTGACCTAACAATCACATATTCGCTAGCTTGTGCGTAACTTACTTTCTATGCATCTCGCTCGTACTGGCATTAACGCAGTTACGCAGACGTTAGCAAATATGTCAGCGTCAAGCTTGTGAAACGTACTGGACGCAAACGGCGAGCGGCATCGCGAGCGGAAAATCAAGGCCATTCATACATTGCGCTCGATCAAATTTATGAACGCGCTTGATTTGCCGCTCGCCGCTCCGCCGGTCGCGTGCGTCCGCAACGGCCTTATGATCTATATGCTCCTGACCGTTTTCGGCCACGGCGACAGCTCCAACTCCTTTTTTGGCGTTCATGTGCTCTCGTGTGGCTGACATAGCCGATCTTGTTGGCAAAGCCCCGTGCGCAGAACGGGCACGAGAGAACACCATCAACATACTTATAGCTGATCACCGCTGGTGGTCGGGCTTTCAGCTCATCCCTCTTTGGCCTTATGATCTAAAGTAGACTTAAAAACCTACCGCTACCAGCCACAGCGTCGAGCGTAACCGCTTTTTTATGTTCTTAGTAAGCCTTCGCCTCTGTAAACCTTCTGGAATATCCGAAAGCTATTGAGTAGTATCGTCCCCGAGGCCCTTTTCGGCGCAGCTTGAATAGCGACGTGCGTATTGTTTGATAAGTGGGTAAAATAGTTTATTGGCTACTTGGGCTTTATTGAAATGTTTGCTTTTAAAATGTGAAAAGAAATCTGAGAAAGCGGGGTTAAGATCGCATATACTTGAATCGAATCAGATTGTATAATTCAATTTCAAGTATTTTTCAAGGACCCGGGTATGTCCTTAAACTACGTCCACAAGAGAGGTATGGGCATTGTGAATGTCATCTCGCTCTATGTGGTAGGGCACAGCACAGCGGATGTCATTTCAGATCTAGAGCAGAGCCCAACTGGGGAAGTACCTCCACCTTACAGAAAATCGCAGCCAAATAACACTAGACCCTACTCATAGTGTTGTGTTCCTGCCGGTGAGTAAGGTTGCCAGAGCTCAACGAGGGTGGGAGGGGGTTAGGGTCGGCAACGCGCATGTAACTCCTCTGGAGTTGCAGGCGTACATAGGCTACGGATACTGCTTACCATCAGGCAGGCCGTATGCTTGTTTGCCACCGACGTAGTATAAAAAAAAAAAAAAAAAAATTTGTTTATAAGAGGTTTTTTCACTTCACTATAAACATTGGTAATATCCATATAAAGATATAATGTTGGAAAAACCCTATTCAATGATACATATAATTTCTCGATAATAATTACTAAGTATGACTTGTTCTGTGTCTCTAGGTTGCAGTAGGTTTAGCGCAAAGCTTTTGGTAAGCCGTAGCACTTTTTTCTGCGCTGCGCTGATCTATGATCTTGACGACCGGTTTGGCCTAGTGGGTAGTGACCCTGCCTACGAAGCTGATGGTCCCGGGTTCAAATCCTGGTAAGGGCATTTATTCGTGTGATGAGCATGGATATTTGTTCCTGAGTCATTGATGTTTTCTATGTATTTAAGTATTTATAAATATTTATATATTATATATATCGTTGTGTGAGAGATGACAGGAAACGAACGCGAGTGAATGATGAGATGACGAGTGACAGAAAGATATGGAAGAAAAAGACATGCTGCGCCGACCCCAAATGAATGGGATAAGGGCAAGCGAATGATGAATGATGATGATATATCGTTGTCTAAGTTGCAGGCGTACATAGGCTGCGGATACTGCTTGCCATCAGGCGGGCCGTATGCTTGTTTGCCACCGACGTAGTATAAAAAAAATATATATATTGAATTAGCAATCTTGAGTCCTCTCTCTAGTAACATCATCGATTCGAAACCTGATTGCTTGACTTTTGCTGGATAGAACATAATCACGAACACAGGTAACGCTCCGTAGAAAACAATAAAAATTTTGAAATATTGGTAGCATTAGATGTATTATCATCATATTATTATTTTATTTGCCTAACCATATTTTTATACTCCATGTCGAAAAGAAAAAGGAAGTTTAAAATTGTATTTAAACCGCAAACTACTATATTACTCCATACAATAAGTCAATTACCGTAAAACCACCCAACTATAGTCCAAAGCTCCCAACTATGGTCCACAAATAAACTCAATTTTTCTCGTTCCGGTGTGTATTTTACTATATTTTTGTAGTTCTAAGGCAAAGTATGTTTATAAATGGAAGGCAAAACTAGGAGTAGACTACAAGGAACATTGGTATAGATACTTAATTTTCTTTTGAACTTGTGGACCATAGTTGCAGTATTGGGCTATAGTTGGGTGGTTTTACGGTATCTCTTCTCAACTTCTCATCTCGCGTCAGCATAAAATGGGTGGCCCGACATGCTCTTGGCCGGTTTTATTATTTAAATTAGGTATGACTACATTATAACCTAAACTAACAAACTTTGTATTCTTTAATAAAAGCTTGTAAAAGTGAAAATCATTTTCAACAAAACACAAGAAAGGCCCAAAGGCGCAAAAGAACAAGCAATACATTAACTGAAGTGAGTGGAGTTGTCTCCTTCCAAGATTCACAGCGACCAAAACGAAAGAACCAAAAAACTCTGGCCTCTATTCACGTAAACTTTATATGAGTTCCAGGGTCGAGTAATATTGGAAAATGTAACAATTGAGACAAAATGTTTTGCAAAAGGCAGCTTCCGGATGACCTGTTTACACTAGGTCACCTAGGTGTTCTATATCTTTCGTACCTTGGGACGTTAAGATGCTAAAATTGGATTGGTGTAGAAATCTTGAATTATTAACCTTTTATTACAAGCTTGTACTAAACGTGTACTAAAGTTACGATGCCGCTAATCATCGTTTGTCCCTTTCCATCATTTGTCATCATTTGTCATTTACATATTAATACGTTGGAAAGGGACCACCGATGATTAGCGGCATCGTAAATTTAATAAATAAAATAAAATCAATAAAAAAAAATGCATTTATTTCAGACAAACATGGTCCATATTTTGTTAGTACATCTTAAGAATTAAAAGCTATGACTAAGGTTAACTTAAAAAATAAACTTAAATAACTATCTTAGGTACTAGAGATAAATGCAGAGAGGACCAGTGCCTTATCAGGCCACTGTCCCATCTGTCAGCCACGACGGTCAGGAGACTGGCGGCTGTCGCGCACCCTGCGGAGCGTCGGTACTTTAGTACACGTTTATGAATAAGGGGGTTAGTATGTATGTGTGGGTCAAATCTTGGAGGCTAAATTTGACCCTCTTCCTCATTTCCGATTAAGCTGAAAATTTGTATAAGTACATATGTAAGTCGGGTGCCAATGCAATATTATGGTAGCATTTGATGATGGAGACAGGAGGTGGTCATAGGAACTCTGTGATGAAACTACGCATCTTAATTATTGTGTTTGGGGTTTTAATTTTGTCTCGATGAGTATTAGTTGCTTGTGGGAAGAAAAGTACAGTCAGCGATAAAAGCGAGTAGCTAAAATGTAAATTTTTGCCTAATACTTATTTGATTTATATATGATGTACACACATCATTGCCATAGTAAGCTGTTTGTAGCGACACTGTTTCAGTGCCAAATAAAATCTTGTCAAGCTTTACTTCTATTACCAAAATGTTATTACAATTGCCTATCTATTACAACTTAAAAAAAACAAGTCAGTCAAAATAAAACGAAATGCCTCAGTCAATAATTAAATAATACTACCTATTTACTGCTGTAGCGCAGCGACCCGAAGTGGATCTTGGTCTTCGACACCAAAGTCCACTATGCTTCTCTCTCCGAAACCGTATCTATCCAGTCGACGGCGCCGAGTTCGCTAAGGTCTTTTTGCACTTCGTCTAATTAAATACCTAATAAAGGTACAAAATAAATCTAAGTAATATAACCTACCCTGAATCGTACCCGGCTCAAAAGGCCCCATAATTCCCGCTGCGTTTCCCCGCTGAACAGCAATGGAGACCTGCTGGACCCGATACGACCTAGAGCGAATATCGCAACCCATCTCGCGCAATCAACTCCCTAATTCTCTAACGAAGGCGCGAGCCTCTGAACCCCAAGGCCCTGTGCCTCAATAGCCACGGGAACAAAATCGGGAGTGGATTGTAAACTTTGCCGCGGACTCTGCTGCTGAGCCAGCACAACTTGTGGTCTGCCTCAAACGGGTTGCAGCATAAGTGCTAATACAAGGTGCATCCTACAAAAAGCAGCGCCTATTGCCTATTGTTAAACTGTCAAGTTCACCATTAAGCTCTACATAAAAACCATTCAATTGCTCGTACCCGTAAAAAACAGTATCCATTCATTCGTTCGTTCAGAAGACCGAGAATTTATAGCAAACCCTCAACAAAGCGAATGAAAGTCACATTGACAAATGACCGGAATTGCGTTCGGCATTTTTCCACTGGCAATAAAAGCTAATTATTGCTTCATCGGCTACACTGATTTAACTTGGCGAGGTTTTTCTTTGTAAAGCTGAGGCGGTGTTTTTATGGGGTATATTACAAGCTTTTATTTAACTTGCCATGTTACCATGACACTTATTTTTAAGCACTTACCTATTTTTACTACTAACTTACTTTTACGCTCTTATTTAAAACGACATTCTGAAATAACAATTTCGTCATAATTGTCAACATTCAAGGGACAATCATGATGAAATTGTTATTTCAGAATGTCGTTTTAAATAAGAGCGTATTAAATAAGTTTTGTGGACCATACAGTTTAGTGACATATTAAGTATTACCTATGTCACTTGAATGTTCAAGACAATCATGACGAAATTGTTATTTCAGAATGTCGTTTTAAATAAGAGCGTACCTATACTTAAATAAGTTTTGTGGACCATACAGTTATGTGACATATTAGTACCTATGTCACTTGAATGTTCAAGACAATCATTACGAAATTGTTATTTCAGAATGTCGTTTTAAATAAGAGCGTAAAAATAAGTTTTGTGAACTAAGTACCGTAATATGGTGCTACTCGTACCTGCTACTTTGATCCCCGCTCCGACTCAGCAAAATGACTTAACGCCTAACGTTTTCTAAGTTATTATTTATAATAAGCGAAATTGAATATATATTTTGAATTGCAACTTTAATTACAAAATAATCTTTCTTCTTTGGCGTGGCCTATTAATTTCGAGCAAAATGGGGCAACATTGCGCCCCTAAGTATAGGTAGGAGCAAAAATACCCCAAACAATGAATATCTTTTGCTCCTTATTAATTGCTTCAGATATAAAAAACAATATTTCATGACGTCGATTTACTGATAAAAATATGTTAAATAAGATGTTCCGCTTATTATGAGTTCATCTGAATAGTTTAAAAAATATTCAAAATTCCTTCTTAATGTGGAGCTAATATTGGAGAAAAGTAGGCATATTTTTAATGAAACATGCTCTTGCTCATGTTTTATACCTGTTATCAAAAAGCTTTTCAACAAAACTAAGGCACGATGAAGACCCCAAACGTCCCCATTATCAATAATCTTCAAAATCTGTAACAAAGTTTCTTCAACTTTTTCATTCAAAATAATTGCTGAGACGTCTTTGTACGGTAAGAACCCATAACATAACAGCCATAACTGGCATTGATAGATCGGTTTGAATTTGGTATCTATTGAATGAGAACACGGTCGATAATTGAATACATTTTTCATTGCTGTTAAAGCTATTCTATGCCTAAGAGAATTGCTGACAGTTTCTTTATTGTTACTCAAGTGTTTGGAACAACGTGACTCAAATTTGGACTCATTATGTTGAGTCATTCGTTCATTTCTTGTACGGAATTTAAGTTTAATTCGACTTAAATTGTTTCTCTGTTCTTTGGAAGTGAAATATAATTGTTTTTAGGAATTCTGTAAAATTTAGCTATGTCTGTTACAGTGTTTGAGAGGTTTCATTAAATACCAATGACCAACATAAAATAACTAAGAGCTCAAAAATGAGCCCACGTGTATTGTGCCGCTAGCGACTCAACCACACTACGTGCATGTTGAGACTTTCTCAGCTACACTACGTGCATGTTGAGACTTTCTCAACTACACTACGTACATGTTGAGACTTTCTCAACTACACTTCGTGCATGTTGAGACTTTTTGTTTTTTAGTTATTAAGATTTATTCAATGCAATAAAATGTTACAATATTAATCGACAGAAGTCCAATTAATTTTATCTAGCTATGATCTGTAAAACTGCAGATTCACACTGGGCGCACAATTTTTACTATATGTATGTAAAACGAATAATGTAATATCACCGTATAACCAGTACCCCTAGTGTAACTTTTTTCAATAGCGAAACGTGACGTACGCGTTTGCGTTAAGTGTCATTTTGTATGAGATTTTTGAGTTTCCAAAACGTCCCGCTTGGCGCGCTGTTCAAAATCCCATACAAAATGAGACTTAACGCAAACACGTACGTCACGTTTCGCTATCGAATAAATTTACACTAGAGGTACAGTAATATCATGCCCTATTTCATTGAAACTAGATTTCTCCTAAAGAATACCAATTTAAAAATAAACTAAATAATTAACAATGTCAAATAAAAAATCATATTACAATAACAAAACAAATATACAGATAAAAAAAACATAGTCCTAAATTACTTCTAACCTAAATCTCGACAGCTACATTACACCCGCGACCCTCCCGACGCAAAGGTACCCATGACGCTCGCTGCGTTGCCACGTTGAACGGCGATGGATAACCTTTGCACCAAGAAGGTCCCAGAGCGAGGATCCAAACCTCCCCACTTCCCAGAAAAAGGCCTTGGCCTCAGCACTTTTTGTTATTTCTATTTTTTATCATAGTTTTTTTTTTGTGTGATTCGACATTTAGAGACTGTACACATCTTTAATAAAGTATCTAATATTTCATTGATTTCATATAATTGTACTTCTTAATTTTTGGTTATTTTTAATTGCTTATAAAAATGTGACATGTAAAAGTGCCTCTGTGGCCTGTGACGTGTGTGGTGTGTGACGAATCTAGCAATGTAAAACCTATTATGATGTATTCAAAAGGTTCTTAAATATAAAATACAGTCCGTAGCGGCCCTTTTTTTTAAATATCTATCGTTAAATTTGAATAATCACAATTATTTAGCAATGGCGCTAGTGAGCACGTTGATGGGCTCTTAAGAGGAATTCCTAGTTGCGATTTTTCCATACAAACGCTCTCGACTGATTCCTCCCTGGATTTTCAACTAGAGCAGTGATTTTTTCAAATAAGATCAATATCATCAATATCTGTGCCGCTATGTTTTGCTTTTTTGGATTATTTTATTTTAAAGAAAGATACAGCGCCTCGAAAATCGCAAAAACGGCTCAATTGAATTGGCTGTAAAAAAAGGCATAGTATACAAATATGACAAAAAATATCCAAAAAATCAAAACATAGCGGCATAGATTATTTCTTCCTCTTACAGTTTCCAAAATTTCATAAAGATTGATTGCGTTTTGGAGGAGGAAACAGTCGAGAGCGAAACCTCGATTTTTGAGTTTTTTGCGTGTGAATTTTAGTCCGAGCTGCAGTTGTCCTTATCGCACGAATTAGAGGCGGAGACAGTTTCTAAATATACGTACACAGAAGGAATAGTGATGGGCATAACATGTTAATGGTTAAAATGAGAAAAAATACACCAACAACCAACAGTCTGCCAACAGTCGATCGCCGTAATATAACCAAAATACCACGTAGTTCTAAGAAAAGGGTGCATGCCATGTGTTTTCACACTCTTTAATGTAACAACTATTATGTACCATAGTTTCGTAATAAATATTTATATTCTATCCTATTCTAAAATGTACCCGTAATGGCCTGTCACTTCAAACCGTTTTTTTGTATTTTTTTACATTGCAGGTCATGTAGTGCTTATGTTTAGTTATGTTTACTATTAAAGGCCTGTAAACAAAGCTAAGTAGGATAATAGGTACAACCTGCTTATTTTGACTAAAACATCATAAATACCCATTAACAATTTGATTGTCTTGCATTGCTCACACTTGTGCGTCACAAGTAAACCACTAGATAGCAAATTTACATTACGGCTAGCCGATATCAAAATAAGGGCCATTTTGAAATGCGGCGGTTCAACGATTAAGGTATGTTGGGGTAATACCGGATGTGGGTGAAGAACGTAGCAAATTCATTTCTCCCTAATTTGGCTTTCAATTACGCTACTTGGCAGTTTATTGTAGAACCGTACACAGTTGCCCTTAAAAGAGTTTTTGATCTTTTGCAGCCGTGTGGTTGGCACTGCTAGTTTGTCCTTGTTTCTGGTATTGATGTTATGTATGTCACAATTTCTTTTGAACTTTTCTCTATATTTATGGACATATACAATATTATCATAAATGTATTGGGAGTATACAGTCAATATATTAATCTCCTTGAACTTATTTCTAAGCGAATCTCTAGCACTCATTTTATATATTGAACGTATGGCGCGCTTTTGCAGTACAAAAATGGCGTTAACATCAGCAGCACTACCCCAAAGCAAGATACCGTATGACATGATACTATGAAAGTAGGCAAAGTATACCAATCTAGCTGTCTTTTCATCTGTTAAGTGACGTATTTTACATACCTGGGGTACGCCCATCGAAACCAGTGACCCAGGAGATCGTTCTCCATTCACGACCACTCTTTGGATTCTCCCATTTAAATAAGATTCCTTCAAATTCAGCGCTCTTCCTCTAACTCCATTAAAATAAAGTTTCTTACGGAGTGTTTCGTCACAAGAAATCAAACAAAAAACTAACATGTATACCGCCGAAGTAGACCTAATATTATGTAGTACGAAAGTACCTACATATACGGATGCATATGTAGATGTTAACGCACACATATATAGTTAGTTTCGGATACAAAATAGAGATAGAACTTCGAAATTAGTTTCCTTAAAATGCTTCAAGAGGGCTCTCTTTTCCTATATATTTTATTCTATTACTTTACTCTTTGCATACGACCCTTACATTTTATCCAAAAAAAAGATTGTATATCAACTATATATATAATTGCAATATTTTACCGTCAAAATCGCAATTGTTGTCGCAATTGATTTCTTCATGACACCGGATAATTGGCCAAAAGATACTATAATACAAGAATGGTATGCGTATAAGCCGAAAAAAAAGAATCGCAGGAGAACGTTTTTTCGTTCCGAAAATACCAAAACCACGGAGAGTTAATTTGTTTTATCAAAATGTAAGAGGCTTAAAAGGCAAACTAACTGTTGTCAAAAACACGCTTATCACATTTCACAGTGATATAATTGCAGTAACAGAATCAAGGCTGGATGATACAGTCCATGACTCTGAATTGCTTCCTCCCGATTATACCGTGCTGCGAGCCGATCGTCCCGGACGCGGTGGCGGCGGCGTGTTGTTAGCTGCACGCTCACCTTTTAAACTCCAGCTGCTGGATTGTGGTGCGGAACCGGAAGATGAACTCGTCTGTGCTCAAGTTATAAAAAATCACCTTCGTTTTATTATCTGTGTAGTCTATCTTGCACCCAACGTTCAACCATCACGGTACTACTCTGTTTTTAACTGTATAGAACGCATTACCTGTGAACATTCTTTGCCGGTTATTATTCTAGGTGATTTTAATTTGTACTCTACTACACCTGTAATACGTAAGGATTTTGAGCTACTATTAACATATTGTAATATAAGCCAAAAGAATAGTGTTTTAAATAGCCTAGATCGCCTATTAGATCTAGTCCTGATTAATCGAGCTGTAAAAGATGCGGCGATTACAGAAGCTGTCGCTGGACTTGTATCCTCAGAGAAACACCACTTACCTCTTGATATAACCATATTGTGCAGCACTTTATTTGCCAATGCGACGGTCAGCTCAAACAATGATGATTCTGACGCGCCAAGTTTGCCGCGCAACTATAGAAAAGCAAACTTTCCCCTGCTCTATAATAGGCTTTATAACGCTGATTGGTCCCCTTTAGTTACTTGTAATACCGTTGATGAATGTGTAAAAAATTTCTACTTAATATTGGATTCAATAATCTCAGAATGTGTCCCACTCAAAAAGGTCGCAAAAAATAGAAAAACCTACCTCGATTGGTTTACCAGTGAACTAATCCAACTAAATAAATCAAAAAACAAACACCATAAAATTTATAAACAAACAGGAAGCCAGCTCGATTATGCATTCTTTTCATACTACAGGAAATTAGTACTGTCCAAATCCGAAGAATGCCAGAAATCGTTCCTTGAGGCTCTCCAATCAAATATAGCAAAGAACCCATCCTCATTCTGGACATTCGTCAAACGAAACAGGATGTCTAACCAACCAGCAACTTTTGCAAACTTGTCCCCAAAAGAAGTTGCCGATTCGTTTGCCGACTTATTCAAAAATATTTATTTACAAACCCCTCCAAACCTAGATGCATCTGTCGCACAAGCGTACGCAACTGCACGTGGTGTCCAAGAAACCCATCGCCATGTAACTATTGATAACATTAGTGAGGATGATGTTCGCAAAGCAATAGCACGCTTGCTCTCTAAGCACACTCAAGGTCCTGATGGGATACCACAGTTTATAGTAAAGGACTGTCGAGAAGTATTTGTTCGGCCTTTACATGTAATACTTAACCTCGCTCTAGATTCAAAAACATTTCCCTCAGCCTGGAAAATAACAAAAGTGCTGCCGATACACAAGACAGGTTCAAAAACAGACATTCAAAACTACAGGCCTATTGCGGTGTTATCTATATTTGGGAAAATTTTCGAAAGTATCCTGTACTCACACATAAATCAGCAGCTCAAAGGCTGGTTTTGTGATGAGCAGCATGGGTTTGTATCAAAGCGCTCGACCTCATCAAATCTTATAAACTCAACAACCATAATTGCCAATAGCCTAGATGATGGAAAACAGGTCGATGTTGTCTATTTAGATTATCGAAAAGCCTTTGACACAGTTAATATCGACATACTACTTGGAAAAATGGCTTTAGCTGGATTTTCCTATCAACTCTTATCATTCTTAGCCTCTTACTTATCAAAGAGGCAGCAGTACGTCCAATATGGCCAATGTAGGTCTAATCTGTACCCAGTACTATCAGGAATAGGTCAAGGTAGTAACTTGGGTCCTCTCCTTTTTCTGGTCTTAGTTAATGATCTGCCAGCAAATATAAGGAGCTCCACTTGCTTAATGTTTGCTGACGACCTAAAATTAGTCAAACAGGTTGGTGACCAGGAGGATTGTGTAAAGTTGCAAGAAGACATTGACAGCGTCTGTGCTTGGAGTGTCGAAAACAAATTGTCTCTAAACGTAAAAAAATGTTCGGTTATGTCATACACCCGTGCTCGCCATCCTCATCAATTTAATTACGTAATTGAAAATAATAATCTGCAGCAAGTTACATCTGTTCGTGATCTTGGCACAATATTCGATCAACAGCTCACATTCAATGACCACATTGTCAGCGCATGTAAGGCTGCAAGAAAATGCTTAGGTTTTGTAATCCGCCAGTCAAAATCTTTCAATGCTCAGAGTCAGAGTGCACTCAGAATGCTGTACAACGCGTATGTACGAAGCCGACTTGAGACGAATGCGATAATTTGGAGTCCCCATGAACAACAGTACACACTTACGTTGGAGAGGGTCCAAAAATCATTCATCCGTCATCTATACAATAAACTTTATGGTTACTATCCTCACATGTACCCTAGTCTGTATATTCTCGGAATGGTTAACTACACCACTCTTGAGACCAGAAGAAATGTGGCACTAGTAAAATATTTTTATCTCCTGATTCGTGGCCAAATACATAACCCTCAGTTGCTAGCATTGGTTCCGCTTCGAGTACCTGTCCACAGCAGTATTCAACTGCGCCCTCGTCGCCGCGCACTGTTCGCAGTCCCGGCGGCGCGGACCCGGGCATTATCTCACTCACCGCTGCACCGCGCATTGTCTCTCTTGAATGATATATTGGACAGCGACAGCAAACTAGATATATTCCAATGCACTGAAGCTAGTTTTTTGGCAGTTAGTAGCCGATACCTAGAGTCAATAACGACGACCAGCTCAATTAATGTATAGTTAGCAGTAAGTAAATTGTTAGTATCAATGCGTATATAATGTCACTCCTTTTAACATGTGTAGCTTGACTGTAAGTGTTAATTTAAGGAATTAAATATAAAATAAAATAAATAAAAATAAAATAAATAAATTGTTAACACATTGTTTACTTATTAAATTGCCTTATGATATAAGTATCAAAGTTTGAGAGCCACAATTTTACCAAATTTTTATATCAGGGTTAAGATCGGATACAAAAATACGAAAAATAGAACATTCGATGACAACTTTTAAATTTGTATTGTTGGCTGCAATTTATATACGTAGGAGAAGGCTAAACAGCGGACCTATTATTTCTGATACCTTATTCTCTTTCCATTTAAACCAACTTTTATTCACCATCCGATGTTATCCCTTGATGGCAAAACACTCGTTACCCTAAAAAAAGTATGTTTCATCTTTACACGTGTACAAAACTAAAGCCTTTATATATTGAAGATTACCAAAATTCAGGCTGAATCTACGGTTATTATTTAACGATTTGCTCCGTACTTCAAGAATCTGACATGATCTAGAAAAAAAAATCACGAGTTCTCTCAATTGGTCCCAAAATTGTCCGGCATTATCCCAACCTACCTTACCCAGATTGTCATTGCGATACGTTCTTCAATAAGACGGCACAAGTTTAGCCCCATCGTACTACTACTACTATTTAGATTGTAGGTTAACCATACCTACTTACAAAATTTCACAACACACCATGATCACACCCAACTTATTGTCACGGATAGGTACGACGACCGAAGCAAGGACATCATTCTTTTTTGTAGTCTTTATCTGAATTAATTAATAGATACAGTATAATATAATAAATAAATAATCAATATGAATAAATATTATAGGACATTATTACTCAAATTGACAAGTACCACAGTAAGCTCAATAAGGCTTGTGTTGAGGGTACTTATAAATACTTAAATACACAGAAAACACCCATGACTCGGGAACAAATATCCATGCTCATCACACGAATATATGCCCTTACCAGGATTTGAATCTGGGACCATCAGCTTCGTAGGCAGGATCACTACCCACTAGGCCAAACTGGTCGTCAAAATAATAATTAAAATAGTACATTACGATACAAGTGCGAAAAATAGGAAATTCGAAACGAGTGGCGATAAATTAAAACACGACCGAAGGGAGTGTTTTAAATCGACACGAGTTGCGAATTACCTATTCGCACATGTATCGTACAACGTTTTACAGTACATATGGCCCTTTATGCTAGCCCAATATGCTACTTCTCGCACTAGTGCTATAAAGTAGCCCCATATGTACTGTAAACAATATTATGTGATAACATCAAAAACAACTTATGTCGGGCAGCGCAGGATGAATTCCGGCCGGCGAGCCGGCAATGTCAACGGAACGGCGCGCAATGAGCGGGCGCTAGGGGTCACAAAACCGGTTTCACCGAAACCGAAAAAACCGGAAAAACCGGGTTTTTCGTCGATTGAGAAAACCGGCTTTAAAATTTGAAAAAACCGGTTTTTCGAGTTTTTCGGTTTTACACTTAAATACTTGATAGTTGTAAGTATTACTTTGATTATCAGTTTATTACTACTTTTAACTTCCTTTTCTATTTTTAATTTCTACTTTTTAGTTTATCAGTAAATATAGAATAGAACATATAATTGAATTAATAAATATTAGCTAATTGCCCTACCCTACGTATAGTTTGTTTTTCAATACAACATCTCTGGTCTTCCGTTGGAAACTTGGAATCATTTCAGTGAAACCACGGCATGTAACATACACCAAATGAATACACGGTAAATAAAAATAAAGAACAATATCTGTAAGTTAATTAACATGACAAAAGATTATTTTAAAATAAAGTGTGTGCGGGTTTAAAATAAACATACCGAACGAGATATTTTTTAACATTTGCCACATAATCACATCAAAATGGCAACCATGATCGGAGTGTTACTTGCCTAATCTGTAATCCTAGAACATATCATTCACTTCAATCACTCAACGAATATCTCTATATGTGGGTTATTATAATGATTTATTCTTAATTGCCTGGCTGAAAGAAAGCGAGAAGAGGGATTATAATTACATTATTTTTTTCACTGATCTCCAATTTAGTAACTTAATCTATGAAAGAAATTAATATTGATCTCAAATGTTAAGTGTATTTAAAAAGTATTTACTTTCGTAAAAGGAATATACGATGTTTTGTGTTTTGTGTTATAATGATAACTATTTGTAGTTAATTTTGCGTTCCAGAAGTGCATGGAGGTTATTATTTTAGTTATTTTGTTTTTAATTTTTGTTCCTAATAATTTTAAGATATAAAAAAGGTTTTATATCCATTGTTAAATGACTGAATATTAAAGTTTAAATTCATAAAATGCAGTTTTTTTCACTTTTTATATGTAAAACCGAAAAATCACCGAAAAACCGGAAAACCCGGTTTTGTAATGTACAAAAACCGAAAAACCGGTTTTCAAAAATACTAGCGGTTTTGTGACCCCTAGCGGGCGCTCGCGTCTCGCATCTGTGTGCGCGCACTCACACTTAGATAGCTCCCGCTCCCGCCCACCGCAGCGCGACAGAAACATAGCTTCAAAAATTCGAGATTTGAAAAGTTGCTCAGCTAGGAATTGCTCTTAATTATTATAGTATAACTTTAGCCGTGTTATCACGTCGGTGTTGCTATTACGTTGTTACTTAACAATGTCCGAGTTAAAACTTAAATCACGTTTTTCATAAAAAAGAAACAAAGTATCCCCGATAGAGGGTAAAATTTAAATAATTCCCGCTCAGTCTTGACTCGTGAGCTATAGGCGTCGGAGCAAAATGATGCCCCGCTCCGCAATTATTCATGTAAATGTGGAAAGTTCAAGACGAATTTACAAAACGAAAACTCAAAGTTACTAAGTCTGTGCTTAATATAGAGGTATGAAAAATAAGTTGAAAGTTACCTGAGGCCTGAAGTTAAAACGGTGTTTGAAGTCTCCGAGGAGTTATTTGGACATGAGTGCTGTTTTTAATTGCTTAAATTGTATGACGATGTGGTGTTCCAGAACACTTTGAAATTATGTAAACGACGTGTTCAACACAAGTTTTTTTTATATTTATTGTGTGAATTTCTTTCTCTGTTAGAAACTTCAAGCAACACTGGGAAGGGAGACGGCATTCGTACTATTTCTCATTTGCCGAGGCATAGGTATACAATATATTATTATTATTTTTGTATTAGGTATAGGTAGGCATTTGACGACCAATTTGGCCTAGTGGCATTTATTCGTGTGATGAGCATGGATATTTGTTCCTGGGTCATGGGTGTTTTTTATGTATTTAAGTATTTATAAATATTTATATATTATATATATCGTTGTCTAAGTACCCTCAACACAAGCCTTATTGAGCTTACTGTGGGACTTAGTCAATTTGTGTACTAATGTCCTATAATATTTATTTTATTTTATTTATTTATTTTATAGGTACAACTGTACCTATGGTGGCGGTGCGTGTTGTGACTAGTCCGTACACAAAAAGTGATCGAAGTGTGCAAGATTTGTCTTAGACGTGTGTCATTTTGTATTATGGAAGGTGGAGGTAAGGAAAGAAATCTCCATGTACCAAAACGTGTCATCAAAAAAACCATAAATAGGTGGCGCTACAATACCTAGAATACTTGAACAAAAAATCAAATCATAGACAGCGCACTTCACTCCGTCAATAACGCCTAGGTTCTTAGCTATTCTAGCGCTACTCTGAAGAGATTTGGAACTATTATTTATAGCTGACAGCTGGACACTTTTGCAACAGTTCTACCATAAGAGATGTCACTCCTCTTAATTCCACACTTCATAATTTTTTATGTATTCGTGTCGTCATTACTGATTGGGTTTTGTATGTATAGTGAGTGATAAGTGCGCCTGTGTGCACGTTTCCCCCAGCAAAAAATGGAAGAACGATTTGTATGGCGAGATTGGGCTCCTCCCTTCCGACGTGTCGGAAGCTAGTGTTGCTCGAAGTTCAGAATTCGAAAGACTGAACGGTTGGTAATTTAAATAAGTTTGTAAATTGTTGGCAATTAATTACAGTATATGGTAGCTATTTGCCTTTTGTGTTCTAAATAAATGGTAGAAATAAGTTTTTTGTGTCTATATTTTTCATCATTCGCGGTCCGATCTGTAAGGTGTACCCATGTGTACCGGAAGGCATGGATCTTCGAATTGGCAGGATACTTATAAAGGGAAAGGAGTGTAAAGACTTTTAATGGGTCGGCAACGCGCATGTAACATTCCTGGAGTTGCAGACGTCCATAGATTACGTTGGGCGCTTACCAACAAGCGGGGCAGATGGCAGTCGCTTTCGTAATAACTAGTGCCTACGCCAAATCTTGGGATTAGTTGTCAAGCGGACCCCAGGCTCCCATGAGCCGTGGCAAAATGCCGGGGCAACGCGAGGAAGAAGAAG